>NC_089222.1:8374881-9038246 GCF_963924675.1 Phocoena phocoena | reverse complement strand
TGTATTCGTCCCAGCAGTTTCAAATTGAGTACTACTCGTCCACATCCCCTTATCCAAAACCCCTCGGGATAGATGGATCTTGGAATTAAGAATTTTTCAGACGTTAGTTAAGATAATATGATGCATGTACTAGATGTTACCTAATGCCCTATTGGAGTCTGGGGTGGCACCCTGTAATGAAACATATTAATATATTTCTTTTACTGAGAAATAGTTAATTTACAATGTTGTGTTAGTTTCAAAGGTACAGCAAAGTGATTCAGTTATACAATTCTTTTTCAGATTCTTTTCCATTATAGGTTATTATTGAGTATAGTTCCCTGTGCTGTACAGTAGGTCCTTGTTTTTATCTCTTTTATATAGTAGTGTGTATATGTTAATCCTGAACTCTAATTTATCTCTCCCAAAACATATTAATATTTCTGCAACAAACATATTATTATTCACACAATATGGGAAACATTAAGAATATAAGTAACCTCACATCAGTTCAGGTGAGGTTTGCAAATAAGAGAATTTGTGCTAAGCTTTCAAAAAGCTTCCCATTTTCAAAGTTTTTTTAAAAAAAATTAGAATCAAGAGATTTTTACTAAGGAGGAAATTAAGGTTTAAGGAATTTAGGTGATTGTTAAATAGTAGGGCTGGAATTTGAGCACTGCCTTGGCTGACCACAAACTCTGTGATCTTAATCACATTATACCACTTCTATAGAAATGATGACCGCTGTTTATAAAATAGCTGTCCTGTATATAAAAGCACATACATGTGTATCGAGAGATAGATAGCTATAAAGGAACTACAGTAAAAAATGCCTGCTAATAACTTTAAAATCTAACCATTTTCTGTGGATGAGTACTGTCTCTGTAAGTTGTTTTATATTGTTTCTAGCATGGTACCAGCTATAATATTAATAATGACAAAATTATCTTGTGATACGTTGAAAGAGTTAATTATGATAAATCTATTTAATGACAAATGACTTAATTTTGATAAATGATCTAAATTATGATAAATTTTAAGGACCACATTTTCTCCATTATTCTGCTAATTAACAGAGAAAATTTTGCATAATTATAGATGAAAACAATCTCATTTATCTTAACAGAACTTTAGAACATAAATTCAAGGAGTTGTTTAGGCTGGAGGCCATTGTCTATATTGAGTATTTGCTCTACTGGAAATAGCCAGTTAAACAGTATGGGGCTCTGCAAGCAGGGAATGAGGATGTTCTAGATTAAGGGAGAACACTGCAGAGATGGAAAGTTCTAGAAAGATCTGAAAATGCTAAGATTGTGGTTATTAGAGCATTTAACATGCATTTACTGTGGGCGACCAAATGACTTTTTTTCTTTCCTGAGATTCTTTTAGGACTGTTTTCTATCTTAAAAGTTACCAGAGAAATATTAGCTTTACTGAAATATACTGATTTTGAGCAGGGCAGAGTTATCGTGCTAAAGAAAAGTAATTTTTAAAAACATTATCTATCTTTTGCTTATTTATTTTGTAACTTTATTTCAGACTATTCTATTCCATGTATGTATGTGTATGTGAGTCTGTGATTGTGTGTGTGTGCATGATGTACAGTTGATCCTCATTATGTGCGGGAGTTATGTTCTCTAAAGTTGCCATGAATACTGAATTAGCAGATACTGAACAGTGTTCCTAGGGGAAATACAGGGTGAGGTTCTACTGAGCCTCTGGTCACCACATTTTTGTCAAGTGATCAGTACATAATTTTGTTTTTTCAAAACCTTATTCGATATGTATTGTTGATTCATTAGCATTGAACTCATGACCTACAGCACTTTAACTCATGGCTGAACAAATGCGTCTAATACATGTATTTCCTCTGTGAGACATGTCACAGCCCTCCAGGCTTAGGGACACTAGCCAGCAGTTCAGCACTACACAGGGAAGGGGGGTCATTTTAAACAGCAAAATCACCAACAGAGAGCACACACATGAGAAAAACGTAGCACGAACCAGACCATGAAAAGGGCTCTTGTTTACAGTATGAGACCTTAAACAAGAAGACAGAATCGCCCTGTCCTACCTCAGGTGGGAACATGACAGGTGACTTCTGTGCAGGTCTGTGAATGACCGTGAAAGCACAGGTATTGATTTTGTGGTTACAAATACATTTTAATGAGTAAGAAATTCACAAATCAGGAATCCACAAGTAATGAAGATGGACTGTATAAGAATGCACCTGTGACATGTTTTGGTTAGTACAGGGTTGGAATTCTCTCATGTTATGTTCTGTCTTTTAATTTATGATACTGTTACCGAACACCAGTGTGCCCAATGCACAGTGAGGCCAAACAAACATAAACATCGGAATTTGAAGCAGAGAAAGGTTTATTGCAGGGACACGCAAGGAGACGGGTGGCTTATGCCCCCCAAACCCCAAACTCCCTGAAGGGTTTCAGCAAATCACTTTTAAAGGCAAGGTGAGGGAGAGGTGTGGTTGGTTGTTGCAGACTTCTTGGTGTGGGAATCCTTTGTTCTTGCAGCTGTCCATGTAAGTCAGGTTGTGATGTTTCCCTAAACTTCCAATAAGGCAAATGTTATTCTCTGTTCTTCAACTTTTCCCCTCTGTATGAATGGACTCTTAAAGGTCAGAGCCCTGAGGATAGCCTATCCTGTATATTTCAGGCTATAGGCAACATTCTTTTTACAAAAGGTGCAGAGCCAGCATGACTAAGCACAGGCAACAAAGCACAAGGGTTAAAGTAAAAGGAACAGATCTAAGATGGAGTCAGATTTGTTCTTCCCTGTTACAGTACTTGGTAGATAGCCAAGCCCATTCTGTACCTCCATTTGTTATCAGTCGTAGGCAAATATCTCTAAGGGCAATATGTATCATCTTCTATATACACGTGTGTCACATACCTGAGTATTTAAGCACAAGCATATTTAAGAACATGTGTATTACTTGTATATACGTACAGAGGCAGAGCAAGTGAGAGAGTGAGTGAAAGAGAAAGACGGTGAGAGAGTCCTGACATATTGATAACAGAAGAAAGTAATTTTTGAAAGTAATGAATGTCCTAATTATTCATGCATAAAAATTCTTTGAAGTACATAAAATTAATTTACCCTCTTCTGTTTATAGACAATTAAAATGAAAAGGCTTCGTAATTAATATAATCTTAATATTATTTTAAAAGACAGTTAATGTGAAGCCATCCATTTTCAGACATAGTTAATTCAGTTTTTGCCACACTTGTAGCTACTGAATTGGTGCTTGGCTTCGGTTATTTTCCCCCTCCTTCTTAATATAAAAGTCAGTGGAATGTTTGCTTAGTATATTACCAACTCAATTCTTTGTTCATTTATCAAACTTAATTTATGCCTTCTAGTAATACTGAATAGCACAGGAAAGTAAATATAGTAATCAGGTGGCCTTTTCGGGGAAATTCTGCATTCAATTATTAATAAGATCTAGAATTGAGGCCTCTTGGAACTAAATTCGCTAGGTTTGTATTATATTTTGTACTTAGAGATTTTTCATTGCCATACTTTGGGATCACAGAAATACTTGTTCATTTTAATTTTTTGTCTGTTTAAAAAACTAATTGGGAATAGGGAATAAAAAATGGGTGCACTGTCCATCCCCTAATCTTTAGGCTCTAACTCAATGCCTCAAACATCAGTTCAACAAATACTAATGCAGATCACTGTGCTACATATTGTTGAGAGAGTGGCTGAAATCGAGGGATGACTCTTCCCTCTCTCAGGACACTCTATAGGGAGGGAGAGGCAAGACTGGTGTGACTAGAACACAGTGTAGAGTGGAAAGGTTATCCAAGAACTAGCAACAAGGACTGTGAATTGATAAACGAGGCTGATGTTGAAGGAGAACAGAAAAGAGAGCATTTAGACTGCGATGTGTATTCCAAGTAGCATCTGTTAGGTAAGAAGAGAGAGTGTGGTTCATCAGCAGATCTTGCTGGAGCTGGGCATTCCTGAAGGTAAATCGTGGTGTGGCAAATTTTCGCAAGGCTGCAGTGGTGATTGGGACATAATGGTTCAGGTCTTTGAAACAAGGTAATATGGTAGGACTTTAATAAATAGACAATAAAGAGCTATTGCAAAATATTGAGCTAGTAAACTCAGAGCCTCAAATCCCCTCTAGCAATGGCATTTAGAAAGATTAGAAGAGATGAGATATTAGTGGCAATGGAACCAGTTAGGAATTGTGTGAGTGGTAACAGGAGACCTGAAACAGAGAAGGAGATTTGAACTAGGAAGATGGAGATGAATGTGAGCGACATTGTCAAGAAAGAATATATATATATATATATATATTTTTCTTTTTGCGGTATGCGGGCCTCTCACTGCTGTGGCCTCTCCCGTTGCAGAGCACAGGCTCCGGATGCGCAAGCCCAGCGGCCATGACTCACAGGCCCAGCCACTCCGCGGCATGTGGGATCTTCCCGGACCGGGACACGAACCCGTATCCCCTGCATCGGCAGGCAGACTCTCAACCACTGCGCCACCAGGGAAGCCCAGAATATGATTTTAATGTAGGAAATACTGTTCATTTGGCTGAAGATTTCTTTGCCCCAAACACTGAGTTTTTTTCGAGAATTTACTGCTAAAGGTTGTTGTTCAGGTTTTATATGGAGTGGGGAAATGTTTATTATTTGTTTCTCTGCAGTTTTGCAAGTTGTACTTATCTGTGATATTAATCAGATATTGTATATGAATGCTCCATTTTTGAGTAACAGGGACAAAATAAACTTGCACTTAATATATTTAGTAGTGAAGCTTTAGAAATATCCCTATTAAAATTTGGAGTGGACTTCCCTGGTGGCGCAGTGGTTAAGAATCCACCTGCCAGTACAGAGGACGCAGGTTCCATCCCTGGTCTGGGAAGATCCCACATGCCACGGAGCAACTAAGCCTCTGTGCCAGGACTACTGAGCCTGTGCTCTAGAGAAGCCACCACAGTGAAAAGCCCATGCACCGCAACGAAGAGTAGCCCCCGCTCCCCGCAGCTAGAGAAAGCCCGCACGCAGCAACGAAGACCCAAGGCAGCCAAAAATAAATAAATAATTAAAAAAATAATTTGGAGCTAGTCAAGAATCCAACTGTTACCTCTTTTTAAAAAATACTGTACCAGAAGTTCTAGCCAACATAACATAATAATAAAAAGAGAAACAAAATACACAAATTAGAAGAGGTTAGACATCGTCTATGTAGGAAGCCCTGGGGAATGTAAATACTGTGAGAACAAAGAATACACAAGATTATGTTGAAGAATAACAAGAAAGTTTGGAGACCAGTTCTACCAGCTGGCAAGATTCATTATTTATTAAATTACCATAAGTGTATAACCAGGCAATGTGCAGGCATAACAAAAATGACCAGTGGAACAGAGTACAGAACAATGAAACAGATCTAGGTATGTATAAAAACCTTACACAGGGAACTATACTCAATATTCTGTAATACCTATAAGGGAGAAGAATCTGAAAAAGACAATCTATCCATCTATATCTATATCTGAATCACTTTGCTCTACACCTGAAACTAACACAACATTGGAACCTAACTATACTTCAATAAAAAGTTACCAAGCCCTAAAAAGAAAATAGGGCAGAGTTGACATTACAAATGAATTGGGAAAGGGTGAGCTAACCCTTAAATTCTAAGCGGACTAAAGACTTAGATAAATAAGTCACAAAACATGAAATATAGGAGGATACCTCTCTGATCATAGGAAGGGAAGCATTTAAAAATACACAGAGACAACTGACAAAGGATTAATCTCCAAAATATACAAGCAGCACATGCAGCTCAATATCAAAGAAACAAACAGCCCAATCCAAAAATGGGCAGAAGATCTAAATAGAGATTTGTCCAAAGAAGATGTACAGATTGCCAACAAACACATGAAAGGATGCTCAACATCACTAATCATTAGAGAAATGCAAATCAAAACTACAATGAGGTATCACCTCACGCCAGTCAGAATGGCCATCATGAAAACATCTACAAACAATAAATGCTGGAGAAGGTGTGGAGAAAAGGGAACCCTCTTGCACTGTTGGTGGGAATGTAAATTGATACAGCTACTATGAAGAACAGTATGGAGGTTCCTTAGAAAACTAAAATTAGAACTACCATACGACCCAGCAATCCCACTACTGGGCATATACCCAGAGAAAACCATAATTCAAAAAGACACATGCACCCCAATGTTCATTGCAGTGCTATTTACAATAGCCAGGTCATGGAAGCAGCCTAGGTGTCCATCGACAGATGAATGGATAAAGAAGATGTGGCTCATATATACAATGGAATATTACTCAGCCATAAAAAGAAATGAAGTTGAGTCATTTGTAGTGAGGTAGATGGACCTAGAGTCTGTCATACAGAGTGAAGTAAGTCAGATAGAGAAAAACAAATACCATGTGCTAACACATACATGTGGAATTAAAAAAAAATGGTTCTGATGAACACAGGAGTAAAGACACAGACGTAGAGAATGGACTGGAGGGCATGTGGAGGGGGAAGGGTAAGCTGGGACGAAGTGAGAGAGTGGCATGGACATATCCACACTACCAAGTGTAAAATAGATAGCTAGTGGGCAGCAGCCACATAGCACGGGGAGATCAGCTCAGTGCTTTGTGACCACCTAAAGGGGTGGGATAGGGAGGGTGGGAGAGAGATGCAAGAGGGAGGAGATATGGGGATGTATGTATATGTATAGCTGATTCACTTTGTTATACAGCAGAAACTAACACACCATTGTAAAGCAATTATACTCCAATAAAGATGTTTAAAAAAAATACACAAAGAGCATGAACTATAAAAAAGTTTGACAAATACAATTAAAGTAAAAATTTAAATTATTGAACAACAACAGCATCTCCCATAAACATAGTTGAAATGCAGGCTACAGAGTAGAAGTAGATATTTGCCACATATGTGACTGACAAAGGATCACGTACAGAATTTAGAAGAACTCCTATATTCATCTAAAAAAGAAACGGGTCAAGACAAGTCAGAGAGGAGGAAACTCTTATGGTAAGTCAACAGAAGAAAGAAAAAGGGAAAGATGGCTCAACCTCACTAGTAACCAAGAAAATGCAAATTAAAATTTACATCTATATGGTTAGTATAAACTTTGAAAATGTGTATATAACATGTATTGGCAAGAATTTGGAAAAGCAGGTTTTAAATATGCTTATATTACTATGAGTTGAAACAGGTTTTAAATATGCTTATATTACTATGAGTTCTAGTAGCTCTCTGGAAGAGCAATTGGACAAGTTATAGTACACTTGAACATGAGGCTGCTTTTTAACAGAGCTATGCCACTTTTCAAAATATGTTCTAGAAAATAACCCACTACTAGTGCATAAAGAGGTAGGTCCAGAATGCTTGTTGCATCATTATTTATAATAGTAAAAGTGACTATAAATTGGTACGGAAATTCTGGATGTAATCAGATAATGAACTAAACACCTATGAAGAGGAACCATTTGTAACATGGAAGAATCTCAAAAACACAGTCTTGAGGGGAAAAAAGGCAAGTGTGCCATTGCTCATATAAAGTTTAGAAATATATAAAAATATATTATCAACAGACATATCTATACGGTAATATCAGTAGTATAATAATAGGCATGGGAATGATAAACACCAGGTTAGGGTAGTGAATACAGCTGGAGAAGAAGAGGTGGAATTAGGATACAGAAGTGCTCCAACTCTATATCTAATATTTTTACCCAATATAACTGAAAGCAAAAATGGTATATGTTGAAATTTAATAAAACTGGTTCAGGGATACAGGGACATGTCATTCTCTATAACATTCTAGACAGTAATGATATTTCATTGAAAAATGGTGTTAAATAAAGTCCACCAGTATTGTTGCTGATGCAGGACTTCTCAGAACCTTTATTAAGCTAAGATGTACTAAGAGGCAAATGTAGTGTGCAGTGCTCCTCAAACACATTTGCCCAGGGAATGAATTTTGAAGGCATATATTGAGACACTAGATTATTGAAGGACAGGTAGGCGAAATGCAAATCTAGAGACGGACAATGCTGTGGCATTCTTTTTCAATGCAAGTCCATTCATTAGGTCTTCAAGCATCTGCCTTGTGGCCAAAATATTTAACCAAAATGGGTGAGGCTTTGTTAAATATGGTTTAGTTTTCGGGGGTTTAATGGAAAAGCTATTCAAACTTTTGCCATAAAATATCTGTAGAATTTTAAAGATTTTAATAGGTAGTTTACAGTTTTACTGAGTCTAATTTACATTCCATGAATTTTTTCTGAGTGTACAGTTAAGTGATTTTTTGTTTAATGTACAGAGTTTTGCCACCATCGCCAAGGTCTAGTTTTAGAGCATTTCTGTCACCCCCAGGCAACAACTGATTTGCTTTCCGTCTCCATAAATTTGCCTTTTCTGGATATTTCATGCAAATGAAACCATACAGTATGGAGTCATTTAAATCTGCCTTCTTTCACTTAACATACATGTTGTAGTATGTGTCAGTAATTTGTTCCTTTACATTGCTGAATGGACTACTGTCCATTGCCTGGATATACTATGTTTGGTTTATCCATTCACCAGTTGACGGTCATTTGAATTGTTTCTAGATTTTGGCTGAGTATCGATGCTATGAAATTCTCGTACAAGTCTTTTGTAGACATGTATTTTTATTTCTCTTGGGTAGATTCATAAGAGTGGAATTGTTGGGTCATTGAACATTTATGTTTAACGTCTTATACTGCCAAACTATTTTTAAAGTGTTTGCGTCACTGCACATTTTTACCAGTAATGTATGAGAGTTCCTGTTTCTTCACATCCTTGCCAAAACTTATTACTGTCTGTGTTTTGATTATAGCCGTTAAGTGGCTGTGTTGTGGTACCTCAGTGTGGTTTTAATGTGCATTTTCCTAATGACAAATGGTATTGAATGCCTTTTCATGTACTTATTAGCTATTTGATGTCTTCTTTGGTGAAATGTCTATTCAAGCCTTTTGCCGCATTTTAAATTGGATTATTACTATAATTTATTGAGTTATAAGAGGTATAGTCTGGATACAAGTCCTTTACCAGATATAAGATTTGCAAATTATTTTTCTGTATGAAAGAATTTAATTTCAAGTTGGGCTTTATTTTCATGTGTATCATATCTCTCCCATGATCATAATTTGGACAGTAAAAGAGGATCATTATCACTGTAGCTGATACTTTAGGTAGTTACAATTTTTGTGCTCCTGTAATTTATTTGCCCTTTTTCTTTTTAAAGGCGATTTAAATCTAATGAAAAACATTGATTCAGACTTATTAGAAGTCATGCATTCCAATTACCGGTGATTCTGTCAAAGTAATTATATTTACTCTCCACATTTATCCAAAAATATAACCATTATTAAAAACATTCTTTGAGGTTTTCTCATGGTTTGCATTCTGAGTGAGCTGAACCCCCAGCACGCAATGTACGTACACAAAGTCACACGCGCTCATTCTCTCTGCTTCAACTCTTAAGTTCATATTTTGCCAATTGCAGATAGCAGTTGCGCAAACTCCAGTTGGCAAGATTAGCATCTCATGGAAAATGGGATTTAGTGAGACAATAATAAAAAGTACTCCTAAATATGCTTCAAAAAACATCAGTAAATAACAATTCTAGACGTTAAATGTGTCTAAAGGAACTAGATTCATCAGCATGGAAATTTGCTGGGGCAGGTAACTGTCCTCCTGAATCACCTTTGCAGCCTGTCTGGGAGACATTGCTGCATTGATACAACCCAGTTGGGTGCATTCTCTCACGGTGGTTTTATTTTTTGCAGACTGCTCCTCTTAAAAAAAGAAGAAAAAAAAAAAAGCTTTGCAAGTCACCCTTACTGGCTTGAAATGAATGTCCTTTACACTTGAATATGCCTTTTGTTTCATTTTCAAAAGTCTCTCCAAAAGAAAACCTTGTATAAACACCTGGCATTTCACAAATTATTGTGTTGCTTAAGGGCACCTTTCCTGGGCCTTGTCTTTTATTCATATATTGAAAGGGCAGAGCATAAACAGATCACTTTTGTGTGCTTGCCCCTCACATGATGCAAGTGGTGGGGCAGGGAGAATAATATTCTTTGATGTGTTCTTCTTATTCTGTTGAAGGATACATTTGAAAAAGGAAAATTCATAACTTTCATACAGATGTAAAATAAACATGTGTTAAAGATTTCATTTAACCTATTCTCAAAAAGGGCAGTATGCAGCTGTTGCAGTGTTCAAAGGAGAAGTCGAAGAATCTCTAACTGATATGGAACAAAGAGATGTTGAAATGAATTTACAAGAAGAGGTGAAACTGGCTTTTTCCGTGGTGGGGTGGAGAGGAGACGGGGGACAATGCATGGCATTTCATTGGAGACATCCAGTACATTTTTTTGCTTATTCCAAATTTCTGTACAGTCTTAATCAGGGGTTGTCAATTTTTTTCTGTAATGTGCCAGATAGTAAATATTTTAGGTTGACAGGCCTATGGTCTCTCACTCTACTCTGCTGTTGTAACATGAAAGCAGCCATAGACAATATGTGAACAAAAGGGCATGGTGGGGGGCTTGGGGGGCTTCCCTGGTGGCGCAGTGGTTGAGAGTCCGCCTGCCGATGCAGGGGACACGGGTTCGTGCCCCGGTCCGGGAAGATCCCACATGCCGCGGAGCGGCGGGGCCCCGTGAGCCATGGCCACTGAGCCTGAGCGTCCGGAGCCTGTGCTCTGCAACAGGAGAGGCCACAGCAGTGAGAGGCCCGCGTACTGCAAAAAACAAACAAACAACAACAAAAAAGGGCATGATGATATTTGAATAAAACTTTATCTATGATCACAGAAATTTGCATTTCATATTATTTTCACGGTTCATGAAACATTATTCTTTCTTTAACATGTTTTCCCCGATCCCATTGGAATTACGAGCCAAATTTGGATAACTTCTAATCAACAGGGAGTAACCTGAAAAACTCATAAGTAAAATTAACACAGCTTTTACAAAGTATGTGATTTATGGTATTAAATGACCGTACATGATAGCATAAATCTATCTATCTCTCTTCTGTCTATAAATATAAATAAATAATAGCAATAAGAGAACAACAATAAAACCTCACGCTGAAACAGCCAGAAAAAACATGACTGGCTGAGTAAAGATTACTAGACCTTGTTGTTGACTCAAGTTTTCTCACCCCAGTTTATTGCTCACTTTGGTCATAAGACTGCACTCCATGTGGTCAGTTCAAAATTGCCTGAGTCTGGAAGTGATTCCCTTTCAGAATTTCCTTTACCAAACTCACATGGAGTTCCAAACATACAGTGGAACTGTAGACATGAGTATTTTCCTTTTATTAAATAATACTTTTAAAATTGCACATGTAAAACAATCAAAACAGTCCTTGTGAATAAACTTTTACCAGTTGTCATCCACTCGTTGGCTGGATCAACTGATGATTCCATAAATCAGGAGAAGCTATAAAATTACATTTTTATATGTTTATGTTTCTATTGTCTATTACTGTGGTTTGCAAGTACTAGGAATAGAATAGGGTCATCAGATATATTCTTGGGGGTCCGTGAGCTCTTAATAGGTTTTAAAATAGGTATTTTTATTTTTATGAATGATCTAATAAAATTATAGGCATATTTTCTATTATCTGGTTTCCCATTTTATGTCCAAGTACTGCTATACGGTTTTTGTTTCTATACTTAACATTTATTTTTTTAGTGGGCTTTAGCCCAAGTTTTAAGGTGTAACATTTACCATAACATTGGACCTGATCTCGGATGGCCTTGGCCTGCAGCGCCTTGAAGGAGGGTTTCGGTTCGCAGCCAGTGATTGAGGTCCGGTGGTGGCAGTGAGAGCACTGCATCCTAGCCACTAGACCAGTGGTCAGTGACAAGGCCCCGGCCCCGGCTTTGCATTAAAAGAATTCCCACAAAGACGGAAAGTAGTGAAACAAAGTATTAGGGAAAAAGAAGTACAGTACGTGTGGATAACACGGGCGGGCTCAGAGGGAGAGCTGTGCTCTCATGGCACTTTTGAATCACTTTTATGGGGCATTTCTTCTGTGTTTCCTTTGACCAGTCATTTTGATTTGCCTGGTTTAAAGTCCACATTTGGTGTATCTCAGGCTCTTCCCGTGTGTGCGTGCATCTCTTAGCTAAGATGGATTCTACCGAAGAGGCCTATGGGTAGATTTGGCCACTTAACATCTCTCCCCTTTGGACGTCCAAGGAGCCTTTCTGGGCACGTGTAGTTGGGGAGGTCTCCTGACTTCGAGAATGAGGAATACGTGCTCTTTTCTATCTGGGCAGGGCCCAGTCTTCTCTCTCAATTGCCTGTTATTCTCATCTTGGAGTGTCGGTCCATAGGGAATGAACTCAAACCGTTTGCCCTGAGGGCCCATCTATCTCCTGCCTCTGTCCAACTATCTTTGGCTAGTTGGACAACAACTAGCCAAAGATAGGATCTTTGGCTCCTTGTTGTGGGGTGTACAAATATATTCTAGAGCAGGGGTCAGCAATCTTTCTGTAAAGGGCCAGAGAGTAAATATTTTAGGTTTTAAGGTCTCCATCACAACTGTGCAACTTGGCATTTGTAGCGTGAAAGCAGCTATAGACAATATGTAAATTAATGAATATGGCTATGTTCTAATAAAACTTTATTTACAAAACCAGGTGATAGGTTGAATTTAGCACAAGGGCCTCAGTTTGCTAACTCCTATTCCATAGCATATGATGATTCTAAAAAGTCTAAGAAAAATCTAACTAGATACTACTTTAACAAAATTATTCTATAAACTAGGAATAATAAATTTAGGAAGTTATTATTTGTTTGACAACATGATCCTTCCTTTATAGAAGTACAGTTTAAAATTAGGTCATTATTAATGCTTTATGTTAAAATAAAGAATTTTAGGTTTTTAAAATTTGTTTGTTTTCAGTTAAAAGCTCATTCTTGAAGAAAACTGGCCTGCATTCCGCAAGATTTTTACATAGACTATGGGTAGTTTTTCTTTTTGACTCAGCCATAACCCATATATATATATTTGAATAACCAAATAAATTGCTAAACATACCCCTAGATTATAGGACATACCTTTTCATGCTCATCTTGCAAGTGAAGGATTTTTAGATGTCAGCCAAATCAAAGCTGTTTGGATGAAGAAATTTCATAGTTAAAGTGAATTTGTGGGTCACACTTTGACAGACCAGAAAGTTTAAAAGCTCATCAGTTCCCCAAAAATCTATTTGCTCAATGGCTGATTGGCAGAATTTATCAAAATTATCATTTCTTTTTTAATATATCCAATAAATATTCAGTTGCTGAGTTGATTAATTTTTATGAATGCATTGTTTTTTACAAGTACATTGTTTTTTATTTACTATTTTTGATGAATCTAACAAATGTTTCATATGGGAATTATTTAGCTTATGGTAATCTCTTAAATTCCTTTTAAAGTCACTTTTGCTTTTATGTCTTTTAAAGGATCTTTTAAATTTTCAAGTAGCATTGATTTTGCTTATTTAATCATTTATTAATTTATAAATTTTATAGCAATTCATATTATAGGACTGTATTAATAGCTTTTAAATATTTCTGTGAATTTTAGGTTATTGGATTTTTATCTTCATAGCAGTATTTTTAAGAATTATTTGGTTGAAAGGTAATTTTTTTTTTTTTTTTTTTTGATGTTGGGGGTAGGAGTTTATTTATTTATTTATTTTTGCTGTGTTGGATCTTCGTTTCTGTGAGAGGGCTTTCTCTAGTTGTGGTAAGCGGGGGCCACTCTTCATCGCGGTGCGCAGGCCTTTCACTGTCGCAGCCTCTCTTGTTGCGGAGCACAGGCTCCAGACGCGCAGGCTCAGTAGTTGTGGCTCACGGGCCCAGTCGCTCCGCGGCATGTGGGATCCTCCCAGACAAGGGCTCGAACCTGCGTCCCCTGCATTAGCAGGCAGATTCTCAACCACTGCGCCACCAGGGAAGCCCTGAAAGGTAATTTTTTAAAAGGTCATAAGATGACTCAGTTTTCTTATGATTTTGTGAATGTATTTAATATTCAGAAATTTGTAATTCATATTCAAATACGACCAAAGTTAGAGTAAGATTTGATTTACAATGACCATAAACATGAATTTGCCTAAAAGATGTTCCAAAGCAAGTAAATTGATTTAAAATGTTAACTAGGGCTTCCCTGGTGGCACAGTGGTTGGGGGTCCGCCTGCCGATGCAAGGGACACGGGGTTCGTGCCCTGGTCCGGGAAGATCCCACATGCTGCAGAGCAGCTGGGCCCGTGAGCCATGGCCGCTGAGCCTGCGCATCCGGAGCCTGCACGTCTGGAGCCTGTGCTCCGCAGCGGGAGAGGCCACAACAGTAAAAGCCCCGCGTACCGCAAAAAAAAAAAAAAAAAGTTAACTATTTTGCTAGTAATTACAAAATCATGCTTGATATGAATTTGGTGAAATAAACTTACTTTAAGTCTGAAAGTATAAAAAAATGAAATTGCAAAGAATGTGAAAGAACTAAAAAAAAAAAAAAAAAGCCAAAACCCATTTCATCACGTGAAGTGCTGAAATTTTAAATTTTAATTGATAGAAATAAAATATTAAGGCTGATGTATTCATAACAGCTTCAAAAAAAGAATGTATAGTCATTGACTATAATTTTTGTCTACTAACATTCCTTAGAAGAGTTGATACATTTGGCAAATGTTGGTGATAACTAGTTGATTTTTGGCAAAATCGATCTTGAGCTAGCAGAGATGGCCTAGTTAAGGGAGAAAAAACAACTTTGCTTGCCTTGAGGTGAAAAATTAATTGAGAGCATTGGAATCAATATTTCTGTGAAGCGAAATGAACATTTTAAAGCTGGTGTTCACAGGTTTTCCATTGATTCAAGAAACTAGTAAATGCTCTCTTCTATTTTTCACCTATAGAAGTTCTGAGAAAAAATTGAGTCACTCTCCTTCTTACTTTATCAATAGCTGTTGTATTGGTAACAGATCTAGTTGTCAGAGGAAACCCTAGGACTCTTGTCATATGAGTATTCTGCAGGTGGTCTTTCCGTTACTAAGTCCGAGGTCATTCTGCTCACTGCACAACAGGCCAGGAAATCAAGAGACAAGTTGTTGGGGCAAGTAATAGAAGCTTTATTTGGAAAGCCAGCAGACCAAGAAGGTGGTAGACTATTGTCCCAAAGAACCATCTTGCCCCACTTAGAATTCAGGTTTCTTTTATACTAAAAGAGGAAGGGGTGTGGTTGGTTGGTGCAAACTTCTTGGTGTCAGAATCCTTTGTTCTTGCAGCTGTCCATGTAGGTCTGGTCATGATGCTCAGGTAAACCTCTAACAGGACAAATGTTATTCTCTGTTTTGCAACTTTTTATCTCTATGTGAATGGAAAGATGTTATAGCTTTAAAGATCAGAGCTTTGAGAATGGGCTATCCTGTATATTTCAGGCTCTAGACAACATTCTTAATTTGTGGCAAAAGCAGTAGAATACAAAGATCAAAGTAAAAGAAGCAGATCCAATATGGAGTCAGATTTGTTCTTCCCTGTTACGTTTGTATGTCCTCATCGTTAGATTCTAATTTCTTTTAGGTTCTGGCACTTCAGCCTAGTTAGAAGTTCCATGGTTCCATGGTTCCTTTATAGCAGTTATGAGTTTACTCTCATTCATATTCATGTCTCTGTCTGTCTCTCTCTCTCTCTCCCTCTCTCCCATCTTGCCAAGGGCAAAAGTTGAATGGATGCTTCACTAAATGTAGTCCCACTCTTGGCTAGCCTAGGCTGTTTATCTCTAGTAGATCAAGGATTTTTTTTTAATCCCAGCAGAAGTGTTTGAAAAAGTGTAAACAACCCAGGTGAAATTAATTTGACCTTTGATGAGGTAAAAGGAATAAAATGTATAAAACTGGCTTCTCTGAAGGGATTTTTTTTTCCCCAGCATAGCTCTGTGGGAGATAAAACGTGTCCAATTTATTTATAGCCAAAGAAATATAAACTGCATGGACACGAAGCCTTTAATGTGGAAGAAAATAAGATGATGTTGCAGATTAGCTAATTTCTTCTTTTTATAGACTTTTTTTCAATAGATTTTATTTTATTTATTTATTTTTGGCTGCATTGGGTCTTTGTTGCTGCACGTGAGCTTTCTCTAGTTGTGGCTAGCATGGGCTACTCTTTGTTGTGGTACGTGGGCTTCTCATTGCAGTGGCTTCTCTTGTTGCGGAGCATGGGTGCTAGGCACACAGGCTTCAGTAGTTGTGGCACGTGGGCTTCAGTAGTGTGGCTTGCAGGCTCTAGCGCAGGCTCAGTAGTTGTGGCGCACAGGCTTAGTTGCTCTGCGGCATGTGGGATCTTCCCGGACCAGGGCTTGAACCCGTGTCCCCTGCATTGGCAGGCGGATTCTTAACCACTGCGCCACCAGGGAAGCTCCAGATTAGCTAATTTCTTAAAGTAACAAGTGGAAATGACAATGTGGCAATATGTAATAGACTTTAGAGTTAAGGAAAGAGCACTCAAAAGAAATACTGTCAACCTCTTCTTTCAAGCTTCCACTTAAAATCTCTCAAACCCAGCCTTATGAAGATTGGGTGGATTCTACAGATTTGTGTGGCTTTATTTTAAGTATGTTGTGTGAGTTTTATTTTTATGAAAAAAGAAATATATACCATATATATAAAATAGTGTTTCGCTATTTATTAATAAGTGGTTGCCAGTACTTTAATTGTCCATAATTTTATAGAATTACTTTCATTAACCCTGTGGACTATTTTGAGGAATTGCCATGATCATATCTTAAAACTTTCAGAGAAACTTTTATATTTGTGAAAGAATAGTAATAAACTGTCCATTGAAAAATATTTTAAAGTTACAAAATTAAAACACAAATATACATTGCAAATAGGACAAACAGAGAATAAAAAGTGGAGTCCTCCTTGACTCCTGACTTCTGTACACACACACACACACACACACACACACACACACACACACACACACGCCCTTGCCTGGTAACCCTATTCCCCATCTGCAAAGGCTTTAGTGTGCGTTCTTACACACCTTTGTTATGCATTTGCATTCATATAAATAATATAAATGGATTCATACTTGATATTTTGCAATTTTTTCCCCACTTCACCTACCTTGTAGATCTTTCTATGCTAATAATATATACTTACTTCATTTTCAATACTTGAAAAATATTCCATAACATGGATAATTTATATAATGAAAGTAACCATAGTTTATTCCACAGTATTATATTCCATAACATGGATAATTTATGTAATGAAAGTAGCCATAATTTATTCCACAGTATTATATATACTGCATCATAATATATTTCATAGAGTAGATATATAGGACATCAAATTCTGCCTTTTTTGGGGATGTTTAGGTTGTTTCAATTTGAACTATCCAAAAGTGCTGCAATAAAACTGGGTTTATATATTCTGTTATACTTGTGCACTTCTGTAAGATAGAGTCCTAAAAGTGGAATTGCTGGGTCAAATCATATTCACCATTAATATTTTAATACTGTCTACAATTTTCCTGCTAAACTAACTATGTTCCCACTGAAATTGTGTGAGGATATCCATTTTCTCATAAGCTTACCACCACTGTATTTTACCAGCCTCCTGAATGTTATGAACAAAAAGTGATATATTGTTATGATTTTGATGTGTCTGATTAGTCATGAAGTTGAACCTCTTTCACATGTTAGTTGTTCATTAGCATACTTTTCTTATCATTTTATAGCTTTTACTAGTGGGAAAATTTAGCCTATTTATTTAGTTTCTCTTCCAGTTTTGTTGAACTATAATTGACACACAGTCCTGTGTAAGTGTAAGGTGCACAGCACAATGATTTGACTTACATACTTCAAGAAATGATTACTACATTAAGTTTCGTGAATGTCCATCATCTCATACAGACACAAAATCAAAGAGATAGAACACAAATTTTCTTTTTCATGATGAGAACTCAGGATTTTCTGTCTAACAACTTTCATGTATAACATACAGCAGTGTCAATTATATTTACTAGGTAGTATATTACATCCCTAGTACTTACTTATTTGTACCTTTTGACCACCTTCATCCAATCCCTCCCCCACCCCACCTCTGGTAACCACAAATCTGGTCTCTTTTTCTATGAATTTGTTTGTTTGTTTGTTTTTGAAGTATAATTGACCTACAACACTGTGTTAGTTCCTGTTACACAACATAGTGGTTTAGTATTTCTATTCATGTAAAAATGATCACCACAAGTTACCATATGTCACGATACAAAGATATTGCGGAGTTATTTACTGTATTCCCCATGCTGCACATAGCAATCTCTCTCTATATATATGTGTGATTATTTTAAGTTGCTGATCTCTTAAGTTCAAATACATTATAACAATCTTGAATTTTTACTCCCCGCACCCACATTTACTGTTTTGACATTATATTTTACATCTTTTTGTTTTGTGTATCCCTTAACTATTTATTGTGGTTATAGATGATTTTACTACTTTCATCTTTTAACCTTCCTACTCGCTTTATGCCTGGTTGATTTACTTATTTAACTGTGTATTTGCTTTTACCAATGAGATTTTTACTTTCATAATTTTCATGTTTCTAGTTGTGGCCTTTTCTTTTTTACTTAGAGAAGTCTCTTTAACATTTCTTTTAGAGCTGGTTTGGTGGTGCTGAACTCTTTTAGCTTTTCCTGGTCCATAAAACTTTTGATCTCCCTATCAACTCTGGATGAAAGCCTTGTTGGGTAGATTATTCTTGGTTGTAGGTTTCCCCCTTTCATCATTTTAATATACTGTGTCACTGCCTACTGGCCTGCAGAGTTTCTGTTGAAAAGTCAGCCGATAGCTTTATGGGAGTTCCCTTGTACTTACCTTGTTGCTTTTCCCTTGCGCTTTTAGTGTTCTCTCTTCATCTTTAAATTTTCCCATTTTAATTACAATGTGTCACCGTGTGGAGCTCTTTGAGTTGATCCTGTTTGGGACCCTCTGTGCTTCCTGGACCTGGATGTCTGTTTCCTTTCCCAGGTGAAGGAAGTTTTCAACTATTATGTCTTCAAATATGTTCTCTGCACCTTTCTTTCTTCTCCATCTGGGACCCCTTTAATGTGAATGCTAGTGCACTTAATGTTGTCACAGAGGTCTCTTAAACTGTCCACTTGTTTTTCTTTTCTTCTGTTCAGCTTCAGTGATTTCCACTACTCTGTCTTCCAGCTTGCTGATCTGTTCCTCTGTATCACTTAGTCTACTGTTGATTCTTTTTTTTTTTTTCTACTGTTGATTCTAGTGTATTTTTGATTTCAGTTATTGTATTTTTCACCTCTGTTTGGTTGTTCTTTATATTTTCTAACTCTTTGTTAAAAACGTCTAACTTGTCACTCTGTGCATCTAATCTTCTTCTGAATTCTTTGCACATATTTATGATCATTACCTTGAACTCTTTATTGGGTAGATTACTTATCTCCACTTCACTTAGTTCTTCTTCTGGGATTTTATCTTATTCCTTAATTTGGAACACATTCCTCTGTTGCCTCCTTTTGCCCAGTTGGCGGTTTTTATTTCTATGTATCTAGTAGCTTGGTTACGTTTCTCGACCTTGGAGAAGTGGCCTTATGCAGGAGACACCCTATGTGTCTCCCAGCAGTGCACTCCCCTCTGGTCATCAGAGATATATGGTCTGGGGTTGCTCCCTGTGTGGGCTGCATGGGTCCTTCTGTTGTAGCAGGCTGACTATTGTCAGTGGTCTGGTAGGCATGGCCTGTTCCCAGTCGGGCTGGTTGCCAAGGCCCTGCTTGTACAGAGGCTGCCAGCCACTGGTTGGTGGGGCTGAGTCCAAGGCTGTTAGCTGCAGGACCCTGGGGGTTTCTGGGTCTAGCGTTGACCCTAGTGGGTGGACCTGGCTTCTGGAGTGGGTGGTTATGTGTTAGGGGTCCAGGATGTAGTATCGGCCTACTGGTGGGTGAGGCCAGTTCCTGACATGGCTGGCTGCTGGGTCTGGGGTGTCCCCAAACTGGTGTTGGCCTGCTGGTGAGTTGGGCTGGATCCCAGGGCAGCCGGCTGAAGAATCCAAGGTGTCTTGGAGCTGGTACCAGACTACTGGTTGGGGGGACTGGGGCCCAGGGAGTCCCGGGGCTGGTGCCAGTCTGATGGTGGGTGGCTTGGGTCCTGGAATGAGAGACTGCGGGGCTGTGGTGGTCTTGGGCCTAGTGTCTGCCCACTGGTTGGCAGGGCCAAGGCCCAGGGTCTCAGGCTGCAGGGCTCTGGAGGTCCCAGAATTGGTGTTTCTGGCTGAGGGGATAGGTCCTGGGCCCTCTGGTGGACAGGGCTGGGTCTTGGGGCAGCTGTGGACTCAGGGAACCTTAAGGCAGCTGGCCTTAGGGCCTGGGGGTGGATCGGGCTGTGTCCCCACCCAGCTAGTTGCTTGGCCTGAGGCGTCCCAGTACTTGGGCTGACAACCTGGTGGTTGGGGCCGGGTCCAGGTGCTAATAAGCTGAAGGGAGGACTCTGGAATGACCCTTGTCAGCACTAGTGTCCACGTGGTAGAACAAGCTCCCTGAAATGACTGCCACCAGAGTCTGTGCCCAGGGGGAGTTCCAGTTGCCTCCTGCCTCTCTGGGAGGCTAAGATCAGCAGGGGGATCTGACCCAGGCTCCTTTCAATTTACTGCTTCTGCCCTGGGTCCCAGAGCGTGTGAGATTTTATGTGTGCCCTTTAAGAATGAACTTACCTACGAAACAGAAATAGAGTCACAGATGTAGAAAACAAACTTATGGTTACCCGGGGGGTAAGGTGGGGCGAGGGATCAATTGCGAGATTGGGATTGACATATACACACTACTATATATAAAATAGATAACTAATAAGGACCTACTGCATAGCACAGGGAGCTCTACTCAATACTCTGTAATGGCCTATATGGGAAAAGAATCTAAAAAAGAATGGCTATATGTATAACTGACTCACTTTGTTGTACACCTGGAACTAACACAACATTGTAAATCAACTATACTCTAATTAACAAGAAAAAAAAAAGATTGGAGTCTATTTCCCTCAGCCCTCTGGCTCTCCTGAAAGTAAACCCTGCTGGCCTTCGAAGCCAAACATTGTGGCGGCTCGTCTTCCCGGTGCAGGACCCCCAAACTGGGGAGCCCGACGTGGGGTTCAGACCCCTTGCTCCTTGGGGAAAACTTCTACAATGGTAGTCATCCTCCCATTTGTGGGGGGCCCACCCAGGGGTATGGGGCTTGCCTAGACTGCGACTCTGCCGTCATACCCATCTCATTGTGGTTCCTTCTTAACATCTTTAGTTGTAGAAGATCTTTTCTGCTGGATTCCGTTTTTTCTCATCAATGGTTGCTCTGTAAATAGTTGTAATTGTGCTGTGCCCATGGGAGGAGGTGAGCTCAGGGTCTTCCTACTCTGCCATCTTGGCCTTCATGTAGCCTCTTTATTTTTATACGTTAATTTTATTTTATGGAGTTTTTCTACGGTGTAAGTTTTTTTCTTTGGCTATTTCTTCTTCTCTGTTACCTCTCTCTAAAAGTCCTATTGGAATAATGTTAGACTCTCTATATCTAATCATTATGTCTTTTAACTTTTTTCTTATACTGTCCAACTGTTGTCCCCTGCATTCAGCAGGGAGGTCTCCAGGCCTAGTCTTCTGGGTCTCCAGGTTTTGTCAGGGTCCACTCTGCTATTTGTTTAAATTTTAATTTTGGTATTTATCCTTTTGTATAACATGTCATTTATATATGGTGTGTAATTTAAAGTTTTTTGTTTATTCTCACTGTTCTCTTGGGTCTTGGTTCGGAGGGTGTTAGCTCTGCTCATTTTTAATCTTTCTTCTGTCTTTTGTGTAAGCAGTTTATTCAGATTTGTATTTGAGATAGTAGGTTACTGCCTCCTTTTCAAGTTACCGATTTTCGTCTACACATCTCAGATTGTACAGTCTTGCTGGTTTCAGTGGCTTTCCATAGACTGGATGATTTTTTTTTTTTGTTTGGTCATCAATACATGTATTAAAGGCAAGAATTTTGCCCCTGGTTATTGTTCAGAGGAGAAAATGGGCAGGGCATTGACCTGCAGCCAGATTGAGTTTTCCTTGAATGTCCCAGAAAGTACTTTACTTAGGATTTGGTCTCCTATTTCTAGCACCTGTACCCACTGTTGGAGTCTCCCATGTCAGAGTTCCTTCTGTGATAGAATGTACTCATGGTTGTTTTTGGTTTTGTCCAGGTAGCAAAAAAATAAAAATAACAAATAGTTACCCACCTTAAGAGTCCACTACTCTCATTGGTGTTCCGACACGCTGTATTTTTTCTCTTGACTGCCTATGATCTGATTCTCCAAAGAACGCCATTGTCCCAGGGTTGTTTAAGGCCCTCTCTGGTTAAGATAATCATAACATGGCTGGATTTTGACATCAGTGTATTCCCATCCGCTTTATATCTTCCTGGAAGTCCATAATCTTCCCAAATTTCCAGTGTTCTTTTACATTTACTTTTATTTTTTTCATTTGTCCTTTCCAAAGGAATTTGAGGGGTGAACAGATGTGTTCATTCAGCTCTCTTCCATCTTAATTTGTGACGACCACATTTCTTATATTATTGACATAAAATGTCTCTAGAGAAAAGATGCATTCATTTTCAGTAATTGATTATATTTTTCCAAGTTCTTTCTTTCCAGCTTTCTATGGAGTTGACTTGGACGTGTGGTTGAATTTGTGACCATTATATTTATTTTCACTCAGCCTGATTCCCATAAAAGAGATGACTACTTGTTTTGTTTTCAGTTTGAAATACTTGTAGCAGGTATATTTAGAAATGGTCAGCAAACTTGCTGGCATTTTCAACCAATCAAATATTATTACAAGCCTTATTCTTCACTTTTTTTTTTTTTTTTACTGTTTTAAGTGCAGGATTGCCACCAATTATCATAAAAGATTTAAGATTTCCACATCACCTTTTAGAAAGATTCATTTATAGAGGCACTCAAACTCATTTTAAAGCTTTGGTCATGAGAGACGGAGTATTAATTTGAAAGCTGAGGCTGATCCTAGGCAAGAATGATTTTCATTCCCTATTTGACTGAGAGTTTTAGATTCTCAAACATATGCCATTTTTAAAAATAGTAAAGAGAACATCTCCTAATTCCAATATTTAATAAGTCCCTTCCTTGCGAAACCTGTAATTTAGTGCTCAACACAAAGCATATGTGTGAGAATTGAATATTACTGTAATTTAGTGGAGTTTCTGCAAAGAGAAAAATAAGAACCATTCTTCTGTATCTCCATGGACACTAACCTTTCCTCGCTTCTGAGACCTATCAGTCTCTCCCTCTCCTCCTTGTTTTTCTTCATCCCCTTCCTTCATATTTAATCGAACAAAAGTTTATTCAGTATCTCATAGGCACCAGGTACTTTGTATCCCAAGAGATACACAGATGAATGAATAAGCCATGATTTTGACCTCATGCCTTCACCTTTGTGTGTGTGCAAATTTAAGTGAGATGGTAGGTACGAAAAGTGCTATAAACTGTAAAGTGCTATATAAGTATAAGGTGCCATAGAAGTACAGGCGGATACGGAAGTTATTCAACTTAAATTTGGGGTAGAGATTTTTAAAGTTGTAAAATTAGCTCTAAAAGCTTTCCAGTTGTTGCCTTCAATACTGAGTATTAAATTGGAGATAATTTTGCTGTTGTGAAAGAAATTTCAAAGAAAGAGCTGTTTCACTAAAGAAATTTTACTTTAACTTTAGAGCGTCAAACATTTGGGGGAATTTATTAATTATTAACACTTCTTTCTTGTAACTTTGTGCGTGCATGCGTGTGTGTGTGCAAAGATCAAATGAAACAGTAGGTGTGAAAGTGTTTATAAACCGTGCAAGTGCTGTATAAATACAAGGAGCTGTTACTGTGAACGGAGTTGGTGTGAAGAGGGGAATTTGTGTGAAGGGCAGAGCCAGGCTTCCGTGGACTTGTCGGGACAGAAAAAGACAGGAGAGTAACTGTCAGCAAAATTATGACTCGCTACACAGTGTATTTGGAAGCACAGCAGAATGGACTCCATTTCCAAAAATACCTTCTTATCTACAAGCTGCTATGGCATTTGAAATTCTTGTTCGAAGCTAATAGTAGTTAATAGCATGTGGTCAAAAGTAGTATTTTTATAATGCAGGGGTTCATCGTTTGAAAGCATTTCGCTGTATTTTTATCAGCTCCTGATAACATTTTGAGCTAGGTCTTAGTGATGGTATTTTTATCTTCATCATCTTTGTCCCTTTTTTATTGACGAGGGAGTAAGGATTGGCAGTTGAATGAAGTATTTACCCCATAACCAATGTGTGACAGGCTTAACCCAGACCAGCTCACTTTATTTTATTTTATTTTTTCAGACCAATTCTGTTTTCTGTTCCTTCCATCCCGGGTTAAACCCTGGATGAAAGAAATATTTATGAAGCACCTATTATAGACTTAGAGAATTTCAAAGTTTGACAGTCCAGTTTCTTCATAGGGCTCCCACATCGGTTGAAAAGATAAATCTTATGGGTTGGAAACAGAGAAGGTCACAGACAGTGTTTGATTTTAAGTACTAAACTGACTGGTAAGAGCTTTACCAATTTAAATAATGGAGAAAACAATTTAGGTTTAGGTCAGGAAATGCTTTTTTAAGAAGTAGAATTGTCCGATTATTTTAAACAATTAGGTAAAAAATAGTAGAAGACCCTTTCAAGGTAGTATAGTATTACGAGGAAAACCATCACAACTGAAAGTGATAGTAAAATCAAGTAATAAGGCATGATATGTTGTAGGGGAAAATAGCAATAACTTCTATAATCAGACGTTTCCCTGAGCTTCACCAGCTATGGGAACACCTAAATCCTCTTTTGCCAGCTTGAGGCCCCTGGGGAGGTCCCCCTATGCCTTTTCCCTGCTGTCATCACCTACCCTGGGACCCACTTATGAGCTGCTGCCTGACCTGCAGTTCCAAGACTCCAGTGTGTTCAGTTCTCCCCTGGCTGTGAAAGGCTTCCTTTCCCTACCGTATTCTGCCTTTTCAGAAGGGATCCAACAGCAGAACTTCTTGGCTCTGGGATTACAGGCTTTCCCCCCTTGACTCCCATAGGGCTCTTCTTCAAGGCACATTCATGCTGACAAAGTAGATGCATCAGAGATGGGTTTATATCCCAACTATTCTCCATACCCGACAGAGAAACTGTCTTTGGACATTTGCTCTGTCATTTGACAGTGGAGCATCTGTTACCCTCCTTGTATTGGCACATTTATCATATTGGTGTGAGGCAGTGTTTTGCCTTGCTTAGTTTATTAATTTTTTTTTTTGCAACGAAGGACTCTGACTCAAAACAAAAGACCCTGTTGCAAGTCTGACTTACTGCGCCATGCTCACATTTCTTTTCTTGTGCTAGATTCTCCCTTGGAGACCCCAAGTCTGCCCTTTGTTTAGCTGTCATCTTCCTCTACTGCCAGAAGTGGTATGCTTGCAAATGCCTAAACCTCATGAAAGTCAGCTGTATTTCTTTTCTGAATCTTCCAGTTCACATGTATATATGTATATATATATATATTTTAAATAAATTTATTTATTTACTTTTGGCTGTGTTGGGTCTTTGTGGCTGTGCGCGGGGCTTTCTCTAGTTGCCGTGAGCAGGGGCTACTCTTCGCTGCGGCGCGCGGGCTTCTCATTGTGGTGGCTTCTCTCGTTGTGGAGCATGGGCTCTAGGCGCACGGGCTTCAGTAGTTGCAGCGTGTGGGCTCAGTAGTTGTGGCTCGCGGGCTCTAGAGCGCAGGCTCAGTAGTTGTGGTGCACGGTCTTAGTTGCTCCGCGGCATGTGGGATCTTCCCGGACCAGGGATCAAACCCGTGTCCCCTGCATTGGCAGGCGGATTCTCAACCACTGCACCACCAGGGAGGCCCTCACATGTATATTGAGAAAATGATTAGGTATTATTCAAGGGATGAGGAGAGGGAAAGAACCACCTCATTCCATGTTCTAGGAATTCTGACTTCCTGTTCTGGTCCAGTATCGCTGATATTCTCATTTAATGCCCACACCAGTGTCATGAAATGGTTACAATGAAAGACTTTGAAATGAAAAAAAAAAAAAATTACTGAATTTCTTCAGTGGAAAACTAAGGCTTCTTTAGTGTTTTCATCCCTCCTGCTTATCTGATTATATTGAGGTCTCTATACCTTTAATTGTCTTTTAGCCATCTACAGCGCTGTACATTGTAGATAAATGATAGCAATGCAAATGATTCTTGTCTATAGATGTACAAATACATGTTTTTCTGGTGAGGTGAAATTGGCTTCATTTGCCCACTGTGGAAGAAGCCAGTGTTTAGTCTATTTGCAAATTTATTTCAGCATTTCTTACTGCCTAAGTCTATGGTTCTGTGGATACTCCTTTGAGCTAGTTTTAACATCTGACTGGTTGTCTCATTAATAAGTTAAATATAATCTTGGACACCTGCACACTGTAAATTTGCATGAGAGATTTTATTTTTCTAAAACAATGATCCTTTAACAATCTCAGTTTATCAACTAGGAAGTATTATACTTTTGGGCCCTAGTGACTTGAACATAGCTAATGAATGGCAGGGGTAAAATTTAAGCCCAGATTTTCCAACTACAATTTCAACAATGTTTTTACAGGAAAGAAGTGATAAGTAAAAGCCGTATCCTATCACTTCTGCCCAAACCTGTAAATTTAGTGTTTTCATGAGTTTCCTGCTTCCAGTATCTTTATCCTTGATTTTGCTTTACAAGCCACTGATTATTATTCTGAAACAATGTGTTATTCCTTTCTCTTGGACCATTCCTCTCAATGTCTTCTAGGGTCAATTAGAATATTTTGAACTCCATAATTGGAGTTGGAATTTAGTCCTCTCCCATCTTGCCCACATATCCTCCAGTATTTATCTTACAAACAACCTACCTTGTATCTACTTATCTGTGCTTTCTCTATTGTGAGGCCTTCCCCTCTGATTTGCCCTAAATCCAATAAATCCTAAAAAGTCTGTTCCAATCAAGTTTCAGTTCTCCCATAAATGTTTCCCAAATCATGGAGTCATTTTTCTCTTCTCTTAAGTTATAGCATGTGTCTGTTCAGCCATTTGGTAGATAATCTTGCAGTTGTTTGGGGGGCATGTAGGCATTTATGAATCATGTTCTTAGAGGCTATATATGGTGCAGTAGGTAAGAATATAGGGTTTAGAGCCAGGCTGCCTAACTCCAAATTTCAGCTTTGCCACTTCTTCCTTCTACAACCTTAGAAAAGCCATGTAACTTTCTCAATGGTTTGTTTTCTTCACTTCTAGGAAGATGTTGAGAGTTCCTATCTAGATTGTTACGAAGATTATGTGAGTTAGTATATGTCAAGTGCTTGTAAATGTATTTGGTGCAAAATAAGTGTTGTATAAAACTTTACCGTTATTGTTGACATTATTTGTTTTACTTATTCTTGCCTTATTTCCCCAATGGAATTTTAAGTTATTTGAGGAAAGAAATAATTTTCTTAAAAAGTTTTGTATAGTGTGTGTCACAAATTTGATGCTTGGTGTATGGGAAACTGTTGAAAGTTTTTGAAAGGGGTTTTATGTGTCAACGGCAGTGTTTAGACACTATTTAGCAAGGTATTGGAAAAGTTATTGAATCAGCGGCTCATTCAGTAATTCCAAACAGGCAATAGTTTTTTATTCATTTCCAATTAACAAACATTTATTGAGTATTCACCATGTGCCAGACATAGAGATCAGTCATAGAAATTCAGAGTGAACAAGTATCCATTCCAATGTTTAAGGCACTTAACATCCGGTATAGGAAAATTAATAAGTCCAGGAGCAGGGGAAGTATCTTGCTGAGCTGTGTAATAGTATTACTGACCGGGGTTCTTGGCCTTCCCCAGTCAATAGAAATTTTTAAGAGGCCAGACAAGAAATTCAGGCAAGGCTTTATTGGGGCCCCTGCTGCAGTAAGGAGGAGCGAAAACAAGTAACAGGTTCCGTTGCTTGCTACCCAAGTCAGGGAGGGTCGAGCTGGTTACTATATGGGGTAAGGGTAGGGGTGTGCCCAGGGGTCCGGCCAGAAGGGTGACTTAGGTGGTCTGCCCACCTCTTTGGCGGTATTGTGTGCAGGGGGCATGTGCAGTACCCTACTTTTGTTCCTGATTCTCTGCTTTTGCTCCCAGCTCTTCAGAAGTGGCAGTTGGGTTCTTTTGGTCTTTTTGTATCTTGTTGTCCATAACTTGCCCCTACTGTGCATGCATGCAGTTATTTTTAGTCCCTTAGAGTTTCTTTGTATTCTGTTGGTCTAGGAAACGTTTGTCCAGGTGCAAGCACTGCAGCAAAGGGTCCCAGGTCCCAGATCCCAGCTTGTCTCAATAGAAGTATGTGTAAACACAGGGTACAGTGGGAAACAAAGGCAGTGACACAATCGGTTTCTTCAAGGAGGTGATTTTTAAGTCAAGCCTAAATAGGGGGCATTGGAAGGTAAAGGTATGGGAGTGTTCTAGCAAGTAGAGCAAATTTGTGGAGGCCAGACCAACATGACAGCATAGAGACCTGCAGGAGGATAAGTCTTGACTATGACACAAAACAAAGCTGGAGAAGTAACAGGGCTCTATCCTGTGATAAAAAAGACGTAGACCTTTTCCTGTGGCCAATAGAGAATGTTTGGAGAGCTGAATTTCTATAATAAATGATCAATAAGATTTATAAACTATTGGGATTCTAAGTTATGCTTTGTTTTAATATTACAGAAATAAAGATATATCATACGAGCACAGTTAATGTAATAGTGACCCCACAGCAACAAAGTGTCCCAAACAATAATAACAACTAGTGCCAATCTTCACTCCTCAATGATTTTTTTTATGTTAAACATCTTTATTGGAGTATAATTGCTTTACAATGGTGTGTTAGTTTCTGCTTCATAACAAAGTGAATCCATCATACATATACATATGTCCCCATATCTGTTCCCTCTTGTGTCGCCCTCCCACCCTCCCTATCCCACCCCTCTAGGTGGTCACAAAACACCGAGCCAATCTCCCTGTGCTTTGCGGCTGCTTCCCACTAGCTATTTATTTTACATTTGGTAGTGTATATATGTCCATGCCACTCTCTCACTTTTTCCCAGCTTACCCTTCCCCCTCCCCATGTCTTCAAGTCCATTCTCTAGTAGGTCTGTGTCTTTATTCCCGTCTTGCACCTAGGTTCTTCATGACCATATTTTTTTTTTTTTTTAGATTCCACATATATGTGTTACCGTACGGTATTCGTTTTTCTCTTGCTGACTTACTTCACTCTGTATGACAGACTCTAGGTCCATGCACCTAACTACAAATAACTCAATTTCGTTTCTTTTTATGGCTGAGTAATATTTCATTGTATATATGTGCCACATCTTCTTTATCCATTCATCTGTTGATGGACACTTAGGTTGCTTCCATGTCCTGGCTACTGTAAATAGAGCTCCAATGAACATTTTGGTACATGACTCTTTTTGAATTATGGTTTTCTCAGGGTATATGCCCAGTAGTGGGATTGCTGGGTTGTATGATAGTTCTATTTTTAGTTTTTTAAGGAACCTCCATACTGTTCTCCATAGGGGCTGTGTCAATTTACATTCCCACCAACAGTGCAGGAGGGTTCCCTTTTCTCCACACCCTCTCCAGAATTTATGGTTTGTAGATTTTTTGATAATGGCCATTCTGACTGGTGTGAGATGATATCTCATTGTAGTTTTGATTTGCATTTCTCTAATGATTAATGATGTTGAGCATTCTTTCATGTGTTTGTTGGCAATCTTTATATCTTCTTTGGAGAAATGTCTATTTAGGTCTTCTGCCCATTTTTGGATTAGGTTGTTTGTTTTTTTGTTATTGAGCTGCATGCGCTGCTTGTAAATTTGGAGATTAAGCCTTTGTCAGTTTCTTCATTTGCAAATATTTTCTCCCATTCTGACGGTTGTCTTTTGGTCTTGTTTATGGTTTCTTTTGCTGTGCAAAAGCTTTTAAGTTTCATTAGGTCCCATTTCTTTATTTTTGTTTTTATTTCCATTTCTCTAGGGGGTGGGTCAAAAAGGATCTTGCTGTGATTTATGTCATAGAGTGTTCTGCCTATGATTCCTCGAAGAGTTTGATAGTTTCTGACCTTACATTTAGGTCTTTAATCCATTTTGAGCTTATTTTTGTGTATGGTGTTAGGGAGTGATCTAATCTCATACTTTTATATGTACCTGTCCAATTTTCCCAGCACCACTTATGGAAGAGACTGTCCTTTCTCCGCTGTACATTCCTGCCTCCTTTATCAAAGATAAGGTGACTATATGTGCGTGGGTTTATCTCTGGGCTTTCTATCCTGTTCCACTGATCTATCTTTCTGTTTTTGTGCCAGTACCATACTGTCTTGATTACTGTAGCTTTGTAGTATAGTCTGAAGTCAGGGAGCCTGATTCCTCCAGCTCCATTTTTCGTTCTCAAGACTGCTTTGGCTATTCGGGGTCTTTTGTGTTTCCATACAAATTGTGAAATTTTTTGTTCTAGTTCTGTGAAAAATTCCAGTGGTAGTTTGATAGGGATAGCCTTGAATCTGTAGATTGCTTTGGGTAGTAGAGTCATTTTCACAATGTTGATTCTTCCAATCCAAGAACATGGTATATCTCTCCATCTATTTGTATCACCTTTCATCAGTGTCTTATAACTTTCTGCATACAGGTTTTTGTCTCCTTAGGTAGGTTTCTTCCTAGGTATTTTATTGTTTTTTTGCAATGGTAAATGGGAGTGTTTTTTTAATTTCACTTTCAGATTTTTCATCATTGGTGAATAGGAATGCCAGAGATTTCCGTGCATTAATTTTGTATCCTGCTACTTTACCAAATTCATTGATTAGCTCTAGTAGTTTTCTGGTAGCATCTTTAGGATTCTCTATGTATAGTATCATGTCATCTGCAAACAGTGATAGCTTTACTTCTTCTTTTCCGATTTGGATTCCTTTTATTTCCTTTTCTTCTCTGATTGCTGTGGCTAAAACTTCCAAAACTATGTTGAATAAGAGTGGTGAGAATGGGCAACCTTGTCTTGTTCCTGATCTTAGTGGAAATGCTTTCAGTTTTTCACCATTGAGGACCATGTTGGCTGTGGGTTTGTCATATATGGCCTTTATTATGTTGAGGAACGTTCCCTCTATGCCTACTTTCTGGAGGGTTTTTATCACAAATTGATGTTGAATTTTGTCGAAAGCTTTCTCTGCATCTATTGAGATGATCATATGGGTTTTCTCCTTCAGTTTGTGAATATGGTATATCACATTGATTGATTTGCATATATTGAAGAATCCTTGCATTCCTGGGATAAAACCTACTTGATCATGGTGTATGATCCTTTTAATGTGCTGATGGATTCGTTTGCTAGTATTTTGTTGAGGATTTTTGCATCTATGTTCATCAGTGATATTGGCCTGTAGTTTTCTTTTTTGTGACATGTTTGTCTTGTTTTGGTATCACGGTGATGGTGGCCTCGTAGAATGAGTTTGGGAGTGTTCCTCCCTGTGCTATATTTTGGAAAAGTTTGAAATGGATAGGAGTTAGCTATTCTCTAAATGTTTGATAGAATTCGCCTGTGAAGCCATCTGGTCCCGGGCTTTTGTTTGTTGGAAGGTTTTTTAACACAGTTTCAATATCAGTGCTTTTGATTGGTCTGTTCATATTTTCTATTTCTTCCTGGTTCAGTCTCGGAAGGTTGAGCATTTCTAAGAATTTCTCTATTTCTTCCAGGTTGTCCATTTTATTGGCATATAGTTGCTTGTAGTACTCTCTCATGATCCTTTGTGTTTCTGCAGTGTCAGTTGTTACTTCTTTTTCATTTCTAATTCTGTTGATTTGAGTCTTCTCCCTTTTTTTCTTGATAAGTGTGGCTAATGGTTTATCAATTTCGTTTATCTTCTCAAAGAACCAACTTTTAGTTTTATTGATCTTTGCTATCATTTCCTTTGTTTCTTTTTCATTTATTTCTGATGTGATCTTTATGATTTCTTTCCTTCTGCTAACTTTGGGGATTTTTTTTTGTTATTCTTTCTCTAATTACTTTAGGTGTAAGGTTAGATGGTTTATTTCAGATGTTTCTTGTTTCTTAAGGTAGGGTTGGATTGCAATAAACTTCCCTCTTAGAACTGCTTTTGCTGCATCCTATAGGTTTTGGGTCATTGTGTTTTCATTGTCATTTGTTTCTAGGTATTTTTTGATTTCCACTTTGATTTCTTCCGTGATCTCTTGGTTATTAAGTAGTGTATTGTTTAGCCTCCATGTGTTTGTAATTTTTACAGATTTTTTTCCTGTAATTGATGTCTAGTCTCATAGCATTGTGGTCGGAAAAGATACTTGATATTATTTCAGTTTTCTTAAATTTACTAAGGCTTGATCTGTGACCCAAGATATGATCTATCCTGGAGAATGTTCCATGAGCACTTGAGAAGATTGTGTATTCTGTGGTTTTTGGATGGATTGTCCTATAAATCTCAATTAAGTCCATCTTGTTTAAGGTATTATTTAAAGCTTGTGTTTCCTTATTTATTTTCATTTTGGATGATCTGTCCATTGGTGAAAGTGGGGTGTTAACGTCCCCTACTATGATTGTGTTTCTGTCGATTTCCCCTTTTATGGCTGTTAGTATTTGCCTGTGTATTGAGGTGCTCCTATGTTGGGTGCATAAATATTTACAATTGTTATATCTTCCTTTTGGATTGATCCCTTGATCGTTATGTAGTGTCCTTCTTTGTTTCTTGTAATAGTCTTTATTTTAAAGTGTATTTTGTCTGATATGAGAATTGCTACTCCAGCTTTCTTTTGATTTCCGTTTGCATGGAATATCTTTTTCCATCCCCTCACTTTCAGTCTGTATGTGTCCCTAGGTCTGAAGTGGGTCTCTTGGAGACAGCACATATATAGGTCTTGTATTTGTATCTATTCAGCCAGTCTACGTCTTTTGGTTGCAGCATTTAATCCATTTACATTTAAGGTAATTATCGGTATGTATGTTCCTATTACCATTTGCTTAATTGTTTCAGGTTTTTTATTGTAGGTCTTTTCCTTCTCTTGTGTTTCTTGCTTAGAGAAGTTCCTTTAGCATTTGTTGTAAAGCTGGTTTTGTTGTGCTGTATTCTCTTAGCTTTTGCTTGTCTATAAAGATTTTAATTTCTCTGTCAAATCTGAATGAGATCCTTGCTGGGTAGAGTAATCTTGGTTGTAGGTTTTTCTCCTTCATCACTTTAAATATGTCCTGCCACTCTCTTCTGGCTTGCAGAGTTTCTGCTGAAAGATCAGCTGTTAACCTTATGGGGATTCCTTTGTGTGTTATTTTTTGTTTTTCCCTTGCTGCTTTTAATATTTTTTCTTTGTATTTCATTTTTGATAGTTTGATTAATACGTGTCTTGGCATGTTTCTCCTTTATTTATCCTGTATGGGGCTCTCTGTGCTTCCTGGACTTTATTAACTATTTCTTTTCCAATATTAGGGAAGTTTTCAACTATAGTGTCTTCAAATATTTTCTCAGTTGCTTTCTTTTTCTCTTCTTCTTCTGGGACCCCTATAATTCGAATGTTGGTGTGTTTAATGTTGTCCCAGAGGTCTCTTTGACTGTCCTCCATTCTTTTCATTCTTCTTTCCTTATTCTGCTCTGCAGTAGTTATTTACACTATTTTATCTTCCAGGTCACTTATCCGTTCTTCTGCCTCAGTTATTCTGCTATTGATCCCTTCTATAGAATTTTTAATTTCATTTATTGTGTTGTTCATCACTCTTTGCTCTCGAGTTCTTCTAGGTCCTTGTTAAACCTTTCTTGCATTTTGTCTATTCTATTTCCAAGATTTTGGATCATCTTTACTATCATTATTCTGAATTCTTTTTCAGGTAGACTGCCTATTTCCCCTTCATTTGTTAGGGCTGGTAGGTTTTTACCTTGCTCCTTCATCTGCCGTGTGTTTCTCTGTCTTCTCATTTTGCTTAACTTACAGTGTTTTGCCTCACACTTACAGTGTTTGTGGTCTCCATTTTGCAGGCTGCAGGTTCATAGTTCCTGTTGTTTTTTGGTGTCTGTCTCCAGTGGCTAAGGTTGGTTCAGTGGGTTGTGTAGGCTCCCTGGTGGAGGGGACTAGTGCCCTTGTTCTGGTGGATGAGGCTGGATATTGTGTTTCTGGTTGGCCGGTCCTCGTCTGTTGGTGTGTTTTGGTGTGTCTGTGGTCTTATTATGATTTTAGGAAGCCTCTCTGCTAATAGTTGGTGTTGTGTCCTTTGGTGGTAGTTGTTTGGCATAGGTTGTCCAGCACTGGAGTTTGCTGGTCATTGAGAGGAGCTGGGTCTTGGGGTTGAGATGGAGCTATCTTGGAGATTTTTGCTGTTTGATAATACGTGGAGCTAGGAGGTCTCTTGTGGACCAGTGTCCTGAACTTGTCTCTCCCACCTCAGAGGCACAGCCCTGCCGCCTGGCTGGAGCACCAACAGCCTGTCATCCACACAGGTCAGAATAAAAGGGAGAAAAAAAACAAAGAAAGAAAGAAGAAGATAAAATAAAGTAAAATAAAATAAAGTTATTAAAATATAAAAGAAAAAATAATTATTAAAAAAATTTTGGGGGGTGCTTCCTTGGTGGCACAGTGGTTGAGTATCTACCTGCTAATGCAGGACGGGTTTGGGCCCTGGTCTAGGAAGATCCCACATGCCGCGGAGCAACTAAGCCCATGAGCCACAACTACTGAGCCTGTGCATCTGGAGTCTGTGCTCCACAACAAGAGAGGCCATGATAGTGAGAGGCCCACGCACTGCGATGAAGAGTGGCCCCCGCTTGCCGCAACTAGAGAAAGCCCTCACACAGAAACGAAGACCCAACAGAGCCAAATATAAATAAATTAATTAACCAAACAAAACAAAACTGATTAGACCCTTTGTAAGTTTATAAAAAAAATATTTTTAAGTAAAAAAAAAAAAAAAAAAGAGGGCAACCAAACCAAAAAACAAATCCACCGATGATAACAAGTGCTAAAAACTATACTAAAAAAAAAAAAGAAAAACGGACAGACTAAACCCTAGGACAAATTGTAAAAGCAAAGCTATACAGAGAAAACCACACACAGAAGCATACACATACACACTCACAAAAAGAGAAAAAGGGAAAAATATATATATATCGTTGCTCCCAATGTCCACCTCCTCAATTTGGGGTGATTCGTTGTCTATTCAGCTATTCCACAGATGCAGGGTACATGAAGCTGATTGTGGAGATTGAATCCGCTCCTCCTGAGGCTGCTGGGAGAAATTTCCCTTTCTCTTCTTTGTTCGCACAGCTCCTGGGGTTCAGCTTTGGATTTGGACCTGCTTCTGCGTGTAGGTCACCTGAGGGCGTCTGTTACCCGCTCAGATAGGATGGGGTTAAAGGAGCAGGTGATTCGGGGGCTCTGGCTCACTTAGGCTGGGGAGGGGAGGGGTACGGAGTGCGGGGTGAGCCTGCGGCTGCAGAGCCCCACATGATGTTGCACCAGCCTGAGGCGCGCCGTGTGTTCTCTCGCGGAAGTTGTCCCTGGATCAAGGGATCCTGGCAGTGGTGGGCTGCACAGGCTCCTGGGAGGGGAGGTGCAGTGACCTGTGCTTACACACAGGCTTTTTGGTGGCTGCAGCAGCAGCCTTAGCGTCTCATGCCCGGCTCTGGGGTCCTCGCTGATAGGCGCGGCTCGCGCCCGTCTCTGGAGCTCCTTTAAGCAGCGTTCTTAATCCCCTCTCCTCGAGCACCAGGAGACAGAGAGGCAAGGAAAAGTCTCTTGCCTCTTCGGCAGCTCCAGACTTTTTCCTGGACTCCCTCCCAGCTAGCTGTGGCGCACTAGCCCCCTTCAGGCTGTGCTCATGCAGCCAACCCCAGTCCTCTCCCTGGGACCTGTGAAGCCCGAGCCTCAGCTCCCAGCCCCGCCCACCCCGGTGGGTGAGCAGACAAGCCTCTCGGGCTGGTGAGTGCCAGTGGGCACTGATCCTCTGTGTGGGAATCTCTCTGCTTTGCCGTCCACACCCCTTTGCTGCGCTGTCCTCCATGTCTCCGAAGCTTCCCCCCATGCCACCCTCCGTGTTCACCAGTGAAGGGGCTTCCTTGTGTGTGGAAACCTTTCCTCCTTCACCGCTCCTTTCCACTGGAGCAGGTCCCATCCCTATTCTTTTGTCTCTGTTTTTTCTTTTTTGTTTTGCCCTACCCAGGTTCGTGGGGAGTTTCTTGCCTTTTGGGAGGTGTGAGGTCTTCTGCCAGTGTTCAGTAGGAGTTGTTCCATATGTAGATTTATTTCTGATGTATTTGTGGGGAGGAAGGTGATCTCCACGTCTTACTCTTCCGCCATCCTGAAGCTCCTCTCTCAATGATGTTTTCATTGTATTCTTAACAGGGAAATACACTATGTTTGTTTTTTAGGGTATCTCTTAGAATGTAGAATCCCATTAACTATGCCATAGATTTTGAGATGAATTAGCTGTCTCTTTAAGAATAGGGGTCTGCAGAAATGAGACATATATCAGAAATTATGGAAGGAAGAGATGGGATGAGCAGGGTCCCAAGCAAGGCCACTGCTTGGAAGAGCCTAAAGTTGTTATCAAGTCCAAGCTTGTACTGCTCGCCCCACAGCAGGCCAGTAAATTGAGAAACGAGTTGTTGGGGCAAGGAATAACGACTTTGTTCAGAAAGCCAGCAGACCAAGAAGGTGGTGGACTATTGTCCCAAAGAACCATCTTGCCTGAGTTTGAATTTAGACTTCTTTTATGGTAAAAGGATATAAAAGGGTGTGTCTGGTTGTTGCAAACTTCTTGGTTTGGGAATGTTGTTCTTGCAGCTATCCACATAGGTCAGGTCACAGTGTTCTTGTAAACCTCCAACAAGACAATCGTTATTTTTTGTTATGCAACTTTTTATCTCTATATGAAGGGAAAAGTGTTATATCTTTAAAGGTCAGAGCCTTGAGAATGAGTTATTATGTATATTTCAGGCTATAGGCAACATTCTTAACTTGTAGCAAAAGCAATAGAATACAGAGATTAAAGTTAAAGGAATAGATCCAATATGGAGTCAGATTTGTTCTCCCCTATTGCAAAGTCACCAGAACCTCAAAGCAATGGCTGGTGGCAGGTGATTAGGTGATGAAGAGTGGCTGGCTGAGCAATATCTGCCTATTATTGGCCTCATGTTTATGGCAGAAAATTATAAAATAAGAAATGCTGTGGGAAGGGATAGCTTAACATTTTGAAAGCCATTTTCACTCTCTTCTCAAAGATAACTTCTACCCTGCTGCATGGTCTTGCATTCATTGTCTTTTTGTGTTGCCCTACTAATGTATTGTCTGATAGTTATTCATCACTAATCAGGTTGAGATAAATCACGTTATGTGTTAAGCTGAGCTAAATTCTACCCTCTCTTATTCATCTGACAGGGTGGTTTTAGAACAGTAGGTTCCACAAATGTCAGCGCAGAAACAAACCTTCATTATAGAAGCAATTCACTAATATTACATAAGTCATGATGAGAAACAAAGGACACCATGTCCTAAGAGGCAGACTTTTCAATCATCTAACAAAAGTCCCTCCCTCAAATTGTAAATATGTATTCTCAGCTTGCAATATTAAAAGTTCTTGTAGCTGCTGGATAAAAATTGTTATTCATGCAATTCATGCAGCAGAAGTGTGCTTAAGTCATTTGTTTCTGGGAACAATTCATGTATATATATATATATATATATATATATATATATATATATGTATATATATATAATGTATTTATAGTCTTACATGAAATTTAAAAACTATGTAATAAAGACATGTATATATTTTTGAATTGCTCAGCAGTGGATACTGAAAGTTGCTAATTATAGGGGACTGTCTCATTCTCATAAACAAGGCTGTGTTCAGTGAAATAGGCAAATCACTGAGAGTCTTATTGATAAATGACAGATGTGGTGATAAGGCAAAGTAGTATGTGATATAATATTACTGTTTTGATTTAAAAAGTGAGTAGTCCTGTCTATTCTGATGAACTTGGTTTTATTCAGCTAATTTCATGATCTAGAGCCACAGTTAATAATAAAGGAGTTCATAGTAGGATCTCCTTTAAAACTGTTTTGCTATAAACTCATATGATATGAATACCTTAGTACATATTTTTATTGTGAAACTGAAGTATATAATATCTTGTTCAATGAATTACTAGGGTTTGTTATTTTTTTTGAAAACTAATTAATCGATTTATTTCTTACATCATTCCAGTAACTAGTATGAGACCTCTTTCAGGCATACAAATAACGGATTAAAAATAAAATCCGTTTACCAGACTCACAGACATAGAGAACAGACTTGTGGTTGCCAAGGGGGAGGGGGCGAAGGAGAGGGATGGACTGGGAGTTTGGGGTTAGTAGATGCAAACTATTACATTTAGAACAGATAAACAACAAGGTCCTGCTCTATAGCACAGGGAACTATATCCAATCTCCTGGGATAAACCATAATAAAAAAGAATATTAAAAAAAGAATGTCTATAATTGAGTCACTTTGCTGTACAGCAGAAATTAGCACAACATTGTAAATCAACTATACTTCAGTAAAAAAAATAAAATAAAATCAGTTTCCACATTAAAATAAAAACAAAACAAAAAATGGGTGAGGAAATGAGTAAAGAAATAAATAAAGTAGAAAAAGCCCCCAAGGATCAGCTTGATAAAAGACGATCTTGAGAAGTTGCTAAATGTGGTTCAAAAATATATCCAGATCAAATAGTAAGCACAAATAACATGTTGATTTTTATTTTTTGATATTTATTTTTAAAGGTGATTCAGGAATAATTAATAATAATCTATTAAATGAATAACATTTACTAAAATTTTATATTCTGAAAAAAATTGTATGTTTTTAGAATTTAGTGAAAATCTAAACAGTATGCCACACAAGGAAAGTTGCAAAGCTTCTATTACAGACAGTTGGGATTCCCATTTCTTTTCCTTTCTGGAAGAATGATTTACTGTCAGGGTATAATTGGTGTTATACTTACCTAATGATCATTTTCAATTTTACTTGAGGTTTTTAAACTTTTAAAGTAATGTCAGTTCAGCTTCGTCTCTATCAACTAATTTTTGTTACAGGTTTGATTTACCCTTGCAGTATGTACTAACGTTAGTCTATAGTAACAGTAGTTTGGCCTATAAATTAAAAACAAAAAAACAAAAACTTTGAGGCATGAAGTTCCCCAAACCATTAACTTCTACAGTGAAATTTCATTGGTGAAATTTTACCCCTAAAGCTGTGCTATTTAATTAACTTTGTACCCTTTGACAGGAATAACAAATGACTGGGATATTTTCAAGTATGTAAGCGAAAATATAATTAACAATTATTCTTTTAAAATGTCTATTAGATACGCATTTGCTGCTAACAATATTTTTATCACAATGTGTTTATTTTATTCCTCTCCAATTCTTTGTTTCCATCTAATTAGTTTTCAACATTTAAAATTCAACAAATATTGTTTAAGGGCCAGTTGTGTGCCATTGTGTTATTTAATCTCATATTCTCTGCCCTGAGGATATTAGCATGTTTTTTTTACGGATAAGAAAACTGGTTTAGCAATGTTAAAGGAATTTAGTAAGTGACAGAGGGGAGGTAATTGAATATAAACTTTTCTAACATTTTTTAATACAACACCTGACCAGCTGCTACAATTAGCACATTTCCCCTTGGTTTGTCCTTAGTGGATGCCTTATTCAAATCTCAGTTTTTATGTCAACACTCCAGGGCCACACACCTTGATTCAGCAGTCTCTTGGGGCCTTGAAGAGAACTATCCATACTAATACTATCCATTGAGTCCTCAGTACAAGACAGAATAAGTACAGGATATCTGAACTCTTCCACATCAAAACACAAGTTTTCTCTTCACTAGGCTCCATTCTGTTTTCGCTTTAAATGCTTCACTTACATTGTTATTCGGGGAATAACAAGTTGATTGTAAATACACAAGGTCATTGGATGTTAATTTATGTTTCCTAGAAAACAATTAATTAAAATTCCTTTCTGTTCTAAAAACAAAATAAAACAAACTGGGAGGTCAACCCATTGGGTTAGATGGATGGATTCATCAGTAATTTTAAAGATAAAAACTGACAATATTAATTTCATTAACATATCTCCTGCACCAAATTAGTGAGTTAGGATAACTGGTTAAAAAACAAAAATATCTTTCCTGAGTTAGGGCTGGAAGTGCAAACAGGCTTTATGAGAAGGGTGACCATGTGTCCTGGTTTTGCCTGGGGCAGTCCCTGCTTTTGCGTGTTGTCCTGCCATTCATCCTGGTTTAACATCTATCCAGGTTTTTTTTAAGAACATGCTTTTATTATTTATTTTATGAAAATGAGCTGGCTTGAGTTTGACAGATTTTTGCTTTGCTTGCCCCTTCTGCCATAATCAGGTCTATTAGTTTGTGAGACCCAGGTGCAAAGAAGAGATGTCTCATTTTAACTTGTGCTTAAATGTTGAAAGACAATGACCAGCCCATCTCTCTATTCCTAACCCTTTCCAGCTTCAACTTCTCTCCAAAGACTGCCTGCATTGTGCTTGCTGATAAAACAAAAAGCTTTCAGACCTCAAGGACTAGGCACAGCTACCTCCTTCTGTGCCAGACTGACAGCTGCTGGGACACCAGTGATTGGGGTTAGAAGGAAATGGGGGAAATTTTGCTTGTGATTTGGGAAATGTGTACAGAAAATAGAGGATGAGCAATCCTATTCCATAGAGAGTAGTCTATAGTATTTTTATCATTTATTGTATGGTTTAAGTGTACAACTATATGCATGGTTTTGGGTTTTTTTTTGGTTTTGCTTTGTTTTTTTGTGGTACGCGGGCCTCTCACTGTTGCGGCCTCTTCCGTTGCGGAGCACAGGCTCCGGACGCACAGGTTCAGCGGCCATGGCTTACGGGCCTAGCTGCTCCGCGGTGTGTGGGATCTTCCCGGACGGGGGAATGAACCCGTGTCCCCTGCATCGGCAGGCGGACTCTCAACCACTGTGCCACCATGGAAGCCCTAAGTGTACAACTATATGCATGGTTTAGTAAACATTTTTCTTTTGGAATTAACTCCTTTGACAGCAATAACAGAAAAAAATGAAATGAATATTTAATGAGATGTTAGGTACCGAATTTATACTTCTTTTAAAAAGTTGATGATAAACATGTAACTTGCACAAAAAGTTTGTTGATATTTCCAATCCATTATGGAGACTATGGACGTGTCACTATCCATGTGACCACCAGAAGATGCATATTTGCTGAAAAAGCACCAGAGTACACTTCAAATTCTGTTTGCATTTGGTTCAAAATTAGTTACAAATTTAGAGTCAAAGTATTCAAAGAATGGAGTGGCAAAGATACTTATATTTTGGATATGCAATAAACTAATTATTGCAGTTAATGCTTGCAAACAGGAACATATTGAATTGGATCCTCACAAAAGGAGAAACTGAACAAATTAAATAACAAGAGCCCAACTGGTATAAAAGACCTAATTTTGGACCTTTGTAATTGCATTTTGAAATATCTTCAGTTATGGGAAAAATGTTTTCTTGGTACTCCTCTTTGATTGAATATATTTATATATTTTGAAGTATTTAAGTTTTTCTATACATTCAGAAGAATCATAATAGAGATGACTTGGTTTTTTTGGAACTTTTGAATTTTATTTTATTTTTTTATACAGCAGGTTCTTATTAGTTATCCATTTTGTACATATTAGTGTATATATGTCACTTGATGTATCACATAAAAATGTCTGGCAAAGACATATTTTATACAAATGAAGGCACAACCCCCCCCCCAATATCTATAAGAATATTTTCAAGTTTCAATTTAAAAATATTAAAATTGAGATTATAATTCATGTAGCATGATTTGCTTTTTGCTTACCAGGTACCTTAGCACTTATAGAGAGAATACATTTTCACTTAAAAATTTTATGGTGCGCCTAATTATTAGAGAAATGCAAATCAAAACTACAGTTAGGTACCACCTCACATTGGTCAGAATAGCCATGATTATAAAGTCTACAAATAACAAATGCTGGAGAGGGTGTGGAGAAAAGGGAACCCTCTTGCACTGTTGGTGGGAATGTAAGTTGGTGCAACCACTATGGAAAACAGTATGGAGGTTCCTCAGAAAACTAAAAATAGAATTACCATATGATCCAGCAATCCCACTCCTAGGTATATACCTGGACAAAACTATAATTCAAAAAGATACATGCACCCCTACGTTCATAGCAGCACTATTCACAATAGCCAAGATATGGAAACAACCAAAGTGTTCATCAACAGATGAATGGATAAAGAAGATGTGGTATATATATCCAATGGGATACTACTCAGCCATAAAAAAGAATGAAATAATGTCATTTGCAGCAACATGGATGGACCTAGAGATTGTCATACTGAGTGAATTAAGTCATAAAGAGAAAGACAAATATCATATGGTATCACTTGTATGTGGAATCTAAAATATGGCACAAATGAACCTATCTATGAAACAGAAACAGACTCACAGACACAGAGAACAGACTTGTGGTTGCCACAGGGGGAGGGAGGAAAGGAGAGGGATGGACTGGGAATTTGGGGTTGGTAGATGCAAATTATTACATTTAGAATGGATTAATAACAAAGACCTACTGTAGAGCACAGGGAACTATATCCAATCTCCTGGGGTAAACCATAATGGAAAAGAATATTTTAAAAAAATGTGTATATATGTAAAACTGAGTCACGTTGCTGTACAGCAGAGTTTGGCAAAACACTGTAAATCAACTATACTTTAATTTAAAAAAATTTATGGTGTACCCCAAAAAAAGAGCTAATTGAAATGTCCATGCTTTCTTATGTATTATTCATAAAATGTGTCTTTGAAGAGGTTTGCAGGTAATTTTACCAAAAAAAAAAAGAAAGAAATAATAGGACCACATTGAAAAAAATGCATTTTCCAAATTAATGCTATGGATAAGAACCTGTTTCAAGTCCCTGAATATGTGCGTAAATAATTTTTCTGCTTATGTTTTAAACTTATTTCTGTAAAATTTTATAGAGCTTTACAAGCCTCTTTTTAAAAAAAATTCCTAACAACTTCAGTGTATATTTTCTACAATCAAAGACAGTTTCTGATAAAATCAGTACAACTATCAGAGTGTGGAAAGGAAGTATTTTGGTGGTGTTTACTACACAAAGAAATGTGCTATTTTTATTTTTTAGAAAATTTTATTTTGAAAATATTTATTGAATAGAACTTTTTATTGGTTCACTAACATATTAAAACCAAATAGTCCGTAGTTAATTAAATTTTTTTAAATTATATAATTTAGTTATTTTTATTGCTCCCATTGACTGTTAAATATACTCCGATTTGCATGATAAATTATATGGTCTCCCTGCTCATGTTTAAAGGATATATGAAAATTAACTAAATAAAAGAAGGTAGGAGAGGGCATTTTAGGAACTTGATTCTACTGTGGACTGAGGCTGTTACTCTCGGCCTGTGTCTCTCCTCTTTGTCATAATCATTTGTCTTGGAAACGAAGTTCCACCAGCTACCATGGCTGTGGAGCTCATCCCTCTCTATAATGGGACAGTTTTAGAGGGCAGATGCCCTCAAAGCTGGCTACTACCAGTTGACTTGAGATTGCAAATTGATAGTTTTAAACTAAGGCACCCTATTCCACAAAGAAAGAAAGACAGAGTTCTAAAGGCGATTAAAAAAAAACCCACTGTCATCATGCAAGTGGTTGTCAGGTTTTCTTTCCTTTTAAAATAAGTATTTTGGGCAAAATAAATTTTAAAAGTATTTAATCAAAACATCTTAAATTGGTTGAGAGAACAGATTGGTATTGGGAAGGAAAATTGGAAGAGATCTTCACTTCAGACACTATGAATGAAATCAAGATGTGTTATGAACTTCAAAAATAATGAACTATTCATTCAAATACTCCCAGGTCTTTGCACTTGGTCATCCTAAGGCTTGTTGAAATGGAGGACAAATATATACACAAGTAGACCAAGTAATGAGATAAAATAAGTGTTTCCTAGCCCTATTAATAAGTAGGTGATCATAAAGAAATCAAGAGAATACAGTGTCTAAACTATCCATCCACTCATTGATCCACCCATCCACCTACCCACACACCACTCGGTTGTTCATATATTCAACTAATAGTTAATGAGTACATATTTTTTGACATATTCCTTGGCAAAGAATTCAAAGACCTGACCCTGATCTTAAGATGCTTAATGCAGGGATTCAAATCAATAGATACATTTCAGTGTGGCTAGGAGATTTCTGCTTATGTACTACTACTTTGGGGCAAGGTGCGTTATTTTCTGAGAACTTAGAAAAATATCTTAAAGAGTTACACTTTATGCTAGTAAAATGCTCATCCTTGGGTAAATACAGTCTCCACTTAACTCTTCCACTTCATTTAAACAAATTTTTTTAATGAATTATATATTTTTAACTTTTTATTTTATATTGGAGTATAGTTGAGTAACAACGTTGTGATAGTTTCAGGTGTACAGCAAAGTGATGCAGTTCTGCATATACATGTATCTTTTCTTTTTCAAATTCTTTTCCCATTTTAGTTGTTACAGAATATTGGGCAGAGTTCCCTGTGCTATACAGTAGGCCCTTGTTGGTTATCCATTTTAAATATAGCAGTGTGTACGTGCCAATCCCAAACTCTAAACAAATTTTTATCGATTACTTATGAGCCAGGCACAGGAGTACAGAGAAACCTGATAAAACACCAACCTTGTACATGAACAAAGAGGGCATAGTAATAATAATAATTTGAAAACCACCTCACTGATGCTCTGGGAGGACAGAGAAGGGGCATCTAACCTGACCCTGGTCTGAGAGTTGGGGAGATGGGGAAGAGTGTCAGGAAAGACCTCTGGGGAAAAGTCTTAAAGAATGAATGAGGGCTTCCCTGGTGGCGCAGTGGTTGAGAGTCCGCCTGCCGATGCGTGGGACGCAGGTTTGTGTCCCGTTTTGGGAAGATCCCACATGCCGCGGAGCGGCTGAGCCCGTGAGCCATGGCCGCTGAGCCTGCGCGTCCGGAGCCTGTGCTCCGCAACGGGAGAGGCCACAACAGTGAGAGGCCCGCGTACTGCAAAAAAAAAAAAAAAAAAAGAATGAATGAAAATTAACCACATAAGAGAAGGAAGGGAGGGGCATTCCCGGATGTGGGGAATGTATGAGCAGAGCGCAAAGGTGATAAAATGTATGGTGGAGAATTGTAAGCCAACTGATGCTGCCAAAGCATGAAGAGGAAGTCATCATGGGCAGGAGAAAAGCTGGAGCTGATGGCTGGGGACTTTCATGGGCTTTCAAGAAGCTTGAGTCTTGAGACATCCTTGAAATGATTTTAAGTTGGGGGGATAATGTCAAGGTCAGTTTTTAATCTAGATCAGGTTTCTCAACCTCAGCACTATTAACATTTGAGCCAGGGAGTTATTTGTTAGGTGGTAGGGGAGACGTCTTGCGTGTTATAGGATGCTGAGCAACGTCTCTGGTCTATACCCTCTAGATACCTGTAACATTACCCCTCTGTGACAACCAAAAATGTCTTCAAATATTGCCAATGTTCCCTGGGGGCTACAATCACCCTCAGTTTTAGATGAATCACCCAGAGGATGTGTCACTAAACTCAGGTCCAGTTGCTCTCCACTCAAAAATCAGTACCCGAGAGAGGCAAATGTTGGTAGAAAGGAAAGTTGCTTTTAATCAGAATGCTGGCAATCTGGGGAGATGGTCGATTCAGTATCCCCCAAAAACCATCTCCCAGGATTCTGCTCAGCCATGAAAATTTTGTAAAGAAAAAGGGAAGTAATCTCAGTTACTCACTGAGATTGGGGGTTGGGGTCATCGTCATTCCCCACTGTGTACAGGCTTGTTGATGTCCTGTGATCTTTCTTTAGATGCTGTCTTGTTCACGCAGTTTGTTTGTGAGATCACTGAAGGGGAAGCTAGGGAAGAGGTCTGGTCATCTGTTAATTACTTTTCTTCATTTCTATTTTGATGTACGGAAAGAACCAACGGGTTAGACAAGGTATCTTGTGATCAAAAGGTTGGAAAGGTGTGCTTGGGCCAGAGATGAGTAGAGCATGAGGGCGCCTTGTTTAAGGTTAGTGACAAGACAAAGGGGCCTCCTGCAGAGAGCTCTTTCCTGCCAAAAACTGCTTACAGGTGAATTTCAGGGGGAAAGACAAGTGATAAAATCAGAACTGAATATGGAGTTGGAGATTAGGGTGGGAAACCAGACAGATAATGGCAGATAATTTGGGAGACATTTGGATGGAAAACACAGTAAGAAAGAGAAATGGAGGAGGAGAGTGCTGAGAGAGGTCTTGGGTGTGATTTTTGAGATGGGGATTAAAGATGCCCGAGTTACATCCAGGCTGATGGGTCTGGCAGACAGATAAATATACAAACCTGAAACTCCATGAAGAAGTTTGGTCTTGCAGGGAGCATTTGAGTGTCACCTAAAGTGAGGATGGAGGTGTATAGGGATGTAAACAAAGAGGCCAACAATTGAACCTTTGGGAACATAAAGAAATAGAGGAGTAGACAACAGGAGAGAAAACAGTCAAAGACAAGGATGGTCAAGGGTGAGAGGTGAGCTAGGAAGATGTGGTATCACATCTGCCAAAGAAGCCTTTTAAGAAGAAAGCTGTTTTGTAATGATGCTGCAGAAAGGCGTATTCAAATAAGAAGTGAGAAGTATTCCTGGACATTTTAAATGATCTTTGGCTACAGTATTATATCCAAATACTCATATCTAAGAAAGTAGAGATTATTAATGCTTCTCCCTTAATTACTTTATGGTAATATATTAAAATAATCTGTTGATGTCTATGAAGTATTTTGAGACTCTCAGAAATAGGCATTGCAGGGATGTATTTTTTTATGTCCCTTTTCCTACCAATATGTACAAAGAGACAGCTGAAATATGCCAGTGGCAAAATAAGTCCAATGTGTAAATGGACTCGTTTAATTCATGAATGACAATTTGTATGCCCTGATATATGCCAAGTCGTGTCTACAAGGCTATGAACAGCTGTCTCATGTACCTAATGGCTTTTCTCATCAAAAATGTAAAAAAGGGGCTTCCCTGGTGGCTCAGTCGTTGAGACTCCGCCTGCCGATGCAGGGGACACGGGTTCGTGCCCCGGTCCGGGAAGATCCCACATGCCGTGGAGCGGCTGGGACCGTGAGCCATGGCCACTGAGCCTGCACATCCGGAGCCTGTGCTCTGCAATGGGAGAGGCCGCAACAGTGAGAGGCCCGCGTACCGCAAAAAAAAAAGTATTTATAATACTCATCACCACCATGATGTGTTCTGGATACCAAAGATGGGGGAAGGTTGTCTTGCATGAGATTTTAATGTAATTGATACGGGTGTCAAAATTATTTTTTTCTACAGGTAGCTCAGGATATTCAGTGTACTTAATATCAATCGGCAATTCTACTGAGATTTTTTAAGATAAGAAAATAGTTACAGGTGAATTTAATAAAACTCTAGCTTGTATAGCATTTGCCTGTTTTTTCCTGCAAGTTGAGAGAATTAAATGCGAAATGCTACAGATATTAATTTCTCAAGATTCAATCGCAGTTTAAGAAAACTAGTCATTTATTCCTCTTGTCAATGCAGCAAGAAGGGAACAGTGCAAAACTTGACCAGCTTGAAAAGTTCTACATTACATTTTTACTCATAAGGGAATATTTTATTTTTTGTATTTACTGTCAGAGAGTTCACAGTTAATATTTCAGATGTCATTATTTTTATTCCTATTGTGCATTTTCAGTATAAAATAAAATATTGTGAATATTTTATTAAATAAATTAAAATTTAATTTAAACTTTTTGAACTAAAAAAATTGCTGGGTGCTACCAAAGAATAAATTCACTCTCTCTTTGTAGTTAAGTTAACACCCTAACTCTCTCTGGACATATGTTTTCAAGGACTTGAAAGATTGAAAAAAGTGATGTGTGATTCTCAGTCAAGCTGATCTGACTTACATGCTTGTCTGCATTGATACACTATTAAGTACAACAAACCATAAATAAGTAGAAATTGTAATCCTTATTTTCAGAAGTTTGCAAGAACCACATAGAAATCAATAAGAGAACAATTCAGTGCTGGACACTTTAGAGCTGCACTCGTATGTAGAAGGTGTTTAAGGGTTGGAGAGATCCGTGGGCTCCAGGAAAGTCAAAGGAGTCTTCGTAGGGAAGGTGGTCTTCTTACTGTTTTACTTGGTGTTGATCCTAGTCGCAAAGAGAAATTTGTTTTTCCCAGTTGGTACTAGAATCTTTTTTTATGAGTGGGAGATGGGAAAAAGGGAATTGAATTTGCCACTTGGAGGAACTTAGGGTTAAAGCAAGGGAACAAGAAACATCAGATCTTCAACATTTTTGGACCTTAGCGGTGTTTTTCCATACTTATTCAGGAACTAGAACCACAGGTCTGCTTTGGGCAAAGCAATTTTTTTACTCAGTCCTTTGAGACTTGCAATAGTAGGGAAATGGCTCCTTAAAGAAAGGACTTAAACACACACACACACACACACACACACATTTATTTCTTTATTTAACAATAAAATATATGTTCCTTGTACATATATTTATACTTTTACAACTCCTTACCTTAGGTATTTTGTCAATAGCTTTTTCTTTGGAATTTAAGGCAGTATGCCTTTTTACTTAAAAGATTCATTGTGATTGCCATCACAAGCAAACCAATATCTTCCGTGTTTCGAAGTTCATTTACAAATGAAAGTAAATCACTAAAATGTGCGTTTTTCATTTAGGAGGAATAATTTGTATGTCTTGGGCACAATGTCATTATACTTCCTGAGGTCAAGGAAGTATATTCATCTAGAAAGTAAAGCTGACATATTTAAGAAAAGACTTCACCCATTTGAAAACAAAGTGGGTTCCTGCAAGCAAAGCTAATTTAACCTTTGGCAGTTTAGCAAGTTATTAAACACTTACCCAGAGATTGGCTATTCCAATGAAAACCATTCAAACCAGTCAAGTGGACCATCTCAAATTCCCCAAGAGGTTGAAATTCCCTTGCAGAAGTAAGCAAACGATTGTGTCTTCACGTCTGCTCTCAGTACAAAAGCAGCTGGATTCCAAACAAAAAGCAGCTTTGCTTAGGGACATGCATTGTCAGTGGTTGCATGAGACCTGAGGGAAGTAAGTGCTGCCTGTTCACTACAAGTGTCAAGGAGAGATGTCACAGATGGAACGACATGCTTGCTAAGGACCCGCAGAACCGCTAGTGGAAGAGCTGCAGGTATCTCATGAGCTGTCATCTGTGTCACTACACTCCTGTTTCTCGCTATTACTACAGCCTGGGCTGAAATGGAGGGAAGGCTTCAGGCTTTGAGCTCTGCTCAGAGCTTTGGGGGGAAGCACTTTCCCCTTGGGGGGAAGCACTGCTTAGGCCAAGGCTAGAGATTTGGCTCAGGGGACCCGTATTCCAGACCTCCCTTTGCCAAAAGTGACCGAGTGATCTGGGACATTTTACATTCCTCTCTGGTCTTCTGTTGTTTTGTCTGTACAGTATGGAGTTGGAACTAGGCAATCTCTGAGATCTCTTTCTGTTTTAACAAAAGTCCCTTTTAGAATTTATCTTTTATTTTTCAGAAAACCTCTTACATTCTGTGAGTGAAGAGATTTGCCATCAGCTTTTAAAATGGAAAGAAAGGGGCGAAGAATGGCCTTGGCACCAGGCTCTCAATTATGATTCCTTTCTCCTTCTACTTGTTTTCTTTTCCCATGATCGTATTTTCTCTAAAGTGACATTACCCAAATGCATAAAATGAAATTATATCCTCACAGACCGTACACCTAGCTCTGTGATGATTCATGCCTTGATTATTACACACGGCTTAGTAGAAAGTAATGCAATTGTCCTTCCAATTTCATGTGAAGTCTAAGAGGAGAGAGGATTCATTTGAATACTTTACCCTCTTTTGTGTAATGCGGTGCTTTCCATATTGCTTTCTTCAAGCTTGTCTTTCTACTCCTGAAATTCCACTGCAGTGGGTTCTGACACGTTGAGAAATGGCTGCTTTAATGTTGCAGCAGGCTGAGTTTCATGTACCTATTGTTAAAAATGTGATAAGAAAAACACATGTCCAAAGAGGAGTGATTCACATTTCCCAGAGAGTCAAACGAGAGATTCAAATAAAGGACCTTGGCAAGACTCTGGCAGTAGATTCCTTGGACAGCAGTGCCTGGATGGAGCCCTCTTCTTGCTGGACCCCAAAAACATGGTGACGTTGTTGTTAGTGCTGACAGCTTCCTCTTTCACAGCCATATGCGACCAAAATCATCTCAGGAAGACGTTTCCCTACTACCCAATATTCAAATATTTTTATTTCAAAAATACCTAGTTAATGTCAGTATTCTTAGTCTTCATCTTGGTTATCTCCACTCTCCAATACGGCCATAGTACTTGATGCTTCCATTGACCACACTTTTCTACATACTTTGTCCCATGCCTACCATTTTCAAGGTGTGTCAGAGCGAGATACCGTGGGTGGCAAAGACAGATTCTGCATTCGCAATGACTTATATTGGGGAGGGTGTAAAAAAACATATACAGTAATTTAAAAAGCAAGGGTAAATTGCCAGTATAACAGTCATAGAACAGAGGTCATGAGGAAGTGTGTGATGTATTTCCAAATGGGTTTTCTGAACCCCAAGTACTTTGATGTAAAGGCTGAGAGCTTACCTCTGAAAGGGGAAACTCCATGGAGGAGGTGGTGCTCGAGGGAGCAATGAAAGTCATGAAGGATTGTGACAAGCAGAGAAAAGCAGGCTGGTGGGAACCAAGACAGTGGTTCTCAAAGGCTCTGTACCCCTGCTGAGATGCACACTATACAGATGTAACATTAAGTAATATTGAACCACACAGTGAGAGAGTTTTCTCTTCCCAGTTGTCTTTCAGTACTTTTATTTAGGAAAAGAAGGCTTCAGTTTGATGTGAACACATCTTTAACCCCTGTGTCCACACTTGCTAGTTAACCATTCCCTCCCCCCATTCTTTAACACATAGCCAGTAGGGCCCCAGACTTAAAAGACGATGGCAGACAACAGTACCTGTAATTCAATTTAAATGGGTTTCAGATTGCATCTACTTTTTAGTTCTCTTCATCTTATGGAAAGTCATGTTGGATTTCCACTTAAAATCGTGATATAAAATATTTTAATCAAATAAATGTATTTAAGGGAGAACTTAGATAAGAAAAGTAGAGGCAAATAATAGCACAAGGGTTAGGTAGATAGGGCAGAATTTGTTTGGGTGATACATGTATGAATGTCGGAGAACATGAGTTTTAATATAAGTTATACTTGGCTTGGTAAGTAGCTCCATGTGATAACAAGGGCAGTCCTGATGGAAAGTAGCCAGAATAAGATGAGGAAGACAGGTTGCAAGCAGGTCAAGGTCAGGGAATACGGGACTCATGAACTTTATTCATGTTGTATCTTCCTTGGGATTCCAAGACCACTTTCTTTACCCACATGTTAATAACTAGGGTTTATTAATTCCTTCTCAGATGCCAGTATGGTATTATCTTCCATATAATTATCACAGTTTTCATCACAACTACCCTAACAGGAAGGTATTAGCCTGAGTTTAGGAGTGAAGAATCTAACCAATGGCCCACAGCTGGTAGTGAAGAGAGTTGGGTTTGGAACCCAGACCTATCTGATTCCAAGGCTCCTATTACCTCGTGCCTAGAAACCATGTCCCAAGGCACCCAGCACTGTACTTTTTCCATGGTCGAGGCTCATATTATTTGAATTGAGCTAAATTTTCTTGCTCTGACATGGCTTATCACAGAAATACAGCTGTATCAACTCAGGGTAAGTGTGAACAGGTGCTCTGGCAAAGATAACTCAGGACCTACCTGGGAAGGCTTTGCTTTGTCAGATTCCGAGAATCTAATTAATTAATTTTGAGCAAATCAGCAACCCTTTGGGTTTCTTAAATCACTTTGGATTTTTTTATAGCTGGGTTCTGTAACATCTGAGTTAAATAGCACAAAAAAGGATACCCGGTAATTATAGACTTTTAGATGTCAGGGGAGAATTTTAAAGAATATCTTATCCAGCTCCTTTCTTTTGTCAGTGAGGAAGCTGAAGGCTTAAGCAAGTTTCACAAGTCGCTTAAGGCCACAGAGCTTGTTAAGTGTAGGCCTTTAACTAAAGATCTCTCTGGATTCCTAGTCAATTATCTGGCTTCGAGCTTGGAGGTCACTTACCCCTTCTTCCCATCCAGTAGAGGAACCCCTACAGTATCTCTGACTGCTGTCAACTGGGGCTCCTTGTGAGCATGGAACAGGACCCCATTTTCTTTGGAAGCAATCCATTCCATTTAAAATTAAACAGCATCTTTTCCTTTGTTGTACCCAATAGAACCTTTCAATCCTGTCCATTGCTCTAAACAGCAGTTTTCTAGGACTCTTTTAAACCTGTCCTCATTTCCATCCACAGGCACTCCTGTGATCCTATCAGTTCCAGGGTTTTAAATCTATAAACTGAGGACTTTCACCTTTGTATCTCTAGACCAGCTCTCTCCTCTGAACTCTAGACCCATATACAGCCAATTACTGCATGTCTTCTTTTGGATGTCTAGTAGGCATCCCAGATTTAATACCCAAAACCCAAATCTTGATTGTACCTTCCCACCAAAAATCTCCTCCCACCCCCTAATCTTCATGTCATTAAACCAGACTCTATTTTTTCAGTTGCTTTGGCCAGTAACCTGAAGTCACCCTGGTGTTTCCCATTCTCTTTCATTGTCTATCTAAACCATCAGCTACCCTATTGGCTCTATTTTAAAATAACACAACATTGTTATCAACTATGCTCCAATATAAAATAAAGATTTTTTAAAAAATAAAACAAAAAGGAAAGAATCTGAAAAAGAATACACACACACACACACATATTCAGATATGTATATATATCTGAATCACTTTGCTGTGCACCGGAAACTAATACAACATTGTAAATCAACTATACTTCAATTTTTAAAAAATGATGCCTTTTGATACACAGAAGTTTGTTTCTTACCACTGTTAAATACATCAAACTTTTCTTTAAAACAAAAATTAAAAACTAAAAATTTCTTCCAGAATCCAACAAATTCTTACCAACTCCACTGCTCCCATTGTAGTTCAGGCTATCATGCTTCTTGCACAGACGACTACCCGCCGCCCCTCCATGTTCCTCAACAGTCTCTTCTCCCCGCAGTGGCTGGAACATAAATCAAAATCCCCTCCATGGGGCTTCCCTGGTGGCGCAGTGGTTGAGAGTCCGCCTGCCGATGCAGGGGACATGGGTTCGTGCCCCGGTCCGGGAAGATCCCACATGCTGCGGAGCGGCTGGGCCCGTGAGCCATGGCCGCTGAGGCTCCGCAGCGGGAGAGGCCACAACAGTGAGAGGCCCGCATACCGCTAAATAAATAAATAAATAATATGTCTTCAATTAATTATAAAGTTAAACCAAACTTTTACACAGAAAATAAAAAACACTCTTCCTTCTGACATGCCCACACTCACTCACATCTCTGACTCCTTTTATCAGAAAATCTTTTGCTGATCACCCCCTCTCCCATATATTATCCCAATACTCTGATTTATTTGTCTTCACAGTATTTATCACTATCTGACAGGCTCTGCATTTACCTGTTTGTTTTTTCATCCTTTGTGTATCCCACAAAGGCATGAGCTCAATGAGAGCTGGGATTTTATTTTATTTTTGTGGTTTCCTGCAGTGTCCTCAGCCTGCGGCATGGTATCTGCAAAATGTAGGTGCAACCGATAAATATTTGTTAAATGAATTTCTCCTTTAACTTTGTCATTGAGCCGGGTCTTATACTTGTACCGTGTTGACTCTGGAATCCCTGTGCGGGCGTTTGCCTTTATTCCTAGAAATATCATAATTTTAGTGTGGGCCATGGGGCAAAGTTGGCAAAATCTTTTTGAGTCTGGATTTTTGCCATCCTAAGTTAATTTACGATGACTGTTAATGTTAGCCACGGTTACTATGTATTGGACACTTGTATAGCCATCACCCTGCCAGGTGTTTTACAATATTATTTCCCTTAATCCTTACAATGGCCCTATGGGAAATGCTACTCTTGTCCTCATTTTGCTCATGAGGAAATTGAAGCCTGGAGAGTTAAGTGACTTGCCCACACAGCCAGGGAATGGCAGAGCAGAGCCACACTTCAAGGCCACATGTCCCGGATTCAGATACACTGTCGTAATGAAGAGCAATGGGCTCTGGAAGCAGGCAGATCTGGGTTAGCATTTACTCACGTAGCTGTGTGATGTCTACTGAGTCCTTTTCCTCCCTTGACATTCCCCGCCGTCCCATAAATGAGAGTAACTAATACCAACTTCATAGGGTTGTTTACAATGAGTCGATGACTCTGGTCCCATGCTTAGTACAGTCCTGGCACAGAGTGAAAGCTCAATAAGCGTTGTCATCATGGCAGTATAATTGATAGGACTAAAAAAAATTAACGAATAATGATTTTGCTTCTACTGGGCAACACATGTCCTCTTAATGTTCTTTTTATACCACATCTATCTATATTATTTCTCCCTTCCATCTATGCATCTGTAAGTCTGATAATGGCATCTTCCTATATAAACTAGTGATTAAAAGTGGTGAAGGATGTACAGGTGAGGATAAACCTTTAGACAGCCAGGGATGCCCTCTAGAAACCGTGTGAGCTTTGTTTTGACAGCAAGAAGGTACTGGTTAGTATGGCACCTTCTAGGAGCATGACTTAGTTTCACCAGTCTGTTCTGTTCATCTGCTAAAAGGCGAGCACAGCTTTACTTTCCTTCCCAGGGGATCCTACCGGGACTAAACGACTCGGTAGGAAATCCAAGAAGAATCTCATATCTCCTGCTTTGGGCAAACTGGTCTCTAGTTAGCCCTCTTCTTAGCAGTGCTTGAGGTAGCCTGGATGCTTGGCACTTTTAAAAGCAGTGGAGAGGAGCAACCCACCATTTCTTTCCATGGTTCGTCATCACACGGTAATGACAACATGAATGGCAATTGATAGCCTTCGTTGAGTACTTATCCTGTGTCATGCACTGGAAAAAAAATCTTTTATCTGCACAGCAATATACTAGATGTTACTCCTATTTTCTGGAGAAAACTGTGCAGAGTGGGTCTTGGTTGGTGCCCCATCCAGATCCCCTTTGCTTTGCTAGGTCAGTCATCGATTTGCTGCCTCACGGCTCTGAGCGAGCTGTTTGACACGTGCTCCGTGATAACGGACTTCCAGTAGAGGGCGCCAGGGGGCTCTGCGGGAGGAAGATGCTCTCCTGCCCGTGCAGAGTAGTCCTGGAGGAGGGAGGTTGGAGCGCCAGGGCGGCTGCTGAAGCCTGCCCGCCACGCATCGAGCCCCAGATACGGTCGCTGTGCAAACCTGCAACCTTAGTCCCACCGTAACCGTCCCACAGCTGTCTTCACCCTGAAACCAGAGCCCCTACATGACTCCCCTCCTCCCGCCAGCCCCCAGATTTCCCGCACCCGCACCCACAGCATCAGTTGCTCATCTGGCCCCGCTTGCACCTCACACTCCCGAGAGTGGAGGCCACTGGCTTGCATGGCAGCCCAGCCCCTGTCCATCGTGGCCAAACCAGCATCCTTCTGTGCTCTCTGGTGAACTGAACCCCACTGTTTTCAAGTTTATGTTCCTTAGATTATCTGCCTCAGCTCCAGGGTACTACACAGGTACTCTTTCATCGCAGTTAGTAATTATCTATATTGCACTTTATATCCTGTATGATTTCCATATCCGGCTTGGATCCAGACTGCTGTCGGCCCATTCCACGGCTGCTCCAAGCATTGGCTGCTGAACTGACAGAGGCTCCCTCCTCAAATAATTGCCCTCAGCGACGGGAGCTGCCTTGCCCAGGAGGTTAGCACCCTCCCTAATCCTCCCCTCCACCTGTGAGCCAGAGGCAGTGACTAACCCACGAAAGCCAGCTCCTGTGACCTCAGGCAAGGACAACTCTACAGTACGGTTCACACCCTCCAGAGGCCCCTGTGGATCAGGTTGAGGTGAAGCTTCACCAGAAACCTGGTCCTTTCTTAGCTCTCTCTCCCATTCTCAGTCCTCCTCTTCCTCTCATTCTCTTATAGGCTTTACTTGAGAGTCAGCCCTCAATAAATTAGATATGTCCTAATCCTCGTCTCAAGCTCTGCATTGAGGCAACCTGGCCTCAAATATGTACCCAGGCCACAGAGCTAGAAGATAATGAAGCTGGTGATTGTACTAGGTCTATCTGACTCCAAATCCTATGTCTTTTTTTTTAATTGAAGTATAGTTGATTCACCATGTTGTGTTAGTTTAAGGTGCACAGCAAAATGATTCAGTTTTTTCAGATTCTTTTCCACTGTAGGTTATTACAAAATACTGAGTATAGTTCCCTGTGCTGTACAGTAGGACCTTGTGGTTTATCTATTTTATATATAGTCTGATAAGTCAGACTCCTAACTTATCCCTCCCCCAGCCTTTCCCTTTCGGTAACCATAAGTTTGTTTTCTATGTGTGTGAGTCCGTTTCTGTTTTGTAAATAAGTTCATTTGTATCATTTAAAAAGATTCCACATGTAAGTGATATCATATGGTATTTGTCTTTCTCTGTCTGACCGACGTCATTTAGTATGATCATCTCGAGGTCCATGAATCCTGTCCTCTTCGCCACCACTTTCTTATGGTTGAGGGAATCTCTCGCTTCCAGCATATTCTCCGTAACATAATGTGTCTTCTATGCTGAGCATTTTGGTCTTGACAATGGCCTGTCAGTGGTCCAGGGTGAAGTTTGTGATTACTGGCTCAACATCCAAGGCCTGTGCCCACTGTCACTGGAGGCCCACATGCCCATGATCTGTTCCGTGGAGGCTCACACACCCTTTGCTGTTACCGCCTCCTGCCATATCTCTTCCTCCTTTCTCTTCCCCAAAGAGTGTGGGCCAGCATCTGGGTTGGAGCTCTACCACCCCAGTTCCCTGAAGTGAGTCTGCTTGTTTAGCTAAATCGCTCTCCTCTTCTCCAGGCATGTTTATTTGGGGTAAGCTAGTTCTCCACGCCCTGGGAATTGTGCACTGGCATTCACTGAGTTTCAGAAACTAAGTTGACAACTTGACACTTGCATGCCTTTTAGGGAAATCATGGTTATTACTGGGGGCCGTAGCAGCAGGTTTATTTATAACTCCTGGCACTGCACACTGGCATGAAGTGGGATGCTAGCAGAAGGCAGTTGGAAGGCTACAGGGACCCAGGAGAACTAGAGGGACCTGGATTTCCAGGTAAGTTTGTATGTGTCAGTCTTGAAAGGTAATTAGGCCAACACGGTGTGAAAGCAGCTTGTTTCAGCCCATTTCGTTTTCAGGTACTCTAACGCAGAGGGAAAGATTGAGCAGACAATTCAACATGTCTTGGATTTAATTGTCTCTTTTCCATGATCCCACCATGTATTGTGGTTTTGTGGTTTGTCGTTTGACTACCAAATACCGATCCCCTCTGGGGTTTTTCAGCCTAGTCAATGCTCCCTGGTTGACCCCAAGTGACTCCTGTTTTCCATTTGGTAGCAATTACTTGACAGTTACACAACTTCTTCTCTCCCTGCCTCAAAAAACAAATTAATAAATAAGGGATGGGCATTCTTATTGGTAGCTGTCCTTTCTTCAGAGAGGCTGTGTATCCCCCTTCAGAAGGTGGTTCCACGCCAGCTTTGCTGCCTTTCCTTTATGGCTGGATGGAGTACAGCTGTCGCTAATTCAGTCACATTTTTAGTTGTCCCACTGTTAGATGAAATTATGAGCCATCGGTAGCAAGTGTCAGCAACTGCAAATAGCAATGCCGCCTTTGAAGGCAGCAGAATCCAACTGGGAATTGAGAAAATAATAGAAATTTAGAATAATGGGCATGCTTGGAATGAACCATTTTTGGGTTCAGAAACCTAGTTCCCCTGGTAATTTGAATGAGCAGTTTTGCTAATAAAATTTGTCCGTGTTGAATGAACCTGCAGGATCTACCCATCATTCACAGAACAACTTGAATTATCACCCCATCAAATTTTGCCCCTTCCTTTAGCTGGCTGGCTCTTTGAGCCAGTTTTCTCCATTGTAGGCAGGGAATGAGGGAGAAAAAAATAGAAAGAGATGGTAGCACCAGCTGAGGCGGGCTGGTCTCCGTCTACATGGGTGATGAAGCTTGTTTACTTTATGCAGGTAACTTTGGATGAAATTCAAGTGGTGCTGCATTGAGTTGAAAGGGCAGATATTCGTAATAGAAATTCCCAATGATGGTCAATATTTACCAGCAGTCTTGATGAATTTTGCAGATCTATGATCCCCGCCCCTCTCACCACAGGGGGTTTTTAACTTCAGGAAAATGAGTAATTGTCACGGACAGCCTCAAAATTTTTAACAATCATCATAATTCCCCAGACCAGTAAAGTGTGTTAGTTTACCTGCCACCTTCATGGACGTGCCCTTTTGTAGAACCTCTTTTTCCCCAGTGGAATAGAAATGCTTGTCCGTCCAAGAAGTACAAAGCCCCAGATACAACAGGAACCCCTTTTGTGTTCTCTGCAGTTTCCCCAGCAGTCAGAGTGCTGTTCTCAAGGAAACCATTATCTCAGCAGGATTGATTTTTCCGCTGGGCCCCGGGGATGGCAGCAGCGGGCAGCAGGCCAGGTGTGGGGAGCCCGGGAAGGGGCGGAGGAACCAGAGTTGCAGGGCAGGTTGAGCAGAGGCTGAAGGAAGGCTTTGGGGTGAGCAAAGCAGTGTGGTAAAGAGCTCCAGCTCTGCTTTTCCACCACACATAGCTGTGTCAGGGTAGAGAAGACACTTAACGTCTCTGAGGTCATATCTTCAGGTTTAAACAGAGAGTGACAGCAGGCCACACCTCCTGAGGTTGCCATGAGGACTGGATGGTGGATTCCTGTGGTCCCAGCACCGTCCGTCGCTTGTAAAGGCTAATCATTTGGCTTGTGTACACTTATCGTCACTGCTAATTCATGTTGGGGGTAATCATCTGCTTTTGTTGAAAAGTGTTCTATTTCAGTTTATTTAGCTAATGTGGCTTGAGAAATTTCACCTTCCGTTTCTACAGTTTATAAAAATCTGTCAAGTCCAAACTTTTTTTTTTTTTTTAAAGACACCAGTTGTACTTGAACATTTGTTACTTCTTTTTTTTAAAATTTATTTAGTTTTGGCTCTGTTGGGTTTTCGTTTCTGTGCGAGGGCTTTCTCTAGTTGCGGTGAGCGGGGGCCACTCTTCATCGCGGTGCGCAGGCCTCTCACTATCGCGGCCTCTCTTGTTGAGGAGTACAGGCTCCAGACGCGCAGGCTCAGCAGTTGTGGCTCATGGGCCTAGTTGCTCCGCGGCATGTGGGATCCTCCCAGACCAGGGCTCGAACCCGTGTCCCCTGCATTAGCAGGCAGATTCTCAACCACTGAGCCACCAGGGAAGCTCCTGTCAAGTCCAAACTTTTAAAGTAGGTGAGGATTTTGTGAGCAGGTGAGCGCACATGCATAGCCAGGAGTCGTTGTGATTGATGTACACATTGTTTACTGGAGGCAAATATTTTAAAACCTTGAAAAGTTTCTCTTTACTATATGAAGACTTTTCTAGCCCTTTTTATTTTTTGGTTTGTTCATCAAAATCTTCTTCCGGGAAAAATACATACTTGTTTGTTTATGGGTTTAACAGATTCCTATATAATTTTTACTGAGTGCCAGGCATGTTCTAGGTTCAGTACAACTATTGACTCCGTGAATCCTTTATTACAATACTCTGAAGTCGGTTCTGTTATCATCCCTGTTTTACAGTTACGTACGTCGAAGCCCAAGGCCATTCAAGTTCAAGCAAGTTCGAGATCCTTAGGTAGTGAGCTGCCCAGCTAGGATTCTAACCCAGGCTGACTGGTTTCAGCGTCAGTGCTTGCAGGGAGCAGGCTGGACCAGTCTGGTCTATTAGGGCTATGGGGACTTTTGAATGACAGGAGCTGGGAGTATTGAAGTTGTTCTGTGTTTCTGTCAGGATGGGATTTCTGGGTTGACATTCAGTCACCTTATGTATTCAGCTTAGGGCTGTGGCTTTCACCAGGAATCTCCCCGTTGCCTGAGGCCGTACAGATGGGGAGTTAGGGAAGCAGAGTTGCTGCAAAGTGAGGTTAAGGACTCCCTTTTAAGAATCTGTGCCATGTGTATTAGGAGCCACTGGAGTTGAGTGAATTAGCCGTTTTCTGAATGAATCTCTAAACTAGATTCTGAGACCCTTGGCGTTTCTGATTCACCTTCAAGAGCCCTGTTTAGTGATTCATAATAGTTTTACTCAGCACAAATAGAAGACCTACACACCAAAACCAGGATTTTACCATTTATCTTCTTTTTTTTCTTCTGATAAATAAATGTCAAATTTAGGGAAAAAAAGTCAAATTCCACTAACCATGGGGAAGCCCATGGACTTAAAAGATTTTTTTAGGCTTCACTGGCTTGCGTATGCCTTGGAGGAAGTTGATGGACTTGTCTGTCCTCCTTCTTCAGTGACTGTCCCCGATCCACCCACAGTGAGCTGCTTGTACCATACCATCTGACTATGCTTTTAGATAGAAAAGTACCATGGGCTTTCGCTGCTACACATTCTCCTGGGTTTCCTTTTACATCACTGGTGGCTCCTTCTCAGCATCTCTTTTCTGAGACTTCATAAAACTGCAGTGCTCTGGAACTCAGCCTTTGGGCAGATTATTTCACTCCTCTGCTCAAGATGCTATGATGACCTCACCTAGAGTGTCCTTGCATTAAGACCTTTTACCATCTGCCCCTCTACTCTCGCTTTGGCCTAATTGCCTATTACTTTGCTAGAGCTTCCAGAGCCCAGTACCACAAGCTGAGTGGCTTAAACCACAGGCATGTATCGTGTCACAGTTTTGGAGGTTAGAAGTCTGAGATCAAGGTGTCAGCAGGACTGTGTTCCCTTTGAAGTCATCAGGGAAGGATCTGTTCCAGTCCTGTCGCCTAGACTCTTTTGGGACCTTGACATGTGCCACATCATTGCCAGTCTTCACCTGGCAGCCTCACTGTGTGCATGTCTGCCCAAATTTCTCCTTTTTTATAAGGACACCCGTCCTAGTGGGCGAGGGGCCCATCGTACTCCAGTATGACCTCATCTTAATTAGCTACATCCGCAGTGGCTCTGGTTCCCAGAAAGGCCACACTGTGAAGTACTGGGAGTTAGGACTTCAGCATATGCATTTTGGTGAGACACAATTCAAGCGACAGAACTACTGTGGTCTCCCTTGCCCCCGGTGAGGTGTCACGCTGCCTTTGTTGCTGTCCTGTGAATACTTGGGTGTGTCTCTGCCCTAAGGCCTTCGCATTGTCTGTTCCCTCTGCCTGGAATATCCTTGCACCCCAACTGCCCACAGGGCTCACAAACTGCCCCCTTCTCAAGTCTGTCTTCAAATATACTTTTCTCAGTAATGCCTTCCTCCCCTGATCATACCCTTTAAAATCATATCATCTCCCCTCTTCCCCACCCTGCCCCCCAATCTCCCTGATTTATTGTTTTTCTGCAGTACTCACCACCTTCTAACATACTTGGTAATTTGCTTATTTACTAGTTTTGTTGTTTGTCCTCCCCCAACGCTGACACTGGAATGTAAGCCCAACGGGGGGCACTTGGTCTGTTTCCTCCTCTGATTTATTCCATACACCTAGAACAGCAGTACTTGGAGCATAACAGCAGCTGGAAAAAATGTGTGTAGCTTTCTCATTTTTCTTTATCAGTTGGTTTAGTCATAGAGGTGCATGCCTTTCATACATTGGAGTAAGGCAGGTGGGAGGAGGACATAACATGTCTTAAACCATTTTCTTGAACACCACGACACAGCTTTCCTGTAGTGCCCTACACCTGGGACCTTTAGCCAGATGTCACGTTTATGATGATTGCAATTCCTGGGGGCAGCAGGGCGCGGGTGGAGGGACCTTGCCATCCCTCCCTTCCTGGAGCTCAGAGCATTTTCCACATAAAAGATGAAACCGGATCCCTTCTGCTGAGACACTGAGAGGCCTCATTTGACTTGTTTCCACTGTCATTTAGCTATTGGAGGAGCCATCACCGAGGCTCATGGAAGAAACCGATGGTCAGCCTGAGAACTCAGGCGTCCTGACTTGCTGTGATTTTCCTTCTAGCATAATAAGGTAGAAAGCTCCAAAAGTGACCACAAAGTGCTCTGGGAGCTGGCTTCACTAGAGTGGATGAGGTTTCAAAGGCCCACAGATGTCACATCCAGTTTTCTTAATAATCAAGACCTCTCTCTCATGGGCCTCTGGTAGCCCGTGTCAGGAGCGATTCCCAGCAGGACCACGGAGCTAGGCAACTCCCTGTGCATTTCTTGGTCTTAAAATGCATCATTTTAAATTAAAATTTTCTATTTGTTCTCATCCTTTGCCCTCATAAATACTGTGTATTTTTATGAGCCTCTGTCCTCATAGAATGTGGAGTTTAATGAGGGCAAGGGTGTCTTACACACTGCTGGTTTGTTTTCATTGTGGTGCCAGCATAGATGCTGGCACATACAGGATGCCCGAGAGCTGTTTCTTAAGCCCCAGCTGAAGTCCGGCCTCAGAGCTGCATTACCACCCAGCTTCCTAGCTTAGCACAGTGGGCAAGGACCATGCCTGGACCATTTTGGTTTAGTTTCTTCCTGGAACTCATGAATGGCCTTCAAAAGTAAAGGCTGACATATCACATTAAGCAGTGCTTTAGCCAGGAGGACGATTGGTGGTTTGTAGGAAAGCATGGAAGGGTGTTTCTGACATCACGAGGCCCAGGAGGTGAACTGTCTCAACAAGGTACCCAAAATGGATGAGACTTCAAAGGGAAGGCCTGGCTACACAGAGGCCATTGATTTTTTTCAGCCACACTCATTCCTGGCTGGCAACATTATCCACAAACAGCAGGGGTATCAGGAAGTTGACATTGACAGAGGCCACACACCAGATCCCTCAGTCCACAGGTGATAAACCCTATCATTTGTTTCCTGCACAATGTCTCCTCTGCACCTCTGTCCTGTTGGTGCTGCCCCCATGAATCCATCTGAAAGGAAGTAGTGCCTCTTTTTTTTAAAAAAATTATTTATTTATTTTTGGCTGTGTTGGGTCTTTGCTGCTGCCCACGGGCTTTCTCTAGTTTCTCTCTCTGGGGAGGAGAAAGGAGGATTGAAACAGACTGAGGCAGCCAAGTGTCCGTGAAAAGTATCACAAAGGGTATGTCAGCCATTGTTATTATTCTGGATTTTATGACGTTTGTGTTTGTCAACTTTTTACAGTTTGTCATTTTTGTGATTATTCTCAGCCTAAATGAATCTTTATCTTTACTCCTAATGTATTTATATTTTTTCTTACAAAATTCCTCTCGGTTTTAAAAAGCTTTAGGACTTCCAAAACCTGGATCATCCCTCCCTCCGTCTTCTCAATTCCGTTTGTTACATCTTGAAAAGTCTTCTGGGGTCTAATGCATAAAATTCTCAAAGTTTAATCTCATTTTTCAGCTAATATTAGTAATGTCTACATGGACTGCAACTTCTAAAAAATATGTAGATATTAAATAATTAGTACTTACCAAGTCTGTAAGTATTATAAGAAAAAATAACACTAGCATCCCGTTATCATAGGACAGATGTAGCCAGCAACTTGAGTAGATCTTCATAGCCTCAATGCTTCAATGAATTCCTCAGAGTTCTTATATCTGCCTTCCAAATGGGGCTATGTTCATCTACATAGAAAATTACATTTCTACATGAGAAAATGGTTTTTTCTAATTATTTTCAGATATGAGAGAATTGCTAAATGCCATTTTTGCAGAATGCCTTTATTCTATAATAATAGATGCTTAAATAAAAAAAGTGTTTTACATAGCCAAAATATATTCTAGTTTCCTGGGAAGAAAGATGGTGGTGAAATGTTTCATTACTTCCACTTGAACTAGAATTGACTAATTAGAATTAGTGCATGTGTGTTTGTGTATGGAGGGTAATTTTTTGGCATTTCCAATCATCAACATAACTGCAGTGAAGGTTTCAGAGAACATCCGTAATGCCTTGTAAAAACGCCTATGATGTGACAAATAATACCAGCTCTCGCTTTAAATAAACTGCATTCCAAGAAAAATAGATGTACTAAGCTTTGATAACAGTAAGTGGATCAGAAGAACTTTCCAGCTCAGGTATAAGATAGTTGTAGAGCCTTTGAAACCTCTGCCTTGACCACAGATAAATCTGCAGTGAGATGACTACCATCCAGTTTGTTCCAGCTCACTTTTTAGGATGATACCCATCTGGGAAATGAAAAAAGACCTGTATTGGCTGTCCTGAGATTTCTCAAGTGACTCCCCATGCAAGTTTCGACCTGGACCAAATCCCTGAACTTCTTTGGGTCTCAGTTTCCTCATTTTATGATACAAAGGTTTGGGGCCACATCTCCAATTCTGTTTCTGGTTCTGGCACAAATATTCCACGGTCTTTATCTCTATCTGCATCTTAAATGGGTCAGATCCATAAGGGAGAAGAAGAGTTATTAGCACTCTGTGTTTCATAGATGTTGGGGGAGATGAAGACACCCCTGGAGCCCTCAAGATTCCACTGGATAATTGCTTGACACTCGGGCGAGAGTTAACGAAGGGGATATTCCAAACATAGGACGTTAAAAACCGTCATCCATTATTCAGCAATTCTGTGCTAAGATTAAATTGAAGTAAGTCTATGAAGTAAGTAAGTCTACTGCACACTGTTTTTTACTAACACAGTCAGATTTTCCCTGACATTGAATAGCCTCGGATGAAATAGTTGCCTTATGTTTGGGGCCACAATATACTTTTTTTAAAAGCTTACCTTACTTTTTACATATACATGTATCTATTCTTTTTCAAGTTCTTTTCCCATTTAGGTTATTACAGAATATTGAGCAGAGTTCCCTGTGCTATATAGTAGGTCCTTGTCAGTTATCCATTTTAAATATAGCAGTGTGTACATGTCAATGCCAAACTCCCAATCTGTCCCTCCCCCCAGCCCTTCCAAAAGCTTATCTTGACACCATTCCAACTGAATGGTCAAGTTACCTTTTTCCTCTCTTTTAAATTGTTTGCTTATTTATTTACTTTCTCTACATTCATGCAGAGTTTGTATATTTTGTAAGTTAAATGTGCTTCTTTGGGATTGGATGCCATTGTATTATTTTTCATTTGAGGTCTCAAATTTGCTAAGAGCAAATGTTTGTGTCAGCCATTCAGTACTAACTCACATTACTATGGTGAACCACTTTATAACTGGTCATCTGTGCCTTCTACTCTTACTTGACCATTTAGGACTGTGAAACCTCAAACTTCTAGCCCAATTCCTCGAAGGCTCACCATTTACTTGCCATTTTCTTCTATTTGTTTGGGAAATTAAAAAAAAAAAAAGTCTGCCTTTTTAAAGGTTGTACTCCTATATCACTTTCTAGTTTCATATCAAATATTTTAATCTTTAATATCTTTCTGAGCTAAAAAGATATGCAGAGTTAGGGATGGGGAAATGGAAAGGAAGTTCTCTGAAATCACATAAATCATATTTGGTGATGTACAGAGGGCATAACAAAGGCAGATTAAGACCTACAGTGACAATCAGCAACTGGCATCTGGGAACAGAGTATTTTACTCCTCCCTCAGAATAGATGGAGACCAGAAATTGGACGTTTATGCAGAAAGGCAGGATTTCATCCAGCACTTATCCCAGGTTGTCAAGGTGCTGACTGAGGAGGACACTGGGCACCCAGAGACAGGAGATGCTATTGCCCGACTCAAGGAGGTCCTGGAGTACTGTGCCATCCGAGGCAAGTACCATCGGGGTTTGACGGTGCTGGTAGCATTCTGGGAGCTGTCGGAGCCCAGGAAGCAAGATGCTGACAGTCTCCGGTGGGCCATGACTGAGGGCTGGTGCGTGGAACTGCTCCAAGCCTTCCTCTTGGTGTCAGATGACCTCACGGATGCATTCTTCACCCGACGGGGGCGGATCTGCTGGTATCAGAAGCCATGCATAGGTTTGGCTGCCATTCATGATGCTTTCCTCTTGGAAGCATGTATCTACCGCCTGCTGAAGCTCTGCTGCTGGGAGCAGCCCTATTACCTGAACCTGACTGAGCTCTTCCTACAGAGTCCTTATCAGACTGAGATCGGACAGACCCTGGACCTCATCACAGCCCCCCAGGACAGTGTGGATCTTGGCAGATTCACTGAAAAGGGGTACAGATCTATTGTCAAATACAAGACAGCTTTCTACTCCTTCTGTCTTTCTATAGCTGCTGCCATGTATGTGGTGGGCATTGACGGGAAGAAGGAGCATACCGATGCCAAGAAGATCCTGCTGGAGATGGGAGAGTTCTTTCGGATTTAGGATGAAAACCTCGATCTCTTTGGGGATCCCAGTGTGATGGGCAAGATCGGCACTGACATCCAGGACAACAAGTGCAGCTGGCTGGTGGTTCAGTGTTTGCAACGGGCCTCTCCGGACCAGTGCCAGATCCTGCAGGAGAACTTTGGAGGCCGAGAAGGTGGCCGGGGTGAAGGCGCCAGACGAGGAGATGAATCTGCTGGCTGTGTTTACACAGCACAAGGAAGACAGTTACAGCTACCTTACAGGTCTCACGGAGCAGTATACTGTGCCCCTGTCCCCAGCCACCATCCTGGGGCCAGCACACAAGATCTACAAGCAGAAAAAGTCACCTAGAGACTCGAGGGGGGAGGGGCGGCTCTCAAAAAATTATTGTCTAACCTGTGAAAGAAAAGGAAGACCTACAGTGATACATCTTCTATTGATGTGTGCTTCTCTGTAGGAGAATGTGTAACAGTCTTAAAAGGCAGCCAAGATTTCTGTTAAGACTAATAGGCATGGAGTGGGTATTCTCTTGGTAATTTCAAAGTAAAGCTTTTTTACGTGGGAGATAGAGTAGTCTAACTCAAACAGGAGACCAATTTTTCTTCGACATTGAATAAAGGCAAATTCTGACACATTTCAATGGTGAGTACATTTATATGTTCCACCTTAGAAAATATTTAACCTTATTCCAGCCATTAGGTGTTTTAATCACTTGACAACGTAATTCATTAAAAGTTGCTCTGCAGTCTGTGGATAATGAGTCTGGTAACATTTATTTTGTTTACCTGAACCTTTCTTGCTTTGAAAATTGTGAATCCTGGCTAGTCTGTGTTTAAAGATAAATAAACCATTTATAATGATCTGAAATGTCATTTAATTCTCACTTCTTTTCAAAGGCATTCATTCCAACAAGGGTGAGAGGAACTGAGTTTTCTTAAGGCTCACTTGGTTTTGATTTTTAACAAAATATATCATTGATTAAAGTAAAACCAGACCTTTTGTTGTTTTACCAAGACCAGAATCACCACTCACTCTCAAGGATATATTTTGGGCAAAGTGTTGCTGGTTACTGCACAAACCCTGCATAAGGCCCAGCCTCTGACCTCGAGGGGCTTATGGCTTATAGTGATGACAGATATATAGAACTGTAACCCAGAGGTGGCTCTGGAAAATGATAGAATGGAGTAAAAGACAGTTCAGCTGAAGTCGAGGGAAGAAAAACAGAAGAGTGAGAGCAAAAGAGGATCCGAATGGGATATTGATGTGGTTTCAGGAATAGACCAAGATAAAGATGGAGACAAAGGCTGTAGTCAGAATATGGAGAATTTAATGCTAACCTAAGTGTTTGGACTTTATTCTTAACTCTTGAAATCAAATGCTAGTGTGAAAGAAGATTTGAGGAGATAAAGGAGAGTTACAGAATGTTAGAGCAGGGGCCCATAAAAATCCAATCCATTGTTTTACAGATAAGGAAACTGAGGCACAGAGAGGTTAAGTGACTTACCAGAGGTCCCATAGTATATCAGTAGCATAGTGGGGCCATAGACTTGTCTGCTGGCTCCCAGCCTAGACATCCTTTTATCCCATCACGCTATAGTAGGCTATTCAAGGGCAAAGTCTTCATAGGTACTACTTCTTGAGCATGTAGTAGATTGGCCTAGTTGTCATTGTTTTTGACATCTGTTTTCCTCCTAAGGGCTTCTAAGAATGATAGCTTTCTCCCTGATTCCTGAGTGTGGTGTGTATATTCACTATATGTAATAACTTGCCCTTCATGTGTAAGATTCTGCTTCCAAAATCATTGGCTTGCTGCGTGGTTTTTGTGCTTTTTTTTTTTTTTTTTTTTTTTTTTTTTTGCGGTACGCGGGCCTCTCACTGTTGTGGCCTCTCCCGTCGTGGAGCACAAGCTCCGGATGCGCAGGCTCAGCAGCCATGGCTCACGGGCCCAGCCGCTCCGCGGCATGTGGGATCCTCCCGGACCGGGGCACGAACCCGTGTCCCCTGCATTGGCAGGCGGACTCTCAACCACTGCGCCACCAGGGAAGCCCCACTGCGTGGTTTTTGGAAGGTGGGGTGTTTTATCGATGTGGACTTGCAAGTTCCTTGTAATCATTATCCTCTAGAATAGGCATTCCCACCTAGTCTGGAAGTCCTTTTGTTTCCTGGGCTCCCGCATTCATAGGTGACAGATTCAGACAATATTTATGTCCATGACACGGAACTAAAGTTAGCACAAAATTGTATGTCTACGTTTAAGATACTTATGTTATTTTCTCCCATAAAATATTCGTGCTGTTGTCGTAGGTTGGGTGTATGTACACGCCAGTGATTTAAAGTGAGGCGTGTTGTTTGTATATTCACAGGTGTTTATTATGAATTCAGTGCCTATGAAAAGTGATACTTTGAGTAAACCACATTGTCAGGAATGGAAAATATATACTTTGAAATAACCCTTTCGATTTGAAATTCTTCTTGACCATATAAAGCTTCCTCCAGTCTCAGATATTCCAATAGTGTAAATACTAAATACTATCTTGTAAAGACATAACTTGAAAACTTCTTACAGCCTTCATATTGGGCATACGGATTGTACTGAGCAGTGCTTCAACAATCAGCAGTGTTGGCTGGATGGCTTTGGGAAAGGCAGCACCTACTGTATTTATTTCATAAAATGTCTGCATATATTTGGTATAATTATGTATTTGTGTGTGTGTGTAAATGTGCGTGTGTGTGTTTGGATCAGTAGTAGTTGGAATACCCAGAGATTTTTTGCCTCAACTGTTACAAGGGCGTGCTTGGTATTTTGTGGAGACCAAGACCCTCAAAAGAAGATATAGTTTGTATAATCCTTGTCTTGATAAGGCCTTGGCACCAAGAAACCGAGTTACGTTTGGGAGGCATCATGCTTTATTTAGCATTAAGGTTTCTGCTCCATCACACACACACACACACACACACACACACACACACACACACACACACACCAGTTCACTCTGCAGGAAAGGCAGCTGTTAACTTGCTAATGCTCAGGCCTTCCAGGCTGTGCTTAGCAAAGCTCTAGCAGGTGCCATTCACGTGAGACTACAAAACAGGGGTCTGAATATCGCCCCCTGCAGTTTTGCATTGCTCTGCAAACGCAGTACTCATCTTATAGTGTTCCCTAAAGATTTTCAATAGCAGGAAACACCACCAGCACGCATGCGATCTGCATGTTTATGTACAGTCTGAACATCCACAGTGTCCCATTTTCTCATCCCTGAACTTCCACTAGACCACAAGACTTCGGGTCTGTTTTCACCGCGGTGCTTCCAAGTCTTCCCCTGGATTCTTCACTGGGCTCCTTTTGCCTGGATTAGATCCAGTGACTCCTTCAAATCACTAGCTGGAGTTTGTTGCTTACTTTCAAGCATAACATGGGAAGTATCATCATCCCCCTTCGGGGCCAACGTCACTTTTTGGGTGCCTCAATCTGGTTTTCCTACTAATCTCAAAAACCAGGCAGAACATCTCCCTCCCTCTGTGTTTCTTCCTTAGCCTCTCTTGTCCTTGATTCTTCCTTTTACTCATTTCTTCCCAACGCAGGCAAAGCTTCTATTCTCTGTAGTATTAGTGATCTTTACCCCCAAATGGGCCAGTGTTTTATTCTCTTCTGATATCACAGTGAAGTGGAGGGGATGGAGAGTAAATGGTAATGCATGATACTTTTCCTTATTGAGAACTTTGGCTCCTAGAAGCGATCCGTTGTCCAGATTAGGAACCACGTATACATGAGAACTCAAGACTTCCCAACAATAACCATGGGTTGTGTTTGAATATGAGTGCTTTGTTCTCAGTACAGAGCTTGACAGGAGATACACACAGAGACAGACACATGTTATAAGTGGTACAGACATAGAAAGTATATCAACTACCTACACCCTATGGAGATTAGGAAAAAGAGTTTAGCATAAAATAACAGTAACCAAAACTTTTTAAACATCTTGTTTATGCCAGAGACTCAGTAAAACGTTCAGTGTGTAGTCTGAGAACCAGGTTCTCACATCAATCCTGAAGTGCAGGTAGCTTGCAGCCTCCTTGTGACACCTTAGTGAGCTGAAACACAGTTAACAATCAGCCGTCAGGATTTGGGTGCAAGTCTGTCAGGATTCAAGGATCTTGTGTTTCCAGGGTACATGATACCTATGAAAATAAAGATGCTTGAATTGGAGGGGAGCTGCCATGTGGGGCAGCCCCCCATGCATAATGCTATGCACTTTCATGTTTTCCTCTTTCAGACCCCCTAAAAGTCACATGAATGCAGTTATCCTTCCAACTTAGACCCCTCAGTGGAGGGAGGAGACTAATTTGCTCAGGTTGATACAGTCACAAAGGGAAAAGCCAGAATTTGAGTTCAAACAGTATGACTCTGGTGCAGGGGTCTGGAAACTGGCCCACAGGCCTGTCTGGCTCACCTTCTGTTTTTGAACAACAGGTGAGTTAGAGAATAGTGGTTACATTTTTAAATGGTTCAAAAGAATGAAAAGAATATTTCACGACAATACTTGTTTATATATTTTCTATGACTTCTTCCGTGCTATGACAGAGTTGAGTGTTAGTGAGACTAGATGACCCTCAAAGCCTAAAATACTTAGACTCAGGTCTTTTACAGAAAAAGTTTGCTGATCCCGACTCTAAAATCTACATTCTTAACCTTTAGGCTATACTTTTTCTACTTGATCATGTTAGGCTCATATGGAGTACGATTAGAATTTCTAGATTATTTTGCACCACGTGAGAGTTTTAAAATAAAAATAATAATCATCTGGGACCCTTTGTAGGAGAGTGGTACAGATGTGAAAATTTTAAAGCAGCTTGAAGAAACCATAAAATAGATTCTATATTGTACTTAAGAAAATAGGATAAATGTTTTCCTCACACCGTTGCTAGCTCTGTGACTCATTAGAAAAAATTCATCCCCATTGACAAATAAAATGGAGGTTTATTCATGTTCTACATCACCAGTATATTTAGCTCATTTGTATTCATTTGTATTCATCATATTATTTTCCAAAATTGATAAAAAGTAGAACATTAGCTGGAAAGTTATAAATAAAGCCCCACACTTACTGCTTTGGCTAATAAGGGCTATGAGAAAGGATAAAGGAATTAGCCTACCAATGAAAAAGACTGATATTCAAAATCCCTACTGTGTGTTATCCACTTTTGTGGGCAATAACTGATTTTATTCCTACACCATTTCATGGTTTAGGGCACTAAGACTTAGAGGTAAGGTAACTGCTGTATGTCATGCAGTTAGTAAGTGAAAAAGCCAAACCAGATCTTTCAGCTCCAAATTTGGTGTCTTCTTAGAAAAGAAATTCTATGACACTTACCATTTCAAGTTGTAAATTAGTCTAGAATTACCTCATCTAGTGGGACAATTGATTCTCTTTCTAAATGTTGGTCTTTGTTTGATTCTGTTACTTCTGTCTGTTATTAGTTGTTCAAAAGTAGGAAAGAAGTTGAAGTAAATAATATTGCCATTAATTCGTATTTAACACACATAAAAATAGTTGAAAATGTTGATGCAAAAGAATGTGTTTTAATAACTTGAGAGTTTCAGTGAATTTTATTCCCAGTTTTTTATAGAAATCGGAGAGAGAACTTTCTTGATTTCCATGTATGTGACTAATTTTCTCTTGTGATCGGTGATTATCACAATTTTATATTTGCAAAGGCTAAAAACAGAAGATTAATGAAGTCTAAATAAACAGTGGACTATTTCACGTTACTTAGAACTAGGTAGCACAGATACCAGACTTGATGATGATAGAAGATGGATCAGACGTGGTTTTAATTAATTAATTAATTAATTAATTTTTAGCTGTGTTGGGTCTTCTTTTCTGTGCGAGGGCTTTCTCTGGTTGCGGCGAGCGGGGGCCACTCTTCATTGTGGTGCGCGGGCCTCTCACTATCGTGGCCTCTCTTGTTGCGGAGCACAGACTCCAGACGCGCAGGCTCAGTAGTTATGGCTCACGGGCCCAGTTGCTCCGCGGCATGTGGGATCTTCCCAGACCAGGGCTCAAACCCATGTCCCCTGCATTGGCAGGCAGATTCTCAACCACTGCACCACCAGGGAAGCCCCCAGCTACATGGTTTTAGATGGTTGTTATAAAAAGTGACAGCAAAATGCATAATATGTCATTGGTTACAGATACCAAAAATTGTATCTTCTTTTGCTTTAAAAAAATGTTTTAATTTTGAAATAGATGTAATCAGATAAAACCAGTGATCATCTCTGAGACTTTATGTAATATAAACATCTATTCACTTATGCCTAAGAATAAAGAGATTGTTTGCATTCAGAAAAAATTCAGACTTTGATGAAATCAAGGTCATTATGAATATGTACTAGTGTGTACTTGTGTTTATATCTTTTAAAAGGCTCATCTCCTGTAGACATGTAATTTGGCACAGTGCTTTTGTTCTTTGGAAAGCAATTTTGCAATAATGTGCCAGGAGTTTTAAAAATGTTCTTAACCTTTGAACCCAAACTTTTAACTTCTAGAAATGTGCCTTAGGACACATGTGAAAGATGTCCATTACTGGGTTAGTTAAGGAGTGAAAATTTTTAAATAATCTGAACATACAAGTGTAAGCAAATGTTTAACAAATTAAAGCATATCCAAAGCATGAACTAGTTAGCAGTCAGTAACATGATGTTCAAAATATATATTTACTACCATAGGGAAAACTTGTACTAACTGTAAATGGGGGATCCTATTTTTTTAATTGATTATATTTCAATATAAAATATGCACATGTACTTTTATAATGACACTGATCAAAATGTACTGCATTTTTCTTTCTGTTTATACATGTTCCCCATTAGATAATACATAATTTGAGGGCAGGGATTGTGTTTTATTCAGTATATTTCTCTTATACATAATGCTTGGGAAGTTGTAGACGATCTACAGCTTCTTTTGAATGAATAAGAAAGATGATAGAAAATGATCTGGTTGTCCTTATATAAATTATCTTTTTTACATATTACATTTTATTTAGTACTTAATGTGTATGATCAGAACATATCATTTTAAAAGTAATAGTAACTTTATATATTAGAAAAGAAAGATGGCATCTTTCCTCCAGAACTTCTGGTAGTGTAGATATTATTGTGAAATGGTTCTCTGTAATTTGGCCCTAGTTTAAATAAAGGTCTCTTAATGGACCAGCCTACAAGAGCAGATCTATTGCTTGGCTTCCTTTCTACCCCAGGCTATTCTTTTACAGAATGAAAGTAACCAACTAACCAGTGCTGAATCATTATTAGCTCTAATTTGGGAGATTGTGCCTTGAGATAATGGGTGTTTGGGGTCTGATTCTGTGAAGGCTACTTACTCTAGGCTTTTGTTTCATCAAAGGATCTCATGTTCATTCGCAAACATTCCTTTTCTCCCAGAATCATCTTCCACCGTGTCCTTGCCAAGTAAATACAACTTGGCCCAAGATATTAAATCAATACATCAAATTAATTGCAATGAGTTGAGACCTGACACCCACCGTGAATACACAATACTTAGATCAAGTCAGAGGTCACTATGCTGAATTGCTTTTAAAATCTTTGAATTATACCTTTGAGATGTTTGGTGCTATATCTCAGTTGGAAATTGTTTTTAGCAAGAGAATCGTTGAGAAGAATTAGTGCTACAAAATTTTTTGTTTTGTTTTTTAAAGAAAAATACATGGTCAAATGGGAGCCTCTCGCGTGATCAGCAAACAAAACACACCCCACAGATTTATTAACTTCAATCAGTAGATTGGAAATGTCTTAATATAACTGGAATATGTCATCTCTGTTTGGTTGCCAAGAAGATAATCTGACTCTTGGTTTTATTTCCCCAACCATATTCTTCACTCAGACTCTAGAACTGAAAATCTCTTAACAATTTCAGCAGAGGGATTTTTGACATAGAAAGATTTGAGCTATAAGGAAACCAAATGTCCCATCTAACAGAGAAGAGTTGCCATCTGCAATGCTATGAAGGCCTACCTCACCATTTACTTCCCAGTTCATCTTATGCTTCAATTTCCAGGCTTGCATAGAATTTAGAGATGATCTACAATAGCCTCTAAGGCACTTTTGTGAAAATTAGAAAAAGGAACACCTGTTGGGCAGATCAGTTTGAAAAAGGGACCTCCTGGGGGGTGCTAAGTGGCATCTTAGGGCATAAGACTGGTCACCAGCTCCCTACCAGCCCTTTGGTTGTTATTCTTTGTGAAGTGTGCAAATGCACAACTCTGGATGGAAGCCCTGGGTAAAGGGTGAGTGCGAGGGTTGTATTAAATATTTGAGAGATACGATATGAAAGGAGCACATCCAAGTCTCAATTGGCACGGGTCATACGTGTTTAGGAACCTACAGGTCTCCTAGAAATAGTTTTTGACTATTTCAGAAAATACCAGTCTTGCTCATTCCAAATCCAGAAAGCACGAGTAACAGCCTATTTTGATGTATTGCCAGTATTTCACCTACAAGATGGCAATTTTCTATTGTTCAACCTAGATAGTTCATCCTGTCAGCAGCACCGGGCCATTTTCTGATGTTCTCATTACAAATGCTATTTATCTCCTTACACCTCATGCATTGATCTTTCTCCATGCAAAAGCCAAGCTGGAATCATAAGTGGCTGCCATCTCTGCCTGGCTCTGTTAACTCTTGATAGTACTGAAACAGTTTTGATTTAATATTATCATTACCGTCAGCACCCTGAGTGGGTGCCAATCTCAGGAGACCATAGTAAGTGAAGGACTTTTTGTAGGTGGACAGTTTGTAGCAGAAGAGTCACCAGCAGCATTTGCTAATTATACCTAGTAAAAATTATGGGCTTCATTGCTGGGTAAATACTTTGCAAAATACATATACTGTTTTTGTAGGTCCTCATGTTCAGTTATAATTTAGCTCTTTGAATGAAATAAATGAATTCTTGCCTCCTAATAGGACGATTATTACAAAGACATACAGATGGCCAAGAAGCATATGAAAAGATTCTCAATATCGCTAATTTTAGAGAAATGCAACTCAAAACTACAGTGAGGTATCACCTCACATCAGTTAGAATGGCCATCACCAAAAAGTCTACAAATAATAAATGCTGGAGAGGGTGTGGAAAAAAAGGGAACCCTCCTATACTTGTTGGTGGGAAAGTAAATTGGTGCAGCCACTGTGGAGAACAGCATGGAGATTCCTTAAGAAACCAAAAATAGAGTTATGATATGATCCAGGGGTCACACTTCTGAGCATATATCCAGAGAAAACTCTAATTCGAAAAGATATATGCACCCCAATGTTCGTAGCAGCACTATTTACAATAGCCAAGACATGGAAGCAACCTAAATGTCCATCAACAGATGAATGGATAAAGAAGATGTGGTATTTATACACAATGGAATATTAGTCATAAAAAAGAATGAAATAATGCCTTTTGTAGCAACATGGACGGACCTAGAGATTATCATATTAAGTGAAGTCAGACAAATACTATATGATATCACTTATATGTGGAATCTAAAAAAAACGATACAAATGAACTTATTTACAAAACGGAAATAGACTCACAGACATAGGAGACAAACTTATGGTTATCGAAGCTGATAGAGGTGGGGATAGGATAAATTAGGAGTTTGGCATTAACGGATACACACCACTACATATAAAGTAGGTAAACAACAAGGACATTCCATACAGCACAGGGAACTAGACTCAATATCTTGTAATAATCTATAATGGAAAAGAAGCCAAAAAAGAATATATATATATATAGTGTGTGTGTGTGTGTGTGTGTGTGTGTGTGTGTGTATATGTATGTAGATGTAACTGAATCAATTTGTGGAACACTTGAAACTAACACAACACTGTAAACAAATTATACTTCAATTTTAAAAAAGGTAAAAAAGAAAGGTTATTGAATTTACTATTAAAAATGTAAGATAAGAGAGGGAGGAAGGTTCAAGATGGCAGGGTAGGAAGGTCCTGAATGCACCTCCTCCGAAGGATAAAACGAATCTACAACTACATATGGGATAACTCTCTTGAAAAGGGACCTGAAAACAGAGCCTCCACAACAAAAGGTAAGAAGACAGCATCAAGACAGGTAGGAGAGGTGGAGACAAGATCTCACCAAGGATAAAACCACACCCCAGCTGTGGTGATCCACATTGAGAGGAATCTCAAAAGTATGGATCTTTGCCCTGAGGAGGGAGGAACTCAAGCTCCACTTCAGGCACCCCAACTCCTAGATTTTGCACAGGAGAGATGAGCGTCCAAAAACAACTGGCTTTGAAAATCCAGGAAAAGTATAGAACTTCAGGGGATGGAAAGCTTAGTCTTAAAAATCTTGAGCACAGACACACTTGATCCAAAAACCAGTGCAAAAGCATCAGACTGCAAAGCACAAGGATGTAAGTGAAGGGAACCCACTAATTTTGAAGCATTTGCTGGAGAGACAGGAACCAGGTGGGAACTCGCCAGGGACTGAGACACTGGTGGAAACAAGTTTTGTTATCTCAGGCTGCCTTGCTAACACCAGCACTGGTGGACACTGTTTTAGAATTCTCCCACTAATCTGTTAGTGCTAGTGGGTATGCCCTGCTGACAGCCTTGCTTACCCTTGTGCCTTTGCCAGGACTCACAGCTGGTTGAACAGTGTTCCCACAGCAGCTGTGACTGGGCCCACAGTGTGTCTGGAGGCCAGCCCTGCCCAGCGTTATGCTGCAGCAGTAGTCCTGGCCCCACCACTATAGGAAGACACACACAGCACACATAGGGGACCCCGAGAGTGCCTGGTTCTGGTGGCCAGGTGGGATTGCATTTCTAAGTCCCACTTATATCCTAAATAAGACCAATCCTTCAAGAATGGTAGAGATAGCTGATTTACCTAATAAGTAGAAAAAACACAGAGACTTAGGCAAAATGAGGAGAGAGAGGAATATGTTTCAATTGAAAGAACAAGACAAACTTCAGAAAAAAGAACTAAACGAAACAGAGGTAAGCAATCTATCCTATAAAGAGTCAAAATAATGGTAATAAAGATGTTCACTGAGCCTGGGAGAAGAGTGTATGAACACAGTGGGAAGTTCAACAAAGAGACAGAAAATATAAGTACCAAATAGAAGTTATAATTGTCCGGAAAAATACACTCAGGGTGTTCAAATACAGACTGGAGGTAAAGAATGATTCAGTGAGCTGAAAGACAAAACATTGGAACTCACCCAGACAGCAGAAAAGTGAAAAAAGAATTAAATAAAAGTAAGGATACTATATGGGACCTTTGGGACAACATCAAGCCTAATAACATTCACATTATAGGGGCCCCAGAAAGAGGAGAGAGAGAAAGGACCAGAAAAAAATGAAATAAACAATGGCTGTAAAATTCCCTAATTTGAGGAAGGAAACAGACATCCAGGTCCAGGAAGCCCAGACGTTTCAAATAAGATGAATGAACCCAAAGACACACACACCAAGACACATTATAATTAAAACTGTAGAAGTTAAAGAGAGAATCCTAAAAGCAGCAAGAAAAAAATAACTTGTTATATACAAGGGAAATCTTATAAAGCTATCCACAGATATTTCAGCAGAAACTTTATAGGGTAGAAGAGAGTGACATGACATATTCAGAGTGCTGAAAGCAAAAACATTCCAACCTGGAATTCTCTACCCTGAAAGGTTATCATTCAGAATTGGAAGAGAGATAAAGAATTTTTCAGACAAGCAAAACTAGAGAAGTTCATTACCACTAAAATGGGCTTACAAGAAATGCTAAAGGGACTTCTAAGGGCACTAATTAGTAACCAAAAAAACCCCATTAAAGTAAAAATCTCATTGGTAAAGGTAAATGTATAGTAAAGGTAGTGATTAATCACTTATAGAGCTGGTATGAAGTTTAAAAGATGAACGTAGTAAAAATAACTACAACTACAATAATTAGTTAAGGGATACAGAAAATACAAAGAGGTACAATGTGACATCAAAACACAGACCATTTGGAGGGGGCATGTAGTAAAAATTTTGAGTCTTAGAATGCACTCAAACTTGCTGTCAACTTAAAAATAGACTGTTAAATATATAATCTGTTATATGTCAACATGATGGTAACCACAAAGCGAAAGCCTGTAGTAGATACACAAAAGATAATGAGAAAGGAACATAACCATAACACTAAGGGAAACCACCAAAGCTCAAGGGAAGAGAAGAAGAGAAGAAGAAAGGAACAGAGGGGAACTACAAAAACAGCTAGAAAACAATTAACTCTATGCCATTATGCAAATGGACTAAATGTAAATGGACTAAATTCACTAATGAAAAGACATAGAGGGGCTGAATGGATTTTTTTTTTTTAAAGGCATATGTCTATGCTGCCTAAAAGAGATTTACTTCAAAAAAAGAAAGACTGAAAGTGAAGGGATGGGAAAAGATATTCCATGCAAAAAGAAATGAAAAGAAAGCTAGAGTAGCTATACTCACAGCAGACAATATAGACCTTAAAACAAAGACTGCACTGAAAGAAAAAGAGGGTCATTACATAGTGATAAAGGGGTCAAATTAGCCAAAAGATATAACAATTATAAATGTATATGCACCCAACTAAGGAGCAGTAAGACATACATGGCCAAATTAACAGGCTTAATGGAGAAACTGAAAGCAATACAATAGTAGTAGGGGATTTTAACAACCCACTTACATCAATGGATAGATCATCCAGACAGAAAATCAATAAGGAAACATTGTCTTCAAATGATGTTAGACCAGATGATCTTAATAGATATGTATTGAACATTCCATCCAAAAGCAGAAGAATACATATTCTGCTCCAGTGCACATGGAACATTCTCCAGGATTGATCACATGTTAGGTCACAAAACAAGTCTCAATAAATTCAAGAAGATTGAAGTTATATCAGACACCTTCTCTGACCACAATTGAATGAAACTAGAAATCAATCACAAGAAAAAAAATATGGAGATTAAACAACTGAACAACCAATGGGTCATCTAAGAAATCAAAAGAGATATCAAAAAAAAAAGAATACCTACAGACAAATGACAACAGAAATATGATGTATCAAATATCTATGGGATTTTTGTAATCCATAGCAGTAAAAGTGGATCTCAGAGAAATTCAGACCAATACAGGCCAACCTTAAGAAACAAGAGAAATCCTAAATAAACAACCTAACTTTACACCTTCAGGGACTAGAAAAAGACAAACAACCAAAGCACAATATTATAAGAAAGGAAATAATAAGGATCAGAGTGGAAATAAATGAAATAGAGACAAAAAAAAACCAAACAGTAGAAAAGGTCAATGAAACTAAGAGCTGGATCTTTGAAAAAATAAACAAAATTGACAAACCTTTAGATAGACTAACCAAGAAACAAGAAGAGAGGACATAGAAGTAAAAAAGATGTTACAACTGATACCACAAAAATACAAAGGATTATGAGATTATTATGAACAATTATCAACCCCCAAATTGAACAACTTAGAAGAAAAGGATAATTCCTAGAAACATACAATCATCCAAGACTGGATCATGAAGAAATAGAAAAACCAAATAGACCAATTACTAGTAAGGAGATTGAATCATTAATCAAAAGTTTCCCAAAGAGCAGAAGTCCATTACCAGAGGACTTCACTGGAGAATTCTACAAATCATTCAAAGAAGATCTAATACCTATTCTTCTCAATTTTTTGAAAAAAATTGAAGAGAAGGCAAATCTTCCAAACATATTTTATGAAGCCCTGAATCAGAAAACAGACAAGGACACTTCAAAAAAAAAAATTATGTGACAATAATCTTGATGATTTAGATGCAAAATCTTAAACAAAATATTAGCAAACAATACATTAAAAGACTCATACACCAAGATCAGGTGGGTTTTATTCCAGAGATGCAAGGATGTTTCAATATGTGATAATCTGTCAATATGATACACCACATTTATAAAGCAAAGGATAAAAATCATATCACCTCAGTTGATACAGAAAAAGCATTTAACAAATTTAACATCCATTTTTAATAAAAACGTTCAACAAAGTTGGTATTGAGGGAATTTACCTCAACATAATAAAGGCCATATATGACAAACCTACAGCTAACACTACACCAACAATGAAAAGGTGAAAGCTGTTCCTCTATGATCAAGAACAAGACAAGGATACTCACTCTAGCCACTTTTATTCAACATAGCTTTGAAGTCCTAGCCACAGCTATTAGGCAAGTAAAAATAAAGGCAAGAAAAAATAAAAGGAATCCAACTTGGAAAAGAAGTAAAACTATCACTATTTGCAGATGACATGACACTTATATAGAAAATCCTCAAGACTCCACCAAAAACCTGTTAGAACTAATAAACAAATTCAGTAAGGTCATTGGATACAAATTTATAGAAATCTGTGGTGTTTCTATATACTAATAACCATCAGAAAGAGAAATTAGGAAAACGATCTCATTTACAATGGCATCAAAAAGACTAAAACACCTAGGAATAAATTTAACCAAGGTAGTAAAAGACCTCTATACTGAAAACTATAAGATGCTGATTAAAGAAATTTAAGAAGATACAAATAAGTGGAAAGATATTCCATGTTCATGGATTGGAAGAATTCATATTTTTATTCATTCATATTTTTACTCATTTTATTTTTCATACTACCCGAAGCAATCTGCAGAGTCAATGCATTTCCTATCAAAATTCCAACAGTGTATTTCACAGAAATAGAACAAGTAATTCTAAAATTTGTATGGACCTACAAAGATCTCAAGTAGCCAAAAATCTTGAGAAAGAAGAACAAAGCTAGAGGTATCACACTCCTGATTTCAAACTATACTACAAAGCTATAATAATCAAAACTGTGTGGTAACTGACACAAAAACAGACACACAGATCAATGAGATAGAATAGAGAGTCCAGAAATAAACCCACACATATTTGGACAATTAAGTTTTTGGCAAAGGAATAAAGAACAAAGAGTGGAGAAAGGATTGTCTCTTAATAAATGGTGTTGGGAAAACTGGACAGCTATGTGCAAAAGAATGAAACTAGAACACTATATTAAGCCATACAACAAAATTAATTCAAAATGGATTAAAGCCTTCAATGTAAGACCTGAAACCATAAAATTCCTAGAAGAAAACATAAATGGTAACCTCTTTGACATCAGTTTTACTGATGTTTTCATGGATATGACTCCAAAGGCAAGGGAAACAAAAGCAAAAGTAAACAAATGGAATTACATCAAAATAAAAAGCACTTGCACAGTGAAGGAAACCATCAACAAAAAGAAAAGGCAACCTACTGAATGGAAGGAGATAGTTGCAAATAATATTCTGATAAGGGTCTAATATCCAAAATATATTTAAAAAAAAACAAACCTGACACAACTCAACAACAAAAACACAACCCAAATGGGCAGAGAATCTGAATAGGTATTTTTGCAAAGAAGACAGACAGATGGCCAACATACATGAAAAAATTTTCAGTGTCACTAATTATTAGGGAAATGCAAATCAAAACCATAGTGAGATATCACCTCACACATTTTAGAGTGACTGCTATTGAAAAAACATGTAATAACAAATGTTGGATGTGGGGAAAAGGGAACTCTCATACACTGTTTGTGAGGCTGTATTTTGGTGCTGCAACTATGGAAAACAATATGGGGTATCCTCAAAAAATTAAGAATAGAACTACCATATGACCCAGATATTTCACTTCTGGGTATTTATCTGAAGTACATGAAAACACTAATTTGCAAATATGTATGCACTCTTATGTTCATTGTAGTGTTATTTACAACAGCCAAGATATGGAAACAGCCTAAGGGCCCATCAATGGATGAATGGATAAAGAAGATGAGGTATATATACACACTGGAACACTATTCAGCCATAAAAAGAATGAAATCTTGCCATTTGTGACAACATGGATGGACTTTGAAGATATGATGCTATGTGAAATAAATAATATGGAGAAAGACAAACACTGTATGATTTCACTCCTATGTGGACTTCAAAAAAACAAAAGAAACAATCAAATGAAGTAAAACTAAACAAATAGAAATACAGAGATCAAACTAGTGGTTACCAGAAGATAAGGGGATTGAGAAAAATGGGTGAAGGGGGTCAACTCTATGGTGAGGGCTGGTAACTAGACTTGTGGTGGTGATCAGTTTGTAGTGTATGTAGATGTTGAATTATAGTTCTGAAACATATATGTAAGATAACTGAACTTTTAGAAACTCTGGCACTCATGCTTATGTGCTTTGCTTCTTTGTTTACTGTAAGAAAAGAAAGGAAGGGAGGGAAGAAGGAAGGAAGGAAGGGAAGGAGGGAGGGAGGGAGGAAGGAAGAAAATTAGTTAAATATCCATCCTTAGAGGAATAGATAAACTGTGATATATGCCTACAGTAGAGTAGTTAAAATGAAACAAATAAGATATACATTTATCAATGTGAACAGGTCTCAAAAACAAAATTCACTGGGGGGGCGGAACAGACTTCAAGATGATCCATCAGGAATGATACAGTTTTTTGTAAATTTTAGAAACACATAAAACTTTTCTGTATGCTGTTTAAATATACACACAAAAAGCATGATGGAAATGTAAAAACAAAGATGAGTTGGATACATTTCCACTCCAGAATTATGTGTGTTTCTGGGGAAAGATGAGAGGGACTAACATTGAGGAAGGCAAGTCAACTGCATCTCTAACATTGTAAAATGAAAAATGAATCTGGAAAGATTTAAATATTCATTAATTCTGGACGATATGTACCTAGGTATTGTTCACATTACTCTCTTTAATTTTTACATTTGAATATTTAATAATAAAAACCATATAACCACGATCATCTATGTAAGTCTGTTGTAACACAGTCCCACACTTCCCGGTATAAAAACATGAGAATCTGTTAATAGTATAATAATGGCTCCATAGATTCTCCAGAGGTATTTCCATAGCTCTCCCGTGTGGAATACTGAGGCTGTAGGGGCTTCATAGAAATAGTTGGTCTCTCTCTCTGAATCATTCGAGAAGTCTTCCTTTGGGTGAGGTTAGGTCTGTGCAACTCTTTGGCTAACAACAGCAAGAAAGGTGTGGATAGACATACTTGTTAAATCACATACTATCTACTCTTTTCTTCTGTCACCCTTTTACTCACTCCCTCTCCATCCTGTTAATATTTTTATGGTGCATTTCTAAAGCCTTTTGCCGGGGAGGCAGGAGAACAGGAAAACACTGTTATGTGTGGTGCATGTTTGCATCTGTTGAAGGTGGGGTAAGAGCGAGCTGGTTAAAATCTGGTACGTAAGAGAGACAGAAAAGCTAAGACTGGAGAAAACTAATCTGTAATTCTTCTAGTGATTTAGAAAAAAACACTCCTGAGATTTCTCCTTTACTTTCCTACTACACTTCACTGTGATACCAAATGTGTGGGTTTTTCTACACATCAAGCAAATCAGCCACACCAGCTGGGTGTCCTACGATTTAACATCAGATCCCAGAGGTTGGGGGCTTAGGCCACAAGACTGCCCCTGCTTCCCTGCTTCAGATGCTAACCCCAAGTCCTCGTTGTCACCTCCTCTTCTGACTCACTTGCCATAAATCAGAGATTCTTAACAACTTCCTCCTTGGGCTCAATTAATTTGCTAGAGCAGGTCATATAGCTCAGGAAAATATTTGACATCCTAGATTATCCATTTAGTGTAAAAGATATAACTCAGGAACAGCCTTATGAAAGAGACGCAGGGGGCACAGAGCCTCCATGCCCGCCTGGTGTGCCACTCTCCCAGCACCTCTACAGGTCACCAACCCCAAATCACTTCCAATCCAGTCCTTTGAGGTTTTTATGGAGGCATCATAATGTAGGCACGATTGATTAAATCATTCGCAATGGGGGATTGGTTCAACCTCCAGCTCCTCTCCCCTCCCTGGAGGTGGGGTAGGGGCTGAAAGTCCCAACCCTCTAATCACATGGTTGGCTCCACCAGCAACCAGCCCCCATCCTTAGGGGCTTTCTGAAAGTCACCTCATTAACAAACTCAGGTGAGGTTGAAAGGGGCTTGTTATGAATAACAAGGCACTCCTCTCACCTTTATCACTTTCACTTTGGAGCTATTTGAGAACAAATATTTTAGCAAAAGATTACCCCATTGCTCTTATTGATTCGGAAATTACAAGAGTTTTAGGAGCTCTGTTCCAGGAAGACCAAATATATATTTGTTATTGTAAATCGCAATATCACACTGTTAACACTCTAACCATTGTATAGGCCCATTTCTCAGAATCCAACAAATGAAGATATGGTATAACGTTGAGATGAGGCAATTCATAAAATTATTCACCCAAACTGTAGGCTTATAATGGCATGATCTCTATTAATAGGTGTTCACATAGAACATGACTAAACAGAGATATCTAAGACAAGACAAGAAAAAAATATAAAGGAGTAAGTTTGAAATATAGAAATTATTCATATTTTTTTGTAATATAATAAACCTCAATATCCTTTATGCTATACATATATCATGCTAACGATATTTTATTACAATTGATTAAAAAATAAGTTGGATTAAAAGCCAGTTGAACTTGACTTTATTATTCTCCTTTGACTAACTGTAATTCCTTTGGAAGTCACTTATTTATATTTCATTATTTTTATCTGTACTATAGAATGGTATGAGATTATAGGCTATAGATTCATCTTTCATGGTCAAGTTGAATAATGCATGTTAATGAAACAAAGAGCTGTATAGGCTTTTTTCATTTGTGTCTATAATTATTATTTGTAAATCTTCTGGAAATCCCATTTGATGGGAGGTCATAAGTCCAGTGGACATGACCCAATACCAGGGCTCATGGCTTGGTGAGCTGAGGGCAAGCAGGATTTAAGTCCCCACACAGCCCTCAGTCAGACAAACTTGTTCAGGACAAGTTTGAATTGCATGTGACAACCCTGATTCTTCTCTCTGAAAGTCATGATGGGCTATAAAACCCTGCCCTTGACATCAGCACAAGAACCCACACTCAAATATTAGAGGGCAGCCATAGCAGACCCATTTATTATATAGCAGTGCATTTCTTGATTTCAATGATTTACATGAATTTATGCAGAAGCAGATATCAGTAAATAATTAGGGTCATATAAATACAGGCAATGAAGATCCTGTACAGACTGAGCTGAGTGGAAATGCAAACAGCAACACTGAGAAATCTGTGCAATGGGTACATCAGCTCTGATAGATCAAAGTTCATGGACCAGTGTGGAACCCAGAACAGGATCAAGATGTAATGTACATCCAGGGCCTGTGTGTGTGTGTGTGTGTGTGTGTGTGTGTGTGTGTATCTTTTGTTTCAAAACTATTTAAATCCAAATAATATCTCTTTTGCTTAGGAAAAATGTGATTAAAGAGTCCATTTTGAGACCGTTGGTTAAGCGATAAGTACATACATGTATTTATAATAATTTATATATACATATATATTATAAAATTTTATGATGAGAAATTTAGCACTTGTGTTTGAATACTTTATTTCTATATTTAAAAGTTAAGATCTCCAGAATTCAGGGCTTGGTTGGAGGAAACCCTTCAACAAAGCATGGCAAGATTATTTCTTAGATTTTTGTTATTGGTCTTAGAAGTTGTCTAGGCCAAGCTTTTGCTGCTCACTGTGGTCCCCTTTCTATAGTATTTGTGTCAGTCAATCATCTCAGTATGAGTAGTCTTGGTAATAGGAAACTCACTGTATTTGAGGTAGCCTGTGATCTTTTGGGCCGCCTTAGCTATTAGATACAATCATATTCATGCAGAGATGAAATCTTTTTTCTTATAATGTCTGTCCATGGACCTTGCTTCTGCTTCCTGGACAAACCTAGAACAAGATTGGTCTCTCATCTCTGTGGTAATGCTGCGAATGTATGAAATGGTATAATTTTCTCATCTCTAGACTGAGAAAATAATGACTGGAAAATCATAAAACAAACTGAAAAAGGAAGGAAAAAAACAGGAAGTAGAGATTATCCAAGTCTTTGTTTTTGCAGACACTTGCACCCCTTTCTGAGAATTTCTTATTTGTATAGAATAAAAACTCTCTTTTCGTGATTATATAACCACATGCTGAGCAAATGTGTCTTGCTTTCCCACTGTGGATGAATAACACAGAGGAAGAAGAGCCTTTATAAGGGCAGAGAAACCAATTACCTAACCTCCCTCTCTCTAAAATTGTAGTTAGTATAAAAACAGAGGAAAAAATAGTGTTTAGGATGATGCTAGTTCATAGCATACATTTATATCATGAGATAAACATCTTAGGTTTTTCCCTCAATGGACTTTTGTTGGAAATTATAGAATTTGGTACAAGTATTTAAGGTCATTTTGTATCAATAAGTGTCTAAGCAGTAGATGAGACAAGGGTGTCATAGTCTTTTTTTCATTCCAGAAGATGCATTCCAAAATACTAACTTTAATTTTTACTAACAGCAAAAACTTTTTTAAGGAGCAGACCTAGAAAGTTCCCCCCCCAAACACATATAACTCTCAGAATGGAGGGTTAGATAAGTTACTTTTGATACAATGATTATTATATCTCCATTCAAATTATGGTTATAAAAACAGGAATAAATGGGGAAATATTCATGATAATGTATGTTTCAGTTAGGAATACTTTTAGCTTCAAATACCAGAAAATGCAAATATCAGTGGTTTGAAAAAATTGGACTTTTTCTTACCTGATAAAAGGTCTTCATATAGGCTTTTGCTGGACTAAATTCTCCAATCAAAAGACATAGAGTGCCTGAATGAATTAAAAAAAAAAAAATCTACATGTTGTCTACAAGAGACTCACTTTAGATATAAGGACACACACAGACTGAAGGTGAAGGGATGAAAAAGATGTTTCACACAAATGGAAGTCAAAAGAAAGCTGGGGTAACTATACTTAGACAAAATAGACTTAAAAACAAAGGAAATAACAAATATCAGAGCACAAATAAAAGAAATAGAGACTAAAAAGATAATAGAGAAGATTATTAAAACTAAGAGTTGGATATTTGAAAAGGCAAACTAAATTGGTGTCTTTAGCTAGACTTACCAAAAAGAGAGAGAGAGAGAGAGGGCTTAAATAAACAATATCAGAAATGAAAGAGGAGATGTTACATCTGATACCACAGAAGTACAAAGACGCATAAGAGACTGCTATAAACAATTATATGCCAACAAATTGGACAAGCTAGAAGAAACTGTTAAATTCCTAGAAACATACAGTCTACCAAGACTGAATCATTATGAAATAGAAGGTCTCAACAGAATGGTGACTAGTAAGCAGATTTAATCAGTAATCAAAAACGTCTCAAAAAAAACAAAATCAAGGACGAGAAGCCTTCACTGATGAATTCTACCAAACATTCAAAGAAGAATAATACCAGTCCTTCTCAAAGTCTTTCAAAAATCAGAAGAGGAGGGAACTCCTCTAAACTTATTTTATAAGGCCATCATCACCTTGATACCAAAACCAGAGAAGGATGCCACAAGCAGAGGAAATTACAGGCCAGTATTCTTGATGAATTTACGTATAGCAGTCCTCAACAAAATATTAGCAAACCAAATTCAACAATACATTAAAATTATCATACACCATCATCAAGTGGATATTATTTCAGGGATGCGAGGATGGCTCAACATCCTCAAATCAGTCAATGTGGTACACTACATTAACAAAATGAAGAATAAAAATCATGATATCAATAAATGCAGAAAAAGCATTTGGCAAAATCCAACAACAATTTATGATAAAAACTCTCAACGAAGTGGGTATAGAGGGAACATACCTCAACATAATAAAGGCCATATATGACAAACCCTCAACTAACATTACGCTCAATAGTGAATGGCTAAAAGCTTTTCCTCTAAGATCAAGAACAAGACAAGGATGCCCACTCTGGACACTTTTACTCAACATAATATTGGAAGTCCTCATCAGGGCAATTAGGCAAGAAAAAGAAATAAAAGGCATCCAAATTGGAAAAGAAGAAGTGAAAGTGTCACTATTTGTGGATGACATGATATTATATATAGAAAGCCCTAAACACTCCATCAAAAAAACTGTTAGAATAAATGAATTCAGTAAAGTTGCAGGATACAAATTTAATTCACAAATATTTTGAGTTTCTATACACTAATAACAAACTATCAGAAAGAGAACTTAAGAAAACAATCCCATTTTCAGTTGCATCAAAAAGAATAAAATACCTATGTATAAATTTAACCTGGAGGTGAAAGACAAATTTAATGCCATCCATATAAAAATTCCAATAGTATTTTTTACAGAAATAAGAAAATTAATCTTAAAATTTATATGGAACCACATAAGACCCCAAAGAGCCAAAGCAAACTACCAAAATACCAAGGGCATTTTTCACAGAACTAGAACAAATAATATTAAAATTTGTATGGAAACACAAAAGACCCTGAATAGACAAAACAAAATTTAGAAAGAAGAACAGAGCTGGAGTAATCACACTCCCTGACTCCAGACTATACTAGAAAGCCACAGTAATCAAAACGGTATGATACTTGCACAAAAGCAGATGCATGGATCAGTGGAACAGAATAGAGAGCCCAGAAATAATCCCATGCACTTGTGGTCAGTTAATCCACCTACAACAAAGGAGGCAAGAATACACAATGGAGAAAAGACAGTCTCTTCAATAAGTGGTGCTGGGAAAACTAGACAGCCACATGTAAAAGAATGAAATTAGAACATTCTCTAACACTGTACACAAAAATAAACTCAAAATAGATTAAAGGCCTAAATGTAAGACCAGAAACTATAAAACTCCTAGAGGAAAACATAGGCAGAACACTTACATAAATCGCAGCAATGTTTTTTTGGATCTGTCTCCTAAAGCAAAGGAAATAAAAGCAAAAATAAACAAAAGGGACTTAATTAAACTCAAAGACATTTTGCACATCAAAGGAAACCATCAAGAAAACAAAAGGGCAGCATATTGAATGGGAGAAAATATTTGCAGATGATATGACCGATAAGGGATTAATATCCAAAATATAGAAACAGTTCAAACAACTCAACTTCAAAAAACAAATAACCTGATTTAAAAATGGGCATCAGTACTGAATAGACGTTTTTCAAAAGAAGAAAAGCAGATGACCAACAGGCACATGAAAAGATGCTCAATATCACTAATCATTAGGGAAATGCAAATCAAAACCACAATGAGATACCATTCGACCCAGCAATTCCACTCGTGGGTATACACCCCCCAAAAAACAAAAACATTAATTTGAATAGATACACGCACCCCAATATTCACAGCATTATTTACAATTGCAAACATATGGAAGTAACCTAAGTGTCCATCAACAGATGAATGTATAAAGAAGATGTGGTCACTTTATACAATGCAATACTACTCAGCCATAAAAAAAATGAAATCTTGCCATTTGCAGCAACATGGATGTACTTGGAGGGTATTACGCTAAGTGAAATAAGTCAGAGAAAGTATAACATCACCTGTGTATGGAATCTGAAGAATACAACAAACTAGTGAATATAACAAAAAAGAAGTAGACTCACAGATATAGAGAATAAACTAGTGGTTACCTGTGGGGAGAAGGAAAGGGAGAAGGGAATATAGAGGTAAATACTGGCATTAATTCTGTTATTTAAAGATGTCATAAAAAATTTAAGCTTTTTCCACCCTTTAGTTCTGCCACACTCAGGCATGCCACCTCAAGGTCACAGAATGACTGCCACAGCTCTAGACACCACAATTAAATTCCAAGACAGGAATGAGTGGGAAGAGAAGGTAAAAGGGCACAGTGGCTCGGATGATGAGAGCATTTCTTTTCTCATATCTCTCTTTTAATGAAAATTAAAATATCTTCCTGAATACCTGCAAGCTGACTTATCCAAATATCTAACTGAACAGATCTTATTAACCTGGCCAGGTAATAACAAGTGAAAAAAAAAAATCAGTTTCACAATTATATGATTACTTATGACTAGTTAAAAAGTTTAAGAAACTAGTTTAAAATTATGACCAGTAGCTGAGAAAGGTAGAATCATGGGGAACATGTTTATTTTTTCTCTGGTTTCCTAAGGCTTTGTAATATGGCTACATTAGTTTGATAATGAAAGCATGCACTTCTAGCGAAAATAAGTTCATTTGAACACAAAGTAATTAGACTTGCCTGAAAGACTCATTGATTTATCTAAAACCTTCTCTTACTTCCCACCCCACATATCTGTACTTTCGCAAAGCAGGGAAAAGGATGGGGAAGCCCTGCTAAGAACCTTATGGTCATTCTTTTAATTACAGAGCGTGCAATGTCACAGCCCACATCTTGCCCAATGTCTTCTGACTCAGAACATGATTATGTTGATTTATTTAAAAATCCATCCTGAAAATCATATTTATTTTTTAAATAAATTTATTTATTTTATTTATTTTTATTTTTGGCTGTGTTGGGTCTTCATTGCTGCACACGAGCTTTTCTCTAGTTGCGGCGAGTGGGGGTTACTCTTCGTTGCGGTGCAGGGGCTTCTCATTGCAGTGGCTTCTCTTGTTGTGGAGCATGGGCTCTAGGCGTGCAGGCTTCAGTAGTTGTGGCACTCGGGCTCAGTAGTTGTGGCACATGGGCTTAGCTGCTCCACAGCATGTGGGATCTTCCCGGACTGGGGCACGAACCCGTGTCCCCTGCATCGGCAGGCGGACTCTCAACCACTGCACCACCAGGGAAGCCCCACAGATATGTTTTATTTCATATTTATACCTCCTCATGACTTAGGTCTGAAAGGTGTTCAACCTAAAATCTAATCATCAACAGAAATGAGTTTTTTCATGTAAAGGCAGTTTTCTTGTTGCAGGTTAGGTGGCTGCCATGGTGTCTGGTCAACATAACTCAGATGTACCCATAGCATTCACTCAGGAAAATGTGTGTGTGTGTGTGTGTGTGTGTGTGTGTGTGTGTTTGATAGAGATAAGATTTAATTAAAAAAAATACACACCCACATAAGTGCTTGATGATGGAATATCCAAGGATAGACCATTTCCTTATAGAATTTAGCATCTATTTGTAGTTTTGTATATAGTGGGCTTGGGTTTGAATGGCTAAGAAATCATAAATAAATAAACACGTTGAAACATCATTAAAAATTGTAATACTCAGTCTTAAGAGAAAAAGCAGACTATAATGATAGAAAATAATGTGGGGTAACTTATTTAGATGACATAGTCAGGGAATGACTCTCTGAAAAGTGGACATTTGGTCTGAGACCTGAAAGATGAAACACAGCGGGAAGAAACTGCATGGGCACAAGCCTTGGGAGAGAGCTGGGAAGGACATTCTCAAATGTTAGATAGCAGGTAAGGAGTAAGTGAAATCCTAGATAATGTATTATGGGCCATAATAGAGATGTTTGAGGCTCATTCCAATTGCCATGGAAAGCCTTTAAAAAATTTAAAACAGGAGAATGATGTTTTTCTTTGCAAAAATTATTCTAGGTAATAAGACCAAAGCAGGGGTTAAATCCATATGTGGGGAAGGTTAGCACCCTTCACCGTCACAGCACTGGTGTCACTGGTTTGTGAAAGAGTGAGGTCCCCATCAGTAGGTACTTGTGCCACCACAAGACAGAATATTGCAGAGAGGGCCTATTGGATTATAGATTGGGCATTAGGTTATATATGGACCTTTATAATCATCCCCAAACTTTGAGCTCCTGTAGTACTATTAACTGAGCTAATTATTAAAAGTGTCTTTAGGAATGATAGAAAAATCATAAAATCAAAGGGGTTATTATTTAGAACAGAATTCTCCAAAACCTTATATATTAAATATATACTCACCTACAAAGTGGATATCCCCTTCCCAAGATGAGGCTGATGTATATGATGTGAACCTTCCATTAGGGCAGATGGTCTCAATTGTTTTGGAAATATATATCATCTAGTGGTATTGTTTAAAATGAAGATCCAGGGCTCCCATCCCTTGGAGATTCTAATTTAATAGATCTGAAGTGAGGCCTGAGAAATTGCAACCTTAATAAGCATCCTAGGAGATCCCAATAGGCGAGGTGGACCAGGGCTGCACTTTAGGAAACAGTGGACTTGGTGATGTCCCTATGCAGATTCTAGCCCTCCTTCACTTCTTGTTGTCATCCACCGAGATCAGGAGTATTGTAGCTCTGAGGATATTTTAACTTGCATTGTCACGTTACTCAACCTTTATGAGCCAAACCCACTTCATCTGTAATAAAAGCATAAGATGCTTTTGTGAGGACCAGAAATGCAAAATGCGGACCTGAGAGCCTGGCATATCATACCTGTTTAATAAACAGCACCTACTGTCTGCCTTATTTCTGTCTAATTTATTTAGCCGCCTCTTTCCTAGTTATCTTGGTTTACTAACGCCGAGTCAGCATTGACCTGTGTTGGTTTGCTTCTACATTATTGTCATCTTCATCTTGCCTCCACCTCGCCCACAAATTCCCAGAGACCTGCAGCTATCACCTTAATTCAAGTTTTGTACTCTCTCTGCATCATTATAAAGACACTAGAATAAAAATGCTAATATTACAGCTGTGGAATAACTGTAACTATCAAATTCTTTTACTCTTGTGTTTCCTGCTACCTAAATTAATTCTCTCTTGTAGAACCCCTCATCTTTCTTGTTTAACGTTGAGTACTGGGAAGCAGAGAAGACTATGCAGTGGCTAGATGAGGTTCTGGAAAAAGCTACCAAATGATGAGAAACATTTGCATTGCATTAGCTTCCATAGAATATAAACAAAGTTTGAAGGGAGAGAGGAAAGTCAGCCCACTCTGGGGCACTGGGCACACTAATTTGTATCTGTTGTCTTCAAAAATTCAAATTGGTGGGGCTTCCCTGGTGGCGCAGTGGTTGAGAGTCCGCCTGCCGTTACAGGGGACACGGGTTCGTGCCCCGGTTCGGAAAGATCCCGCATGCTGCGGAGCGGCTGGGCCTGTGAGCCATGGCTGCTGAGCCTGCGCGTCCGGAGCCTGTGCTCTGCGACGGGAGAGGCCACAGCAGTGAGAGGCCCGTGTACCGCAAAAAAAAAAAAAAAAAAAAAAAAAAAAAAAAAAAAATAAATTGGAAAGCCCTTGAAGTGTAAAAGAAAAATAATAAAATGACTAAAATATGGCTGAATGAATCCCCTTTTTTCAAATCTTCACGTATGTGCAATAAAGAGCCTGTTCTAGTTTGTTTGAAATTAAAAGGAAATATTCTTCGAATTAAGTGTCATTGCAAGCAAACTCTAGGTTGTGCTGGAGGATGATCAAGGGACAAGTTAAATGAAATATTTGGGGAATCTGAATAGACACAGAATGTGGCTGGTTTCATTTGCTGCGTTCCATTTAATCTGTCTTTCAATAGGTCCAGTAAGATGCCCAAAGAAATAGCTATGTCTTTCTGAACAAAAATATTGTCACGTGATCTTATTTTGTCTTTAAATAAACTCCTAAGAAAAGTTTTACAAGGGTGTAAAATTGAAACCACAATTAGCTACCTATTTGGTAATTTGTTTATTTAAGAGAATAAAATGAGACTTGTGCCAGAAAATCCAGGTTCCCCGATTGCCAAGGCTTGTTAAGCCCTCCCTGTCAGTTTCTGCCTAACTTCCTCTCTCCCTGACCCCTCCTCTGGACTGGGAGAGCTGGGATTTTTGTATCATCCAGTCTTATATATTTGAAAAGGGAGAAAGTATAGTGAACACTGTGCATTCTCCTCCTCTGTTTGCAAAAGCTGGAAAAAAGCTTGACCTTCCCAGGCAGCTCACTTACGGTTCATATTTGATTTGAGGGAGGAGAGGTGGGGAGGGACAGGAATCATGAATATGAAAATGTAGGAATAATAGCCATTATTATTTAATAGACATTATGAGGCAGGGATATTTACATCATGCCTATTTCTTTTCTCTAGGCACTGTTGGAAACAGGTTAGCCTACCTTCACTAGGGTAGTGGCTAAAAGACAGTATCCTGGATTAGAAAACTACGAAGTAGCCCTGAAGAGTCCCTAAGGGTTCCCAAATGCTGAATTCGTGTACACACAGTAGTTTTCTTTACTGAGTGAAAGTGCCTCATAATTTCATTTTATATTTTGGAGAAAGGGCTTTGTTTGGCATTATTTAACTTCATTTGTTTGTTTCTTTTTTTTTTTTCTTAATTGGTTTCCTAATAGAAAATAAAATTTTCTATTTCTGCTTACTGAAGACTTTACTAAAAGTAGCAGGTCAGGATGAAAACTATGGGCATGAGATGGACTGTTCAGGACAGTTCTGACTTTATTTTTAAAGTTGCTGGTTATAAATGATTCCTGCTAAATAATAAAACAATAGATTTGTCTACAAACAATTGCCCTCATTTGATGTGCTTTAATAAAAACTAATAGGTTCCAAGTTTATTTCACTCATTTGCTTAACAAATACTTATTGAGCACCTACTATGTGCCAGGCACCATTCCAGAGGTTGTGACTAAATTAATGAACAAAACAAACCACTGTCACTTAGAGTGTACATTCCAGTGACAGAGTATAGATAATCTAATTTTTAAGAAAGTAAACAGATTATGTGAAAGACCATTTGTCTAAACGACTAATTCTATTAGACAAGAACCCCAGAGAACTGGGGCATATTTTAGTATTGTTTCAAATGTATTCGTAGAGAATCAATTGTGGATAAAATACCAAACACATTTTGTTATTATTGCCTTTGAGATTTTCTGGTTTCTCCCTCATTCATTTTACTTTTGATGAATCCTGCCCTCCTGTCTTAATTAAAAATCATTCTTTTTCTAAATGAAACTCATTTACTGAATTCTAAGAGACAGTGCACCTGAAAAGAAATAGCACCACTCACCACTGAAGTTCACACAGCTGAAAAATGGAATTTGCAAAACTTACTGGTGATTTTGCTAATACCAAATTATGATAAAGAGTATACTAAACTTGCTTTGAATTTATTCGTCTTAATGAGCTTTTATCTTTGTTTATTGGAAATTTTAAAATTTGTTGATCTAGATTCTTTCTACTTCATCAAGATTACTATTTGTCTTTAATCAAGTTATTTTTATTAAGCCATTCAAATGCATGGTTAAATACATTTTAATATGTTTCCGAATAGGTATTCATGCATATGCTACAAAATTCAAACACTAAAAAGAGAATATGATGAAAATCAGTCTCCTTTCCTTTTTTGTTCTCAGCCACGCAGGTGCCCTCCCTCATTCGTTTACCGTGACTAGGTTCTTCTAGATCTTTCCAGTGATATTCTAAAGGAGCTTCTCAGACTTTACAATGTGCATATGAATCTTGTTAAAATACAGACTCTTATTCAGGGGGTGTGTGCTGAGGCTTGAGAGTCTCCATTTCTAAGAAGTTCCCAGTGAGGCTGCTAGCTTCACTGGCGAGGTGGTGAAACACATTAGTTTATATTTGTCTCTGTGTTTACTTGTTTTTTGGCCTTAAGAGAGCAAGATGTTCTCATACATATACACAACTTTCTGCTTTCTACTATGACTTCAGCCCTAGGGTTTTGGCTTTGAGCTTTGCTTTGTTACAAAGTTTTCTTCTAATCTTTGCCTGAAGTGATCATTTATGCAATATGTTAGAAATCAAACCATAAATGATGAACGTTAGCAATATAACCATTTGAAGCATGCTACTAGGTGATGTGTAAATTGTAATGACTAGGAGAATCCCTCTTTGCAAATTTGCCATCTGCTTTTTAAAGTAAGGTTAGAAAAGTCCTCAATTCCAAGCAGCCTCTAAATTTTAGCAGAGAGCATACCGAGGACTTTAGCTTGCAGCCAGTACCATTAATCTAATACAGCTGCCATCATACTTGGAAATGATACAATTAAGCTCCCCGAAAGCAATATAAAGTGCAAAGATCATTTAAATATTTTAAAGTCATAAGCATTCATATTCTATGTACCTGGATAAAGTAGTCTCGAGAGATGACCGTGATCGATATCACAAGAGGTACAGATGTTGTCTTTGTTGGACCTGTATGTAAGTGTAATTCAGACAGCTTGGGAGCAACCCATAAAAGAAAATTAAAATTTCATGCTTGTTTCTTCCCCTCTACAAGAAAATGGAGGCCTATAAGATTCAAGTTTGCCCATCTGTGTGGTGTGCGAGTCTGTTCATATGAGTACTTGCTAACGCAACACAAGATTTGGTTTTAAAAGAAAACCTGTATCAGAGGCACTTTTCAGAAATAAAGATTTGGACCATCAAAGTCTCAGTTTCTGTGTCTTCGGCAGAAAGAACCAAGGGGTACAGGTTTCTTTTTGATGCCCAGTTAGTATCTCTTTGTATCTCTCAGTGTGTCTTTTGGTGTCACTGGCTCGGGGTCTCCATGTGGAGGATTCTTAGACTGGGTGCTGAGCTGGTTGTCTTAAAGGACCGAGGTTGAGGGGGAGAGTGATCTGGATCTGTCCAATCTCTTAAGCATACACCATTCTACCACCAGTCGTGATTCTCAAACTTAGGTGACGTAGGCGTGTACTAAACAGTATGCAGAGTCATAGAAAACAAACAGCATATCCCCCTGAATTTTCAATTGAATTAAAAATATGGCAGGTCCATATTAAAACATAATTAAAAAAAACACTCAAACAAGCATAAATGCAAAATTCTGATGGATTTTTAAGTTAACCTGAGATTTCAAACCAACATCTATCGAGCTTAGATCAGTGCCTCTAGGCTCCTTGGAATGCACATTTAGTGGCTTCGGCCACTAAATACACTTCTACCTAGTAGAAGGGTATTTCAATGGGGAAATTTTAGGAATACTGAAGAGGTCAGAATCCAGATCATTTGAATTGCAACTACATTTCTTTGTCTCCTGAGGAACTCTGGAGTGGGCCTATGCAAAATATTTTGGAGCCAAGAAAGTTGTTGTCATGTTTTTGAAATACTGACTTTCTGGAGGAAATGAGGAAGTGTCCTAGAGGTTGTTGAGAGATCCAGACCGGTTTAGGAGATGTCATCAATGAACTTCTAATAAATGATCTCTATAGAGAAAAATCTGTGCCTTTGAGGTCTTTGTAGACTGAAGGGGTAAAAATATTTTTCTAGAATTAACCCATTTCTGCTGGAAGTAGAGAACAAGTCAGTTCTTTACAGAAAGGATGCATGACGTAGTAAACATTGTTTGTCACATAGACTGGATTTTAATCCCTCCCTTCAAACCTTGGACTGGACACTAAAGTTCTCCAGGTCTTAGTGTTCTCATCTGAAAAATGGGCTGAGGATGAAAGGAGCTATTAGTGGATCAGTGTTTGCGTTCTCCTCTTTTTTTTCCTTCTATATTTTTCCTTTCCAACTCCCATTCCCTTTGTGCCTGGCAGTCCACAATGAATAGTACATCTCCATTTGAATGGGAAAGTGGTACCCTACAGTAGGGACTCAGAGCAAATGACCTGGGTTTCCACCAACCCTGAGATTCCCTCTGATCCATGAAAACTTTTGGCTAAGGAGCCATTTAGATAAATAATCAACTACTCAGAATGTAAACACATTTAAATCTTACTGTTTACCAGCACTTCGAAACTAAATTTACACAAAAGGATGACCTAGAAACAAGGAGGAAAAAGCTGTGTGGCATTTAGATGCATATCACATATGCATAATTGATTCTTTAAAAGGTTAGGGCTTCCCTGGTGGCGCAGTGGTTGAGAGTCCGCCTGCCGACGCAGGGGACACGGGTTCGTGCCCCGGTCTGGGAGGATCCCGCATGCCGCGGGGCAACTGGGCCCGTGGGCCATGGCCGCTGAGCCTGCACGTCCGGAGCCTGTGCTCCGCAACGGGAGAGGCCACAACGGTGAGAGGCCCGCGTACCGCAAAAAAAAAAAAAAAAATTTAAAAGGTTAAATACCCTTGACACATGTATGGTTGGTGATATACCCCTGATGGGTTCATAATCATTACGGCAGTGGCTTTGTTTTACATAATTCTAAAGTAAATGTCACATTTTTTCTTTGGAGATTCCAGGACTGGTATTCAGAAAAGCATATGTTTCTAAGTAGATAGCTGGGAAGAGGAGCTACTCTTTTCCAAACAGAAGGACTATTCACGTAGCTAGTACACTAAGCTTTATGAGAAGCCGACTGCCACTAAATTCTCTCGAATTGAAATGCAATTACATATCGAGGACAGGACAAGTGCTACCTATAAACAGAAAAGCTCAAATGCATGACTTTTTTTTTTTTTTCTGTTTTGCTTTGTTTTTGCAGGGTATTTGCAGGAAGAATTCAGTACCCCAAACACACTATAATCCTTAATTGAAATGCACATATCAGGCAATTTGGTGAATCCTTTAGCGGCTTTTTTCAGAAGCTTATTGTACCTCTGAAGGACTGCTCTTTTCTTATGTCCATAAACAATTATAAAGATGCTAAGGGGGCTTCCCTGGTGGCGCAGTGGTTGAGAGTCCGCCTGCCGACGCAGGGGACACGGGTTCGTGCCCCGGTCTGGGAAGATCCCACATGCCGTGGAGCGGTTGGGCCCATGAGCCATGGCCGCTGAGCCTGCGCGTCCGGAGCCTGTGCTCCACAACGGGAGAGGCCACAACATAGACAACATGAAGATACATATGTAAGTGGTAAAAAACTATGTAAATGGGAATGATTATTACAAAAATTCAAGTTATGGTTTTCTTCTTTGGGGAAGGAGGGAAATACAATTTGTGTGGTGCTCACAGGGGGTTTCACCATCCATGGGTGTTTACTGTTGTTTTTAAATACTGTTATTAAACCTTTTTTCAGGTGTGTTATATTTTCTAATTTTTGAAAATGGAAAAGGCAAAATAACAAAACACAGTGAAGAGAAAGCACCAATTAAGTTGGTAAAAAAAAGAAAAAGACAATGTAATATGGTAACCATAATAAAAGTAAATATATCAGTCTCAGGTTGGTGGATGTATCTTCATGTTGTACTTTAAAAAAATTTAAATGCATGCTATGTGCAAGACACAGCTATAAAATACAAGTCCCTGCAAGGGTCAAAAGTAGAAAGACAGATAAAAACTAACAAAAGAAAACTATTGTGGCTATTTAAATGATGGGAAACTGGACTTTAGGACAAAATGTAATGTTATGTATTTTCTCTGTCTCTAATTCCTATTTCTCCATTCATACTCTGAGCCTGGGCCATCCAGGCATCTGCTCCAACCCTCCAGGTCTTTTGATAATTATCTCCACCCATTTTTGTCTTATTCCTAGCTAGTCATTTTAAAAGCCCTGGATCTTCAGTTTCTCAACTCTGGGAGTAGTTATATGTGTACCACTGATTTGGTACTTATGATATGCTGTATTTTAATGTTACAGATATTCATGCATTTCTTTAATTATGTTGTAACATCCTAAAGCTAGAGATTATACTTTATTCATCTTTTTACACCCCCCTGTCACCTCACTCTAGGAACTGCCATATGGTAGAACCATGTCACATGGCATATAGTAGAGTCAATAAACATGTCAGCAGTCAACTGAAAAATGGCTTCTGAAAAAACATTAAAAGCTCTTTCAGGACATTTGAGTACTTTGCCAATGTTCTGCATTTGCATTTTCTAAGCTAGCTCTCAGCCTAAATTTTAGAATGGAAGGAGGAAGAGAAACAATTGGTAAGAGAGTTACCCAGAACTGTGCAGAGTTGGTGAGACCAAGACCAATAGGAGGGTGCCCCCCTCTGGACCTAGCTGGGAACTCCCATAGGTTCAAGGCTGATCTTTAAGGGCAGGGACTGCATCTAATACACTTTTCTGCCTCTCTCTGCACCTGGAACAAAGTCCATCACAAAGTACACCATCAATAGATGCTTCTTCAAAGTGTGAGAGAATTAAACATTAGTCTTGGATAATTTAATTCACTCCCATGGCCTCAAAACAATGTGCCACTGAAGGCTTCCCAGTATGGATTTTAAGCTCTGACTGTTCTGCAGAGGGAGAGGGTGACTGGGCAAGGAGATGGGTAAGCCCGGCCCAGGCAGGATGCAGATGTTAGCACTTGGATTTTTACTCTGGCCTTAGGAGATGATTGGAGCAAACCTGAGTAGAGTGGGTTTGGTTCTGCCAGCTGATGGGGGTCTATGGAAACATGCAACAGATGCTTAAAAAGAGATGGGAAAGCCCATGGAACAGATCATCAGTGCCTGTCCTGCTGGCCACCAAGAAGTAGCTGGAATTCCTCTTTTCTCATGGCATACAAGATATGATGATGTCTGCTGCAAACCTCTTTTAAAATCCTAGTTTTTTTTCTTGTTTCTTTTTTTTTTTTTTTTGCGGTACATGGGCCTCTCACCGTTGTGGCCTCTCCCGTTGCGGAGCACAGGCTCCAGACACGCAGGCTCAGCGGCCATGGCTCACGGGCCCAGCCGCTCCGCGGCATGTGGGATCTTCCCGGACCGGGGCATGAACCCGCGTCCCCTGCATCGGCAGGCGGACCCTCAACCACTGCGCCACCAGGGAAACCCTAAAATCCTAGTCTTTTAATAAGTAATACATAAAGCATATGATATAAAATTCAAAGGATATAGTAAGAATATGGCAAAAATAAGTATTCCTATCACCTCTGCCCATAGTTGCTCTCTCTGAAGACATCTGCAGTTACCAGTTAACCCACCTGGTTTTAGGTATACCTAAACACTTCCTGTTTGGGGATACACATACATGTCTATATGGGTTTATATATTTTCTGACAAATAGTTCATCTAATAACATACTACACCAAATCATAATTTTTTTTCATTTAACAATTTATGCCACAATTCTTTCCATTTTTCGTTTTCTTTTTATTATCTTTAAAATCCCAGCCTCTAATACTGTCTGATACACTGACACTGTTCAACTTTAGTTTCATCAGCAAATGAATGAGTGATTTCATAATAGTCTCTAATTCATTCTGAACCTGAAAGTCACCCACCAACACATTTTATACATGTCTTGTCTTACACCCCATCTCTAATATGCGTGTTTTTGCCTGTAAACACCCCTCTAAGTTAATCTCAAAAAATTTGAACCTCCCTTGAATGTTGTCTTTCAGGCTGTCCTCCAGAAGTTATCTCTAAGCGCTTAACAACTGTGTCCTGTTTTTTATTGCCCTACATTCTTATTTGTTAATATAGTAGCCATAAGATGTGAACAATACTCTTAATAATAATTTTTATTGAGTACTTATTTGTGCCAGACATCGTGCTAAGCATTTCTCACGAATCTCTACAACACATCTATGAAGTAAGGAATAGTATCACCCTCTCTGTACACCTGTCAGTGCCCTCCCAGGATCTCCTTGACTCAGCCTTAAGTTGCTGTGCAGACCATTTCCTTATATACGGTGGCTTCCAGCATCGTGTTGCCCAAGTGACCTCCGGAGAATGTGTTCAGCCCAAGTGGGCAGGCCAAAGTGCTAACATATTGACAACCCCAAAGTGTCCTAACCAATGAGGTATAGACACTCATGGAGGTGGATAAATACCCTGGCTTTCTCTCCTCTTTGGGAAAAGTTTGAGCTGTGTTCTGCCTAGTCATTTCTTCTGTGTGTCCCTGTGTGATTGAGCCTCAGTTGCTCATATCTGTAAACCCCTTTCTGTCTCACCCTTTATTACCTTTCCTCCCTGCCCACTTCCTTACTTCCTAGAATCACCTGCCAAATAAACTGCTTACAGTCAAATCCTTGCCTCATGGTCTGCTTTTAGGGAAACCAAACCTAGGGAAACTGAGGTTCAGAATATGTGAGTAATTTGTTCAAGGTCATCTGTACATCAAGTGGCAGATTCAAGCTATGAACCAGAAGCCACACTCAGAAGCACCATCCCTTACTGTTAGGTAGATGGTAAGTGCCTCAAAGCAGGCCAAGGAATACTCTCTTCCCTCCATGGTGTGTTTCAAAATGCAAACCAATGTCGGAGCTTAATACATACTTCTGCTGGGCAATGCCGTTCTATGTTTTGGGGTGTCTTTTTTTCCACCCCAGCCCATCAGGACTTGCATTTTAGGTAATGTGGGCTAAACATATGTGCTTGTGATTTGTTACTGAAAGTGCAATTTACAAAGAATTTCTCATGCTTGTTTACTTGCTGTCTTCTTGTTGCTCTACAGATAGCAACTTCATCCTCGCCAACGCCCAGGTGGCTAAGGGTTTCCCCATAGTCTACTGTTCGGATGGCTTCTGTGAGCTTGCTGGATTTGCCCGAACAGAAGTCATGCAGAAGAGTTGTAGCTGCAAATTCTTATTCGGGGTTGAGACCAACGAGCAACTGATGCTTCAGATAGAAAAGTCCTTGGAGGAAAAAGCAGAATTCAAAGGAGAAATTATGTTCTACAAGAAGAACGGTGAGTTGGCTTTTTCTGATGGGTGCTCCTTGGACAGTTGTGAAAGGTCACCCACCTTCTTTTAACTCCCATTGCTGTAATTGCTCCATAACTCCCACTAAGGCTTAATGGTATTTTATATAAATACAGTCTGTTATTGAAGTTCCACAAATAACTTGGATGATGGCCTTGTTTTAGCCATTAACAGCATAAACTACCTGAAAATTTAGCATTAGAATTACAATTATCCAATGTCAATATATTAACTGAGGCAATATATGTTAAAATAAAGTGTATTATATTGTGGTCATGCTTAAGATATATATCAGATATGATGGTTGTTAATATATTAACAGATCCAGAGATAGTTAACTATTCAGAGATAGTTTTCCATCTTTAAGAACCACATCTCAGCGTCAGTCATTAGGGACAGAGATCCAAGTGTTTGACAGCAGAAAAAGAAGTTAATTTAAAGGACATGAGCATAGGCATTTTCTCTTCCAGTTTCCTGTTCACAGAGCCTTTCTCACTATTCTTAAATTCTAGAGACAAAATAAGAGACACACAGTGTCTCAGGGTGGGAGTACATTTTCCTGGACTCAACACTGCCACTGGCAATACTATTTTCTTGTGGCTATGGTTTTGACTCTCTTCTAAATGAAAAAGTATCTAGGGATGGGTATAGTTTCCACAGTGCTTGGTTCCTACATGGGAATAGATATCAACTATCTACCTATCTATCTATCTATCTAATAGATATCTTTTAAAAGTTATTTGTCTTTGGAGGACAGTCCTTGATTGTGTGAATTTTGGATGCATGGTAGTCAGGAAGTATTGGCAAGCAGCCCTCTGGGAGGGATAGGATTTCCAGTTCTTTGGCACCAGGAACACAGTTCAGACCATTGTGTCCTTCCCAGTGTCAATAGATAAGGCCTACATTGCAAATGCGATAAAATAAAAGGATTCTAGCTCTATCTAATTTTACCACAATCACTGAAAAGGGGGCCTGAGATAAAAGAAAATGGAGTTGGTCACTGAGAATGCAAACTGGTAGGGAGTGATAAAACCGCCATCTGGTGAACAAAGGGAAAAGGAGAGGCTTTGTCTGAAATATCCGCTGACTGCAGACTTGTCCTTCTTAAGATAGGTGCCTTGTACAGGTCTCTCCAAATCCATTTGTTTCTTCCTTTTTAAGCCTTCTCACAATATCCAAATGTGGCACCTCTGAGAAAGGTTAAGGCCAAGGAGGAGAATTTAGGTGGCAAGGCCAAAGGGTGGAGACTTTGGAGGTCAGAAAAGTAGAAATATAAAGCACAGGGTGGAAGTGAACCCCTAAAAAAGTTTCCCGAGCCTAGTTTTTTATAAAGATGCCTACAACCTTGGACCCCTTTGGATGGAAATCATTAAAGGCACCAAGAAAGAATAAGGTTTTTAAAAATTAGGTAATAAATAAGAAGACAACTAGCTTCACAGATAAGCATAATACTCAAACTTTTCTTTGGCTAAAATACAGAGAGTAATATTTTATATTTTTATGTGCAGGAGTTAACATTTCTTATTTCTTGTCCTCCCTTTAAATTGCCCAGATTCTACCTATACATCAGTAATAGACCATTACGATGTCTTTTCAAAAAGCAGTCCCCTCCACTTCTGCTGATATACAAAAGGCATTAACCACGGCTATTCTAGACAAACAAATGTATGGGTACCTGAACCAAGGGTAACAATTTTATAAATTTGGTGTTTATCCTCATTGTTTTTTTTTTAATATCAGCAATACTTTACTTATAGAGTGGTTCCCTCCTTTTTTACACGCAGCATACTTTGCACACTATTCTATAGTTGCAGAGCAATATCTTTTACAACTGTGTATACATTTTAGAACAACATATGCTGGATGACAATCACTCATTCTTTTGTACAGTATTACATCATATGGATCAATCATAGTATTACATCATATGGATCCATCCTAGTCAATTACAGTATTACATCATGTGGATCCATTATAGTATTACATAGTCAGTTAAATAAACCTCTACTGATGGACACTTGTGTTCCCTCTAAAATGTGATCACTCATTTGCATAGTATTACATCATATGATTCAGTTCAACGACTCCCCTACTGATGGACATTTGTGTTCCCTCTAGAATGTTATCTGTTTTCTTTGCTCTTTCTGTCTCTGTCTCTCTCTCTTTTTTATGTACTACTGTTGTTATTTAGAAAGTTTTGTGTTTTTTCTAAAAGTTATCTTTTATGTGGTATGTTTATATTGTATAGTCCCACTTTTTAAAGATTTTTGTCTTCATTTTCTATCATAAGCAATGTTATAGTTACCCAGGAACCATTTCTCCCTCCTTTCTCTCCCCACAAGCTAATTTAAAGTAATGTCCTTTTAGTACCAGTTAATATCTATAAGATAATCAGCATGCATGGTCTGCTTTCCTTATTATCGCTCTATGTTCCTCTCTCACCTCTTTCATAGTTATATTTACATTGTCAGCTCAAATAACAATTGCATGTATTTTGTCACTCTTATCCTCCTTTATTTAATCTTGTTGCTACAGTGAAATAATGATCACCTTATATTCTGTCCTAAAGCTTCTCCAATAATTTCTTCATTGTCAGAAGCTTGTTTTCTGAGCCATCTTAGGAAGAGCTCATGGAAATTGTTTCCCTGAGCCCCTGCATTTTGATAACAGTATGACTGTGACCTTTGTACTTGTAGATCAATTCGGGTGAAAATTAAACCTTTGGTTTATATTTTCTTCACTTTACTATCTCAATTATGTTATTCTTTTGTGTACTGGCATAGAGTATTATTTTACCCTAAAAGTGCCGCTAATTAAGTGAGTTGGTGTTTTGTCCTGGATGTTCAATGAATTTATTTTATTTTATTATTTCATTTCATTTTTTCATTTTATTATAATCTAATAGTTTTACTGGAATATATCTTGGCATAGACCAAGGTCAGCAAACTCTTTCTGTAAAGTGCCAGAGAGTAAATATTATACATTCTGCAGGCCATACAGCCTATGTTGCAAGTACCCACCTATGTCACCATAGTGTGAAAACAACCCAAGAAAATATGTAAATGAATGGGTGTTACTGTCTTCCAATAAATATTTTATTTGCAAAAACAGGAGGTGGGCTAGATTTGACCTACAGGCCAATTTACTGATACCTGGTTTAGAAGTTTTTGGATCAGATTTTTCCTCTGATATGTGATGTGCCCTGTAGTATTTATGTTTAAGACCCTTTTACTTGGGGAAATTTTTCTTGAATTTTAATTATCGTTAATCTGTTTTCTCACTTTGATTTTCCTCTTTACAGTCACTTATTACATGTGTGTTGGATCTTCTTTGCCTGTCCTCTGTACCTATCATTTTCTTCCTCTTTTTCATTTATTTTATTTTTTGTTTTCAATTTTTCACCTTGTGCAATTTATTTCCTTTCCTTTCCTTTTGTGGTGTCTATTCACACTTGTATTTCTTCTCTTTGTCTTCAGTTCTTTATCTTTCATTTATATCCTCTCCTGAGCTCAGTTAGGTCATATTATTTATATCACTCTTTTGACTTGTATCTTAGTTCATACTGCCATCACAAACTATAGACTGGGTGGCTTAAACAACAGAAATTAATTTTCTTACATTCCTGAAAGCTAGAAGCCCCAAATCAAGGTGTTGGAATGGTTGGTTTCTTTTTAAGCCTCTCCCCTTGTCTTATAGATGGCTGTCTTTTCTCTGTGTCTTCATATGGTCTTCCCTTTGTGTGTCTTTGTCCTAATCTCATCTTCTTATGACACCAGTCATATTAGATTAGGGCCCACCCAAATGACTTCTTTTTAAGTAATTACATCTTTAAAGACTCCCATCTCCAAATACAGTCACATTCTGAGGTAATGGGGATTGGGACTTCAACATATGAATTTTTGAGGGCATACAGTTCATCCCATAACTCCTAGTCATACTATTTCTGAACTTTTATAAACCAATGTAGGTTATGTATGTAGTTATTTCAAAGTTTGTAAATTTTCTTAATTACTTTTTACTTATTTTGAAATATTTGGGTTTTGTGTGCTTATGGAACATTTTGGATGTGTTTTTACTTTCTGTATCTGTATTCAGATAATTTTTCTCTTTATCTTCTCTTTCATCTTTTTCTATTGTCATGTTTGATTTTTTTTCTCAACTTTAAGAATATTGAATATAGAGGTGTGCTAGGAAAACTTTCCTAAACCTATGTCTCCTTTTGCCATTCCCAAAAAGTTTTCTTTTTTTTTTTTTTTAATACTTTCCCCACATAGCTTACAATTTTGGTTTCCTTCTGAGTTAGGTCTCCTCTCCTAGTGAGGACCTGTTTCACACTAGTATTAGAAATGTTTCCTTTCTTTACCCTGATTTTCCTGCTCTGACCAAGTAGGGCTCTGGTTTGAGCAGTTTCTCCTGGGTATAGTTCTATACCTCAGTGAGTTCTATACATCCAGGAAAGAATTTCTGCTGGGTTTTCTGAGAACATTGGAGGCTCAGGCAACCCCAACACCATCCTACCTTTCTGTAGCCCATTCTCACTCACCTGCAAATTGGAGACTGGGAAGCTCTGTGTTAGTTTTAATCATTTTCAGATCTGTGTGTGGAATCCTCTACTTCCAGAGGATTTCTTCTTTGGGGAGTAGACACTTGTTGACAAATTATGAGGTCCCAAGCTCTAGGGCTATTAAAAACCTTCTTTCTGACATTTTTTTTTTTTTTAAATAAAGCTGCTGCTCCTGCAAGGGTCTAGCTTCTTAGCTGGTATTGCTCATCATTCTGTATTCTCAGGTTTATGGGGACACACTGTCATATAGTTTGGTTGATAATGTAGTTTTTGGATTTCTGATTTTGCTATCTTAGTTACTTTCATTTTGTGAAAGGATTGGGCATATTTCAAAACCAAAGTTTTCATGGCCACTGCTGTATTTTAAATAATCCCTTTAGGCAAGGTATAATTGCTTTGGGGATATAAGTACAATTTTTTATCATCTCCTTCTCCTTTCTTTCTGTCTAAATTTCCATTTGCATGGTTGGGATGTGAGGATCTTATACTAACTCATGGCATAGTGTAGAAAGGGTCCCCCTAACTCCTTGTGTGTTCACTGCTTCATGCCTGACCCATCTGTCTGATGCTCCCCTTATTGGCATTTGCAGCTGCATTCTGTGTCTGGTGATGCTCCCTACATGACTTCACTTCCGCTTAGCTCTTGAAACCACTATAGATCTCTCTTCATTTTTGCCTCTCTTTCATCATGCCACTGATCAAGGCATTCATTATTGTTCTCTATCCTCTGTATTGCTAGCCTTGGGAGGATAATGGATACCTTAGGTGAGCATTCCCATCCTTCACACATGGAAGCAAAGGGAGACTGAGTACACTCGAGCATCCTTTATGCTATCACGTTTCCTCAAAAGTGGGCAGCCACCTTCATGCTGATAAAGAGGTAGTCTGACAAGCAGGTTCTCTCAAGTGTCCCAAAGAGAAGGTAAAATGTCTCTTCTGCCTTCAATATTTCAAAAAAAGCTATCAAAACACTACTGGGTGTAAGGTAGGGTACAAGGATATATTGTACAACATGGGGAATACAGCCAGTATTTTGTAATAACTCTAAATGGAAAGTAACCTTTAAAATGTATTAAAAAACATAAAATTTTTAAAAGGAAGAAATAAAAAATAATTGATAAGAAAAATACACACACACAGCTTTTCCCTGCTTCAAATCTGTGAAACCTCATAGAGAGGAGATTATTTCTGGCCTCCCCTACTTTCTCACAATCCCTCAAGCTGAGAATGGACAAGCTGGGATGTCATGTCATATTTGTCTTCTTCCTAACTCTGGCTTCTTGGCTTAAATGTTAGCAGTAGAAAATTGTATCATCTCTGTGTCATGGAAGACCATCATGGTTGAATCTACAAACCCCAACCTTAATACATTTATCTTAGCATATCTTCTCTGCAGAAAGATTATCTTTCAAGCCTATTTTTATATTAAGTAGATTCAACAAGAAGAGAAATGCTGCAAGAGAAGAAAGATTTAAGAAGAAAATTAAAATGATATAGTTAATTTTGCAAAAACATTATCCTGATATATTAGTTTGCTAGGGCTATCATAACAAATTACCACAAAATGAGTGGCTTAAACAACAGAAGTTTATTGTATCACTATTCTGAAGTCTCGAAGTTGGATATCAAGGTATCAGTTGGGTTGGTTTCTTTTGAGGGCTGACAGGAGAAGTTTGTTCCATCCCTCTCCCCTAGCTTCTGGCACTCTTCGGTATTCTTTACCTTGTAGAAGCATCACCCTGATCTCTGCTTTCATCTTCACATACTATTCTCCCTGCATGTGTGTCTGTGTCCAAATTTCCCCATTTTATAAGGACACCAGTCATATTGGTTTAGTGCCCACCCTAATGACCTTATCTTAGCTTACCTCTGTAAAGACTGTATCTCCAAATAAGGTTACATTCTGAGGTATTGTGGGTTAGGACTCTAACTTACACTTTTGGGGGAACAAAATTAAACCCATAACACCTGGTTACACTTACATTAGACAGATTAGAATTTAAGTCACTTCCCCAAGATCATAAATAAAGAAACCAGGATATATAAAAATCCTCTGACTCTAAGGTCCTTGCTTTTAAACCACTGGTTGTTTGTGGGAGTGGGAATGGTACCACCTCCTAGGAGCATTCTGCCAGTGTCCGGGGGTGTTTGACTCAAAATTGGGGGTTCTTTTGCCATTTAATGGGCAGGAATCAGGGATGCTAGATATACTGTAATGTATGGGGTGGTCTTGCAATTGAAGAATTGTCCACTGCTTAACTTGACTTTCTTTCTTCCATTCTTTTCTTTTTTCTCTTCTTTTCTTTTCTTCTTTCTCTTTCTTTTCTTTTCTTTCCCCTTCCTTCCTTTCTTCCTTCCTTTTCTTTCTTTCTTTCTTTTTCTTTTCTTTCTTTCTTTCTTTCTTCTTTCTTTCTTTTTTCTTTCTTTCTTTCTCTCTCTTTCTCTTTCCTTCTTTCCTCCTTCCTTCCTTTTCTCTATCTCTCCTTTCTTCCTGAGCTTTATTGAGGTATAACTGATATACAAAATGTTTCAAAATTTAATGTGTATATTTTGATGAGTTTGGACATATGCATACAGCCATGATACCATCACCACAATCAAGGTACTAAGCATATCCATCACCTCTAAAAATTTCCTGTGTTCTTTTGTGTTTTTTTGTTTGTTTTTTGTGGTAAGAACACTTAACATGAGATCTATCCTCTTAACATTATACTAAGTGAGATAAACCAATTACAGAAGGACAAATACTGCATGATTCCCCTTATATTAGGTATCTCAGATGGTCAAATTCATACATGCAGAGAATAGAATGGCAGTTGCCAGGGGTGGAGAGGAGCGGAAAATGTAAAATTGTTGCTCAGTAGATATAAAGTTTCAGTTATGCAAGATGGGTAAGTTGTAGAGGTCTGTACAGAATAGTACCTGTAGTTAACAGTCCAGTATTATGCAGTGCATGACTTTCTAATGCCCCACCAGGCTTTCCAGGAAGTAAAACCCTGGTTTCTAATGACTTGAACTTGGAACTTAACACACAGTGTTTTTTTGGGAAGACTTTAATTTCCTACTGAATTTCCAAGAATAAAACCATAGTGTAGTGAGAGAAGATTGAACTTTATCTCATTTAGAACTTCACCATTTAAGAAAATCTTGTCACTGTCTCCCAATACTTGTCATGGATATGCACATCTGCCCAGGTTCTGCACATCTGCCCAGGTTCTGCACTTGGAGCTGCTGCATTTACAGTGATTTTGTATATTGGTCCAATTATCCAACTGCTTCATAACATCTTCTGTTGTCGTCTGTCATACCTGAGCATTTCATGTTGTGATCCATATTATTTTACCAGAGACAACCTCACTTTTATTTCTGTTATATTACTGTTAGTAATATAGAATGTCTGAAAACTTTTCTGAAAATAATGTGCATTATAGGCAGGCAAGTTTTATGATTTAGATTTTTCAGTTCTAAATAGAAAAGAGGGAAATACAAGAGTTTGTTACAGAAGGGAATCTTGAGTCTGATAGGGTGGTGGAAAAGTCTCTTAACTCACAGACTCAATCATTCCCATGTCACTTTCAAGATTTTTTATTTATGTCCATGTACCTACCGAACTATTGCTTGCTTAACGTTTTTCTTTAAGTTGACTCTTTTATTTTTACTCTAATTGCAAGCAAAGGAAACTAAATCACCACTCTCAATAGAAAACGGGGATCATTAGCTCAAACAGAAGGCAAACATAAATAAATATACAATGAAAATACCATTATTAAACTTTTAACATTAATAAAAAGTATACATGATATCTAAGTAATAATAAATCTAATTGATTATATTCTGCCAAGCAGCACATAGGTTATTTTATTTAATTTTTGTAATAACACTTCAAAGTAGATATGAATTGTCTCACATTTACAGATGAAGAAAGTGTGATGCAGAGAAATGATGTGAACACAGCCCTATGTGCTCACCTTGCACTTGCCCCAGCAGTTCTCCTTTGTTCATTTTCTTTACTCACTGATGCACTTCACATTTCTTCTTTTAATTTTCTCATGACATGGTAGAATGTCTAGAAATGTTAATGCCAAGGAGAGGGGAGTCCAAGATAGTGGCATAGGAAGATCCTAACCTCACCTCCTTCCATGGACACACCAAATCTATAGCTACATCTGGATCATTTCCCTTTGAAAAAGATCTGAAACCTAATTTGAAGATTTGAAAAATGCATGAGCTCATGCATTTGAAGTCCTTTGAAGAGTAAATGTCAGGGACATAATGTTAAATAAATAAAAAACTCTTCCTTCACGTGCATGTGGAATTTCACTCTGTTCCCCAAACAGGCCTCATATTGTCTTGCCTCTGGAAATATGCATGTGGGGTTCCCTTCAGGAAGCAACTTAAATGTCCTTTCTCTGGAATTTTCTTCCAGACAGCCAGGCTAAACACCTGACCCCCTTCTCCCTGTTCCAGCAGGACCTCATACAAACCTTTGTCGAATTGTTTTACAGTTGTTTATGTGTGTGTGTCCTCAAATAGATAATTGGAGCAGTTGGTCCTATTCATGCTTTTATTTTCCTCAGTGCCTATCTCATGAGAAATGTTTAATAAACGTGTTAAAGGAAAAAAAAAAGATTTGAAAGCTACATGAACTACTTCTTCACAACAAAGGTTAAAAGGACCACATCGAGATGGGTAGGAAAGGCAGAGACATGGTCTTAGCAAAATCCCCACCCTTGGCATGGTGACTCACAATAGGGGGGGATCTCACCAATCCAGCACTTCTTCTGGAGAAATGAGGGGTTGGTACCCCACATCAGACACCCCAACCCCTGGGAGCTACATCAGAGAGAGGAACCCCCAAAATACCTGGCTAAGAAAACCAACAGGTGGTGTCCAAGGGACCCAAAGTGCTATAAGAAACTGAGATTTCCTTTTCAAAGGGCTCACATAGCAATCTCACACACCCCAAGACCCAGTGAACAAACAGCAGTTTGAAAAGCATCTAGACTACATGTGAAGGGGACTCACTTGCTAACCTAGAAGCCTCTGCTGAAGGGACAGGCAGCAGTTGAAACTCTCCCTGGAGACAGAGGTGCTGGCAGGTGCCGTTATTACACTCTCCACCTGCCCCAAGAGCACATCTCTTGCCACGTTTCCAGGCACAGTCCTGCCGCCTTGCTGAAGCCAGAGAATGTGGGTAGTTGCAGCACCCTGCTTCCTGGATGGGGCTGGTGAGCATGGATGGTCGGGGCATTCCCTCACTCCCAGCGTAAAGCCAGCACACACGCATGAGCAAGGCATTCTCCTGCTGCATTGTTAAAACCCACAGGTGTGTGCAGTCTGGACATTTTCCCAGTGCCTTTCTGAAGCTGGTGACTGTGCCCCACTCCCTATGCTCTGCAGCTGCCTTGCTAAAGCCAGCACGTGCACACAATCCCCACAGGGGACACCCCTTGATCCCCTGGCCCTGGTGGCCAAGGAGCTGAAGGTACTGTGTTCCACAGGACTGTAACAATTGGAAAGACAGTTATTGGTAGGCCACCACCCCCAGGGAACTGCACAGACAGCAAACTGAAACACAACCCATCTTTCTGTGAAAAACGCTTGTTTACTTGTCCTGGAGCTTCAGTCTGAGGGACGGGCTTTCAGGTTTCCGCCACATCTAGGGTCTAAGGAGGTGCTCCCAGGGAGAGTAAGTGGGGCGACACCATCCCTTCGCACTCCTTCAGCCTCACTAAAGCTTGGTAAGACTTTACAGCAAGGAGCTTAAATACTCAGCTGTAGCCCTGATTTGTGTAACCATCACCCATGGGACACCTCCAGATCTGCTCTGGAGGCCAGTAGGGATTACAGTTGTGGCCTCACAAGTCTGTATCTATTTGCCTACTGTAAGAGCTGCTGCCTGAGGGTCTGTCTTCCAATCAACCAAAAACTAGGCGCTAAATGAGATGCCTCCCTTTGGGACACTGACATGTCTCAGCATAATCTCAACAAAGGAGACATATCAAGAATAAGTCAGGTGGTTTAGACAATCACAGAGCTTTGAAAGACAACCAAGAGCTCAGGCAAGTTTGAATAAGTTCATCTTCTGCACAAGGCCACTCCTTCAAGACTGGGATATGTAACTGTTCTACCTAATGCATAGAAACAGAAACAGAGGGTCAGGCAGAATGAAGAAACAGAGAAGTCTGTTTCAAACAAAAGAACAAGGCAAAACCTCAGAAAAAGACTTTAATTGTATGAAGATGAGTAATCTACCAGATAAAGAATTCAAAACAGTGATCATAAAGAGGCTCACAAACTCAGAAGAATGGATGAACTGAGCAGAGAGAGAGAAAATAAAAGAAAGCACCAACAGACGTCCCAGAGCTGAAGAATACAATAACTGAACTGAAAAATACACAAGAGGTTCAACAGCAGACTAGAAGAAGCAGAAGAACAGATCAGCAAACTAGAAGACAAAATAATGGAACTCACCCATACAGAGCAGCCAAAGGAATAAAACACATGAAAAAAAAAAAAAAATAGAAGATAAGACACCTATGGGACAACATCAAGTAGAATAACATTCACATTATGGTGGTCCCAGAAAAGAGAGAGAGAAAAGAAAAACTATTTGGGGAAATAACAGCTGAAAACTTCCCTAACCTAGGAAAGGAAACTAACATCCAGGTCCAGGAAGCCAAGTCCTGTAAAAGAGGAACCCAAAGAGATCCACACCAAGACACACTATATTTAAAATATCAAACATTACAGATAAAGAGAAAACCTTAAGCAGCAAGAAAAAACCAAATTGTTACATATAAGGAAACCCCATAAGACTATCAAGAGACATAGGATTCAGCTAGTCTGATGTGTTGTTTAAGGCCAGTGCTTCCTTATCGATTTTCTTCTGAATGGTCTATACAGTGATGTAAGTGGGGCTGTTAAAGTCCCCTACTATTAGTTTATTGCTGTCTGTCCATTTCTCTCTTTAGGTCTCTTAATATTTGCTTTACATATTTTGGTGCTCCTATGTAGGATGTATTTATATTTATAAATGCTATATCTTCATGCTGGATTCACCTCTTTATCATTATGCAGTGCCCTTCTTTGTCTTTTATGACAGTCTTTGCTTTAGTCCTTTTTGTCTTTTATGAATATAGCTACACAAGCTTTCTCTTTGTTTCCATTTCTATGGAATATCTTTTCCCATACCTTCACTTTCAATCTATATGTTGCCTTATTTCTGAAGTGAGTCTCTAGTGGGCACCATATATTCTTAGTTCCATTACACTCAGTTATTCAGTGTGACTCTGCAGAAGATTTTTAGAATATTTGATTATGCCCTTTAGGCATTTTAGGACTGCAGCTCTGTATAGGAGAAAAGGCAAAGCCTTGGGGTTGTAGAACGTCAGATTAAAATTGACATTTTAAATGTATAACATATGTGACTTGACCATTTGACTGTTAGGAAATGGGCTTGTAGCATTGCATATAGAATGGTTTCATGTAGGATCCAAATTTCAGAGCAAGGTGTGCTGTGCCCAGCCATAAGAGGAAAATGCTTTGTAATGGAAAGTGCAGTGTCTAAATGAGTGTCTTCTGTGAATATGGGGGTTCCCAACATGGGCATCATTTGTAGTAGCTTTAGATTTTCACCACATCTAGAGAGCAATGAGCAAGTCAGCCAGCCAAGAATCTATTTCAACAGATCTAAGGAAACCAGGCTTGAGATTACAGAAAATAAAAGAAACTTTATCTTAGGCTTGATTGAGCCCTGGGGAGGAAGAAAGATAATTCTGAGCAAAAAAAGGATCATTTCCCCACATAGCCCTGGACTCAGACGACTCCAGACCCAGAGAGAGGTGTTGCAAGGGCAAGGGCAATATTTTCCTAAAGATCTCCTCAGGGCTTCCCTGGTGGCGCAGTGGTTGGGAGTCCGCCTGCCGATGCATGGGACACGGGTTCGTGCCCCAGTCTGGGAAGATCCCACATGCCGCGGAGCGGCTGGGCCCGTGAGCCATGGCCAATGAGCCTGCGCGTCCGGAGCCTGTGCTCCGCAACGGGAGAGGCCACAGCAGTGAGAGGCCCGCGTACCGCAAAAAAAAAAAAAAAAATCTCCTCAGGCTGTTGAGGCTGTCAGAGCCGTAGACCCACGGACATGAGCTTAGCATGAGATTGTTACTGACCAGGGTTCTTGGCCTCCTCAATCAATAGTAATTGATGAGGCCAGACAAGAAATTCAGGAAAGGCTTTATTGGGGCCCCTGCTTCAGCAGGAGGGAGCAAGAAAAAGCAACAGGTTCCCTTGCTCGCTTACCCGGGATGGGGGTTGGGGGGCGAGCTGGTTCCTTATATGGGGTGAGGGTAGGGGCAGGTCCAGGGGTGGGCCCAGAGGTGTGGCTTAGGTGGTTTGCCCACCTCTTTGGTGGTGTCGTGTGTAGGGGGCATGCACAGTACCCTGCTTTTGCTCCCAGCTCTTCAGAAGTAGCAATTGGGTTTTTTTGTATCTTGTTGTCCATAACTTGCCCCAACTGGGCATGTACACAGTTATTTTTAGTCCCTTATAGTTTCTTTGTATTTTATTGCTGGAAGAGATGTTTGTCCAGGTGCAAGCACTTCAGCAAAGGGTCCCAGGTCCCAGCCTGTCTCAGGGTGGTGCCTTTGGCACAACTGAGGGCATCCAAGTGAACCTGGAGGGCAACGCAGAACGCAGAGTGCTGCATGCTTGGAAGCCAAGAGGACTAGCCTGTGGGGACATTTACACTGGATTCTAGAAGTATTTGTGAAGAGCCCTTTTGGAGACTTGGTTTACTGAAGAGCTGGTGAGGATGGGACCTTGGAAACTTTTTTCTGGGAAATGGGTGCAACCGTATTCTTACTTACAGGCTGGTAGAGTCAAGAAAGTTCATTTAGTGTTCCAGCTATCTACAGCTGTGGAAGAGCTACCTTAGAACTTAGTGGCTTAACATAGAAACTCTTATGCCTTACAATATTGTAGGTCAGGAATCCAAGCTGGGCTTGGCTGAGTGATTCATCTTCCACGTGGAGTTAGCAGAGGTTGGTTGTGAGGTGGGGTTCAGATGGGAGATGCACTGCTTTGCAGGATCTCAGATGGCTTCACTCAGGTTTGGCATCTTGAAAGTCTGGGATCAGTTGGGACAGTGGACTGAGGTGTCTGCCATAGCCTCCTTAACCCCGGGGGCCCCGGGTAGTCTAGGCTTCCATGAAGCAGGCAGAAGTTGTGAGACCTTTTTTGACCCATTTTAGGAAATCTTCTAGCATAACCTCTTCCATCCCACATCGGTACTGTGGATGGAGCAAACAAGTCCACCCAGATTCATGACGGGGGCACCTAGACCCCAACTCTTGATAGGAAGTGTGCCCAAAATGTTTTTATTTTTTAAATTTATTTTTAAAACTTTATTGGAGTACAGTTTATTTACAATGTTGTGTTAGAACAGTATGGAGGTTCCTTAAAAAACTAAAAATAGAACTACCGTAGGATCCAGCAATCCCACTCCTGCACATATATGTGGAGAAAACCATAATTCGAAAAGATACGTGCGCCCCAATGTTCATTGCAGCCATGTTTTTTAAATGCCACATCTAGATTTGTAGAAACACTTTTGGTGTGTGTATGTGTCTAATAAGAGGACATTTAACTCTGAAATGCAGAATTTAAAAAATGCTTGCAAAATTTGCAGTTTTCATAATGTCTGAAGGACCAGCAAGTACCCTACCATGCTCTCTACAGCTAAGTTATTAGAGAACCATGGGTCGGGTTGTTCTTGCTACTCTCAGCCACTTTCTCCAGCCTGCTTCCTCTGGGACCTTACTTGAGACTTTGCCTGCTCTGAAATAGAAAGCATTTTATGATGCATTTATGATGATTCTCCAGTGAATCGGTTCAGTCTCGATAGAAGATTAGTGTTCTATATTTTCCTCCTGTGTCTTTTGCATTCAAAAGGTGAAGCTCAGAAGTGCAAATACGGTTAAGGACTTCAAAGAAATAGTGGCCAAAGGGGAAGGGCTCAGAAAGAACTTGGCTGGGGCTGGCATGTGCCACTTGACTGAAAAGCCTGCCTTGCAATTTATCTTTTATCTTGCCTGGGTTGAGGCTTTGTACCCAGGCAGCTTTCCTGGTCTGCTTTGCATATATCTGAACAAGCTACTCTGAGAGAAAGCCTGTTCTTCTTCTACACCCATGGTTAAGGTTGCACTGTATAATCAACGAGGAGTTTTATGTCAGACCGTTTATTGAAGGGGCCTGTGCTCACCCTGGCTCTCCAGCCAGGATGATCAGAACAAAGCGAGGCAGACGTCTAACTAGGGCCTCATTTCATTCATCAGGAAGTGCTTAGCCGGGCCTGTCCTTCCACAACTGAGCGGTTACTGATTCTCCCCAACTAGCTAGATTCCTGCGGACCTTCACTTCCTGGAGGTCAGCCTTCCTGACTTAACACAGACGATGTCATCAAATAGTAACTGCTCCCATTTGCTGAGTGTTCACTGTGGGCCAGGCTCTGTGCTCTGCTCTTTGCCTGGGTTGTTTCTCCCATTATTTCTCCTGTCAACCCTTGGAGGCAGATCTTAGTAATACCCCCATCTCACAGTTAAAGAAACTGACTCACAGAGAAGTTAGGGGGAGGGTCAGAATCCAGGTGCTGGCAGTGACCCCTGTGCTCTTCAACACTAAGTCAGGCCGCCAGGCATGGCCACCCCACCCAGGATGGCCTGGCACTCTCTCACCTGCCCTGGCCCCTGAGTGGGGATGGCTGGACTTCCCAGGTGCTAGAGGCACCTCTCAAGGGATAACTGGCAGACTGGGAAGGCAGGAATCCATTAAGTTGGTGGGGGGATAAATTAGGAGTTTGGGATTAACTTATACACATTACTATATATAAAATAGATAACCAACAAGGACGTGCTATATAGCACAGGGAACTCTACTAAATATCCTATAATAATCTATAAGGGAAAACAATCTGAAAAAGGATATATATATAACTGAATCATTTTGCTGCATACCTGAAACTAACACAACATTGTAAACAAACTATACTTCAAAAGAAGAAACAAAAAAAGTAAAAAAAAAAAAAAGAATCCATTAAGTTACTCATTTTTGTACCTGTGGTTCTTCGTTATTCCCATCTTTAGGAGCCAGAAATGAAATATAGCCACAGGCAATGTTTGAGACTCTTTGGAGTTAAACACGTTGCCTTTGAAATAAGAGAAGCTCATTATTTGAAAGGTTATCTCTCTTTCTGAGGTGGGAAGAAATGATACTGAACTTGCAGGAAGCCATGGTAATGTTCTTCCCACTACATTTCCTATGCCCGGGCCAAGGACTAGCTCTGAATAGCTAGTAGAAAGAGATCAAAAACTTGGGGTGGAATCTTAGCTCTCTCCACTCACTAAGTGTGTACTGTAGTTCAGCGACCTTGCTTGCCTGAGCATCAGCTTGATCTTCTCTGAAGTAGAGCAGCAATGCCACCCTCAGGGATGTTTGATGAAGGACCAAATGAGATAACCATGGTTCAGCGTGCATTGTCAGGACAGGCTACATAATTTGCAGTTGCAAAGTGAAAATGCAGACCCCTTTGTTAGAAAAAACTTACTAAAAATTTCAAGACGGCAACAGCAGGTCTTGAAACCAAAGCCTGGGGGCCCTTCTGAGTGTAGGAACTGTAGACTACACAAGTTGCATGCCTCTGAGGCCGGTTCTGAATATTATAGCCATTTAACGAGTACCCCTTCCTCCCCTGACATGTTCTCCCAACAAGAAGAACCCATCTCTCAGAATGCCAGACCCTCAGAACCTCCCAGTTAGATGCCTGAGTCCAATGCCTGCCCCTGGGGAGAACCTGAGCCCTGCCCTGTGGGCTGGTTTCCAGCCTCCCACACCCTTCCAGAAAGCCATGGATATCTCACCACCTAAAAAGAGAGCATATAACGATTTTATGATGTCTTTGCCAAAAGGCTCTATCTCTTTCAAGTTGTGTATGAATTACAAAAATTGCACCATTCTAGACATGCTAAAAGTATACTTCCAACATGAATAATTATAAAATATTGACTGGTTACAATTATAAAAAAAAATAGAGCTGTGCTCTATTTCTTAGTGACACCCATCAAATGTACACAATAACTGTTACCAGCAATTCAGACCTCCAGGGGTCCCACCTGGACCCTTTTGCCCTGATAATAGACAGCCATCCCTCCTGCCACTGCCCTTATTCAGATTCTCATGATTCTGCACCTGGGTTACAGCAATTCCACTTCATCGGTACTAGTTGCCCAATCTCCAATGGTGCCCTCTCAAATCCTTTCTTCCCACCGCTTCCAAAGTCATCTTCCCACAGTGTAAACCTGATTATACTACTATCCTATGACCAAGGCTTCAGTGGTTCCTCATAGTGTCTCAGGATAAATGCAAATTCTTTAGGCTGCATATAAAGCTATTGATGAGCTTTCTCTGGTCTGTAGTCTATCTCTTCAAACTCATCCTTCCCCTTTTCCACTCTCCCCCTCCCTCACTCATCATTCCCATACAGCACCCTGCTACCTCCCCACTCCCGCTTCAGCTTGATTCATTATTTAATGCTTTTTTTTTTTTAAACATGTTCCACGTTCTAAATTGTCTTGTGCCTTTGAACTTGATGTTCTCCCTGCCAGGATTGGTACTCCACCACCTCCCCCACTCACATTAAGCTAATAAATTCATCAAGACTCAATTCAAGCCTGTCTCACCTGTGAGACCCTCACCAGCTGTGACATTCTGATCCTTCTGTTTCATATCATGCTTCCTTTCTTTAGAGTAGGTCCCATCCTGTGATGAACTGAATGTTTTATTTCCTCTCAAATTCATATGTTGAAACCCTAATTCCATTTTGGTGGTATTTGGAGAGGTCTTTGCGAGGTAATAGGTCATGAGGGTGGAGCCCTCATGAATGAGATTAGTGCCCTTATAGGAGGAGGCCAGAGAGCTCGCCCGTTCTCTTTCCACCATGTGAAGACACAACGAGAATTTGGCAGTCTGCAACCCAGAGGAGGGTCCTCACCAGAACCCAATGGTGCCAGTACCCTGAGCTCAGACATCCAGCCCACCCAGCCTTCATAGCTCTAAGAAAAAAAAAATTCTGTTGTTTATAAGCCACCCCGTCTTTGTACAGTGCTTTGTTATAGCAGCCAAAACTGACTGAGACACACCCTGTGTTATAACTTTCTCTTCACACATCTATCTCCCCCATGAGATTGTGCACAGTTGAGAGTGGCCCTTCTTTCTGATTCCATATTAATCCTGGTATCTACATGCCTAGAACAGTCCTTGATACTTAAGAAATGCTTAATAGATACTTGCTTACTGAATGAAAATATTTCTCTTGCTGTTTCAAATGAATCCCTGTACTTCTCCCATATAGGAATAACCCTGAGACGCTGTATGAGTCTGTCTCCCGTGAGCTCATTTTGCCCTTTTGTTTCTAACTCATAGTTCCCTCTTCTTCCAAGTTTCCTCAGGCCTCTGACCCCATCCTTCCCTTTTCTTTCTGTTTCTAGGCAGAAATTGATTCCATTGCCAGGATATTTTTTTTCTTTTTACATAAATAGCTTGCACAGGTAGAGGAAGTGGCATTCCGGAGTTTTCTGCCAGGTTACTAAATCAACATATGTTTGCCCAGGAAGTGACCATGTTGTCCTTAATTCAGGGTTTCAGGACTGGGGTCTGGGGGTTTATTCATCCACACCCCTCTTCTCTTAAGTCTTTTCTATCACAGCTGCCTCTCGGAGGCTAGGCCAATGCAGGCACAAAGGAGGTAAACAAATAAGGAAGCCAAGAGTGGTGAGTGCCCCCCCCCAGAGAACGCTGGCAAGAAAAGGCAAGAGAGATGGGTTCATATGTACCATGTTTTTAGATTCCACATATAAGTGATATCGTATGATATTTGCTTTTCTCTGTCTGACTTGCTTCACTCAGTATGACAAAGTCTAGGTCACAGAAGTAGAAAACAAACTTATGGCTACCAGGGGGGAAAAGGGGAGGGGAGGGATAAATTGGGAGATTGGGATTGACACATAACACACTACTATATATAAAACAGGTAACTAATAAAGACCTACTGTATAGCACAGGGAAGTCTATTCAATACTCTGTAATGACCTATATGGGAATAGAACCTAAAAAAGAGTGGATATATGTACGTGTATAACTGATTCACTTTGCTGTACAGCAGAAGCTAGCACACCATTGTAAATCAACTATACTCCAATACAAATTTTAAAAAAAGAAAGAAAAGGGGAGAGCAGCTGGAGAGGCGGCCACTGAGAATTCAGACAAAGCCAGCAACTTGCACATAACTCAGGAATCCTTGTGCTTGGTGTTGGAGATAATGGGACCCACCCCCACTGCCACCCCGAATGTGAAAGAGAGAAGTATTTTTGCTCTACCTAGAAGCTCTGGCATGGAAATACCTCTCAAAGCTGAGAGTTTTCTAATAAGCAATCCAGTTGTTGGCCTTTAGCAACTTGGCAGGATGTTCAAGTGAATTCACATTTTCAGATGTATATTTGAGAACAGATATGTAGTAGAAATTGTCTTATTATAGAGAGCGCTTTTTACCATTTCCAACATGGTTGGTTGGAAAAATTATGAGCTTCCTATGTGAAGACTTGAGTTCGGGTCCTGGCTCAGATATTGACATTCTGTATGTAACCTTGGCAAAGTCATTTCACCCTTCAATACTTTATCTTGTCTGTAAGAGGCGAACAGAGATAATACTTATATCTTAAAGCTATCAAGGGGGTCCGATAAAGGAAATAAGTGATAGAAAATATAAAGAACCACATAAATGCTGGCTGTAATAATGAGTCTAGATTTGTATCTCTCTGGCAAAAAAGCTCTCATCACTTATAATCTATGTGATTTGGGGCAATGAACTTCAACTTCCTGAGCCTCAGTTTTCTCATCTGTGAGATGGCAATAATAAGTAACATCTACTTCATAGGCTTGAATGAAATACTGCTTGTAAAGTGCTGTGCAGTGCCTGGCACATGAGTGCTTTGTAAATGTTAGTGATCACTCTTGCAGCTAGCAATGTTATTATTGTAAAATTGGAATGCATCTTCTAATGATGAACTTTATTCTTTTAACACAAACTTTAGAGCACCTGCCATACTCAGGCCAGGCACTCTGCTTTGCATGTGGGAGAGTGCAAGAGAAAGAAGACATAGTCTGTGATTTCCTGTACCTTACAGTCTACTGAGAAAGAAAGACGCATCAAATAATCACACGACCTGTTAAGTAACTTGCAGGAAAATTACAGGCTGCTATGGGAGGGAATGACAGAGGGATCCGACCAAATCTGGGGTACGAGGAAGTCTTCATCAAGGAAGTGATGTTTGAGTTGAATTTTGAAGGATAAGTAGAAATTGACTGCATGGAGAATAGAATGAAAGGATTCTAGGCAAATACTGCTGCGTGTACAAAGGTCCTGGGAGAGACAGCATCATCTGAGAAAAGGAGAGAAGGCCAGTGTCACTGGAGAACCGGGTGTCAGATGGGGTGGGGAGGGAGACAGGAGTCAGATTGCTGTCAGACTCGCGCCATTGCTAGTTAACTAAGGACGGTCAAAGCGTTCTAAGGGAAGTCACATGACTATTGCATTTTTTCAAAGATTATTTTTGCTGCCGTGCAAGGCAGGTTAACGCACATACGCGGTGATGGTCCCTTAGCCAAGTGCTGCTAGGAGTGTGATGTGAAGCCCAGTAGTATTGGCATCACCTGGAACTATGAGAAATGCAAATTATCAGGCCCCACCCGGACCTACTGAATCAGATCTGGAGGTGGGCCCAGCAGTCTGTGCTTTCAGGAGCCCTCCAGGGCATTCTGCTGGACGTTAAAGTTTGAGAAACCCTGGCTTAGTCTAGGATGTGGCCAATAAAGTGAGAGTGAATGGATTTAGAACCAATTTCACCGGTTTAGCTACTAGAAGGATTGGGTGATCTCTTTGGTTTGGGGGATGAGAAAGAAGGAAGTGTCAGGAATGTCTCTAAAACGTGCATTTGCTGTAGAAGCCACCTTACCTGCTCTTTTGTGCTTTATTGGGTGTATATTTAAGATGAGAGAGAAGGAAAGTCTGGGGTGTGAATTTGGGGTTTTCTGTCTTTGTTTTTTTTTTTTTTTTTAATATTTACTAATCCACAGAGCACTGGTGAGAAGGGTCCAAGAAGCACCATTATTAAAAATGACATCAAGTGAAAAAAAAAGATCTTATGTCTGGAACATCTCTATTGATGGGCAGTAAAACAAGCTGTAACTGGAGAGCTGATTTCATCTATGATAAGGAGAGCTATTTTTCCTGAAGTCTTGACTTCCTCAGAATTCTTCAATTTTGAGTCCACTAAATTATCTTTTGAAACGTTATGTTCCACAATTAAAAAAAAAAAGAAAAAAGCACTCTGTTTCAGAAATACAATAGGAGTCAAACAGCAAGAGAAATCTTGTTAACAATGCTACTAAGGAAAGATACTATTGAATGGGAAAACATTAAATTCAGAATGTGTTTGGAGGTTAAAAAAATCCCCTTCTGCCTAAGGTTGTTTGATTGTATAGGATATATATAATGATTTGGAAAACGACCTGTCTTTCTCGGTGCATAAAAGAGACTGCCAGGGAAGAAATGTCTCACACTTTTTAGCTTCTTTCTTACATTTTTTAGCTTGCTTTGGCCTGACTTTGTATAGACTCTTTGACCACAATCTCCATTTCACTCCTTCAGCCTCCTGATCTGCATGTATTTTGCTTTATGATGCAGCTCAGAAAGCCCCAAAGTAGCTTCTATTGATGGAACTGGAAGAAAAGCCTTGTCAGAGATCCTTCTGGCTCATTGACAGTTAAGCCTGTTTTTCAGGTGAAGGATAACTAAGTATATTCTCATTACCAAAAGAGGAAGGAAATAACTACCCTCTATAAAAGACAGTTGTCTGGATAATCTTCTTTTAGCATGTACCACTATGGCGTTCAGAATCTGGGTTCTACCTAAACAAAGACTCTACCTGGTTCTTACACTAACAAATAGTACTTCTTAAATACTGTCGCAGGATAGAGTCTGTTCGAAACTTCCAAAGAATCAGGAGTTAACTACTCATATACAGTAATCTGTAGGTTTCTACATAGGGAGTTTGCAAAATGGGACTGTGGGCCATAACTGGGGGGAAGCCTGATTTACAAAGGACATTTTATTGGAAAACAATCATGCTCATTTTTTATGTGTTGCTTATTACTGTTTTAGCACTACAATAGCAGAGTTGAGTAGTTGAGACAGAGGCTATATGAATGGCAAAGCCAAAAATATTTCCCATCTAGTCTGCTGACCTCTGAAGATGGATGTACCAAATCTGTTAGTCTGACCATCAAATTGAAGCCCTCGTGGTTTAGGGGAATTCTGAATTGTCATGTTTTAATTACAGCTATAGGCTCAAAATGTACTTTTCTTGTTATTGGAAGAAAATGCCTATCATCATATGGAAGCTAATAAGAAAATGTTATGCACAGATTTGTTTTTCATAAGATGTCTCTCTTGGGGCAGGTTTGTCAGTACTAAGAGCTCCCCTGAGCTTGGTGGATCCAGTGATGCTTGTCTAGGCACCGGAGTTTGGCCTCCAGTTCTGGTGAAGTATCAACTCTATTTTAGGGAAGAAACAGGAAGTTGAGGAAGCGCCTAACTGTTTTGCCTCACATGCCTGCCAAGTTGTGACTCAGGGCAATCTGGCGCAGTGCTCGTGAATCTTCACTAAGAGTCGAGTTTGCACAATGGAGGAAATACTCAGTATGTTTGTTGTCTTCATGTTCTTGGAAAGTGCCAAATTGACACGTAAAACTGCAGTCGTATATTTATACACTGGAGAATTGTCAGGAGATCCTTAACCATCTCTTTTTAATTCCTATTTCCTTGTTTCCAAATTCTCATCGCGAAATTTCTGCTTTCTCCCACAGGACATATTTTCCATCCTTTTTACCTTACTTGCCCAAGTTTTTAAACACAGTTTCTAATTCTGTACCTAACTGCTTAAAAAGAACTTGATTAATGCGGAGTTTGTTACATGTCCTGGCTTATTTTCTCAATAACATCTATAAGTACAAGTTTTCCTTTTAAGATATCAAAACTAGATTATTTACTCATGTGATAATTATTTCTTTGGTTTTGGGGTTTTTTTTTTAATGTTTGGAGAAATGCCCTGTGTTTCAGCACAAAGCCCACAAACCCGAGAATCGTATGACTTGAGGTCTAATCCCTCCCATTTCAACAATTAACATTCATCGTTTTGCACTCTTTACTGAACCACCCTGAACTCAGGATCTTCATCTCTACAATAAAGAGTTCCTTGTCATCATCTTTAAAGACCTTTTCTAACTCCAGCAATCTGAAAAGACTTTGTATCTTACAACTTAATACTCAATTAGATGTTTAAGGAAGTGCTGAATAATTCTCCTGTTTCCTTAATTTAAAAAAATATATGAAATGTTTCATACATACACAAAATACATAGATTTTTATAACAAATGCCCACCCTATACCCACCTAGCTTTAACAAATATTAATACTGAGCCATAGTTATGCCTGATTTTTTTAATAGTTAAAGAATTAAAGCATTACACATTCAGGTAAACTCCTTACTTTATATGATTAGTCAAAAAGTATAAAATACTTTTGCATGTATTGACCTCTTCAAAGCTCTTAGCCATGAGAAGTAAACATATATCCAGTATGCAGATGTGGTATAAACAGGTGTCAAAATTGTATCTGAGGATACCCAGCAAATAAATGAAGAATTCAGGACTCAACCATATGCAATGTCATCTAATCCCTGGATTTTGACTGTCCTTTCCTAAATATATCATTTTTGTAATTAGGGTTCTTTGTAAGCAATATAAATGGATTCTGGTTATCTGAAGCAAAAATATTAATTTATTGAAAACACATGTTGTAACTTATGGAACCAGAGAAAGGGATGAGCAACCAGTCTTTGAAAAAGGCAAGAAGCAGTAGTGTTCATGAGGCCTAGGTAGCAGGAAAAACTGGCAAGTTTTTTCTGGCCTTCATTGTTGAATGAATCTGCTTCCTTCATTTTTGATCTTGGATCCCTCTGGTCAATATTTAAATTACCAGAAGAGAAAGAATGATTGGTCAGCATGGATGATTTGCCTATCCTTCCAGTGAGGGCTTGTCTCAGCACCAGGTTGGGTAGTTCTACCAAGGCTGCACACAGAGAGGAGTTTTCATCTCCAGTGGAACATGGAGGTGCAGTGACACGAGGAAGGGGCAAGGATCCTAGTCTGCCAAACACATGAGATATCTACTATACTAATTGTAGCAACCATGAGAATGTGCGTCTCGTACCTCTGATTACAGGAGAGTATGGCTGATGACCCCAGCTACTATCCTCTGAAACACATCATTGTGTTGGCACAGGCCAGACTTTCCAGGGGCTGCTACCAGCCAGTGACGGAGTGAAGCAGGGCTGCTAAGACAGGTCTGGTCCTAGGAGATGCGGTGAAGCTCTGATGATTGGCTTGGCTAGATGACTCCTTGATGGCCTTGGTGAACTTTCCTTAGAATTGCACTGAGGTCTAAGACACTGTCATCCAATTTTTCTTCCTTTCTTTCTCCTTTGCTTGACCTCAGATCTGCATCATAATCTACTCATCATTTGCTTCTAAGAGGACCAGCAATAACACACAACTCATTTATTAATATCCAAAAGCAATATTAAGTAGCACTTAAGAATGTCATGCTACAGCCCTACACTGCTGTTTCCTACATTCTATATGCCTTTACCCTGTTCTACTTTTTCTTTCTGCTGTAGCATTTAAAACCCTCTAATAAACTATACAGTTATTTGTAATTTATCGTTTTTCTCTCCAAAGTAGAATGTAAGTTCTCTCAGGGCATAGGACAGAGATCTGTTCTGTTTTGTTCACTGATGTGTATCCAAACACTTAACACATTTCCCAGCCATAGCAGGCACTAAGTAAAAATTTGTTGAATGAATGAATAACTTTATGTCCATTTGCTTGCAATGTAATCTCCAAATATTTTTCTTTTGGGTCCTAAACTAAGTAGTTCCACAGTCCCAGACCCCCTTAAACATGCTGTGTTTATGTCGGCATTACGGCTTTTTTTTTTTTTTTTTTGTATTTTTTTTTTTTTTTTTTTTTTTTTTTTTTTTTTTCTTTTTTTCTTTATTTTGGTGCCAACAATTATTCCCGTCTGCCCTACAGAGACCATAGAATTTCTCCTCACTGAACAACGGCCAAGTTTGAAGAAATTTTAAATTGCTTTGCTTAAAGTCAAGTATCAAGGGAGTGAGTTTGTTTCAGCGCCTTGTTCTCAGAAAGAAGTGGCTTACAAGTAGCAATCATGGAGCCAAGCCTGTCGGATCAGACATTTATCTGCTCACTAACAATGGTTCAGCACATCTGTCCTTCTTTCCCCTAGAGCATCACTGAAGAGAGAGCCATGGCTCAGCGTTGATTTGGGCTCAGTTCTCTTTGTTATGTCCAGTCTTAGACGAGATGAGCACAGGGGATGTTGCTCTGCATCCTACCTAGAGCTACTATGGCACAGAGATCACCATTCTAGGAAAGAGGCAGAAACATCCTGGGAGGAAGGGGTCAAGCAAAGGTTTTGTGCCTGAGGTCAGAATATGGTGCTACATGCATTAACGACCTTGGTAACTATGCCTAAAATCTGTGATAATGAAGCTTTTATGACTGCATCCTCGTTGTTTCAAGGAGGGGATTAAAAGTGGCACCAGTGGTGGTTTTCAGATCCCATTGTCTCATTGGCTACTTGAAGCAAATTTAAGAATTAGAGCCATGTGTACCTAAATGAGAGATATATTCCAGTCTAGAACTAAAGTAGCTGAATCTTGTTTCAAATAGAGGTTCTACTCTTCTTCGGGGGTGAGAGGGAAATTTGTTGATTATCCAAAGGCTTTATTTGGATAAATAAAGCCGTTGTTTCAAGGAGGGGATTAAAAGTGGCACCAGTGGTGGTTTTCAGATCCCATTGTCTCATTGGCTACTTGAAGCAAATTTAAGAATTAGAGCCATGTGTACCTAAATGAGAGATATATTCCAGTCTAGAACTAAAGTAGCTGAATCTTGTTTCAAATAGAGGTTCTACTCTTCTTCGGGGGTGAGAGGGAAATTTGTTGATTATCCAAAGGCTTTATTTCACTTTTATCTCTTATGACATTTTAAAAAGAATACGTATCCTGATGTTCTATAGCATGGATAGAAAGATTAAATGAAATGAAATCCAGTTTCTAAAACATTGTTCACAGAATACAATCATTCCCAGAAGATTATAGTAAGGCAACATTGGAAATCAAACTCAGATTTGTGTTTACATCCTGCTATTTGACACTCATTAGCTGTGTGACCCTGAAGAAAATACTACACATCTCAATTTCCACATTTGTGAAATGTGCTTCAGTTTCTGATAATGTTGGTCAAGGTGATCAAAGAGAAGTTTAGATGGAATACATACAAAGCTTGTGACTCAGTGTCTAGCATATAATGGAAGCTTAATAAATGACAGCTATCCCTAGGTCCTTGCTGTGTGCATTACATTGTCAGGAATCCCTTATCTGTTTCTCATTGGACCATGTGCAGTTAGCTGGGCTCTTCCTCTAAACCTATCCCAGATGAATTTGTGGCTACCCATATGTGAAAAATTCTTTCAGTTATAGGTAAGAATTTTCCATGTTTAATCATCAGAAGCTGTTTGGTTTTCTTAAAGCAAGTAATAACTCTATTGGTCAAAGCTATAGTAAATGATTTGTTGAGCAAGCATGTTGGAATCATTGACTAAAGCACATCTTGGAGATATTTTTTGGGTCTCAAGTTCCCAAGCTCCTCTCGTTCCAAATTATTAGAGATTTCTGAGAGATGCCAATATATACTCCTGGGAGGGGAATAAAGTACTTTCATTTAAGGAGAAAGGAAACTTGGAACAAAATGGAAAGAGGAAGAAAAAACAAACTGGGCACATTCAGTTCAGCTAAGCGTCAGTTGATTTGTATCTATGCCTCCTTTCTTCCTTTCATTTTTCCTTTTCTTTCTTTCCCTCTTTTTTTTTTTTAGTTACCCTAACTTAACATGGAACTTTTCTTAGACTTTGAAATGGAATATCTGTGAGAATTTAAATCATGGAGAATACGTACAAAGTGATCTCCCTAGAAATATGACCTCATCACTCTTATCACCCAGTCCTGAACTCCTTTCATTTCTTATTCCAAATCTCTAGAGTTGCCAGAATCCCACTAAAAATTCTGTCATGCTTATTCTAGCAAAACTGAAAGCAGGGATATGAGAAAAGGAAAAAAGAAGAAACTGTAATCCTACAATCCACCACTATGAATATTTTGTGTGTATTCTCCCAGTCTATTGTTTTTTCTATAAAGAAACAAATTTAAAACACATTGTTTTCTGAGAGCCTCATTTTTCATCAGACATTGAAATGAGAGGTGTCTTTACCACTGCCCACTCAGGGAGGTCTCCAGCTGGCTCACTTCACGTCCCACCAACCCGACTCTACCCTCCACTGCTGCACAAGACGTCGGGGCCCCAGTGCATTAGGATCCTGGGGCATTTGGAGGAGCGTGTCCACCCAATGCAAATTCACTGGGAACTGAGCACAGATCTGAAACACGTATAGGCTGCACTATAGATGGATGGTCCTTTGAAGAAGTGTTCCTTGCAGATAAAGTGAAGCCTTTACCTGCTACTTCACCAAAGAATCCTTGCTTTCATCACTTAGAACAGTACAAACACCAGGAAGTGCTGGGGAGGCTGCTGTAGGGCTTATCTCCCACGCAGCTCTGGGTGCTTCCTGGGACATCCCCCTCCTTTTTAATCTGATCCTTATTTTCCATCACCACTTCACATGACCCATCCCCTTCCTATTTACCTTTCTAGTTTCGTGAAAATAGATTTTCCATGTTGATAAAGAGTCTCTGGAATGCTATGTTAATTTTTTAAGCAAGCTATGAAAAGCCATTCGTTATTTTTAATCAGGACACTCTATTTACACAGATTCTTGGAAGCAGCATGGGAAGAAAACTAAAGGTAGGGAGAACACCTTTGAAGAGTGGGTGAGAGATGGTTAGGGCCAGAACAAGGCAGAAACAACTGTGATAAGGGGGAGGGGCAACTACGGCTCTGCGCAGACTCGCTTGAGATGCTCATCGATGTCCTGCGCTTTCTGCTACAGATACGAGGGTCCCGTCATGCCGCCACCATTAGCAGTGCCTTGTTTACACACCTGCGGCCCTTGGGCCACACGCTTCCCAGTATTATATCCCCTGGACTAATTTCTAAAAATTGTCAAACCTGTCATCACACCGTTGGGTACGTAGCACTGAGACAATGGTTATAGAGAAAGAGATCAGATTTACTGTGAAATATGAGGAGCGCCTGAAAACATTTAGCTCACAGGATACTGGTGCTGTTAACACTCAGGATATTATATTTGTGTAGCCATAATTTCAAAAACTAAAGGTCACACATATTTACCATTAAAGATCCAATCAAAATCCTGCTTGATACGAGGGACCTGCTAAGGGTACCCATCCCTTTCTGCTGTTGTGTTAAATTGGGAAACACAACCTGTGTCCCATCATGGCAACACAGCCAGTCACTAAAGAGAAGGGAACGACTCACAACTCAATATTCTTTTTTTTTTTTTTTTTTTGCGGTACGCGGGCCTCTCACTGTTGTGGCCTCTCCCCGTTGAGGAGCGCAGGCTCAGTGGCCATAGCTCACGGTCCCAGCCGCTCCGTGGCATGTGGGATCTTCCCAGACCGGGGCACGAACCCGTGTCGCCTGCATCAGCAGGCGGACTCTCAACCACTGTGCCACCAGGGAAGCCCACAACTCAATATTCTTTATATCTCTACCTCCTTGTATTAAGTTATTAAACAATGAACTCATACTAGAAACTTTTTCATTAGTGTTCACTTATTGCAAACTATAATCTTTTAGGGGTATATGGAAAGCATATGTCTTCTTTCCATTGTAAATATTAGCAAGGCAAATTCTCTTGCACCCGTTTCCCAATGAAGGAAAAGAAAGCACCAAAAATGGAGACATGGGACATTCCACCAGGTTTAAACTCTGCGTAATTATTTACGCGATTCCGAAAATACAGTTTACCATAGAGGGTATAAACCCTGTTTTCACCCATAAATTGTATTTATCCATGGAAATTAAAGGTGTCACTAGCTTAAATCTTGCCAGAGACTCATCTGTTTTAGCGTTCACCAACCCACATGGTAACTACGGCTGCTATATACAGGAGTTAACATTGACACACAAGTTCTGCCCTCTAACCCTACTTTTAAGAATCCTTCCCATCTCTGGATTGGAGGCTGAGGGATTTTCTCCCTCCCTCCTTAACACTAAGAGAGATTTATTGTGCCAGGCCTGGGGCGCTGTTGACTGAAAGACATTGCAGGATCATCACTGTACCCACGGGTAAGAGAGGAAGCAGCAGACCCTGGGGCATTGCTTTGAGTTATTACAGTGTGTAAGGTTGAAGGTTTTGTCGGAGAGCCAGGGCAGAGAGGTTGAGGACAGCAGGGAAGGGAAGGCTAAGAGAGCAAAGTGAGTGTGAAGGGTGTTGCTTTGAGCCTGATTGGTAGGTTTCAGCATCCATCCTCTTTTTCTGGAAGAAGAAGCAAGTGGCTTATGCTTTGCTTTCTAACTTTAGAGGTACCCAAAGCCATATTTGTAAGGAAGTTGGTGTGGATAAATATGAAGGAGCAGTTGAAGGAAGAAAGGAAGAGGGATAAAGGGAGGGAGGGAGAAAGAAAGGAAGGAAAAGGAAGAAAGGAAGGGAGGGGAGGGAGGAAGGAAAGAAGGAAAGGAGGAAGGAAGGAAGAAAAGGAGGAAAGAGGAAGGAAAGGAAGAAAGAAAGAGGAAGGAAGGAAGGGCGGGAGAGAGGGAGGAAAAAGATAGGCCTATATGTCTCTTACGCTGTTTCCCTGATTCACTTTTTTGTCATGTATGTAATGGGGAGGTTGACATTAGCTTAGCTCATGACAACTCATTACAAAATTTGAATTTAGAAGGACCCATATTAATGAAGTTTTTAATGAATTTATAAAATGTCAAAGATCACATCTCATTATAACTTGAAAGACAAATTTCAAAGTGATTTTTCAACTCTTCCAGAGCATGCTATGACATTATGCCCATGCATCATGGCTGATTAGAGAATATTGTCATGTTGGCAGCTGTTTCCTTGGCTTTCACCTCATTTTGTGCTTTGGCTTTTCTTTAAAATACACTGGCACGTCTGTGAGGAGACTCTGTGGAGACAATAATGATGCTTGTCTGAGTGCGTAGATCGAATGATTTTCAGGAAAATTAATACTCTCTGTTCTGATTTGGGTGACGTTCCTGCAAGGAAATTGACAGATGTTTTAAAGTGTGAACCAAAATATTAGATTCATGCCATTCTCCAAGTCCCCACGATTACTGTCTCTAGGGTGTGATTGATAGCTTGGCCTGATGGTTCTTTTTGTTCCTACCATAGCTACAGCATTAGGGGAAGAGGCTCCCAAGTTGAAATGGTAATCATAGACAAAAATTGGAAGTAAGAGCCATTCTGGGATGAGGGAGAGAGCAGTGTCTGGCCAGGGATATGGCTCATTTATGAGGTTTCTTCATTAATCATAGACAATAACATTGAGTTATCATTTCATGTTTCTTGGGGTTACTATACCTACCCTGGACAGGAGGATGTGAGAACATTACAGTCGAGGGAATCTCATTGCAGAAATGTTAACTGACTTCCCATGGTCACATGGCTGATTGATGTTGGAGCCCTGGTGATAAGCCATAGATTCTAGGTTTTCTGGAGCCTGGTGATGGGGTATTGAGGTGGGATTGCTGTTGCATAGATATTTGGGAAGATGAATGAAAGGAAACCATGTGTCTGAGTCAAAAGAACAAGAAGGAAATCATGCCACTAAACAATTAGGAGGATGTGGGGGAACAGGTACATATTCAAGGCATACTTTATAAGTAGCAGCACATTGCACATACATTTATTCCATGTGTACTTAACCACACATTTTCAACAAAAATACCCCAGCAGCTATAGTAAAATACGATTTTTATGTCAGATGGACGCTAAATACAAATCAGCTGCTCGTCTGGTGCTCAATTGAAGAAAAATGAGAGATTCCAAGGCTGGATGGATATATCGCTGTGTTGGAAAGTGTGAGATCTAACACAGTATATACAAAGCAAGTTAAAACATCAAAGATATTTCTGACTCTGTGATTTTTGTCATATACCCAGCTTTGAAATCAATTCCCAAATAAGATGGAAATTCAGATTTTTTCCCATCAAAGTAAAAGTGTAGGAAAATTATGTGTGAATAGATCAACAGTTTAGTTTTTAAGCAATAACTTTTTCATCAACTTCAAATGTTTCTGCCCAAGAATGCTTTTCAGTAGAAAATCTAGTACTGGAATTTTAATATATTTTTTAATATGTATTTTGAAATATACAAAAACTTTTCAAAATATAAGACTTAGGTTTGAACTTAAGTCTGTTAATGATACTTCTCATGGTTCTTTTGCTCAAAGAATAGAATTGAACTTGAATATCACTTTTAAAATTAATTTTTATTGGAGTATAGTTGATTTACAATGTTGTGTTAGTTTCTGCTGTACAGCAAAGTGATTCAGTTTTACAGGTACATATATCCACTTTTTTTCTCATATCGGTCATTACAGAGTATTGAGTAGAGTTCCCTGTGCTATACAGTAGGTCCTTATTAGTTATTTATTTTATGTATAGTAGTGTGTATACGTCAATCTCAATCTCCCAATTTATCTCTCCCCCCCCCTTTACCCCTTGGTAACCATAAGTTCGTTTTCTACATCTGTGGCTCCTTCTGTTGGGTAAATAAGTTCATTTGTACCTTTTTTTTTTAGATTCGCCATATTAGTGATATCATATGATATTTGTCTTTCTCTGTCTGGCTTACTTCACTCAGTATGACAATCTCTAGGTCCATCCATGTCACTGCAAATGGCATTATTTCATTCTTTTTTACGAGTCTGAGTATCACTTTTAAGAATATGTTCTTGGGCTTCCCTGGTGGCGCAGTGGTTGAGAGTCCGCCTGACGATGCAGGGGACACGGGTTCGTGCCCCGCTCCGGGAAGATCCCACATGCCGCGGAGCGGCTGGGCCCGTGAGCCATGGCCGCTGAGCCTGCGCGTCCGGAGCCTGTGCTCCTCAACGGGAGAGGCTACAACAGTGAGAGGCCCGCGTACCACAAAAAAAAAAAAAAAAAGAATATGTTCTTGAAATAAAACATATACCCTGAAAAATACACACGAGTACAGGGTTTGATGACTTTCAAAACCTGAATACTCCTATGCAATCAACGTAAAGGTCATGAAAGATATGGAGCAGCATCGCAGAACACCCTGACCCGTGTCCCCTCCTAATCACAATCTCCCAAAGGTAACCACTAACCTGACCTCTTAAACCCTAGATTTGTTTTGCCTATGTTTGCACTTCATTTAAATGGATTCTACTCCTCTGGGTCTGGTTATTTTTGCTTAACATTATGTTAGTGATATTCATCCATTCCCCTGTCGATTATTATATATCACTCATTCACATTACCATATAATGTATTGTGATAATATATCTTGATACTGCCAAACAGTTTTTAATGTATATGTACTAACTGGCAACGAGTCAGTAATGTAGGCGGGTTCAAATTACTTTGCATCATCCTTCCCAAAACTTGGTATTTTCCATCTTTTTTTCTTTTAGCCATTCTGGTGCACAAGCATTGATTTTTAAATGGACTAAATAAACCTCTAGCAAACTCATATCAAACAAAAGTCTTTATTTAGGAACCAGTGTGTGCTTTGGGCGGGAAGGGGCAGAGTTTCATCAAGTGGAATGCTTCAACATCAATACATTCAAAGAAGAAATACAAATTTGAATGACATAAGCAGAAAGGTCTCAGCACAGACTAGTGGTTTTGTTTAAAATACTCCCTTATTTTCAGAGAAAGCACTTCATTTGGGAATGAAGAGATATGCATTAGAGGCTAGGCGTTTATGGAGTCTGAAAACTGACATTTTTAAGATTTTGCGGGAGATTCACGGGATAGAAGAAAACAGTAAGGACTTTATTAACTATACCACAAATGATGTGATTTTCATAGAAAAAACACAAGGCAGTGGTTGATTTGTATTTTTATTACCGTTGCAGGGTCTCCATTTTGGTGCCTATTGGATATTGTCCCTATAAAGAATGAGAAAGGAGATGTGGTCCTTTTTCTGGCCTCATTCAAAGATATAACAGATACAAAAGTGAAGATTACTCCAGAAGATAAAAAAGAAGGTTTGTACTGTTTTCAGAAAACATTGACAGATGGAGTAACATTTTGAAATTGTTTATTCAAATACTCTGGTAGGAAAAAAAAAATGTGTTTTAATAACAGCAACAGATAAATATTCATAACTCTTAGCAGTCAGTATTTGGTGCCTATCCCCAAATCACAGAGACTCACATGAATTTGCGTTTTTAATAAAAACTCACTTGATAGGAACCAGAAGTTTATACTCCTGTTCGAGGAGAATGAGGATAGGAAAACAATTTATCAGAATACACAGATTCACACCACCTTGTTTTATCAGGGAAGAATATACATTGATAGCAATGAGTGAAGTTAAAATGATGTGATTGAAAATACTGCTCTCAGTTTCATCTAATGTGCAGTAGTTCAGAACTTAGAAGTGCAAGATTTCATTTTATACCCAAAATCCAGAGCTCAAATTTGGTGCTTGTTAGCGTGGAACGTTGCAAATGCTTACCTGTATTTTGCAATAATAATTTGTTTTAAGACACAGACAAGCTCTTCAATGATCTTTAAAGTATTCTAAGACTTTATATTGCTTACTTTATAGCTTGTGTCTATAGTTTATGAGGAAATACCCTGCATTCATGTAAGCAGACAAAAAGTAACACTGAAAAAATTGCCCATATTGTTTCATTTAAACAAAAGTAGGATTAGATATTTTGGTGACCAGAGAAAAGGCAATTGTCATTGTAGGGACTTCCTGTATATTAAGTTCTTTATAAGAACCAGCTCTTTGATGTTTCAACAACTATGTCTTTTTAAAACTGTGTGTGAGTGTTTTAAATACATTATGTCTTTTGAAATGACAACACGAATTGAGAACTATTTGGTGACCCTGGCCAACTTCTATCATACTTGGATATTAGAGCACGTGTAATACCTGTCCAGTGAGAGAAAAGTGTGGAAATCGGTGTGCATGGTTTTGGTTTGGTTTTAATGTTTTCTTTGCTGTTATAGGAAAAGAAAAGGTAAGTATGAACTGTATTTACTCAGAACACTTCTTATACCAAATGTAGGTTTTTTCCATACCAACAAGCAGTTCTTCAACTCTCTGGACTCCAGCTGGGTGTCCTATAATTTAATTCAGGTCACACTAACTACCTGGATTTAGTGTCAGAGTGCACAGGTATAAGGGCCCACCCTAACTGCAGATGCCGGTCACAAGTACGGGGTGCCCGGGGCCCACACACTTCTGTCCAGCTTGGCTACAATGTCTGGAATTTCACAACCCTCCCCATCCTTTTTAGATTTGATAATTTGCTAGAACAGCTCACTGAACACAGAGGAACACTTCTGTTATTGTAAAGGTTCTAACTCTGGAACAGCCATAGGGAAGAGATGCCTAGGGCAGGTATAGGGAAGAGGGCCTGGGGCTGCTGTGGTATTCCTGGGCGTGCCACCCTCCCAGCACCTGGATGTGTTCCTCAGCTCTCCTCCTTAGGTGTTGAGTAGGAGTTTTCATGGAGGCTTCATTACGTAGGCAAGATTGATTACATCACTAGCCATCAGTGATCAACTCATTCTTTAGTCCCTCTCCCCTCCCCAGAAGGTCAGGGAGTGGGGCTAAAAGTTCTGGCCCTCTAATCTTGCCCTGGTCTTTCTGGCAATGTGTTGCCCTGCCGAAGTAATCTAGGGCACCCTCCCCTTCCCCACCACCAAATATTTATTAGCACATAAAAGACACTCATCCCTCCAGAGATTCCAAGGGTTATAGGGTTGTGTGCCAGCAACAGGCACAAAGACCAAGTACATTTTTTATTATGCCACCATAAGGATTATTTGAATAACATTATATTTATGTATTAAATATATATGTGTATATATTATGTATACTCATATGCATAGATAGATACATAAAACTATCCTTAGAAAGAAATATGGCTTTTTTTTTTTTTTTTTTGCTTCAAAGCGGGCAGTTTAATCAACCTGACTTGCTTTGAACATGAAGATTATAACTAATGGTTTTATATAATTTAGGTCATCATCTTTGTCTTGTGTTTCTGGTGTCTGTAGATAGGGGTGAAATCTCCCTTTTGGAGGACTGCAATGGATAAAAGGAGTAAAAATATACTTATTCATTTGGGGTTTGAAAGAGCTCAGTACAAACACTCCTTTTCCCCACCCAAGTTCTGAGCCAACTGAGAAAGAAATAAGAGTAAGGCAGATGGGAGACCAACACATCACCTTTATTTCTGAAGAAACCGATAACAGAGAATGTGGCATATTATCAACAGCAAATGGGCTTCCTCTCAGTGAGCCCAGATTTAGGCAAAGTTACCTCCCAGTTGGAGCTATACTAGAGACAGAGCTCCCTCTGGTATAACTTAAAGCTTGGAGGACCGGAGCAGAACAGGTGCTTCCCAAAGGCAGCTGCTCCCTAAAGAGAGGAAAGAGTAAGGGCCACGCCATATATGCCAAACTCAATCATATTAAGTTCCTTCTCTTCCCCTGGGAAGGATTGAATAAAGGAGCAGTACAGAGGCCAGGTGCGTTACACTAGCAGAGCTGCTTTCCCAGGAAAGCTTGCACCTGCCTTTTGGGGGTGAAGGGCACACATTTGAATACCCTATGGAACCAGTAGCAATTATTCTAATCCAAGGTTCCATCATAAAAAAGAGTTTTACATTTCTATTTAAATAAATATATTAAACTATGCTTAATAATAGTCCCATTTTGTTTAGAGAACATGTAAAATACGAAGACTATCTCCTGCAAGGTTTAAAGAAAGAAAAACAAAAAGCACTTTTAACATTAATTGTATAAGGCAGAATATGTTTTAGAAATTTTGAAATATTTGATAGTAAGTCTCTAAATCTTTTTATAGCTTTATGACTTTGTTGCTCAAATGATTATTATTTCATATGAAATTAAGTGTTATTTCTAATATATATTGAACACTCAAGAATATTTTCTTTTCTGTTGCTAAGTTATAAATGTCCCACAAAACTGTGTAGTATTTTAATAGAGGCAAAGTAACTATTGTAAGCTAGCATAGTTATAAAATGATCATAAAATACATATATATATTTCTCTCTTTTTTTAACCTGCTCTTAGTAGGGCAAAAATACCTTAAAATTCACCAGTTGATGCCATGTCTTGCAGGAAAGGCACACCTTAGTGTATGGTATTTTTAGAACTTCAAGATGTGTTTGAAAACTCTTAAAATGTCTCTGTATGATTGGAGCAGTATTGTACCTCAGCACTAGAAAACTCAAGGTGAGCATGTAGCCTGATGTGACCCGATATCAGATGTCATACGAATGTATCTCTGAAGATCATCTGAGTTGTAGAAATACGGTTTGTGTTAATTAAATTAATTCCCTACCAAGGCTAACATGATGGACTTTGCTTAAGAGATATAAATTGTACTTCTTTAAAAAAAAATGCTTTAATCAGTAACGTCTGCATTGTTCTGGGGTTTATTTGAAAGGAGGAAAATTTGAAAGGAGGAAAATCATATTTTATAGAAAAAACTAGCAAGGTATGGGATACAATGAACAGCATTGATGGGAGATTGGCATAAAATGCAAAGTACTGTTTGGACACTCAGTTTTCAGCTGCTGATCTGGGATGTTTGTGTGTGTGTGTGTGTGTGTGTGTGTGTGTGTGTGTGTGTGTGTGATAGAGAGAGAGAGACTTCAGCAGAAATCTGGTGATTTTAAGCACCTTTTATATTCCTTCCATTTTTTGACACATATTTCATTTCCATTCTTAAAAAAGTGTGTAAACCAATAACTTCTATATGTATGTCTAGCATTACTGAGTTAATTTAACATGAGACCCTATTTACCTCTTTCCCTATAGAAATGTCAGTGAGAAATATATTAATTTAATTGTGGATTAATAATGAATTAAGCAACTCAATCAATATTCATTGAGCACCCATTCTGCCTTCCATATTGAATGATTGTTTGGGTACAGTATGCTTTGTTTGAATCATCTAAATCTTAGCTTAAACCCTGGTTCCACATGTGTTGGCTGTTAGCCCTTAGACAAGCTGCGTAGCCTTTCGGAGACTAAGTTTCTTCACCTATAAAGAGGGGTAATCATGCACGTCTACACTTACTTTAGGTATATAAGAGATAATATCTGCAAATCACGTAGCACAGAATACACCCAAGAAGAAAAGAGTTGTGGTCATTGTTATATTCTACATGTTTTATAAAAATAGCTAGCTGTTATTGAGTCTCTGCTTCATACTGATGATTACTTCATTTGCTTGTCGTTATAACCCTATGAAATAGGAATTATTCCTATTCCTATTTACCAATGAATTTTAAGTAACTTGACAAAGTCAACATAGTGAAAAATGGTAGGACTAGGGTTGACGCTTGTACAGACTCCAGAGTGTACATTCCTTCTATTGGTGTTTTTTTTTTTTTCTCCAAGAGCTCATGATGTTATGAAGGAAATGGATCCAGTATTTGCAGTATACTATGTTCAGTGACAGTAGAGTGGCAGAAATGGTAAATTCTTCCCAGACAAGGTAAAATGATAGCGTGGGGCCAGCAAGAATTGGAGCAGAGTCAAGGAGAACTTCACATGGAAAATAATATTGAAACAAAACTTGAAGGATGTGAGGAGTTTGATAAACTGAAAGGAAGGGAAGTTAATTTCAGGAGATGAAATAGCAAATAGCTGACCTTTGTTCAGAAGTAGTTTCTAAAAGTCAGGGTTTTGAATTTCAACTCTAGATAGGCAGGCATGGCTTAAAACTTAAAGATTTTATTATGTCTTTCTAAGGAGCTTAGATGGTGTGAAGATAGAGTTCAGAGTCATGACTGGTAGACCTTGACAGTAGAGATGAGGGAAAGGAAAGAGTTGATGAATTCCAAGTTTCTGGTTTGGGGACTGTTCTGGACTCACTGAAGCACTAACCCCCAGGACCTCAGAATGTGACTGCATTTTGATATAGAGCCTTTGAAGAGGTAATTAAGGTAAAGTGAGACAATTAGGGTAGAACTTAATCCAATCCAACTGGTGTCCTTAGAAGGAGGTTTGGTCACAGAGAGACCGATACCAGGGCGCTCATGCACAGAGGAAAGCCCACGTGAAGAGAAGCAAGAGAGCAGAACTTCCTCTCTTAATTAAACAGATCTGCTCTTAGCTCAGGTAAGCAGGTTTTAAGTTCCAATTACTTAAGGATCAGCTTTTGATGCTCCTCACAATTCACTTTCTAACTACATACATACCACCTTCTAAACCTTCTTGAAGTCTCTGGACAAGCCAAACTGGTCTGTTCACGCTCAGCTAGTAAAACTCACACTCTCTCTCTATATATACGCTGGTCCTCAAACTTCCCCTCACCTGGAACATCTTTGTCACCCCCGTTTACCATGAAAATCCCACATCTTTTCTTTATAGTCATCTTACCTGAACCCCCTTAGGTCATAGTGAGGGTCCTTCCCTTAGACTGATCTGTGCCTCGCTGCTGGCCTAACACTTCTGACTTGTTTTTCCCACAACAGTGAGGACCTTAAACTTGGCATCCTGCTCCAGCTGCCTTTCACTTTCCTCCAGTACTTTACACATAACAGACACGGAGTACAAACTTGCTGATTAATTAATGTTACGAAAGGACCTTTACCTATGTGAGGGCACAGCTTCTTTTAAAAGTTTCTTTTCCTCAGTTGCATGTGTCTCAATTTCCTAAACTTTTTTCACATGCTAATTTGGTTTTCTGCTCAGTTGAATAGAATATGTGCCTTGTTTATTGCTTGTAGGGTGTCCCAGATTTGGCTTGAAATGACGGTTGACACTGGGTTATTCATGATGTGCCAACAACATTATCAGTTGCCTCAAAACTGGGGGATTTTGATGACCATTTCTAAAAAGTGGACACTTCAAATTTGCCTTGAGAATTTAGGGGTTGATGTGTGAAGGTCTCCACATTATCTTCAGTGATAATACAGATCAGGAGTCAAATGCAGTGGCGTTTCTTGGTAGTCTAGCTTTTGGTGGGCAGAGCTGGTTGTCACGATTAAGGACACTGGCAAAAGCTTTAGGGTGCTCCTGTCTTTTCCTATTGCTAAGTGGCTAAGTGGCCCCACAATAATAATGAATAGCTGCACTCAACAACTAGATATGAATTGCATTTAGGTACAAGAACCAGAAAACCTAACTAATGTGAGCTTAACTAAATAAGGGCTTATTTTTCTCGTATCTCGAAGAGTCTGGAGCTGAGAAGCCCATACTTGGAACAGTGAAGCAGCAAGACTGGGGGCCCTGGGGCTCTCTTTCTCTTCTGCTGTGCTGTCCTATTGTGTTGTTTGCCGTCCTCATACTTGTCACCTCGTGGTAGGATGATGCCTGCTGCAGAGTGCCTTTCATTTACTGATTCTTTGCTCTAAGCCAGACAGATTACGCAAGGATCCCACAGTGTGGAGCAATGAGACTTAGAGTACGGGAGCTGCCCAAAACCTCAGTGCTGTGAAAAGCTGGAGACAGGATGGAAGCCCTGGCCTCTCTGGTCTCAGATCTCTGATCCTCCCGTTATGCCCTGGGGCATCCTGTGAGACAGATGAGAGAAGATTAGAAATGAGATGGACACAAGGTTGGGCTTGTCTCAGTTCCTCTCCAAAGTCCCACAGATGATTGTCAGTTCTTTTTACCATGCTCATTTTTTTTTTATTAAAAGAAATTATTTTAACTGAAGTATAGTTTATTTACAATGTTGTGTTAGTTTCAGGTGTACAGCTAAGTGAATCAGTTATATGTATATACATATATATACATATATGTGTATATCTATCCTTTTTCACATTCTTTTCCATTATAGTTTATTAAAAGATATTGAGTATAGTTCCCTGTGCTATATAGTAGGTCCTTGAGGTTTATGTATTTTATGTATAGTAGTGCATGTATGTTAATCCCAAACTCCTAATTTATCCCTCCCCGCTTTCCCCTTAGGTAACCATAAGTTTGTTTTCTATGTCTGTGAATCTATTTCTGTTTTGCAAATGCATTCATTTGTATCATTTTTTAGATTCCACGTATAAATGATATTCTGTGATATTTGTCTTTGTCTGACTTACTTCACTTAGTATGATAATCTCTAGGTCCATCCATCTTGCTGCAAATGGCATTATTTCATTCTTTTTTATGGCTGAGTAATATTCCATTGTGTACGGACCACATCTTCTTTATCCATTCATCTGTCGATGGGCATTTAGGTTGCTCCCATGTCCTGGCTATTGTGAATAGTGCTGCTGTGAACATTGGGGTGCATGTATCTTGTCAAATTAGAGTTTTAATCTTTTCCAGATATATGCCCAAGGGTTTTACCGTTCTCATTTCTTATTCAAAGTCCTTACTATCCCAAGTGTATGAGGACCTGACACATTAGCATCACCTGGGAGCTCATTAAAAATGCAGAATCTCAGGCCCCACATCAGACCTCTGAATCAGAATCTGCATCCTGACAAGATCCTGTGCCATTCACAGGCACATCCAAGTTTGAGAAGCTTCGTGCCGTACACATTCCTTAGAAAGGTTCTCCTGACCATCCAGTCTGAAGGGCCCATCTCCAGCCATTCTATCCCATCACCTTGTTCACTGTAGGCATAGCCTGTATGGCTATATGAAACACATTTTTCAAAAGTTAGTTTATATCGTAATTGCTCTCCACTCCATTAAAATGTAAGCGTCATCTGGAAACAGGCTTTTCTTCTCTTGTTCAAGATCGTATCCCCAACCCAGAGTGTCTAACACTTAGTAAATATTCAATAAATGTTTGATTGATGGGTGGATGAATAAATGAATGCGTAAATGAAGTCCAATTTAGGAGACTATTCACAGATAGAGAAAAACGCAGCATTCTTGCATTTCCAAAATAATCGTATCATAATTATCAAAGCTACACATTCTGATGAATATATTTAGTTTAAGTCAAAGACCGTGGGATGTGTATTTATCAAAGCCTGCTCCAAGCCTCTCGAAACGGGTTCTTACTCCTAGTGTGATTCTATTCATTTCAAATAGAATCTCTGTCGCTGGTGAATTTTGTGTTCTTGTTGCCTCTTCTGTTTGTCCTCCAGTTTCTGAGAATCTCAATTTGGTCACATTTTTGAAGATAGTGGAAGTCGCTTCTCAAAAATACATATAAAAATGTTCTCTGTAAAAACAGACATTAAGCCACTGATCAGATATTAAGTCTAGGATGATTTTGACATATTTTGAATATTTTAATTTTCAGTGGGGAGCATAGTAATAATGTTCCTTTCCCCTGCTGAAATATCCTGCCTGATTTTTTTTTCTTTGCATAATGAAGAAACACAGGCCCCAATCTTAATAAAGAGCCGTTGTCTGATGAAAGAACTGTTGTAAAAGTTGATACTTTTTCTGAGGAGATAGATTTCTGCCTTCAGGAGATCTAGACCAACTTTTTGTCAAATATGTGATGAAACTGGGAATTAAGAGCTCAGGTAGATCCTCAAAGTGATTGAAGAATTTTAATCACATACATAACATATTACCTATATTTTTTAAAGCTATGGGTTGTTTTTTACATATTCACCAATACTATTCTTTCCTAGACTCTTCTAAAGGCAAATAGTATAAGCCAGAGTTCATAAACTAATTTGCCTTTGGACACCATGAGATAACGTGATGAATGAAGTGCTGTGATAGACCATGGTGGGAACCTAGGCATAACACACGTGGTATGCTTCACCACGTCATTCTATTTTAAAGAAAAATTTTAAATATTCTGCAGCCAATCGAAATATACCTTGTGGGCTGAATTTGTTCTATTGGTCAGTAGTTTATGCCCCTTGGATGAAATTATCAAACGAATTTCTTATCAGTCATATTTTTATAAAAGGTATTTCTAGTTTTACAACTTTGGGGATGGAGACATATTTTTTAACCCTTTTTTGGTGAATTTAACATTTAAAAACGTTTTGCAGTTGAAAAGTCAATCAATTGAAACACCAGACAAATATGTATTAAGAGGATTAGTAAGTTCAGGTTGAGAGTTTAAAAAGCTGTATAAGTTGACTTCCTGGTTGGATATACATTCTTAGTGAGGTCTCCATGTCTGGCAGAATTCACTAGACATTGGTATTAGGGAATGTTCCCAAGTCCAGGATTATAGCTATCATGCTGCTGTTAGGAATGATGGTAGCATCACTGGGGTGAGGCTGGAAACCGTGGACCAAAAGGTTTGCAGGTACCTGAGTCTCAGGCTTCAGCATCTTGTGGAGAGACATACTTGGGAATGTGGATTTATGCTTCAGGGGGTGATGGGGGAGTGCTTTCCCTCTTTGCTTTTCTTTTTGTATTGATTAGTGTGTTAATGGCTTTGCCAGTGTGAGAAAGACTATTTGGTGCTGAGAGCTTAGGTGCCAGCTACTTAGAGAAGTGCTGAGAAACACTGGGTGCCCTGAAGAGGAGAGATTGGGTGCCCAGTTTCAAGGGAGTTTGAGTTTAGTTTTTGCCCCTCACATCAGTGAAAATGAGCTTTCCATCCCATCTAGCTTGTTTTTATACAGGAAGACTTTTCAGGAACCACCATCAAGCAATCCTGTTTATCTTTACAGTGGGTCTCCCCCAAATTCCATGAGGCTTTTAAAGTATTTGTTTGACACGTTATATGGGGAATGATTTGACTCCTAGACAGCACAGAAGTTTCACTGGATAAATGTCTCCTGAAATGTTTGGATAATTGCGCAGTCTCTTAAAATTACATGGTAACCAGTTTCATTTGATCTACTTTAAAAATACATCTTTCGGTTCCTGAGGAAAATGTATACACACATAATTTGGCAACTGCTCCTCAATGTGGAGAATGAAATTTTTGCCTGTGTATTGGCATTTCATAGCAGACATTCATATTAACGGTGTTTATGCAAGATGAGATGAACATCTATTAACTAGAAAGCTGCTAAAATGACATTATATTGAGGAGAAGCTCTGGAAGGTATAAATGGTGCTTAGGAGCACATTGGATTGTGCCCTTTTTTCCCATATGTTCCTTTCCCCTTCTCAACTATGATCTCTGTGAAGGCAGAGGCCGTGTCTGATTCACTTTTGAGCCCCAGAATGAAAGCTAGGGTGTAACACATGGAAAACAGAACTGATTGGCATTGAGAGGTGCAGTCTTGTGGCTACTTGGAATCTGTCTAGAATGATTTTTTTTTTTCAAAACTTGAGAAGAACACAGAAAGGGTTTTTGAGCTGAGGAATGCCAGTGATAATCTGAGATTTAGGAGTGTGTCGTGACTGTTAGGGTATGAGAGATCATAAGGGATGGGATGAAATAAAGTGACAAAAAGCATAGAGATGGTAAAAGTATTGAAAATAGCAACTTCTACTAACTGTAAATAAAGAAAATTAGTGATTCTTTTATAAAAATTAGAAATGGGATATACCAAGTATATAGACACAAAATATATTATTCATTAATACAACCTTAGTACAAAAATGGGTAAATAAGCCTATTTGAGGAAATATGAAAGCAAGCATGGTATAGTACAGGATGATATAGACACTGAGAGGGTTGATCTCTCAAGAATGTGGTTTACAATAACGTGATCACTAAGAAGTGTATTCAGGAGTGTTGAAAAGAAGCTGAGATACCCAGGATAGAAGGGAAGGATAGGGCAGAACCCTGAGTCACATTGGAGCATAGTATTAAGAAGTAGCCATCAGAATGGCTAAGAGTCATAATTTTGTTTGATTTTTCAAGTACATGATCTCTGACCTGTTTAGGGTGCCTTAGGTATGAGCTGAAAGAAGTAATTAAGTGATGGACCCAAAATGCAACTCCAGATATATTTCATCTTGCAATAGAATTTCAGCGAAACCTAAAGGATAGATTGATGAGATTCAAATGAACAAATTATTTAATAACTTATTTACGTACATTGCAACAGAACTGCAGAAAATCAAGCCATACCTTTGGCTGATGACTTCTTGAGTTGATAGTCTAGCTTTGTGTTGAAAAGAGGGATTGATTAGCTAAATTAAAGTTACAGTAAAAATTATCTGAATAGAACTTCAGGTAAGCCCAAAACCTTGATCTATTGAGGGTAGGGTGCCCTGAAAAGTTGGCTTTTAATTCTCTAGTCTAGCAGCAAAGATCTTAGGAATATGGTGGTTACCAGTGAATAGGAAGGTACTAGAGGGTATCTAAAAATTCATACATAACCAAAAAACAGGAAAATGGTGAAGGCAGGTTCCCAAAGGCCTGATGATACCCTCTCTTTAGACAGATGGTCTCATTGACAGCAGTGGGACGATATGAGAACTTGAAAGCCAAGAGTACTTATCAAACTGCATGCATGCTGCTGGCTGGCCATTTCACGCTGTGTAGCCATGTCTAGATTTATAGATGACAGCTTTATCCATTACCTACATTAAAGGATTGCATGTCTTTTGCTGGTGTCTGGTGGTGTCTTTCCATAGTGACTATCACACTTGTGCAATCACGCATCATCGTTAGAGTCAAAAGATACACTATTAATTTGTGAGGAAAATAAATAATAGTGGTGAAAAAGAACTTGAGTGAATCTGATCATTTAGACAAGCATGGCAAGTAAGAGTTACTGTATGACCAAATGTCATGTGATTGGTAATAGCTACCCAGAATTTTATGTTGAAAAGCTTTTTGAAGTGGCATCTTGTCACCTCAAACGGGCAACTATAATCAATTATCGACCTCTTCCAAGGTCACAGTGAATAGACTAGAAGGTAATAGTCACAAGCAAGCCAGGTATTTGCCATACATGCTGTTGAGGAAGGCATTAGCATTTTTATAACAAGTAGAAAATTGGGGACCTCAACCCTCTCTTGTAGGGTTAAATCACTGATATGAAATAGTCTTTCATATATTTTTGAAATGCAAATAATTCATCAGTTGTGGTTTGTTGTTGAGTTCTCAACAATCTATTGTTATAAAGAAATCAATTATAAGATTAAGAAGCATATAATGAGCTAGAGGTGCAGAGGAGAGATCCTAATACAGAATATCTAAGATTGCTGCATAAAATAAAAAATTTTATAATATGGCTGTGCTAGTGGTAAAGTAAGGGAGAACATTAGCTTTGAGGACCAAAAAGGAAATATGAATAAGAGGAATATGTTGGAGTAGCTGAGGGAAGAAAGACAAAGCCTAGGTCCTCAACAGAGCAGGAGATCAGATTGAAGTCATCAGCACGAGTCTGGGACAATGAAAGACACTGACAGTGTCACCTGGAACAGGGGCTGAGAGGTCCCAAAGAGGAAGACTTGCTTATTTAACCTTGGTTCCGGCAAGAACATGAAAAAAGAAAAAGACTGGTTTTCGTAAGCATTCCTAATCTGAACCTTACCTTCATTTAGGTTTGGTGTCTGAATTCACAATATCTGTTGGATATAGAGTAATTCTAGCTGAAAATTTTATTTAAAGTGATTCTGATCAGTGATGCTGATTCTGATCAGCATCTGATTCCCCAGACGCATTGGAAAATAAGATGCAAAACTTTTCTTATTGGGCGTTTTTAATTGAAGTTCTACAAGAATCCTCAGAGATATAACGTTCCAAGGAACATGAGTATGTGATAAAAATCATGAATGCTGTGAGGTAAGGTACCACAAGCAAGAATCATCAGATAAAAAGGAAATTACAAAATTGAATCTTCGAGGACAAGAAGATATTGAAGATATTGGAACTATGAAAAATATAAGTCTACTTAATTTATTTAGAGAAAATTTAAAACAAGTTTTAAAAAAATGATGGAGGAACAAAGACAATTAAAATTAACCAGGTAGATTTGAAAAAAAAAAACTGTCAACTGAAAAACAAAGCACAACGTGAGAGTTGTGATTTAAGTTTTATCTGGGGCAAAATGAGGACTCTAGCCTGGGAGACAGTGTCTCAGATAGTTCTGAGAAACTGCTCCTAAGTGGTAGGGGGAAGGGCAGTGTTATATATGATTTTAGTGTAGGGGGGACGTGCAGTGGAGCACACATGTTGGCAGAGGCTGGCTGCTCGTCACGAGAGCAGATGTCACTGTTAATGCTTTTAGTGCTTTTCTAGATATGAGGAGATGCAAGAATTGTGCTCATAAAATCTTCTCCTGCAATTATCTATCTGAAGACTTGTTCTGCCAGTTTTTCTCAGAACACAAAGGCTTCCTTCCTGATCTCCACCCTGAACACCTTTCAGGGTGTGTTGAAGGTCCATGGCTGCAGTGGCTAGTGACCTCATCCTTGTAGAGGCAGATGGCAAATGCCACTTTTTTTCGTTGGCAGAACCAAAAAGAACTTCTATAAATGAGAAAGAGGATAATTACAAATAAAGACTCAATGAACAGGATAAACAGCAGACTGTTCATAGAATTAGAAAGAAGTAGTGAGTTAGAAAAGTAAATCCATACATGCAATGTATTACAGACACATACAAAAAAATGTTCAAGAGAAATACTGGTTAAAGAAAAGCAATCCAAAATATATGGAATTTTAGAAGAAGAGAATAGAACTGTAGAGAATAAACTGTTGAGGATTTTTCAGAATTTATAAAACTCAATACTCAGATTTAGAAAGCCCAACACATCCGAAAGGTTGGTATAAATGTAAGCAAACCAAGTCTCGGAAATGTGAAACTAAAGAACACTACATACAAAGAGAATGTCTTAAAATCAGGCTTAGGGAAATGACTTTATCTGCAAGTGAAAGCCAGTTTGACTGACAGCTCCGCTCTCAAAGGCAACAATAAAAGCTGGAAGACAGTGGAATACTATCTTCAAAATGTTGTTAAGAGTTGGTGACAACTAGAATGTTTTATCCACTGGAACTCTTGAAATAAATAGAGATAAAATACAGAAACTTCATTCAAAAATGTAGATCATTCACTAACCAAAACTTTACTATTAGAAACTTCAATATGAAAAATGAAAAAGGGGATATGACAACAATTGCAGGAGTGATTAAGGAGACAATATAATAAAAACCTTAGGCCAGTGATTTTGAAAAATTACGTAAAATGGAAAGTTTGTTAAATTTTTTTTTTTTTTTTTTTTTTTTTGCGGTACGCGGGCCTCCCGCTGTTGCGGCCTCTCCCGTTGCGGAGCAGCAGGCTCAGCGGCCATGGCTCACGGGCCCAGCCGCTTCGCGGCATGTGGGATCCTCCCGAATCGGGGCACGAACCCTTGTCCCCTGCATCGGCAGGCGGACTCTCAACCACTGCGCCACCAGGGAAGCCCTAAATTTTTTTTTTTTTTTTTAATTGACTCAGGAAGAGAAATAAAACTTGAATTATCTATAATCATTAAACATACTGAATCAATTTTAAAATTTTTCCCCAAAATATTAAGCCCCAATGATTTTATGCATGAGTATTCCCACACATTTAATAAACCTAATCTTAAACAAATTCTTTCAGAGAATAGAAAAGTAATATAATCTTGACGTTAAAACCAGGCAAGGACAGCTTGAGAAGTGTGTGAAAAAAATGAAACCTAATATCACCATAAATATAGAAGCAAAAATTCTAAACAAAAATTATAAGCAAACTGAATCCAGCAATGAAAAAAGCAACGTGTCCTGAGCAAATTGAATTTATCACAGCAAAGAAATGTTCAACATTAGAATGCCTATTAGTAAAATCTTCCATATTCGCTGGTTCAAGGAGAAAATATGACCATCTCAGTAGGCTCAGGAATTCCACAGCAGTACACATTAAACATGTTTTGGTAGAGCACAAGGTAAAAATACAAATAAGGGAATCTTCTACTTTTCGATTAAGGATCTTTATGCTCCCTACCCCACACCAAAAAACACATGGCCAATATAATAGACAATTGAAACACTCGAAGTATTTCTTCTAAAAAATTGTTGCCAATTTTGTTTAATACACTAGCAGTGCTAGCCAGTGCCCTAAGAAGAGAAAAAGACGTAAAAGTTGTAAAGATTGGAATGAGAATAAAATTATCATTATTTTCAAATTATATAACTGCCTACATAGAAAGCCCACATGAATATACAGAGAAATAACTGATACTTGACTTTGCAAAATTGACAATTACATGACAAATATCCAAAGCCAACTTCATTTCTATACATGAGCAACAAATTATAAATAAATGCAACTTTCAAAAATTTTGATGTGTCATAGCAAACAAAAAGTACCTAGCAGAAAGGTGCATGAACTTTAGGAAGAAAATGTTGCCATTATTGAAAGCCATTAAAGAATAACTAAATAAGTGGGGTGCCAGAAAATAGTCATGGATGAATGGATAGAAAGTTTTAATATCACAGCAATGTGAGTTAAGCCATAATTGATATATAATTCCAATGATATATGAATTCCAATGAAAATCCTGAATCTCAACATTTTTTTTTTTGCTTTCTTTTTTGATTTTGTTTATTTGTTCTTTTGTGGAGTCCGCCAAGGTGATGTTTTTTAACTTTTTATTTTATATTGGAGTATAGCCAATTAACAATGTTGTGATAGTTTCAGGTGCACAGCTAAGTGACTCAGCCATACATATACATGTATCCATTCTCCCCCAGACTCTCCTCTCATCCAGGCTGCCACGACATTGAGATTTTAAATTTGTGTGAAATTTTAAAAACTGCAAAAATAGCTGACAATCCTGACAAAGATAAACCAAATAGGAAAAGTTGTGGTACCTCGTATCAGTTTTTATACTAAACTTATAGCAATAGATGAAATGTTGTAGACAAATCAGTTTTTAAAAATGTACCAGTGGAACAGAATGGAGGGCCAGGAATCATGTATATACACCTGTGAAAACCTGATATCTGACAGAGCTTGCATTGTACACCAATGCAGAAAGGATGGACTGTTTTATCAAATGATGCTGGAAATATTGGACCTCTATATTTAAATAAAAATGTATTTGGACCCCACCTCACATCATAGTCACAAATCAATTCAAAGAGAATTCAACGCTTTATTTTTTAAAAAAAGAAATATAGGTAAATATCTTACTGACTTTGGTATAGTGAAGGTTTTCTTAAACATGATACCAAAAATGTGATTTATATTCAACTTCATTAAACTCAGAACTCATTCATTAAAAGACAGTCCAATAAGAGCAAAAAGGTGAATGACCACAGAATTGACAGACGTCAATGGGAGCATCATATGGTGGACCTACCGGATACAGAAACCACCTGAGTAAGCAAAACAAGGGTCATTCATCTAAAAGATAGAGAAGGGGGACTTCCCTGATGGTCCAGTGGTTAAGACTCCCCGTTTCAACTGCAGTGGATGCAGGTTCGATCCCTGGTTGGGGAACTAAGATCCTGCCTGCTGCCCGGCCAAATAAGAGATAGACAAGGACATTATATCACTCAAGATACTCAGCAGAGAACTCGCATTATTATCCAGTGACAGAAGAGGGTGGAAGGCTCCAGAAATGCTGCAAAAGTGTCTCTACCAGTGGACACAATTGTGGATTAAAATTGCAGAGCTAATGATGGATACATCAGATGTTCTGGAAGCTCAGCTGTGCCTCTCCAAGCCAGTCCTACATACATGAGACAAGAGCGCTTCCACGTGTAAACCGGTCTGCATGCGTGAGGACTACCTCATCTAAGGAAATACAAGTCTCCTCCCTCATGTAATACAATATACAGTGTGACTCAGACAGCTGTGGAGTAGATCACACTCAGGCTGCACGCAGTTCTCTGTTACTGCTCTTTGCTCCCCTAGTCTAACACAGCCCTAGTCAAAGTATTATACTTCGCTGAATTTAGAATGGCCAGACAAAAACAAGGGCCAGTTCCTCAGACATCTCTGGAAGGCAGAGATGGACAATTGGTGAACAATGCAAACTCATAGTCATAGGCAAGCTCTGGGCCCAGCCTACAAAAAGTCTGGAAAAGATATTTGCAACACAAAAAAATTGACTGTCAATTTGTATCAAGAATACGTAAGGAAAAAAAAAAAAAAAGAATACGTAAGGAATTCCTCCAAATAAATAACAAAATACAAACAACTCAATATAAAAAAATTACAATAGACAAAATAAGCCTAAGGAAATGAAACCTGAATTGGCCATAAACATATCAAGAGACTCAACCTAATTAGTAATCAGGGAAGTTCAAATTAAAAACAAAGAGGTAGAATTTCATACCCATCATATTGGAAAAAATGAGCATAGGACATACCTGGCTGTTGCACTTATTAAGACCCACAAAAGACCACTATAATGATGTTAAGTAAACAAACGTTTTTAAGGTAGGGAGAATTCATTCAGTTTATTACCTTAGATAAGTCTAGCATGTTACCAGTGGCTGAAATTTGTAGGTAAAATTTGACATTATCCTAGTAAAGCAAGAAAGGCGTTTAGTCATTCCAGCTGGATGGTTATGGCTTGATTTTAGCAGCTGATGTGCTCCTCAAAATTTCCCTTTCTGTTTTTTCATTTAGCAAGGAAATATAATTTTCATTTTAAAGTTAGAGATTATTAGCTTCACATTTAAAAATAAGCTTTAATGTGAATATGTATGTCAAAGTATAGTTTTCTAATGTTTCTCCCAAAATAGTAAAAAAGTCATGAATGTTGCTGGAAGTGCACAAAGTGATTTTAGACGATACATAAAAAAACTTTTTGAAGAAAACTATTACTATTTTAACATGTACATTAAAAAAACATATAATCAATACATGGGTGTTATTTAAGTGATCTAAATAAAAGTAAATGAGTTGTTTGGAAGTAAATTTTTAAAAATATATGTGACCTTAAATGTTTTTTGGAATAAAAATGACATCTAATACTTACTGAGTGCTTATCATCAGTCAGGTGTTTTTCTAAATGCTTTCCATATATTCATTAATGTAATCATTTCAACAACCCTCTGGTAAAAGCAATATTATCATCAATGCTTTCAAAAGTTATGTAACGCGCCCAAGTTCACAAAACTACTTAGTGGCAAGGTCAGGACTCAAACACAAGCTTTGTTTCGCTTGAGTTTAACCTATAATCTTTACATTTCCTCTACATCACAGTAAAAAAGGAATATATCGACAATATCATATTTAATTAAAAATACAAATAGTATCGGTTTGTATCCATTGGAAAAAATATTACCTGGTCATTTATGAAAAAATATGTGAAAAATTAGGAAAATATAGGAAATAGGAAATAAGGAAATACATCTTTCCTAGGTCTATTATGCAAGGAAAACCACCTTCACACATTCATTGATCTAGTTCCATCCATCCCTTTTTCTCTGTAAATATCAGTTTTTAAATCAATAAATTTATCCTATAATAATCCTCACTTCTAGAGAATTCTTATTTAAAACTTAACTCCTTGTTGAAGTTAAAGACCATTTTATCATGCTTGGATCCTGTAAGAGGGAAGAAAACTAACATTGAAAGTCCTACTAACAATAAAGTACTTTACCCACCAATTATCCCTTTAAATTTTCCCAGAAAAAAAGCACTTAAAATGCGAAAATGAATTAGTATTGCTTTATATGCTTTAGGGCCATTAGAAAGCCATCTAATTCTTATCTTCTGAATGAACTGTGTGTTCTGCTTCTCACTTAGATTCTCCCTATTCCCAGCCCTTTAATCATATTTGCCATTTTCCTCTAAGCCTTCTTGAAGTTCATCCTACTCCTTTCGCATCTAGAACGGTACATACTATTGCATATTATATCTCATCATACTGAGTTTAATGAAAAGATAGCTTTTAAGTGCCTACCTTATATGTATCCTACCCCATCAATATGGCTGTTAAAAATAATTATGACTGTTATTCAAGTCGTAAACCACCATGATCCTTGAGCTAACGTCTATTTTTCAATCTATACTCAGTCATTTCTATCATCTTGTAATTGCAAAACCCGTAATAACCCCTTCCATACTGAACCTCCGTGATAGTTTACCATCACTTACTTCCCTAAGAGTATATCAAATTTCAAGACATACAATCTCTACTTTACTCACTCTCCTCTCCTGGATTAGGGCAACCAGAAAACTTTAATGATGAATATTTCTATTTACTATACAATGTGGCTTGCAAATAAAAATGTCAGAAGTTATAGATGCAGAGTGAAGTCCACATCAAGAAACTGGCAGATTAAATGCATACATTTCCAAAACATCACTAAAAGGACCGGGAAGAGATTTTTTTTTTTTTTTTAAGACATAAGCCCATAGGTCAAAGATAACAGGAAAGGGCTTCCCTGGTGGCACAGTGGTTGAGAGTACACCTGCCGATGCAGGGGACACGGGTTCGTGCCCCGGTCCGGGAAGATCCCACATGCCATGGAGAGGTTGGGCCCGTGAGCCATGGCCACTGAGCCTGCGCATCCGGAGCGTGTGCTCCACAACGGGAGAGGCCACAACAGTGAGAGGCCCGCGTGCCGCAAAAAAAAAAAAGATAACAGGAAAGATAACAGTAACGAAATTGATGTGTGAGCTGATTTAATGGATCTGAGAAGCGTAAATCCTAACCCGCAGTGGGAAAAGCTGAGAAGCAAAGCAATTGCCACTGTAAGACCTTCCAAAAGCTTAAGAATAGGTACCCCTGAAAGTGACAGTGATGGTAAAGCTAAACACAGAAAGAGAATTTGAAAACATTTTTAAGAAGCAGCTAGATCCAGATTTCCTCTCTGAATATATGCAACCAGACAACTGCTCTCCCAGAAGCAAGCGTCAGTGAGATCAACACCTGTGTAAGAAAGAAAGCAAGAAAGATCGAGCAGAAAGCTTTCGGTCCTTAATAGTCACCAAAAGGCCTTCCAGCTGGGTTGACTCTTCTGAATTGTCCTGAGTTGGGTGAGGGGCATGGACACTCACACTGACCAATCATTGTAGGCAAGCTGTCTCCACAGATCCATGGTCATGGGCAAGGTGACCCTCTTCAACCCAGGGCACGCCCAACAGCTGGGGAAATATATCCTTTGGTTGTGAAAGGGAATATGAAGGGCACAGCACACCTCCCTTCCCTTACAGGAAACTTGAGACGTGCAAGGTGAAATAGAGGGTCTCTAGACTGAAGGAAACCAGAAACATTTCCAGTTACAGGTGTAGTACTGAAAAAGGAAGAAACAAATGTTTACAACCCAAATACTGCAACCTCCTCCCTCTTCCTCATCTTGGCTCCTGGAATGCTGGCATCCAAGTCTATACCCTCTTGGTAAGGCTTGGGAAGGTCTTTTCAAAATAATCTGGACAGCAGGAGGAAAGTTCTGAATACACTGCTATTAGGACTTGCTCATGGAAATTCTTATCACCCTAAAATACAGAACACATTTGGCATACCCTACTCATGTACTTAGGCCTTCTATGCAGATTTATCATGTTTCACTCTTAAATATGAGCTGACATTAAAATCTTCCCAGATTAAAATCTACTAAAAGCTTCTAATACAGAAGTTTATAAACCAATATAAACAAAGAGAAAAAGCGACCTTGAGTAAGAAGAAACTCTTCAGGAATAACTACTGCTAACATTTAATATGCCTGGAGAGATAAGAATAGACATTAAATCTGTGAAATTAACATGGGATACTGTGGAAAAAAGAAAGGAAACAAACTACTAAAAAAATCACTTTGGAAAATAAAAAATAATGATGCAGTTTTTAAAAACTGTCAGTAGAGAATTTGGAAGATTAAGTGGAGGGATCTTCCATAAAGTTAAGCAAACTGACAAAGATGTAGTAAAATAGAAAAAGAAATAAGAAAATTAAAGGACCATCTAGGACTGCACTGTCTTAGTATTTTCTGTGATGATGGAAATATTCTATGTTTTCACTGTCTAATACAGTATCCACTAACTGTATGTGGCTATTGAACACTTGAAAGGTGGCTAGTGGGACTGAGGAACTGAATTTTTTAAACCTATTTAATTTCAATTAATTTAAGTGCAGATGTGAGAAGGCACATGTGTCTAATAGCTGCTGTATTGAACAGCATAGATCCAGGAGGTTAAGCAACTAGATTAAAAAGAGTACCCCCACAAAAAAAAGGGGGAGAAAATGAAACTAGTTGGAAGGGGAGGAATCCATCAATCAACTAATACAAGTTCCTAGAACTGAAGGACATGAATTTCCAGACTGTGAAACTTTTTTTTTTTTGGTTTCCAGAAAGGAATAAAAGGGTAATATAGAAGAGATTGGAAACCAGAATGACTTTAGACTTCTCAAGAGGAACACTGGAAGCTAGAAAACAATAGAACAATACCTTACAAACTGGAACCCTTGTACACAGTTGGTGGGATGCAAAATGGTGCCAACTCTATGGAAACAGTATGGAGGGTCCTCAAAAAATTAAAAATAGAACTGCCATATGATCCAGCATTTCCATTTCTGGGTATTTATCGAAAAGAATTGAAATCAGCATCTCCAAGAGATATTAGCACTCCCATGTTCACTGCACACTATTCATAATAGCCAAGATGTAGAAACAGCTTAAATGTCCATAAACAGATGAAGGCATAAAAAATGTGGCATATACATACAATAGAATGTTATTAAGTCTTAAAATAGAAGGAAGTCCTGCGATGTGTGACAACATGGGTGAAACTTGAAGTATTACACCAAGTGAAGTGAGATAGTCACAAAAGGACAAATACTACATGGTTCCACTTACATGAGGTATCTAAGGGATCTATTCCATGCTCCTGGAAGCAAAGAGTAGAACTGTGGTCGCCAGGGACAAGGGGAGGGGGAAATTGGGAGTTGCTAATCAATGGGTATAAAATTTCAGTTACGTAAGATGACTACGTTTTAGAGATGTGCTGTACAACATTGTACCTGTAGATAACACTACTGAATTGTACACTTTAAAATCTGTTAAGAAGGAAAATCTCATTTTAAGTGCTCTTACCATAAAATTTTTTTAAAATAATATTTCTTTTTTAAATATTTATTTATTTATTTGGTTGCATCGGGTCTTAGTTGCGGCAGGCGGGCTTCTCTTTTTTTTTCAGTTGCGGCTCACAGACTCCTTATTTGTGGCTCACCGGCTCCTTAGTTGGGGCATGTGAACTCTTAGTTGCGGCATGCATATGGGATCTAGTTCCCTGTCCAGGGATTGAACCTGGGCCTCCTGCGTTGGGATCACGGAATCTTAACCACTGTGCCACCAGGGAAGTCCCAGTAGAATTGTTCTTAAAAAATTCTGGATGAATGACTTCAAACCCAGACTCTATACCTAGCCAACTGCCAATAAAGTCAAGGGTAAAAAAATATATATATTTTTTTCAGACTTGAAAGGTGCCTAAAACTTTACTTCCCTTCTGTATACCTTTTCTCAAGAATCTACTTGAGGGCTTCCCTGGTGACGCAGTGGTTAAGAATCCGTCTGCCAATGCAGGGTACACAGGTTCAAGCCCTGGTCCGGGAAGATCCCACATGCTGAGCAGCAACTAAGCCCATGCGCCACAACTACTAAGCCTGCGCTCTAGAGCCCGCAAGCCACAACTACTGAGCCTGCATGCCACAACTACTGAAGCCCGGACGCCTAGAGCCTGTGCTCCACAACAAGAGAAGATATTGCAGTGAGAAGCCCTTGCACTGCAGTGAAGAGTAACCCCCGCTCGCCGCAACTAGAGAAAGCCCGCGCACAACAACGAAGACCCAACACAGCCAAAAACACGATAAATAAAATTTAAAAAAAAAAAAAAAGGAATCTACTTGAGACTGTAGTGCACAAAATTGAGGCAGGAAGCCAAGGAAAATGAAGTCGTGAGATTTGGGAAATTAAGATGTAATTTGAGAGAGTATGTGGTATTTTCAGGATGACAGTCAAGGGACAGCTCAGGATGAAAGCTGTGTGCTAGGTATAGCAAGCCATCCTGCCCAGATGAGAGCAGGGAGAAAGCTCTGGGAGAAGTTCTCAAGATTAGCTGATATTCCAATTGAGGCAACAAAACCTACTGAGGAAAAATTTGCATAATTTGTCTGTGAATATAGAAAAAAACTCAGATAATTATTAACTCCAAAGAAAACAAAATCTTGTGTAGTAAATTTAAAGATTTACTGTACACCAAACTGCTCAATTCTCACCATACTGTGAGCACTGAATACTGATCTAACCAAAGAAACCATATAACCCTGGGATGTGGGTGCCTGGGGGATGCGATATAATACTGAACAAAATTCTCATCTGTTAGAGTGAAAAACAAGTCAATAGTGCCAAGAACTGGAAAATCAAGAAAATGACAATATAGATACATTATTTTTAAGGAAGTGATTACTAAAAACAAAATGGCCAAAAGACTTTAAAAGTTTTGTTTCTGGTGCAGAAAAAAAATGGGATGAGATGATCTGGGAACTTCTGGTTTTCTAAGAACTTTTGGACTATTTACAGCCACGTGCATGTATAACTTAATTTTTTTAAAGAAGAATATGTGTCTGATTAATTGTCTCAGATACATTGAGAAATTATTAATCCACCTTCAGTTCAGTCAGCACTCATCCAAATCTGCCCTAATTTTTCTAATGAGTGATAAGAAATTTCCTAAAGTCTTAGGAAAATACATAAAACAAAATAAAACAAATAACACTTCCCTTTTCTCTCTGTCAGTTACGTAAGTTGATTAGATGGCTCCTCATATCAGGAAAAACAACATATTACTCAAAAGAGAAGGGTAGCATCAAAAGTGGCCTTTTATGATGAAGACTAAGAGGGGGATGCTTGGGTTGTCTTAGTGGAACCAGGAGTTCTCTGCCAGGAAGAGTGGGTGTTGAAGTCTTAACTGTGTGCCAGGAAGCATAACAGTGGGTGATTTTACCAACAAGCTCCCACTGAAGCCTGTTCTAAGGCTCTGCAGCTAGTGAGTGTTTAAGGGTCCATCCCAGGTCTGACTTCAAAGCCAAAAGGAAACACTTCTTTCTCAAGAATGAGCAAAATCGGGGCCAGCGTGGGGGCAGATTGCTTAGTGGTGAGAGTCCTGGAGCAGTAGCCCCGAGCTGGGCTTGCTGCCTATTGTTCCTAACTATAAAGTGAAGCAATACACGAGGTGTGACTAAGTGGCTCATTTGATTCCGTTTGCCATCAGAAGATGTGATATCATTTTGAGGATTAAATATTACAGGTCATCTATGTCCTTCACCCATCAGCCAAAGGTCCATTTTCCAAGTGTTCCCTGACCCACCAAAACAAACAAAAAGAACTGCTTCCACCATATTAGAAGGACTATCCTGTAAAGCTTATAGACCTCTTATGACATAAAACAGGGAATTTTCCCACAGTTTTTTTCCCAGTGATAATGTTGACTTAAAAAAAATTACACAATGTGAGAGTTGCGAGTTAAGTGTTATTTGGGGCAAAAAGAGGAATATAGCCCGGGAGACAGCATTGCAGATAGCTCTGAGGAACTGCTCCAAAGGCGTAGGGGGGTAGGTCAGTATATATGTGATTTTGGTGAAGGGGGAGTACATGCAATCAAGCACGTATTTTTACAGAAGGTATCATGAGGGTTACTGCTAGTCACGAGGAGCAGACGTCACTATAAAGGAATTTAGTGTTTTCCGAAATACGAGGAGATGCAAGAATTGTGCTCATAAAATCAGCTCCTGAAGATATCTAACTATCTGAAGACCTGTTCTGCCAGATTTTCTTAGAGCACCAAATGCCTCATTCCTGATCTCCACCCTGAATTCCTTTCAGGGGGTGTTGAAGATCAACAGCTACTGCAGCACCTGATTTAATCCTTGTAGAGGCATATGGCAAGTGCCAGTTTGTAGTTGACAATAATTAGAACTTATATGGCCATATACCAGCAGATCTCAAGCTAATCTGTGCATAACAGCCTTAGGTGGACTTCTCCCCTACCTGACCTAAGCCCTGAGTACTGCCGTTGCCTGACTGGAGTCTAATCAGCTACCTTTGGAAAGAAGGATATTACAAGGTCTGTCAGTTCAACAAAATAAAACTTTTGCTGAGATCATCACAATGTTTATACCTCGGTGAAATCAAGAATGTCACACAAAATTCAGTTCCACTGCAGCAGAAGTAGTCAAATGACCAAAGAATCCAAATATTTTTTTTAAAAATCCCAGTGAGTCTTGTTTTAGTTAGCTTGGGCTGCTATAACAAAATACCATAGCCTGGGAGGCTTAAGCAACAGACACGCATATTTCTTGTGGTTCTGGAGGCTGGGGAAGTCTGAGATCAAGGGGCCAGCCTGGTGGGGTTCTGGTGAGAGCCCTCCTCCTGGCTTGCACTGAGCTGCCTCTCACTGACTGCAAATGGGAGTGGGGTGATAGGAGATCTTTGGTCCCTTTCCTCTTCTTATAAGGGCACTAATTGAATCATGGGAGCTTCACCCTCATGACTTCATCTAAACCTAATTACCGCCTGTCTAAGGCCCCACTTCCAAATGCCATCACACTGGGAGCTGGGCCTTCAACATATGAATTTGGGGAGACACAAACCTACAGCCCATAACAAGCCCACACATAAAGAGACCCCTGTGAGTGTTTCCTTTGTTTGTCCAAGAAGCTCAAGATTTCAAGCTCTTTGGATTTTGAATCTCACTTGCCATACAATTTATCTGCATGACAGTGAGTCCTGAAGCTTTTTACATTTGAACAGGTAGCTGTGATCCTGTACCAGCCTTTCGGGTGATCAAGTGTCACATCTCAGAGGAGTCTTGCAAACCTGAAAATCTTGCAAACCCGAAAGCACGAGGCTAACTGCTAAAATCACATATCCTCCTTCCTGTTCAAAGCTCTTCCAACTTTGGGTAGAAATTAGTCACACTACTTCCAAAGAAGGGGGTTTACTTCTAAGGATTTTGTTGGGAAACACATAAAAATACCCCTTTTAGTTTGAATTCTTCGATAACTGAGACAGAAAATTAGTTTCAGAAGAAATGGTACTATATACCTAACAAATTTGCACCACTTCTTCATAGGAAAAGTACGAGAGTCTTCAATTTCATAAATAGGCAGTGAATGACATCTTTTTCTTCAAAGAACTAGTTATAGTTGTTGAAAACAAAGCCAAATCAAACAAAAAAAAGAAAAAATAACTTTATCTCTATATAGAGTAACAGCACTTTCGAGTCTGTTTTACAGATGAGAAAAAATGGAAGATTCATGTTATTGATTTACTGGTTCTCAGTGATCTTTCCTACTGCCATCTCCCAAACACAGGATTGGAGAGAAAATAATAATTGTAAATGATGCATATATTTTTTACATTATTTAATTGAACAGATGTGTGACACCAGATTACCCCTTCAGAACTGAAGGACCTCCAGCTTCCGGAAGTGTTGCTGGCTGACAGCCCTGAGCTGTAAGCTGTTTACATGGATTATCTGGGCTGAAAAGAGGGCCTGTCCAAGGTTGCATCCCATCCCAGGCAACCTTCATCCAATGCCTGGTCAATGGTCAGGGGAGAGTGGGCATGAAGGCCAGGTCCTCGCCTCTAACTTGAGACAATTCTGAAGAATACTTTTAGCTCCAGAACTCCCCAGAAATTGGCCAAAGGCCTTGTTGGAACTATAGCACAGCCCTACGTTCCACTCTGCCCAGTCCTGATGCAAAATCCTGCTTTGTTCCTTCCCCAACAGATGTAGACCCTGAGGACATCCCCAGGGACCTGCCTTGCATGCAGTTCTCTGCTTTAGTCCACTTCTTGTGGAACTCAACTCAATCCCACTTTCTCTATTTCTCTTTCTGTATCTCTTTGTCCCCCTCTGTGTGTCTCTCTCACACACAGCGGGCAAAATTGCCTTTCATTGTAATGAAAACCAGGGATTAAATTAAATCAGTTTTATTTCATTCCTTTTTTATAGCTGAGTAGTATTCCACTGTATATATGTACCACATCTTCTTTGTCCATTCATCTGTAGATGGACACTTAGGTTGCTTCCATGTCCTGGCTATTGTAAATAGCACTGCAATGAACACTGGGGTGCATGTGTCTGTTCGAATTAGAGTTTCCTCTGGATATATGCCCAGGAGTGGCATTGCTGGATCATATGGCACTCTATTTTTCATTTTTTAAGAAACCTTCACACTGTTCTCCATAGTTCTCAAGGGCACAAGTCAGACTACCTTAATGTAAATTTCAGTGACACTAACAAGCACAAATTAGTAACGTAAACAACAGTGTCAAAACTGGAAATAACACCAAATCACAACTCTCTAGGATTTGAGTGGAATCAGAAGATTAACCACTGGACCCTGGCGGTCCAGTGATTCTGGCTCTGAGCTTTCACTGCCGAGGGCCTGGGTTCAATCCCTGGTTGGGGAACTAAAGATCCCACAAGCTTCATAGCACAGCCAAAATAAAATAAAATAAAAAGATTAAAGCTTGATAGTAGCCAAGTGCTTGTTTTCTAGTATCTCTTGTAAATCTGGCATGCTTGATTGTCTTTTGATTCTTACATAACCTGAACTCAGTGGTTTCCAAACTTTTCCATATGCTAGTGTCGTTCTGTTTTCTTTCTCAGAGGGCTCAATTCTGCTTGCTGCTGTTGTGCAAGAGACACTGAGTTTCCCTGTCGCTAAGAGAGGGATACTCACCCAAAATGCTAGTGAGCATCCATTTTTATGTAAATTACTGGGAGGCAGGGAAGAACTGCTTTGGTGTCACACTTGACTGTCACTGGAAAAATTATTTGGAGGTTTAATGTTTCATAAAGTCAGAAAGCACAATGTCATATGTGTACTTTGAAACACAGAAAATTTAGCCCAGGGGCTACCCCTAGATTCATTGTTGCACTTATGTAATCAGCAAAGAGTCAGCTAACATCTAGAGACAGGAGGGTGAAAAGGGCAAATTCCACTGACTTTCAGGGAGTCGCATGGTCAAATAACTACAATATGTTATTCTATCTATATAGTAAAGCAGAGCTGTGGAAAAGTGTTTTAGAGAGTGATGTGATTATTTCTGAGTAGGAATGGAAGAGGATAGGGAAGGGAAGGGAAGACTTCTCAAAGGAGATGCCAGTTTCAGAAGAAAACTGTTTGGCTAGAGCGATGGTAGAACATAAACCAAAAATCATATTCTTGTAACAAACAGCCATGACCTTATTGGAACCACTGAGCTTAAGAGTTGAACCAGTAACTGCATGAAAATCTGGCATCAGCAGACACAATAGACAGAGATGGAACACGACAGTTTGCTTTGGTATGGGGCTCAAATTGCTGGTGGATTCAGTTGTGTCTCCCCTCACCCATCATCTCTGTGTTCTCTTGGGGCTTGCTTATTGCTCTAAGTAGCTTTTTGGATCTTTCGCTTGTAAGAACCTCCTAGGAAGAAAGAATGGGGATTCTCTACCCCGGAAATAGTATAGTATGTGTGAGACAGGACTATATATTTCTTTGTTTTCTAGCTCCTAGCACAGTGGCTGCCACGTAGTAGACACATACTTGAAAGACACACACAAACACACACTTTGGAATGCGTGGATGTGTAAACAATCAGCATACTGATTACGAAAGGCAAATGGGGTGAAAAGTTTTTCCTTTTATTTGTTTCTTACCCAAGTAAAATTCCAGTGGTACTCTGTGTAAATGACTATTATAAAACTAATCGTACTTATTTGATTTGTTAGAAGATTTTGACTCCTTGTTAAAGAGTAATGCCTTTGTTAGCATAAAGCTACTCACAAAAATAGTTATCCAACATCATACACAATTCTTACCTTCTAGAAGATGTTGCCAAATTCTATCCAGGGATGGACATCAAATGCTAACAAATGGCAATGTAAATAATATGATTTTCTTTTTGTGTTATTTATGGATCTTCATAACTTAGGGATTATAAAAGTATTGCTTTTATGAAGTCTCGGAGGATAGACCATGAGAAATGGGTTAGCAGGTTTGGAGCAGATGAGAGCCATCAGCCGGGTAAGAGCCTTTCGAAATGAGAATTTAACCCTTCGATCAACACATCCATATTGGCAAGATAGATTGCTGTTCTTGAGTTCAATCTTAAGTTACAGTCTGTTTCCTAAGAGAGTAATTTTATGACGATGTCACAAAAATCATATGATGATGTCTTATATAGAACAATATAAAATTGTTCTTAGTGAATGGTTTAAATAAAACAATAAAAGATTTATCCCTCTGTAAGTGTCTCTCCCTCCTCTTATATTTTATAATACTTATCACCTTTGCCTCGCAGATACAATAATATTAATAATCATGAGAGTTAACATTGATTGAGTGGTTACCATGTGTCAGCAACTCTTCTAAGCACTTTATAGGTTTTATCTCATTTAATTATCCCCAAATACCTTTAAGTAGGGATTATTACCATCTCTGTTTTTAGACATGAATCCATTAAAGCCCAACAAGGTTAAGTAACTTACCTAAGCTCACACAGTTAACAAATGGTGGAGTGAGGTTTTGAACCTATACAATCTGGTTCCAGAGCCCAAACTATTGACTACTCTGTGATTTTGCCTTTCATTTGTACTATTTTGCAAGGTAGATATATTTTTAATCATTTTTATCATGTGTCTTTCATGGAGAATTTTGTCTCTTGCCCACTGTGATTCATTTGCCCCCCTCCCTGTAACAGTTGAGAAGAGAGTGGCCACTATTTCTTCACTCTCAGACCAGTCCTGGTGGAGCTTGCACCATCCCTCACAGACTCCAGGACTGGTGTCTGACTCACTCTTGGCCAACCAGAGCTGTATACTCCTCTGATGCCGAAATTGGTCCAGGGTTAGACACATGACCCCACCAGAGCCAACAAGACATCGTGAGATGAGGGCATGTGTATTTTCTGGCTAGGTTTGAAACTGAGATGGTGCAAATTCTTAGAACCTTTTGGAGAATTGAGTTAACTCAGAGCCTGGACCAAGATTTCTTTTTTTCCCCTCTTTGGCCAATTTGGGTGGGATTTTTCTGTCAATTTCTGCAGAAAGCATCCGAATTATATAGGGTTGACATACTCTTCTAAATGAAATGGTGAATTTTTAGACATAAGGACTGACTTTTTCAAACTCTTTCTCCTGCACTGTTTTACACTTAGATATTATATAGTGTAAATGGACTCATTTTGGAAATCAGCTGAATCTGTGCTAAACCAAAATTCATGCTAAGTGTACTGTAAATTACACATAGACTTAGGTTAACTTTACCGTGAGTTAAACTTTTACTTCTTTATTTGAAATCATACATTCCAAAAATGCAAGCGGCTATAGATAAATCTAGGGCATAACAAAGAGATCAATTACTTCTGTCTCTATTCCCTCTACTTTTCCTTATTATTTCTTTTCTCTTTTCAGAACATGAGGGAAACAGGGCTATGTGACTGTTTTGCTATAGCAGATTCCATACTATGAAATTACATACTCTAGTGGAAGGAGCACTGACTTAAAAATGGGAAACTTGGCAAGCTCCAGAAGCTCAGAGAGGCTTTTAATACTCTCTCAGACTTGGGCTTGAGTTTCTTCAAACATAATCTGAATATACCAGATTTTTATCACTTCCTCTTGCCATTCACCTTATTAAAAAGAGTGAGAACTAAGGTGATCTGACATGTTTCTGCCCCATCAATCACTTCATAGAAAGCCTTCTGATGTCATCATGTGACATTTGTAAATATTATTCTAGATAAAGTCTAGGTCAGGAGAGTATGATAGAAATGTGGCTCTTATGGATATTATGATGGATAACAATTATTTCTCCTATGTTTTATGCAGTATTAAAATTAGCTTAAGGAGTTTGCTTCTTCACTGCTTTTATGGGCCATAAAGTTGAAACCATGGAGTAACTGGGAAGATGTTCCACAAGGCCCCTCAGGCCCAGCTTCCTATGAAAAGACACAAGGCCGTTGCCTAGAATAAGCCCTAGGTACCTTGCACAGTCAAGATAAGGCCTCTTCCTTTTATTCGAGATACCTGTTCTTTGGGAATTGAATGAGTTCTGGTGCCCAGGTTTTCCTGACACTCTTTCTTTAGACTTGCCCTTAGATACTTGGGCTTCCTGAGGATGTGCTGGTCTATGAGATGTTCTAGAGAATCCCTCTTCTGGGGATATGAGTGTTCGCCTCGCATAGAGAACACAGAGGTAGTTCACACCTCCAACTGTAGGTCACACTAGGAGTTTGGTCTTTTTCATTCAGTGGTTGGTGCGTCCTGTCAAGGTCTGCAATCAGAAGGGAGTTTGGGACTATATATGGTTGTCTGAGGCTGGCTTTTCTCTATTTCATAATTTTATCTGAGGCAGGTAAGCTTGCTCACCGTGTGAGATAGTAAAAAGATCCCAGGAGTTACAGATTCAAATCCCATCTGTGCCTCAAGCTAGCAGTGTCACCTTAGGCCAGGCATTTTCCCTCTCCTAATTGCTGTTTCTCCAGCTACAGTATAATATAATTAGTCTAGATAATTTCTTAAGCTTCTTTTATTACAAGGATCTGTAATTCCATAATCATACTACTTGATGGGAAGGCTTCTAGTGTACTGGGTCACAGAGCATCTTTACAGATTTTGAACTGATGATCTTATTTTCTGCATCTTCAATCTGAACTCACCAGAGGAAAGGAACAATCAGCATGTTTGCTGCATGCCTTTTTACTAGCAAAAACAAACAAACAAAACCCTCCTGTTCCAGCGTAAGTCCTTGAAATTGAAGTGTACACTCTTTTTCCTGATTCTTCCACAGATTCAATTGGAAAAGCCCAGTAAATAGCTCTGTGCCTAAGTGAAGAAGCACTTCCTGAGGAGTGTCATACAATAGATCATAGATGGTCCTATGACGTTTCCTAGGGTCCCTGGTTAACTTATGGTCCTATTCAGGGAGAAGAAAGACAAAAATAGACTTTAGTATCCTTGCTGAATTTAGTGGGAATTTGCATTTCAATGCCAATTCTTAAGTGGTTGGATTCTCATTACATTTTATGGACTGTTTGATGTTACATAATGGTGAAATGAATAGAATTGGGAAATATTTGAACTTCAATTGTACTTGCCGTTATGCTTTTTTTCCCCCTTTAAACCACCTACATCCATAAACCTAGGATCAATCATGCAACGTTTAATTTTTAAAAGTTTTGATAAAGCTGGGTCATTATACTTTCTCCATCTCTAGCAAGTTAGTTCTCAGATAGGAATATTTTTGGGGAAATGGTTAGTTCAAATTTTCATTCTCATTTGCTCTTTCTCATTTGATCTAGATCAGGGATCAGCAAACTCTTTCTGTAAAGGTCTGATAGTAAAACTTTAGGCTTTGTGGACCATGTAGTCTCTATCAAAACTACTTTATTCTTTCACTATGGCAAAAAGGCAGCCATAGACAATATGTAAATAAATGGGTGTGGCTGTGTTCCAATAAAACTTTATTTACGGGAACAGATGACTTGATGGTGGGCCAAAGTTTACAGATTCCTGATCTAGATAAGTAATTAACAAATGATTCCTCCCTCAACCTTTCCCAACACTAGATCCTTTTATACTGGAAATAGCATTGGAATAGAGGATCTATATATCTGGCTCCCAATTATGGCCCTTCTAATTACTAGATGTGATACTCTGGAAAGTCTTATTGACATGGGTCTTATTTCAGTCATTATATTCGGTACTTAACATGTGTTAGCTGAGCTAATAAGATTGCTGTTGTTGTGCTTTATATCTTGGGTAATACTTTAACTATCACAGGAACTTTTGTAGCCTTAAGAAGAATACGCCAGTACCGATGGCCAAAGGCACATGAAAAGATGCTCAACATCGCTAATTATTAGAGAAATGCAAATCAAAACTGCAATGAGGTACCACCTCACACCGATCAGAATGGCCATCATTAAAAAGTCTACAAATAACAAATGCTGGAGAGGGTGTGGAGAAAAGGGAACCCCCCTACACTGTTGATAGGAATGTAAATTGGTACAGCCACTGTGGAAAACAGTATGGAGGTTCCTCCAAAAACTAAAAGTAGAGTTGCAATACCACTCCTGGGCATATATCCAAAGAAAACTATGATTTGAAAAGATACATGCACCCCAGTGTTCACTGTAGCATTATTTACAATAGCCAAGACATGGAAGCAACCTAAATATCCATCAACAGATGAATGGATAAAGAAGATATATAGATAGATAAATACACACACACACACACACACACACACATATACACAAAATGGAATACTACTCAGCCATAAAAAAGAATGAAATAATGCCATTTGCAGCAACATGGATGGACCTAGAAATTATCATACTAAGTCAGAAAGAGAAAGACAAATACCATAAGATGTCACTTACATGTACAATCTAAAATATGACAGAAATGAACCTATCTATGAAACAGAATCACAGACTTAGGGAACAGGCTTGTGGTTGCCAAAGGGAAGGGTGCTGGAGGAGGGATGGATTGGGGATTTGGGATTAGCAGATGCAAACTATTATATATAGGATGGATAAACAACAAGGTCCTACTGTATAGCACAGGGGACTATATTCAATGTCATGTGATAAACCATAATGGAAAAGAATAGGAAAAAGAATGTATATATATATGTATAACTGAATCACTTTGCTGTACAGCAGAAATTAACACAACACTGTAAATCAACTATACTTGAATAAAATAATATTTTTAAAAAAGAATTATAGGTCTGGACTCAGATCATTAGGCCCATGTTTCTGGTCTGGGGGAGAGAGAGGAAAGATAAAACTCTCCCATATGGTCCTGGAACTGGTCATGTTTAGAATCATAACAGACCTGGCACAGAACTGTGTGGTATTAAAACTAGGAAGTGAAGCTGTACCAGAAATGGTAAAGAAAATGATGGCTCAATTTCTGATTCAAGAAGGAGGATAGGGAGAGTCAGATTTATGCAAGGAGGTTCAAGAGACCCTAAAGTCAAGCGGACAGAGTATTAGGAGCTCAGGGCACTGGTGGTAGAGCCAAGATAATGAGAAAGAAAGGGAAATCTTGCCTTCACTGTCCGTGAGAGCTCTACAAACCCTGCTCAGCTTCTTCCTTATCCAAGAGTTTCTTTTAATGAACTGAGGGTATATCTCCCAGCTCTTGTCTCATAAAGCTTACTGCCCGGCACTTCCTGGCACCTACCACATGGTAAATAGAGGCAGAACCATAAAATGTTGACATACAGAGATCATTTGGGGATCTATTTTGCATGAATAAAAAATAATGTGTTAATAATTGGAAGTTTGCCACCAGGTTGACCTATCTGGAGTGTTTTAGTATACTTCAAAAATAGTTTTTGCACACTTAAAATGTGTACCCTGACCTAAAAGAACTATCTTTATAATACTAATTTAGTGAATCATAGAATCAAGGCTAGCGACCTAGGACCATTTATCTTAGATTTTACTGAGATTGTTGTAGATTCAAAATTTGGATTCAAGTGAGTGAGATGCTATCATTTTTGTTTTAAGGAAAAAAATCAAGAGAATCCCTTACAGTTTGCCCCCATGTCTGTAAGAATTGCTTCAAAAGACAATCTCTAAATTTGTCAGAGGCTTAGATCATTATTTGGTGAATTGATGGGTATAACTAGAGAAACATGGACCAGTTGAGACATGACTGTCCCTGAATTGAATATTTAATGTCACCCTGATTATTAATGCATGATCTAAAGATTTAAAAGAAACTAAGTAATTTATTTATTTCAAGTTATTTGGCTTCTGTGCAACTCTCCTTATTTTGAAAAAATAAATAAACCTAAAAATTTCCTTAAGACTAATTCATCGTTTGTATATGGTTTGTTGCATCATTTTGTGATTGGATTATATAAAAGCCTTTAAAGTTCATGTAAAAATGACATACAGGTGGTTTTATTCAACCTTGAAACCATTGACATTTTTGGTTCAGATTAATTCTTTATTGTAGAAGTTTGTCTTATGTATTGTAGAATTTTTAGCAGCATCCCTGGTCTCTCCCCACTAGATGCCAGTAACACCTACACCCCAGTTTTGAGAACCCAAACTGTCTCCAGGCATTGTCAAAAACTCCCCGGTTGAGAGGCATTAGTAGACAGCCACCAAACCATCACTCTATAACATATGCTTAGCATTAAGGAATAGAAGAGGGATCCTATTAATAATAAAACCATTTCTTTAATAGTTGAATTTTGAAGTAAATTAATTGGTGTATTTTTGAGTGGTGCATTATTATGCCAGGCTTTCTAAGGAAGCCCATCATTTAGATATAAAAGTCTTCCATAAATGACTCCTCTCTCTGTTCCTACAGCTCTTGTGTACATGTTGTTTATATCATGCTATGGTTGCAATAAGAGTATTGTATTATTGACTCTGCTCTTCAACCAGAGATTGCATGCAGAGAAGCAATGATGGAGTTACATCTCAGAAGGGAAGGTGAATTGCACCTTATCTTGGGACCTCCATGAATTAGTTGGATCACCTTCAAATCTCTCAGCACACCTTTTGTCTAGATAAACCAGACTGCTTACTTTTCCTTAAGGTCAAGAAACGTGAGTTATTTATCTTTGTCTCTGCAGCTCCGGCACGGGATAAATAGATGCTTTAAAATTGGATGAATAAGTTGAATCTATTTGTTGATCTTGTAGGCAAGGAGTTGGCATATATTTTTATTGTCTGTTCTTCCTTTTTTCTCCTTTACCCCTACACTTTGATTCCTGAACATTTCTTCCTGGCCTGAATTACTCACAGATATCCTATTCTGTCCCTTCACTGACTCAATGGATGGCCAAGACTTTGTTGCTTTGCCTTCTGTGAGCCCGAGAAGAGCCCAGAACAAAAAGGCACTAAGAAATTTTAATGCAGGACATTGAGGACAGTGAGAAAGATATTGGATTATTTCAGCATCCATCATGATTGTGATAAAATTGTTACTGCTACAAATTATCAAGGCAAACTTTTTAAAATTATTTTTTCATCTTTAATGAATTTCTACATTAGAATGCCTATAAACTTGTTTCTCATGTTAAGTAATGTTTAATGTATTCTATAACTCTAAAATATGGACCAATTTCCTATAGGACTTATTTTTTGAAATCAATTACCAACATTTTAAAAAAAATGTGGGAGGCTTGATAGCCCTAAAGAGAAAAGGACCCATAAATTATGAGAAATTAAATGACAAAGGCAAAGGGCAAAGGCTTTGGAATTGGGCAGAACTACTTACTAATTGTCATGCTACCTCTTGTAAACTACAAGGATTTGGACAAGTTGTTTAAACTTACTGAGCTTTAGTTTCATTATCTTTAAAATGGGCCAGTGCCTACCTTAGAAAGTCACTATGAGAATTAGAGAAAAAATAAATTAGATGTTATCTAGGGTAATATTTGCATAAAGTAGGTGGTTGTAAGTCAATCATAGTCACAGTAAATGATTATGATTAGTGGTGATTGTGGAGGTGATGGTACTGATATTAACTAGGTATGGCAAGGCCAAGGCTCTGCAAGGATTGAATTCTCTCTGGTCCTTTCTTACTCTTCTTTCTGGGTCAGGCTTAAATAGAACCTTTTTCTCTGTCCTATGCCATATGTTGGTGCTTTTTGGTTGTCAACTAATCCTTGCTAAGAAGCCCAGTCTCCCTTCCAGAGAGTATTTGTGTTTTAATAGAGGTATTCTTTAAGGTCAGATATAGGCTCAGGGATCTGAATAAAGACAGAAACTAAGGCAACACTACTCCATTGCTCTGTCTTTCATCTTTTCCTGATGATTTGTTTTCTCCACTCCAGGATCCCAAAACTAGGTGTATCAGTTAGCCTTTGCTACATAACAAATTTCCCCCAAACTTGGAATCAGCAACAGTTTTATTATTTCTTGTGATTCTTGGGGTAGGCTATACGGTTCTTCTGTTCCAAATAGTGTTGGCTGGAGTCACTTATATAGCTGCTATTAGCTTGGACCTCACCTGGGACAGGAACATTCTAAAGATTTCACACATCTGGTGCCCTAATGAAGGAGGATGTAATGACTGGGAGTTGTCTAGGTTTCTCTCCCTCCCTCCCTCTCTATCTAGCTCCATCTTTATCTATCATTCTCTGTTATTCAGTATTTGAGTCCTTGCTAATTTACATGAAGGCTGCATCCCAAAGAGGGCAAGTACAGAAGCTTCATAAGTCCAGAAGTCACACACTATCTCTTCTGCCATATTCTGTTGGTCAAAGAAAGTCACAGGAGTAGCCCAAATTCAAGGGGAGAGGAAATAAATTCTGTGTTTTGATTAGGAGAGAGGTATGTATGGATAAGAATGTGAGGCTTGTTTGGTGGCCATATCTGCAGTCTGCCACCCTCTGGGAAACCATTCCATCTCACCACATCTTCCACCTTCTCCTCCTGACTCCCTTTTCACATTTTTTCTGTCAGGGTCAGTGGAATCAACGGTTTCTCAGTTTATAAGGGTTGAATGGTTGTCATCATTCTCTTTAATGCAGTATGTTTAGTGGAAAATACATGGGTTTTAGAGACATATAGACCTCCAAATGTATGCCAGAGGCACTTATTCCTGGTTGTATGACACTGAACAAGGTACATCAGCTCTCCTACCTCATGCACTAAGTAGAGAGGATAAAAGTTACCTGATAGGGTTAACATGAGGTCTATATTAATATAGTTTATCCATAGTGATTAACTAAAACATGATAGATGCTCAATAAATGCTAAAAATTCCTCTAGTTTTCCCTGTTTCTACCTCTCTCTCCTAGTTTTTCTATTCACTACCTTTTTCTGGAAGAGAAAAATTTTTGAAACTTTCTAAAAACCACTTATAATAATCACATGCATTTGTCCTAAGCCCTCTGACAGTTTCCAAAAAAAATGCTTCAAGCTTTATAGAGCATTTTGAAAATGACTCTTCTCTTATGCTGATTGCCTTATTCTTTCCTGAGATTGTCACACTATTGCTACGGCTCATGTTTCCTCTTGCCTAAGTAATCCATCTTGTGTGGTCCTAGGTCCACATAAAATCCTTTTTCTTCTAAAAGATTGTGTTTCTGGTGACTAATATTTACAACTTTGTGTTTTAATCTATCTCTTTTTCCATCAGTTTTATTCTGCATAATAATTTTTGGGGTCTTTTAAACCATCTTCCTCCCACCTACTCACTCCAGATTTCACACACTATCATTACAACTAAACTATTGGCACTTTTCAGTACAGACATGTTGACTTGAATTATTCTACAAAACACCCAAAGAAGCATTAAAAACTTGTTTCAAAGGCCACACCATCCGTGCAAGATTCCAGAAACTGCATTACTCGATGTCTTGATAAATCCTGTAGGGGGGAAGAATAAGCAGAAACTAATAGCAATGATTAGGGACAATTGACTGATTGCCATTTTTGAGAGGACAGGGTGAAGAAAGCACATTATCTTGCTTGATTCATGCATTATTTTGTGTGATTAGAATTTCCATAAAAGAAACTCCTAACCAGTATGTGACAAAGCATTTAAAAAAATAAATTATGGATAAGAGAATTCTGTGTCTATCATAGTATTTGTTATATTTAGAATATGCAGGAAATTTTTTTCATTAGTGTGTGTTGCTAGATTTATTTATGTCCTTGATAAATATGGTCAGAACTATGTCCTAAAAGAGTAAGTAATTAGAGGCCAGTTCTTACCAATCCATTAGAGGTTTTATGGCTAAGCGCCATTTGGTCTTGCTGCATCTAAAATCCTCTAAATCCAAAAGCAAAAGTCAGTTCACACCTTTCCCGTGTAGATCATCGTAATTTTTTTATAACAGTTAAAATTAAATTATTTAGCATGATCCCAGGAACCTGGGCCAAAAGTTTTCTCCCAGTTTCTCTGTTTTCTACTTAACTAGCAACACTCAACTGAAAGAAATGGAGTAAAAAGCAGAAATGCAGTGTCCTCTGGCAGATTGGTGTGTTATTTCTGATTTGTGTACATACAGCTCTCTCTGTGAAATCGCTGGTGCTCACTAAAACATAATTACCCCAGCCTTGGTCCAGTTATTTGAATTTATATCTGAAAGACACTTTCATGAATTCAAAGGATTCAAAGAATCACTCATCAAAGCATTTTTGTTCCTATGATATTTTCTGAAAATGTGTTTCTACCTGTATTGTTAAGGAGCATAGATTTTCAAAATGATAGAAATATTTACTCTTCCATTTGCCTCTCCTCCTCCTCTTTTAACTGTTTGGTGAATATTTTTTCTGATTTTAATATTTACATATTTTAATTTTCAAATATAGGGATTGTTCACTTTTAAGAATCAAAATGGCTAGTGGTTTGATACCTGCTTAGATTATAACCACAAATTTTGATGTCTTTTTAATATGTTTTAAAACGTTTTTGTTACGAAAAATTTTAATCCAGAAAAAAATGTAGAAAATATATTACAATAAAATCCCATGCATTCATTATCTAGTTGTAACAATTATCAACTTTTAAAAGTAGATAGATAATCATCAAAAAATATACAAACAATAAATCCTGGAGAGGGTGTGGAGAAAAGGGAACCCTCATGCACTGTTGGTGGGAATGTAAATTGATACAGCCACTATGGAGAACAGTATGGAGGTTCCTTAAAAAACTAAAAATAGAACTACCATATGACGCAGCAATCCCACTACTGGGCATATACCCTGAGAAAACCATAATTCAAAAAGACACATGCACCCCAATGTTCATTGCAGCACTATTTACAATAGCCAGGACAGGAAAGCAACCTAAATGTCCTTCAACAGATGAATGGATAAAGAAGATGTAGCACATATATACAATGGAATATTACTCAGTCATAAAAAGAAATGAAATTGAGTTATTTGTAGTGAGGTGGATGGACCTAGAGACTGTCTTACAGAGTGAAGTAAGTCAGAAAGAGAAAAATAAATACCATATGCTAACACATATACATGGAATCTAACAACAACAACAAAAAAAAATGGTTCTGAAGAACCTAGGGGCAGGACAGGAATAAAGACTCAGACATAGAGAATGGACTTGAGGACACAGGGAGGGGAAAGAGTAAGCTGGGACAAAGTGAGAGAGTGGCATGGACTTTTATATACTACCAAATGCAAAATAGATACCTAGTGAGAAGCAGCTGCGTAGCACAGGGACATCAGCTCTGTCCTTTGTGACCACCCAGAGGGGTGGGATAGGGAGGGTGGGAGGGAGATGCAAGAGGGAGGAGATATGGTGATATATGTATATGTATAGCTGATTCACTTTGTTATACAGCAGAAACTAACACACCATTGTAAAGCAATTATACTCCAATAAAGATGTTAAATAAAATAAAGTAGATAAATATAAATTTGCTCTAACAAATATCAAAGTGAAAAATTCTTGTCATTTTGTAATTTGATTTATTAAGTTTTGCAAAGGAATTTTATTGCTTTTTTATGGAAATTTAATCTTGATCTTCGTATCTAGAATCTATTATAATTTTTAATACTTTTTAAATTATTAATATTAGTTTACTCGGTCCCTCACTTTATTTCCTGCTGTTTTGCTGCTTGGACATTTCGGACTTTTAAATTATTTTAGCTGGTTCTTCTTCTCACTCCCAGGGGAAAACTACCTGCTCTTGTAAAAATCCTCTGGCATTATTCTGATTTCTTTTAACTCAATAAGGGGTCTATTCAAAGGAAATTGAAGTCCTGCCATTGAGTTCTAAAACAATTCTCCTTTTGTCACTTTATCCAATTCTTGCATAAAGGCTCCTCCCAAACTTTCCCCAGTCACTTAAATTCCTTAACCAGAAGAACTGAAGTGAATGTATCAACTACATGAATAAAGAAATCAACTAATTAACACTAGCTACAGTTAGTAATTGACCTACCCCTATCTCTGTACTAAGTTATGAGTAACAAGATTTTTAAACAATTTAATAATGTGTTTTCTAGACCAGAAATTATGTAAAGGATTATCCAGTATACTTTTTTACTAAGTGTATATTTTTTTCCTAGTTTTAAAAAAAGTAGAATACTACCTTTTTTATTAACCTTTTCTTTTTATTTGAAGTCTAGTTAATTTACAATGCTGTGTTAGTTTCAGGTGTACAACAAAGTGAGTCAGTTATACACACACACACACACACACACACACACACACACGCCTATTCTTTTCAGATTCTTTTCCATTAGGGGTTACCACAAGACAATGAGTAGAGTTCCCTATGCTATACAGTAGGTCCTTGGTGGTTATGTTTTATATATAGTAGTGTGTATATGTTAATCCCAAACCCTTAATTAATCCCTCCCCTGCTGTCTCCTGCTATCCCCTTTGGTATACTACTTTTTAATTTTGAATCAAGATTACTTATCCAGTAATTTCCTTTTTTTTTTTTTTTATTTTTGGCCTCTCACTGTTGTGGCCTCTCCCGTTGCGGAGCACAGACTCCAGATTCGCAGCCTCAGTGGCCATGGCTCACGGGCCCAGCCGCTCCACGACATGTGGGATCTTCCCGGACAGGGGCACAAACCTGTGTCCCCTGCATCGGCAGGTGGACTCTCAACCACTGAGCCACCAGGGAAGCCCTCCATTTCTTTAAATGACAGAGTTCTTTCATTCAATAAAATGTCATTCAGGAACCCATTTATAAAATAGACACACAGAAATGGGACTTGGCCTTGTGTATTACCTGTTGATTTTTTCCTGTTCCACACTCAGCACATTTCCATCCCTACAACACCTCCCCTAATCCCTGGGAATCTAAGGATCCCAATTAAAAAACAGTTCCTCAATGACTTGATACTTGATAATGTTAAAATATTATGGTTATATATTTATGTGATAGATATTGTGATCTGTTTTAATCATGTATATGAATATGTATATGTATGTAAGTAGATAGATAGAGCAATAGGTCACATAGAAAGATATGATGCCTTGAATTTGCCCCTCAAAAATCTGAATGAGTAAAATGGATGGAAATAAACAAGTCAGTACTTGTATTCATACTTGAAGCTGGGTGATGGTTATACCAGAGACAGAGTTCTACAGAGAAACAGAACCAGTGGGGTAATATATATATATATATATATATATATGTATGTATATAATCTTTCTCTGATTTAGATAGTCAAGATCAGTACCAACCAGAAAACAAGCTGAACACTCTAATTTGTCTTTTTTTGGTATATATGTTATACTCAGTTAAATGTTTATTTCATAATGTAAATAAATAAACTAAAAATAATTACATCAGAAGTGGTATAAAATATACATAACTCTGTAAAATATAGTCTCTAGTCTTATGCACAGTGGTCTTTAAGGATTTCTCTGAAAAATAGACTAAAAAAGACGAGGTGAAATCAATGATATGATTTGTAAATGTGTAAATTTTTATATTTTATAATAAAATTTCTGGCATATGACAGTCAAGTGTCATATTCTGACAAGATCAGTTCAGTGTAACAAATTTCTCATAGATGTGATACCAACCAGGGTTCTTGGCCTTCCCCAATCAATAGAAGTTGACTAGAGGCCAGACAAGAAGTTCAGGCAAGGCTTTATTGGGGCCCCTGCTACAGCAAGGGGGAGTGAGAACAAGCAATAGTTTCCCTTGCTTGCTTCCCGGGGGCAAGGGACGAGCTGGTTCCTTACATGGGGGTGAGGGTAAGGGTATGTCCCTGGGGTCGGGCCAGAGGTGTGACCTAGGTGGTCTGCCCGCCCCTTTGGTGGTGTTGAGTGCAGGGGGCATGTGTAGTGCCCTGCTTTTGCTCCCAGCTCTTAAGAAGTTGCAGTTGGGTTTCTTGGTCTTTTTGTACCTTCTTGTCCATAATTTGCCCCAGCTGCATATGCACGCAGTTATTTTTAGTCCCTTATAGTTTCTTTGTATTTTCTTACTCAAGGAGACGTTTGTCCAGGTGCAAGCATTGCAGCAAAGTGTCCCAGGTCCCATCCTGTCTCAGATGGAAGTAATATGTTTTGAGGAAGGATTCTTTCCCCAAATTGACACAGACTCTTGGGCCACCAGCATCACTGAGATGAGACACCAGCTCCAGGCTTCCATGCAGCTTAGATTCTCACATGTTGAAAGCAATTAAAAGGCCTCAATATACTGCACTCAAAAATCAGTAAAAACAAAGCAATATCCAGATGTAACCTGAAAATATCCCTTTCACTTTCTATTCTGAAAAAGTTATAGATTCATGGGAATTTTCAATGATAGTAGAGAGAGAGAAAGGTCTCAATCGTTTCCAGTGGTTACATCTTACATAATTATAGTATAATACCCAAACTAGGAAATTGGCCTTGGGACATGATGTGTGTATAGTTCTATGCCATTTTGTCACAAGGGTAGATTTGTGTGACCGCCACCATAATCAAGATACGTAACTATTTCATCTCCATAAATATCTTCCTCTTGCTACCCTTGTGGAGTCATACACCCCCCTACCCTCTGACTACTGCTGGTCTGTTCCCCACCTCCAATATTTGGAGAATGTTACGTAAATGAAATCACGTAGTATGTAACTTTTTGTGATTAGCTTTTTTTTAACTGAATATAATGCCCTGTAGATGTATCCAAGTTATGAATACATTAATATTTCGTTCCTTTTTATTCCTGAATGGTATTCCATAGTATGGATATACCACAATTTATTTAACCATTTACTGATTGAATGGTTGTTTCCTGTTCTTGGCTATTACAGATGAAGCTGCTATGAACAGCTGTGCACAGGTTTTTGTGTGGACATAAGTTTTCATTTCTCTGGGATAATTGCCCAGGAATATAATTGCTGGTTTGCAGGGTTAAATATATATTTAGTTGTTGTTTTTCAAGAAACTGCCAAACTATTTTCCAGAGTGACTGTATCACTTTACATTTCTATCAGCAATGTGTGAAATACCCGGTACCCCCACTTCCTCACCAGCATTTGGTATTGTCAATAATTTTAGCTCTTCCGGTTGGTGTGCAGTGATATCTCATTATAGTCTCAATTTGCACTTCCCTAATGACTAGTGATGTTGAACACCTTTCCATGTGAATATTCGCCATTCCTGTATCCTCTTAAGTGAAATATCTCTTCGTGTGTTTTGTTCATTTTCTAACTGGATTGTTAGGTTTTCTTAATGTTGAGTTTGGGGAGTTCTTTATGTATTCTAGAGACAAGTGATTTGGAAATATTTTCTCCCAGTGTGTAATTGTACTATAAATGTGCCAATTTTGAAACTTACATGTATTATTAAAATTGAACAATAACCACAGGAATTGTTTTGAATCAAGATTAACAAAAGATTTTGGGTTGAGGGAGAATCTTTTGTCACTGGAATTATTTTAAATTACCAGCACGTGGCAGTAATAAAAAGCTGACCAAATGTGGTTGGATTATTGTTTTTAAATTTTCTACAGTCAACACTTCTTATTGCCTACACCTGGTTTGGACGCTCCCATTGCCCTGTCCCAGCACACGACCCATCTGATAGATCCAGATATTGGCAGGTTTTTGTGACATTCTCAGGCTAGCAAAGTCACAGTAGACGACTGCAGAATTCAGTTTATGGAAAACCATAAAATACATAACCCAAAAATGTCTCCTAGAAGAAACTACTTAAAGATGTATTCCAGCCAATAGAAATGATTCAGAATTATAAATCTAAGGATGTAGAAGTTATAAATTTATGTCTTTCCTAAACCAGTTTGGACCCATTATATATTAAATCCAGAGGGATTCTTCAATTCATGAAATAAGCCGAGTCCTGTAACAATTCACTACATTACTCTTCTTTCCCTTCTAGTCATTTCTATGTATCATAACTGTCAACTGAAAAAAAACGCACAACCTAGAAGTTGAGAGTTATGTTTTATATGGTGGACATTCTGAGGACTTAAGCCTCTGAACTCTGAGAAACTGTTCTGAAGAAGCAAAGGGGGTCGGGGGGTGGAGCCAGGATATATAGGATTTTTTTCAACAAAAGACCAGGTAGTTGGAACATCAAAAGTTTACTGTTAATTAAAGAAAACCAGACATCTCACGTTAAAGAATGGAGCGCTTTTCTGTGTATGGGAAGATGCCAGAGTCTGGGCTCACTGAAATCATTGCTTTGATATGCATCTCAGCTACCTGGGGCCAGCATCCTGTGCTTTCTCATCCAGGGTCTCCTCAGGGTGCACCGTCGGGGTGGCTGCAGCAGTTGACTGCTAGATGGTGGGCATCCTGTTTCCATCCTGAGTTCCCTCAGGGCTCACCATTGGGGAGGCTGTAATGTGATGTCTTGGTGGCTGCAACACCCTTTGTTTACTTATATGGCAGGTGGCAGTCTTAGTTCACATAACAAATAGTAAATATTTTTTTCTGGGGCACCTCCTTTACCCCACAGTTCAGCAGGTAATCACCACTTAAACACCAACCAGCTGTGTTTATTCAGACCATGTGAACAAGGGTAAAGCTGCAACACTGTTGATGCAGGTCAGGATCTCTGGGAAGCAGGTCTGAGATGGAGATTGTGGGAAGTTTTTAGGCAATCCTCTTACGCTCAACACTTGTATAACAGGAGAGAAGGAAGGAAGGAGCAGAGGAAGAAATTGGGCTGCAATGAAGTTGCAACAAGATACTTTGCCCACTCCAGGTACACCACCAGCTAAAGCTGTGTGTCCTTCAGGGTTGGACAGGGGGACCTCCTGTTACACACCCATATTGACCCATCATTGAATGCAGGCTGCACTGGGAAAGGGGCATGATCTTGATCAAGGTCACTTCCTTCAGCTGAAGGCAATGCCAGAAAGGACTGAGGGCTAAGAGGTGAGGGCTCTGGGCCGGCATACTCCCAGCCACCGCAGACTTAACCCTTTTTTAAAAAAATTTATTTATTTTTGACTGCCTTGGGTCTTCGCTGCTGCACGCGGGCTCTCTCTAGTTGCGGCGAGCAGAGACCACTCTTCTCTGTGGTGCGCGGACTTCTCATTGCGGTGGCCCCCCTTGATGCGGAGCATGGGCTCTAGGTTCACGGACTTCAGTAGTTGTGGCATGCAGGCTCAGTAGTTGTGGCTCGCAGGCTCTAGAGCACAGACTCAGTAATTGCAGCACAAGGGCCTAGACGCTCCACTGCATGTGGGATCCTCCCAGACCAGGACTCGAACCCACGTCCCCTGCACTGGTAGGCGGACTCCCAACCACTGCACCACCAGGGAAGCCCGAGACTTAACCCTTTTAATTCTGAGGGGGCATCTGGTTGTGTAGCACAGCATCACTACAATTCTGCCAGCAGAATCATTCAACGTTTTCATTTCCCATCACAGAAGCAAGGCTTAGTTCATGAACAAATGACCATTTGCATTGCAACCATTAAAAGAATATTCTATACATTTTGAAAATAATTTTATATATATAATATATATATACTATATATATATATAATCCATATTGAATGAACTGAGTTACAGACATTTTTCTTAATCAAGTAAAGCTACCATCCAGTCCCATGTCTTTTGGCAGATATTTTTCCGTATCTAAAAATCTGTGATTATTCTGTGTTAATTATATTTAAGATTAGTTACATGATATGAGTTCAGTGATGTGAAAAAAAGAAAAGAAAGAAATCCTAGAACAAAATAAATTCACCAAAATGTTGAATTATTTCTGGGAGGTGGTATTATGAAAGAGATTCATTTTCCGCTTTATATTGTTTACACTTCTAAATTTTGTAAAATGTACATTATTTTTTGTACATAAAAAATAAAATGTTTTATTTTTTAATATTCAAGGAATAATTGTATATGTGTTATGTAGTTGCAAATGAGTTAGTAAAACAATAAATGCAGTAAAAATTTAGAAGGAAGTGCATGAAATCGTTATTGAAAACAACCAGGCATTCTTTATTTCTTTATTTTTCTTTATTTTCAAAAACTTCCATAATGGGTTTACATTGACTTCATTTTCCATTTTGGGGGGAAATTGCTGTCATTTTATAAGTTGCAGAAACTATGAAGCTTCTAATGTCACTTCATTAAATATGAGTTTTTCCTTGGTTACTCATAGATATTTTCTATCAAGTTAAAGAAAATTCCTTCCTTCTATAGCTTGCTTATTACAAAGTTATTTTTTAAAAAAGAATATTTATGGAGTTATGTTTAAAAATTCAATGTTTACTGAGATAATGACATGGGTTTTCTTCTTTATAAATCCGATGAATTATATAATGATTTCCTAAAATGGAACCATCCTTGGAATAAATCCCAATAAGCATGGTACATTTTCTTTTAATACACTTCTATATTCAGTTTACTAATGTATTGTTTAGGATTTTAGCATGTATATTCAAAGCGGTGTATGGTTATCTTTTTGTATTATACTCACCTAGTTTTGGTATCAGACTTTTCTGGACTTGTAGATTGAATTCAGAAATTTTCAGGCTTTTTTGTTCTCCAAAGCTTTAAAAGAATTATTTGTTCCTCCTCCTACACTGTTGGTGGGAATGTAAATTGGTGCGACCACTATGGAGAACAGTATGGTGGTTCTTAAAAAACTAAAAATAGAGTTACTGTATGATCCAGCAATCTCACTCTTGGGTATATATCTGGAAAAGACGAAAATTCTAATTTGAAAAGATATGTGCACCCCAATGTTCGTAACAGCACTATTTATAATAGTCAAGACATGAAGCAACCTAAATGTCCATCAACAGACGAATGAATAAAGAAGATGTGGTGTAATATATTATGGAATATTACCCAGCCATAAAAAAGAATGAAATAATGCCATTTGCAGCAACATGGATGGACCTAGAGATTATTGTGCTAAGTGAAGTAAGACAGAGAAAGACAAATATCATATGATATCACTTATATGTGGAATTTTAAAAAGGATACAAATAAACTTACTTACAAAACAAAAATAGACTCACAAACGTAGGAAACAAACTTAAGATTACCAAAGGGGAAGTGGGGGGAGGGATAAATTGGGAATTCGGGATTAACAGATACACACTACTATATAAAAAATAGATAAACAATAAGGACCTACTGTATAGCACAGGAAACTACATTTAATATCTTGTAATAACCTATCATGGAAAAGAACCTAAAAAAGATATATTTTATATATATATATGAATCACTTTGTTGCACAACTGAAACATTGTAAATCAATTATACTTCAATAAAAAAAATTACTTGTTCCTTTCAGGCTTGATAACCCTGACCTTTAAAACCATCTGAAATAGCCTTTGGGGGGGTGATAAACAGTATGAATGAAATGGTCTCTTTCTCTACTTCCTTCCATGGTTATTGGTACTCAAGGTTTTTACCACTTTGGGGACCTATTTTGGGAATTAACTACCCTCCCCAAAGTATTCATTTAATCTAGAAAACTATGCTGATAGATTCTTGTACAAAGTAATCTCATCATTTAAAAAGTCTTCTCAATTTATGGTCCTTTTAAAAACATTAACATTGTTGATGTTGTCTCTATTTTTCCTTGAATACAATTGCCTGAAGTTTAACACTTTTATCTTCCTTTGGTTTTATTGATCATATATTTTCTAAACTTTCTTTTCCTTTTCATTTATTTCTTTCACTTGTATATCCTTCTGGTTGACTCTTATTTGGTTTTCTCTTAGAGCAAGCCATAGTTATGGAGGTGACCATACAGGTTTATCCTGTGTCTGAGAGACCTGTTCATACAGGACTATGATTTAGCAGGGCACATGGCTGCCCAACTAGAGACTGTATTCCCCAGCTTTGTCTACAGTTCAGTGTGGCTGACATAGTCTGAGGAAAAGTGAAGTGGGCTTCTGCCTACCTTCTACTTTCCCTTTTTCTTCTCTTCTTCCCATTCTCTATATCCCAACCCTCCAGGACTTCTTTGAGTTCTTCCAAGACACTGAGCTCCCTTCTGACCAAGGTTCTCACACCTTTTATTTGCTCTCAGGAATGTTCTTCTCTCTGCCACCTCTCATTTTATTAATAACTCTTCCTCCTTCAGGTTTTAACCCTGAGTCATTCATCTTAAGCAATTGATGCCTCACCCCTAACCGCCCCGTCTCTAAGGAATCTGGTCAGGTCCCACTGCTACATGGTCCAATTCCACTTTAGTCTTGTCCGTTATTTGTTGTGAAATATTTTTTACATTCAAAAATATAGTATCTGTAATACATATAATATGAAAATATTCTTAAAAATCCCCATACACCCCAAATCCAGTTTAACAAAACATAATTTTACTAATTCCATTTAGTAAGGCACATGGTAACCCAGCTAGAGACTACATTTTCCAGTCTCTGCAATTTGCTGTAGTCATATGATTATGGGTGGTTTTGTAGCACATACATTTCCCTAGTTGGTATATTACTTAGTTTTGCATGTGTGTGAATATTATAAAAATGTTGCCATGTTGTCAGTGCTCATCTTTATTGCTTTTGTACTTAGCATTGTGTTTTTGACATCTTTCTGTGCCAACAGGTAGGGGCACCATTTCATTCATTTTCCAATTATTCTCACTAAGTCTAGTTTAATGGAATTTTAACATCCTATGTCATAACTATACAGCCATTTATGCATTTCTTTTTTGTTTTTGGACATTTGGCTTGTTTCTAGTTATACACACAAACACTTGAGTTTAAAATGTATTTCATATGTATATTTTATGTGTTTGTATTTATATGAAAATTATGAGTTTCACTGTCAAGACTATTTTTTTTTTAAGTGAGTTTTTCCCAATGCTATTTTTGATTTTTTTTTTCATTTGGGAGCTACCAACCCAGGACCATTTTAAATTCATTCCTTTGCCTGGGAGATTTTCGATCACCTAGGTGGAATGATTTTCAATCCCAATCTTGCATGAGGGTTAAATCATGATTAAAACTTTTCAAGGAAACCTTTTCTTTTTCCCTTCCACTTAGAGCCAAGACCAAGATACATACATTTCTCTGATATTTCCCTTTGAGTGATTATTTTTTAAGATTATAAAAGTCCTGTTGTTTGATTTGGAATATCTCACCCATAATTAGATTTCTCCACAGAGAAGGGATTTGGCTTATTGACTGTCATAAATCTCTAATCTGGTCCATTTTGTAGTTAGCTCTGTAATTCCATCCATAATTTTCATACCGACGGACACTGCATAAGCAGCCTGGTGGCCTTTCCTACCACATTCCTGTAGACACTATCTTAAAACTCTGGCAGTTTTCCAATTTAAATATATGTAAAAATTACACCCTGATCGATTAATTATTACATTTTCAGATGCTACTTATAAGACTTCTATGCAGACCAAAAAAAACCTAACACATGAAGACGTAACCTTAGCTTTAATAGTACAATAAAATGTGCTTTGTTCAATCGAGTTTCCAAAAAAAAAGTACCCTTTTTGTTCTTCTACGTTGTGTTTTTTTGTTAATCTGTTTTTATTGATTCAGGTCTATAGTAATATATTCTATTTTAAACATTCTTTCAAAGTTTGAAGCAAAAGGTGAGCAATGAAAAAACATGTAACATCAGATTAGACTTTTGCCATGAATAAAAGCATCCTATTTTCTGGTCATTAAAAACATCCCAGTGTGGACTGAGAATGGGGGGGCGGGAATTAAAGGCCTTGAAACACCTGGAGATCAGGCTGAGAGGGGCACTGATTATGACACATTCATCTATGTAACACTTAACACCAAGCAGCATTTGAACATTGATTTAAGTCATTAAAGGACTTGGGCTACATGTGGAAGTAGAGAATTTAGACCAATCTGGCTTCACAGACTGGCTGTACTCCTAACTAGCCATGTGGTCATGTGACACGATATTAGACCTTTCAGTTTTATCCTCTGTAAATGGAGGATAATAATGCTTATCTCACTGAGTATTTATGAAGATTAATTGAAATCGGTTAATACTGAGGATCTAGAACAGGGCCTGGCACACATTGGCCATCAATAATAGTTAAATGGTTTCCCCAGTGTAGCAACCAAACCAAATCATTTTTATGAAGAGGAATCAAACAGCCTTCAAAGTACTACAGAGGCTTGATGATGAAGCTTAGATAAAAAGTTTTTAATTTTTATATTTTGCAATTATTGTCATATATATAGAATTTATTAAGCATAAAATTATATGTTCACCAACTGACCAAATAAACACTAAATGTTTCTTCATTTCATAGAGTCAATTTATATATTTCTCTTTGGCAGTAGGCCTTTGGAAAGAAAATAAAATAGCCGAATTCTTACCTAATTTTACTAAAATAGAGTCCAATTGGATTAAAAATTTTAATGTTTAAAATTAAAAAATGAAGACATAAACATGTTGGAAGAAAGCAGACATAGATTTTTTAAAAATAATTTTTGAGTGAAGACAGTTTGGTTATGCAGGACATAAAGTCTAGACACCAAAAATTTATAGATGATAAGTCTGACAACATAAAAAATGTAAAATTTTTATACAGCATAAATAAAAATCCAAGGTCAAGTAACAAAAGGGGATCATTGTCAACAGCATGTGTGATAAGAAAATGGTAACTAATATACAAAGAGCTCATGCAAATAAATAGAAAGTACCAACTTAATTTCAAAATTGACAAAAATAATACGAATAGACTTCATAAGAATAAATGCAATTGGACAATAATATTTAAGTGAATGTTTATCCACACTCATCATTTTAAAAATGCAACTTCAAACAATGTTATGGCATCTTTCAGCTATTAAAATGTTAGGCTACTCTTATTTTATATTTCATAATTTTGATGTCTGTGGTAAAGCAGACACATCCACTCAATGTTGCTGGGAGTGTAAGTTGCTGGAATTAAATTTGGAATATGTATACCAAAATTTGTAATGTACATATCCACTCCTAGTAATTTATTTACTGAATATCTTGGCATACCAATGCACAGCTCTATGCATTTAAGAATTTTCATTGCAGGATTATCTACACAGATTTTTAAAAAATCCTGGACAAACTAAATGTTCATGATAGGGAAATAGTAAAGGAAATAAGACTAGTTATATCCTTAACATGGTACACTCTTAGCTGTAAAAAAGAATGGCAGAGAACTATAATGTGAAAATTAGAAATGATTTACATTACTTTGATGTGGAAAAAGTAAAATATAAATAGTTTTTATTGCAAACTTCCATTTATGCAAAGAAATAAATATAAATGTGGATATAGCCTATGTATTAGATATTTTTCTGGAAAAAATTGAGAAAAAAAGGTTGAAAGTAGAATTAGGGATATGAACGTGGAACGGCAGGAAGGAAGGAGTAAAGAGTTTTTTGCTTAATGCTTTCCTGAACTGTTTGAAAGTTTCTCTGTGCTCTTGTATGTTTTACTTTAATTTTTAAAAATAATGATGTTAATATGATGATAAAAATAAATAAATTGTAAGGAACTAAAATTCCATTAAATGTCATTAGGAGCCAGCAAATAATTTTAGGTGTTGAAAAACATGTACTGTGTGCTCTTAAGAAGGAACTGCCAAAATGACATTCTTGGGGTCAAATGATACATTCATTGATGCTTAATGAGTTTTATTTTCCCCCAGACAAAGCCAAAGGGAGATCGAGAACAGGGACCCACTTTGATTCAGCCCGGAGACGGAGCCGAGCGGTCCTTTATCACATCTCTGGCCACCTGCAAAGAAGAGAAAAGAACAAATTGAAAATAAATAATGTAGGTGGTGTGTGTGTACACAGTGAATGCTAGACTTTCCCTGGGTGGCAGTGTTTGATTCACAAAAGAAAGCCTCCAATTATGCATTTATTGGCTTTACTAGATTTTTTTTCCACTTTGGCTTGTGCTTTCCTATGAAAAACAAACTGGAAAAGGTCAGCAGTCACGAGGCATTTCTGTAATAAAAATGATTAATCATAGTGTTATCACAGCATAGAATATTATTTCAGTACAATATGGTACTAGGGACACTGCAAATGGGACTGGTTACATTTTATGAACAAGTTATATTACACATCCGTAGTTTGTTGGTTTAAATTTCTCAAATTTAATTTTAGCTCCATCTGTTTTGCACTTTATCTAATTTCACTGAATGCTTTCATCCAGGGGGGCCATGAACAAATCAAAGTCATTACTTTATTTGGAAAATTTACATTTTATGCGACACAGAGTTGGAAATTTCACACCTTGGAACTGGGTTTGAAGTGACATGCCATATATTATATGGGTTATTTTAAGTCGCACTCTTAGTAAATTATGGTAGGACTCCTCTCTGAAACCTGGTGGTTATCTGTCAACTTTGCCTGTAAAAGGTGACTCTGTAGAGTTTTAAGTGACACACGTCCTCCAGGATTTCACAGCTAATTTTATCATTGGTTCTGAGAACTAAGAGACTTCACTCGGAGATCCAGAACTCTGTCTGTTTGGTTGTAGATATTCAAAGATGATTTTTCAAATGATGGTAGTGTCATTAATCTGCCTTGCGGAATCTCCAGAACATAGAACTTTGGGGGTATGTGTGACTATGGGCAACAGACATCAAGACTCAGGGTCTAACTTGCCAATGACTTTAGAAAAAGTCATATCAAACAACCATTGCTGTTTTGGAATTGATCTCAGATCCCGAGATTCTGGGAGTAAAGGACACAGGAGAGTCTTTGGCATCTCATTGTACACAGAGAGCTTGAGACCTAATCTGAAATTCGGATGCTTTGCTAAAGCAGTCATGCATCAGAAACACAAAGTATCCGCTTACCTGATGAGCAAAGATGCAGGAGCCCAGGTGTAGAGCACGATCTCATATGAAAGGGCTGCCAACCTGGTTGTGCTTCAGTGTGATTCCCCTCTGGAAACCAGACAAGCTATTTGCATCTGTTTGTGCTCCAGGACCATCACCCATGCTGGTGCTGATCTGCCATGCACCGCGGTAAGAGTCACATTCTGTTTAGTTTGTCTTGGCTTAATATAAAGATTTTCTAGGGACACCCGTATGTCACATTGGTTTCCTGAGAGTCCAGGGATAGACTTCAAACCATGCACACCACTAGATCTCTGAATCCTTCCCCTGGTTCCTCGTTATACCTGCTTTCAGTTACCAAGTCAGCCTTAGTAACAGTAAACAAGTTCTAGGAAGAAACAAAGGTAACCACACCTGGGGTTGATTCTATGCAAGCCAGCCAGCAAAACACCTAAACAAATATTAGCCTGAGATTCTGTAATGCTGAAAGATGACACTCTTCTAGGATTTAGTCCAGAGTCATTTAAATGTACCAAGTATTAGTGAGCTTAAAAATGCATTCACAGAACATGCTGTTTTTCCCCTTTTGATTCAACAAAGTACAGACAGTACTTAAAAATCTTATTTAAAAAATCATAACTCCCACCCCTTGGCTAATTTGCTAAATTGCATTTATTTAAGAAGTAGAAATATCAGGGTGGAGCATTAAAATAATACATGGTAAGGAAAGGTGTCAAATCAGCACAGTGAATCTGACAATACAGGTAACATCTTATTTCTGAAAAGGAAATGTGGAATCAGGACTGGCCTTGTTCACCATCTCTTTTCAAGGAAAACAGGGCAGAATGACTAAAAGACAACAGAAAGAGAGAAGGGGGAAGAGGAAACAATGATCTGAATGGTTTACTGGCTAGACAATCAGTCTTTGGGGAATTCTGGATATATTAACATTCATGTGCCCCCAAAAAAAGACTTCTTAATGTTTTTGTAGCTCTTTGCTATTTACAAATTCTTTTTGCTGTTATCATATCATGTGATCCTTACAGCAAGCCATTACTAGATATGATTTTTATTCGTTCCCATTTAAAGATGGAAAAGAACAACTTATTTGAGATCTCAAATTAGAACCAGGAGATGTGGGACCCATCCATGAATCTTCTGACTCAAAGCCACGGTGCTTCTGCCCCTACCTTGCTGCTTCTCTCATACAATTCTGTGGAATAGGAATGTATGATTCAACTCAGAACAAATTAGCTCATCAGGCCATTAGCAAGCTCTGAGAATCAAGATGTAACACCCTTTAATCCTGGCTCTAACTTTGCCACATGGTACCTCTTGGAAAAGGTTTTTAATTTCTGGTTTCCTTGATTTGTTACTCTGTCTATTACATGACATTGGGATGATGCAAATGTCTTCAACCCAAAGATCACATGGGAGCCTTGGGAGCTTGAAGGGACAGTGCTTTAGATGCCTGCATATTACCAACAGGGTACCGGGCTGGTAGTCATCAAAGGCATATGCTACCTTGCAATTACTCAGCGTAATGACTGTAGAAACATTTTCCCATCCCTTTGTTCATTTGGATGTTAATTTCAAAGACATGTTGCAAAAATAGTTTAGGAAACAGTTACCTTGATTAGGCTTTGGCCTTAACTACTCTGTTTCAGTAATACATAGGGTAGGGGTTAAACTACTCAAACACCATTGGTACTAAACAATAGGCTTGAAAATTAATAAATAATATATATAACTAACATCGAGGATAGTTGGTTGTATTATTCTTTAGGCAAACTTCATAGGTTTCAGGATTATAAATAATATGTCTTTTCCCCCTTACTTGCTAAAAGCACACTTTCCAATTGTTAGAAATTTTCTTCCATTCAAAAGGGTTTTGATAAAACTTTACAAATAGAGAAGCAGGAGGAGAAGGACATCTCTTTTCTTCACTCAGGTGATTGTGTCAGGATGTATGCAGAATTTGAATGAAAAACCTTTTAAAATTTAAGTCTAATCTGAGATGTATTGGATTCTCAGTATATTTTAAAATAACTTAAATCATATATTTTAAGTAGCCTATAAAAATGAAATAGTGTGATTTATTTTCTGATTTGTGGAGATAACTATTACATTGCTGACCTTTTTCATCAGCATCACTAATGCTTCGTATAATCAACATAATTCAATAAAAAAATACTTTACTTCTTGAGTTTCCCAGCCTTCACTCCTAGAGCTGGCTTCTCCCTCAAATGAAGTAAGCATTTCACTTCTGTAACATGATAGAAAAAGACTTGTTTGGATAAAAATTGAGATATTCTTCCATGGCTTTTGGTTATGTGTTATCGCAGTAAATATTTGAAAAAAAATCGTATTGGAATCCATCATGTCCTATTGTAAGTAGAAGTGCTTGTCAACCTTGAGATTTATACTTATGGACCCCAACTCTCTCTTCTCCGATGCACCAGCCTCAGCTTTGATGAGAGGCCCGACAGGGGTTACTTTCTTCTTCCTTCCTCAGTTTTATGTCATAATCCACCTTTGGAACCTGTTCCTAGAAACCAGAGAATGAGGCAAAGGAGGCAGGTCACGTCAGGGAGTTGAATGGAGCATAGACACGGTGGCAGATGGGCATCAAAGAACCATCTGGAAGGAGTGAAGCAGGCCCTCCCTCACCACAAAATCCTGGCTTTATGAGGTGCCCTGTGGGATGAGTGAGATTATAAACAGGAAGTAGCAACGTGTGTTGTAAATGCCTACCAAGGAGAGATGCAGGATAGGAGAGGCATTCATATTAAGGGAGCAGAAATATTTGGGCACTGAGGGTCTCCACTAAAGAGCTTGTGCTCCTGATTCCAAGTACTTTAGGAATCCCTGGACATACCACATTAATTTGCCCTTCCTTCAGTGCCGGAAACAAGAAAACACACTGCGACCTGCAAGTAACAGGTATTCAAGAACTTTGAACTGTTCTGCTCATTCAACGTAACTTTCAAATTTAAGTTTCCGTTACCTATCTTGTATTTCTCATTAATTGAGGTCAAAGCAAGGTCTGCAAGTATCTGGTCATAGGCTGTCAAATTGCCACACACGCTATTGTTGAGCCTCCCTTTGTCTCACAGCAATAAAGAGAATTGTTCCTTAATTTGGACTGCTTTCAAAGTGAAGTGCTTTTGCAGTTATAAAAACTCCAGCTATTCTTCTGCATTTAATCAGCTACACAGTGAACATTGCCTTTCTCCTCCCATGACTTGAATAATAACTGTTAAGTAACTGTTTCTTGCTTTGCCCTCTTAACAAGGGCTAGCCAGTGCCAGAATAAATCTATGTCCGTCAAGGTTATGAGATTTGGGTTCCCAGCTGGAAACGTCACCAACAACCATAATACAAAATGCAAGTAGTCAGCACAACCTGCTTATAGTTTGAAAGACATGTTAACAGCTATTTACAATTGAATTGATCATATAGCTCTAACCTTTTGAGAAAAAAAAAAATGGTACCTTTGCTGCTATTAGAAGTATTTCAGGCCCCAAATGTTCTTTAGATAATGACTGTCACCTCAAAACTATAAGTATATGGAATGTCCCCATGACAGTAGGAACATAACTGTATCTTTGTGTTTATAACGTATGTAGGCTTATACTTGCAACTTTGGATGTTTCTAGGTGACATTTTAGGTAGCGATCTTTTTATTCTTCATGAACAAAATCTGGATTAGTCACTTATTAACACTGGTGACTACACTCTGCATATTCCTGTCACTTATAACAAAGATCTCTGCCCGATTTTAACATACTTAAAAGTCTACTTTTTGCATCACCAACTTCTAAAAGTCACTTGTAAGATGTATTGACATTGTTGGGAGATTGGGATTGACATATATACACTAATAAGTATAAAATGGATAACTAATAAGAACCTGCTGTATAAAAAAATAAATAAAATTCTAAAATTCAAAAAAAAATAAAGATGTATTGACATTGTATGTATAAATAATTCTCCCCATGTGTTTAAGGCTGTGTGTTCCTTATTTCTAATGTTGTGTTTCTCCCTTCTCTCCTTTTTGTCTTTATCCACAGAATGTTTTTGTAGATAAACCAGCATTTCCGGAGTATAAAGTTTCTGATGCAAAAAAGTCCAAATTCATACTTTTGCATTTTAGCACTTTCAAAGCCGGCTGGGACTGGCTTATTCTATTGGCGACGTTTTATGTTGCCGTGACCGTACCTTACAACGTTTGCTTTATTGGCAATGATGACCTATCGACAACTCGGAGCACAACAGTCAGTGACATTGCAGTGGAGATTCTTTTTATTATAGGTAAGAACCCACGGCTGTTTTCCTAGGAGATTTGCATAGGGGAAGTAAGTGTGTTCCAGATTTTTCTAACATGAATTTGAACTAAGATCCATTTGCGTGGGCATGACTCAGCCTCTGATGCAAATTTTGGAGAAGCACATATTTGGATTTCTGAAAATTGCCTCTTCCAGCTTTCTTACTGTTCCTTTGTCCAAACAGATCTAAACCGATGTTTTTTGTTTCTATCCTTATTTCATCAAAAGTGGGTTGAAAAAGACAATGGCTGTTTTGTTTGTACTCTCAAATTCTATTATGATCTTACCTGTAAGGGTCAGAGATGAGGGTTGGCAAGAACCTATCAGTGGTGTTCTGATAATGGTCCCGTCTTGGGCATGTTTCTTCATGCCCGTCGTGCTTTTCCGGCAGTTGATGGTGGTTGCCATAGATGGCCTAGTTGCAGAAGCAACGGATTACATAAACTTTCTAGTCAATCAGGAGAAACCCTGAGTATCTGATTTTAATGCAAGGAGAGGCCCCAAGGGATGTTTGCTAAGAATATTTATCTCTAGAATATTTGGAATCTCAGTTGAAGCTGCCTCTGCTCCATGCTTGTACGTCTCCTCCTATTTTCCTGTCTCTTAAAGCATCGTCTTGTTTAGACCAAAGCCCAGCTCTTGCTTGCTCATTGTAGTTCTCCATGAAGGTGCAGACTGACTCCCATGCGGAGTTCCTGACCACGATTAGCAATCTGATTCCTGCGTCTTTACCTGGTCATGGCGATGTAGGGTAACATCCTTTTCGTAAAGATGAGAGAATGTTTGGAAAATGTTTTCAAACAGTAGGTGAACAAGGGAATGAAAAAATGGACCCTAAAAGTTCAAAGAAAAGGAAATAAATAAGTGAGGCAGATCAAAAGATTGTTTCAATGGCAGTGGTACTTTTTTCTCTGTGGAGCTGGTACAGCTTTGGATTCTCCAACTGAAGGTCTCACGTGTTTGCTCTGGAAGAGTTTGTATGTTCTTGATGTGACTTTGGCATCACTGTTAACATTGCACTTCCTGGACACACCCCTCAGACCTATGCTAGGACCCCAACTCCCACCCCAAAGGTGATGGCTGTAGTATGTTTAGGCCACTAGATGGCAATGTTGTCTAGTTAGGTAGCTTGGTAAGGCTGCAAACTCAAGGAAACTTATCTTTAACCTTTTTTTTAACTTAAACTATTCTTTATTGGAAAAGTATAACCATAAGGGATATTAAATCAGAGTTAAATGGCAAGTAACAACATTCCAGTTTGAAAAAGAATTTAAAATGAAAACTGTACAAGAGGCATTTCAAGATGGCAGTGTAGGAAAAGCCTGAACTCACCTCCTCCCATGGAAACAGCAAATACACAGCTGTATATGGAACAATTTCCTCTGAAAAAGACCTGAAAACTAGCTGAACAGTTCCTTCACAACAAAGGGTAAAAGGACCACGTGAAGAAGGTAAGAGAGGCAAAGATTCGGTCTCACCAAAAACCCCACTACTTGTGTGGCAACCCACGACTGGAAGGATCTCACACGTATGGAACTTCTTCCTGAGGAGTGAGAGGGTTCATGCCCAACATCAGAACCCCAACCCTTGAGACCTGCACCTGAGAGACAAGCCTTTCAAACATCTGACTTTGAAAGCCAATGGGGCTTACATCCAGAAGTATCCAAGGGCTGTAGGGAACAGAGATTCCACTCTTAAAGGGCTCACTCACAGACTTACTCACCCTGGGACCAAGTGTGCAAGCAGCAGTTTGAAAAGTGCCTAGACCATATGTGAAGGAGATGTGTTAGCTAATATTAACGTGTCTGCTGGAGGGGCAGAAGCTGGTGGGGGCTCTCTCCAGAGACTGAGGGGCTAGTGGGTGCCAGTTTTGTGCTCCTTCTATGTAGCTAGTGTTGATGGGCATACCCCACCCCACTAAAGCCATTCGTGCATACTCCTTGATAGCCTGGCTCTGGTGGCCAGGGAAACTTGTGTTTCTGGGCCCCGTGGGGCTGAAACAACCAGAGAGACAGTACTCGGCAGGCCGTCACCCCTAGGGCATAGCACAGACAGCACACTGAACACACTCCAGATCTTCCTGTGAAGAAAGGTCTATTTTCTTGTCCTAGAGCTTCAGCCTGAAGGGCAAGCTTCAGGTTTACTACACATCTAGGGACTAAGAAGATGCCCTCAGGGAACACAAGCTGGGGATGCCTTCTCTGTGCTCTTCCTTGGCCATACTACAGCTCGAAGAGCTTATGGACACACCTGGAACCCTGATTTTTGCAATTGTTACCAGGGGGACACCTCCAAATTGCCTGGTCTAGAGGCCAGTAGGGTTTACAACTGAAGTCTCAGAGGACTGTATATATTTGCATACTTTAAAAGCTGCTGCCTGAGGATCTGACTTCCAGTCAGCCTGAAACTAGGTACTGACTGAGATCCTCCCTTTGGAACATTGACAGCTATTGGCACACCCTCAACAACTGGGGTCTATCAAGAGCCAATCAGGCTGCTTAGACAATCACAAAGGTTCTAGAGACAACCAAGAGCCAGGGCAAGGTTGAACAACAAGTTTCATCTCCTACAAAGGCCTCTCCTTCAGGACTGAAAGGAGAATGCATAGAAACAAACACAGAGAGTCAGGCAAAATGAGGAAACAGTAATATGTTCCAAATGAAAGAACAAGATAAAAACGCAGGAAAAAAAAAACCTTAGTGAAATAGAAATAGTAATCAACTAGGTCAAGAGTTCAAAAGAATGGTCATGAAGATCCTCACCAAACTCAGAAAAGAATGGATAAACATAGTGAGAACTTTAACAGAGATAGAAAATGTAAGAAGGCACATGACTGAAGAATATAATAGTTGAACTGGAAAATATACTAGAGGGATTCAACAGCAGACTAATTGAAGCAGGAGAAAGAATCAGTGATCTGGAAGACAGGGTAGTGGAACTCACCCAAAGAGAAGAGCAAAAAAGAAAGAAAAAAAAAAAAAAGAATTGCAGCACTATTTACAATAGCCAGGACATGGAAGCAACCTAAATGTCCATCAACAGATGAACAGATAAAGAAGATGTGGTACATATATACAATGGAATATTACTCAGCCATAAAAAGGAATGAAATTGGGTCATTTGTAGAGATGTGGATGGACCTAGAGTCTGTCATACAGAATGATGTAAGTCAGAAAGAAAAACAAATATCATATATTAGCACATATATGTGGAATCTAGAAAAATGGTACAGATGAACCTATTTGCAGGGCAGGAGTAGAGATGCAGACATAGAAAACGAACATGTGGACATGGAGGGAAGGGGAGTGGGACGAATTGGGAGATTAGGATTGGCATATACACACTACCATGTGTAAAATTGATAGCTAGTAGAAACCTGCTGTATAGCCCAGGGAGCTCAGCTCAGTGCTCTGTGATGACCTAGATGGGTGGGATGGGGGGTTTGGGTGGGGAGATCCAAGAGGCAGGGGATATAGGTATACATGTAGCTGATTCACTTCATTATACAGCAGAAATTAACACAACACTGTAAAGCAACTATACCTAAATAAGTAAATAAGTGGAAATAGCTTAAACGATCTGTGGGACATCAAGCAAAATAACATTTGCATTATAGAGGGTTCAGAAGGAGAAGAAAAAGAGAAAGGGGCAAAAAACTTATTTGAAGAAATAATGGCGAAAAACTTTATTAACTGGGGAAGGAAACAGACATCCAGATTCAGATCCAGAGAATTCCAAAAAGATGAACCCCAAAAGATCCATACCAAGGAACATTATAATTAAAATGTCAAAAGTTAAAGAGAGAATGTTAAAAGCAACAAGAGTAAAATGATATGTGCACATGGTGCACAGCCCCATAAGATTATAAGCAGATTTTTCAGGAGAAACTTCGCAGGCTAGAGGGGAGTAGCACAATATATTCAAAGTGCTGAAAGGGGAAAACTTCCAACCAAGAGTAATCTACCCAGTGAGACTGTCATCCAGAATCAAAGGAGAGAAAAACCGTTTTCCAGACAAGCACAAGCTAAAGTTCACACCACTAAAATGACTTTATAAGAAATGTTAAAGGAACCTCTAAAAGTACTAATTAGTAACCAAAAAAATGATAGTAAAAATTTTATCAGTAAAGGTAAATATTTATAGTAAAGGTAGTATTTAGGCATTTATAAAGCTGTTATGAAGGTTAAAAGATAAAAGTAGTAAAAGTAGCTATATGTATAATAATTAAGGAATACACAAAATAAAAAATGTAAATTATGACATCAAAAAGAGAAAACATGGAGGGGTAGTAAAAATATAGAGTTTTAGAATGTACTCAAACTTACCTTGCTATCAACTTAAAATAGGCTGTTATTTATATATAGGCTGCCATATGTGAGTATTGTGGTAATCACAAAGCAAAAGCCTGTAGTAGATACCCAATAGATAATGAGAAAGGAATCTAACCATAACAGCAAAGAAAACCACCAAAGCACATGGGAGGAGAGCAAGAGAAGAAGAAAAAAACAGAGAAGAACTACAAAACAATCAAAAATCAATTAACAAAACAGCAATAAGTACGTACCTGTCAATAATTACTTTACATGTTCATGGATTAAATCAAAAGACATAGAGTGGCTGAATGGATAGACAAACAAGACCCATCTACATGCTGCCTATAAGAAACTCACTTTAGGTGTAAGAACACACACAGACTGAAAGTGAAGGGCTGGAAAAGTTGTTTCACACAAATGGAAACCAAAAGAAAGTTGGGGTATCTATACTCAGATAAAATAGACTTTAAAACAAAGATGGTGGGCTTCCCTGGTAGCACAGTGGTTAAGAATGCACCTGCCAATGCAGGGGACACAGGTTCGCGCCCTGGTCCAGGAGGATCCCACATGCTGCAGAGCAGCTAAGCCCATGCACCACAGCTACTGAAGCCTGCACACCTGGAGCCTGTGCTCCACAACAGGAGAAGCCTGCACACCTCAATGAAGAGTGGCCCCCACTTGCCACAACTAGAGAAGAAGTCTGTGCACAGCAACAAAGACCCAACACTGCCAAAAATAAATAATAAATTTAAAAATAAATTAAAAAAATATATATATATAAAATAAAACAAAGATGGTAATAAGAGGCAAAGACAGGTATTACATAATGAGAAAGGGGTAAATCCAAAAAGACAATATAACATTTTGTAATCATTTATGCACCCAACGTAGAAGCACCTAAATATACAAAGCAAATATTAACAGACCTAAAGGGAGAAATAGACAGCAATACGATAATACTAGGGAACTTTAATATCCCACATACATCAATGGGTAGATCATTTAGAAGAAAATCAATAAGGAAGTATTGGCCTTAACACATTAGATCAGAGGCAATGAATACATATATACAGAACATTCCATCCCAAAGTAGCAGAATACACATTCTTCTCAAGTGCACATGCAATATTTTCCAGGAGAGATCATATGTTAGGCCACTTAACAAGTCTCAATAAATTAAAGAAGATTGAAGTCATATGAAGCCTTTTCTTCTGACCACATGGTATGAAACCAGAAATCAATTACAAGAAAAATACTGGGAAAATCTCAAATATGTGGAGATTAAACAAATGCTACTGAACAAGAAAAGGGTCAATGAGGCAATCAAAGGTGAAATTTTAAAATACCTTGAGACAAATAAAAATGAAAATACAACATACCAGAATCTATTGAATGCAACAAAAACAGTTTCAAGAGGGAAGGAAATTCATAGTGATTCGAGCTTACCTCTAGAAACAGAAGAATCTCAAATAAACAACCTAACTTTACACCCCCAAAAAACTAAAAAAAAAAAAACAGACAAAGCCCAATGTTAGAAAAAGGAGGAAAATAATAAACATTAGAGAAGAAATAACTGAAATAGAGACTAAAAAGACAATGGAAAAGATCAATAAAACTAGGAGCTGGGTCTTTGAAAAGATAAGCAAAATTGACAAACCATTAGCTAGATTCAGTAAAAGAAAAAAAAAAGAGAAACTCAAATAAAACCAGAAATGAAACAGGAGAAGATACAACTGGTACTAAAGAAATACAAAGGGTCATAAGGGACTACTATGAACAATTATATGCCAAAAAATTGGCTAACCTAGAAGAAATGGGTAAATTTCTAGAAACATACAATCTTCCAAGGCTGAATTATGAAGAAATAGAAAACCTGAATAGACAATTTACTAGTAAGGAGATTGAGTCAGTAATCAAAAACCATCCAACAAACAAAAGTCCAGGACCAAATGGCTTCACGGGTGAATTCTACCAAGCACTCAAAGAAGATTTAATATGTATTCTTCTCAAACTCTTCCCAAAAACTGAACTCATTCTATGAGGCCAGCATTACCCTGATACCAAAACAGACCAGGGCACCACACACACAAAACAAAGAAAATTATAGACAAATATTCCTTACAAACATAGATGTAAAAATCCTCAACAAAATATCAGCAAAACAAATTCAACAGTACATTATAAGGATCATACACCATGACCAAGTGGGATTTATTTCAAGGATGTAAGAACAATTCAACATCTGAGAAACAATCACCGTGATACACCCCATTAACAAAATGAAGGATAAAAATCATATGATGGTCACAACAGATGCAGAAAGGGCATTGGAAAAAAGCTAATATTCATTATGATAAAAACTCTTAACAAAGTGGGTATAGAGGGAATGTACCTCAACCTAATAAAGGCCATATATGATAAGCCCATCATAGTATGTTAGCTAAAGCTTTTCCTCTAAGATCAGGAACAAAACAAGAAAACCCGCTATTTTTCAACATAACATTAGAAGTCCTAGCCAGAGCAATTAGGCAAGAAAAGGCAACAAAAGTCATGCAAATTGGAAATGAAGATGTAAAACTTTCATTATTTGCACATGACATAATTTTATATATAGAAAAATCTTAAAGACCCCACCAAAAAACTATTAGAACTAATAATTTGGGAAGGTTGTGGGGTACAAAATCAATTTACAAAAATCTGTTGCATTTTTATACACTAACAGTGAACTATCAGAGAAATTAAGAAAACAATTCTACTTACAATTGCATAGAAAAGAATAAAATACCATGGAATAAATTTAACCAAGGAGGTAAAAGACCTGTACACTGAAATCTATGAGACGTTGATGTAAGAAATTGAAGACACAAATAAATCAAAAGATATTCTATGCTCAAGGATCAGAAGACTTAATATTGTTTAAATGTCCATATTGCCCAATGAATCTACAGAATTAATACAACCCCTATCAAAATTCCAATGGCATTTTTCACAGAAAAGAATGTACAATCCTAAAATGTGTACAGAACTACAAAAACCCTGAATAGCTAAAGCAATCTTGAGTAAAAAGAACAAAGCTAGACATATAATGCGCCCAGATTTCAAACTATATTACAAAGCCATGGTAATCGACAGTATAAAACATTATAAAACACACATAGATCAATAAGACAGACACATAGATCAATGGAACAGAATAGAGAGCCCAGAAATAAACTCACACATATATGGTCAATTAATTTTCAATAAAGAGGGCAAGAATATTCAATGCGCAAAGGACAATCTCTTCAATAAATGGTGTTAGGAAAACTTGACAACCACATGCAAAAGAATGAAAATAGACTACTATCTTATACCATGTACAAAAATTAACTCAAATTGATTAAAGAGTTGAATGTAAGACCTGAAACCATAAAACTCTTAGAAGAAAACATGAGCAATGAACTCCTTGACATCAGTCTTGATAAAGATTTTTTGGATCAGACACCAAAGTCAAGGGCAACAAAAGCAAGAGTAAACAAGTAGGACTACATCAAACCAAAAAACTTCTGCACAGTGAAGGAAACCATCAAAAAAAAAAAAGGGCGACCTACTGAATGGGAGAAGCTATTTGCAAATCATATATCAATAGGAGGTTAATATCCAAAATATATGGAGAACCCATACAACTCAATAATAGAAAAACAAGCAATCTGATTAAAAATTGAGCAGAGGATATGAACAGACATTTTCCATCACTAATCATCGGGGAAATGCAAATCAAAACCACACTTGTTAGGATGGTTATTATCAAAAAGACAAGAAATAACAAGTGTTAGTGAGGATGTGGAGAAAAGGGAGCCTCATTCACTGTTGGTGGAAATGTAAATTGGTGCAGCCAGTATGGAGCTTCTTCAAAAAATTAGAAATAGAACTACTATAAATTCCAGCAATTCCATTTCTTTGGTACTTATCTGAAGAAATCGAAAAGACTAATTCAAAAAGATATATGTACCTCTATGTTCGTTGCAGCATTATTCACAATATCCAAGATACAGAAACAACCTAAGTTTCCATGGATGGATGAATGGATGAAAAAAGTTGTTTGTGTATACAGTCAACCCTCTGTATCTGTGGGCTCCACATCTGCAAATTCACCCAACTGTGGATCGAAAACACACAAGAAAAAAAGTTTTTAGAACTTTCCATGAAGCAGAATTTGAATTTGTCACACACCAGCAACCGTTTACATCACATTCACATTGTACTTACAAATATTTACACAGCATTTACCTTATATTAGGTATTGTAAGTAATCTAGAGATGATTTAAAGTATATGTGAGGATGTGTGTAGGCTATATGCAAATACTATGCCATTTTATATGAGACTTGAGCACCCGCAGATTTTGGTATCCTTGGGGACCCTGGAACCAATCCCCTACGAATACCGAGGGGCAACTGTTTATACAGTGGAATACTACTCGGCCATGAAAAATGAGATATTGCTATTTGCAAAAACATGGCTGGATCTTGAGGGTATTGCACTATGGAAAACCAAACCAATAGATAGAGAACAGATCAGTAGTTGCCATAGAGGAAGGGAGTATTGGGAGATGGGCACAATGTGTGAAGGGGTCAAGAGTTACAAACTTTCAGTTATAAAATTAAAAGGTCATAGGGATCTAATGTACAGCATGGTGAGTACAGTCAATAATACTGTACTGCATATTTGAAAGGTGCTAAGAGAGTAGATCTTAGAAGTTCTTATCACAAGGAAAAATCAGATGGTGACAGACGGTAACTAGATTTTTTGTGGTGATCATTTCACAATATATACAAATATCAAATCATTATGTTGTATACCTGAAACTAATATAATGTTATATGTCAATTATACCTCAATTAACAAAGAAGAAAGGGAAAATTGTAGACAAATGGGGTGTGTCCATATGCCAGTCCATTGTTTTTATTTATTTTGATAAGATTTTTTTTTTTTTTACAGGAGGTCCTTGGTTATCTGTTTTAAATATAGCAGTGTATACATGTCAATCCCAAGCTCCCAGGCTATCCCTCCCTCCCACCCTTGCCTCCTGGTAACCATAAGTTCATTCCCTTAAGTCTGTGAGTCTGTTTCTGTTTTATAAATAAGTTCATTTGTATCACTTTTTTTAGATTCCACATGTAAGTGCAATATCATATGATATTTGTCTTTCTCTGTCTGACTTACTTCACTTAGTATGACCATCTCCAGGTCTATCCATGTTGCTGCAAATGGCATTATTTCAATCTTTTTAATGACTGAGTAATCTTCCATTGTATATCTATACCACATCTTTTTTATCCGTTCATCTGTTGGTGGACACTCAGGTTGCTTCCATGTCTTGGCTACTGTAAACAGTGCTGCAATGAACATTGGGGTGCATGTATCCTTTTTGAACCATGTTTTTCTCTAGATATATGCCCAGGAGTGGGATTGCTAGATCTTATGGTAGCTCTATTTTTAGTTTTTTAAGGAACCTTCATGCTGTTCTCCATAGTGGCTGTAACAATTTACATTCTGTTAGTTTTATATCATTTTACTTTGCTAACCTTTGATGCCTTTTGCCACCCACCCAAGACAAACATAAATTAGGACTCTAAAAAGGCTCCTCATGACCTTGTCAAAGTTCTCATGAACTTCAGCAATCACTCAACATACCTAAGCCTGAGTATCTGCTTAACAAGTATTTATTATCATTATTTTTTTTTCAACTCTGTCATAGAGACAAGGTTATATCTTGGAACTTTATTTCCCGCTCTTCCTGGTTCTTAGATATTGGACATTTCTAGGGCTTAGAAGCCATTTTTGGTAGTACCTATTCATTGACAGATGATGACTTGTTTATACTCAGGAGAACTCATACTTGTGAGAAAGATATAAGGTGGTTTTTTTTCTTTCTTTTAGGCTGATTTCCCCTGCTAAACTTATAGAGTCTGGCTTGCCCCTCTGAGAGTTGCCCCTAAATCTTCTGCTGTTCTTTCTTATTGCCATTTCTACTGTGCTCCAGGCAGCAAGATGTTTTTCTAGGTAAAAAATACCCATCTCTTACTAGTTTCATGACAGAAGAATGGAAACTCCACTCCTGTTTTCATGCAGTTTAGCTTCTACAAAGATGACTTTATAATTTGGTATTTGGGTTTGCCAACGGTTTAAGTATAACTCCTGCCTGGAATCCCTAGTTAACTGACTTGTTTTTATAAGCACTAAAAACTTCTCTGCTCTTTCCTACTGTTTTCCTACTCCTCTTTTTTCTAAATGTAGAGGAGTTTCAACTCCTCTACATTTTATTATAATATATTTGGAAAAATAATTTAAACTAACCTTTCTCAAAGTATGTTTCCCAGAACTTTTATTCTATGAAATATTTCACAAAGGTGGCCTAAAAATGATCACTGAGAAAGAAATCAAAATATAAGAAATAAAAAATTGTATTGCCTCTAACAATGTATTTTTATGATACTAAGACAGTGTTTTTATACCATTTAAAATTTATTAAATTGATATGTGCAATAAAACCCATATGCATATTTAACATTGTTTATATTCTATTTATAGAATAGTGTATTCTATTCTCTAAGTTGGCATCTTATAGTCAAATGGTTCAGAATTGTTAAGAAGTAGGTTAACAAGAGGTTTGGGAAGGTTATGTTTTCATATAGCAAAATAAATGATGTTTTTCAAAATATTTTGTTATTTGTACAACGCTATACAAATGAGATTATCTTCTAAGTGGGGAAAAATGAAATGTTCCATGAAAAATAAATACATAGTCAAAATGAAAGTTGGAAGGTACTATATCTCTTTAGGAGATTTATAATGTACTTTAGCATTATAAATCCTCTGAGAAATTCAGTGATAAAGAAATCTGTTTAACTGTGATTAATCCAGCATCTTCTAAAGTTATTTTTACCTCTCAGCATATTCTTCTCTGACCACTCAGTGACCCTCTTTTGGGAAGACTGACTCAAAAACAATCTTCCCTGATAGGTTCACCATAAAGAAAGCATCTGAGTGTAATTATGCTTGTCAGAATATAAATATGAATGGCGAGCTTGATCTCTCCTAACTACTCTCTTCCTCTTCAGATAAATTGTTTGTAAGCCACGTTGGTCCTTTAGGATCAATAGGGCACAAGCCTTGGCTGTAAGTTACAAAGTGATTATAAGATTACTTTTAGTTTGAAAACCATCATGTATAACTTAGCTGCTGATTCAAAGCCTTACAAACTTAAAATGAGAAGTGACCTACTGGTAATGTATCTAATTCAATCTTTCTTACTTTATAGGTGAGAAACTGAGCCCTAGTGCCCAAAGCCCCATAACTAATGGATGGCAGACTCAGGTCTCCTGGTTGTTAGATCAGGTTTCTGAAGAGTTTATAATCATGATGCCATTTTCTGAAAAATTCCACTCAACTTGCTTTTCTTTATTAATAGCAATGAAGCATAAAATTAGAGAAAGGATACTAACTTACTTCTCTTTTTTTCCATGAATGAAGAAATTAATAGTTTGAATCTCTGAAATCTTGGTTGTAAAACTTCCCCATTTCCTAACAACCCAAAGAACCCAATTTTGTGCAGGCAACAGTATGCCCAGGCCCAGGGAATTAATGATGAGAATTCTAAGCCAGGGGGAATTCCCTTCCCCTTAGCTGCTTCAGGAGCAGGGGTGAGTATGTGACTGATTCTGTCCTTTAAGAAATAGATTGTTTCTGTGGGGCTTCTTGGAAATCACTTTTCCCCTGAATGAAAGAAGAGAGACATGTGAGGGAAAAATATTCATGTCCCTATTCCTTCATTTCCCCCTGTGATGTGTGAATGGAAGAATATGTTGTGTGTGACTACTGCAGTCATCCTTAATTATTAGGAGAGATATAGGAAAGACACGGATGGCCGAGCAGGAAGCTGAAATTTTGTGCCTCTGGACTCTGCCAAGTGATATAATAAAGCTCCTATTATTAGAACCACTGTTAATTGGATATTCTGCTACTGATAACTCTCTCACTTTAAAAATAAAAAATAAATTACAACGCTATTATCCATGACCCCTTGTACTGGACAATTTCAGAAACTCTAAGATATATCTGTTCCAAAGAAATAGAATGCTCTTTCTTCTGACCTGTCATTTCACTGTGATCCTATCTAGGAGGTGGTTTGCACGTACTTCTTATCTGCTGCTATAACCACAAAGGCTTAGAAGTATAGGCTACTCCATAAATCTATAACTCTGACTGACTTGGTCTCTCTAAGAAGTCCTCAGAAAGCTACAAGGTCAAAAGAAACAAGATATGCAACTGAACTTTCTGTTTACTCTGCATTTACCTTAGTCATAAAAGGACAGTTGACAGTTGTGTGAGATAAAGGGCAATCCTACACTGTGTAGTCCTGTCCAGGTCTGAACATCTAACATCCTCACCCACTACCCACCAGCAAGCCTCCCCAATTATTATGACAATGCCAAACACCCCATGCATATTCAAAAGGTATTTTTTTCTCAATGTTGTATGTTTAAGGTTATACTCTGTTGATTTAGGTAGTTCCAGATCATTGGTTCTCAGTGGGGACAGTATCACATGTAGCGACCATTTTAGAAATATGCGGGTTTGACTTTAATTCATTAATCATCACAAAGATCATTTGGTATTTATTTAGTGCTTTTAGATCACCATTTACATATTTTCAAATTTTACTCCAACTAATGAACAGAATTCCTGTAAGCTCAGTATTTCTTATGAGCATATATCTATATTTTCATCATTTCTGATTATTTTACTTCTTTCTCCTTTCGTCTGCAGTTCTTTGTTAACCAATGCTTCTATTCACCTACATGTCACCAAATTTTGCTATCTCAGACTCTTTATTTCTCCATATCATTTAGTTTTAATTATAACCTTGCGACATAATTAAGGCAGGTCAATCTGTTTATATATAAGAAGGAAAGGGGGAAAAACAATAAGGAATTTATTCAAGATCTAGCTAATTACTGACCAAGCCTGGACTAAAACCCATTTGTAAAATGGCAAAAATAGTAGCATCATTGTGAGGACTTAGTGAGGTAATTGTATCAAGAAATCACTCACTGTTTAGTCAGTAGCGATGAGTATTCTCAATAACATCACCAAGCCCATGTATCCTTGGATTGTTTTAATACTATTTTCAGAAAATCAGGACTCTTTAATACATACTGAAAATCCAGCTAATCATGGCAATAAAGTAGACCAGAATATTCCACATCCTTAACTTTCAGGAACACAGGTATCTGGGGAATCATTTACCACTTAAAGGATATGAATCTTTATAGCTCCTCCTACAGACCTGGTTCAGCATCCTTTTAGAAAAACCGAGAGAAGATCTCCAATACTATCGCCTTACATCTACCTAAGTCAAGCATCCTTAATCTGCAGTGCTGTGGTCTGGCATGCATCAAATGCTTCCCAAACAATATTAAAGGCAATTATTCCCGTGTCTTTTTCCATCCAGTCTTTCATCAGCACTTCTAGGAACAAGGAACTGAGCTGATCTGCATTTCAGCCCCTCTTCCTTTTTCCTGCCCAGCTCTGATGAGGCCTGAGACCAAAAGCTGGGCTTCCAGTTATACCGTCGAGAAGGAAGATATTAGCTAAAACCTTAATCCCTAGCTTTAGAGTAACTGACTTGTCTATACAACAACTTTATAATTTTACTGGATCTGTGTTCAGTTTCTAATAGTATTTTTAAATACATGTTTGCTTTGTAAAACTTCACCCCAAATCCCCTGTTTGCTGTGCACAATCTTTATAAATATGCCTTTTTTCCGTTTAATGTAGAACCAAGGAATAAGTTTCTTATCCCATTCAACTCCAGTTCATTACTCTCCAGTAGAAACCCAAGCCTCAGAGGAAGTACTTTAATTCTTTCAGCATTCTTGAGTATCTTTTTTATTGTACAAGCAAACCCCAACTTACATTCATTTTCCTGAAAAGTGCAAAGATGTCATTTCCCCCTTTAGTTAAATGCCTTAAAAGTAAAGATATAGACTTTGATACTGGAGGGAAAGACTTTGAAGAATAAATAAAGTTGAAATTTCATGGTGATGATGGAATTACAATAAATTTTACCACTGAATGATTTGGGCATCCTGGTATTTCTGTACTACATATTTGAAGGTTTGGTTAGTTAGCATCCATTTATCTCTTAGCATTTGAGTCCTTCCCTCCCATCCTCTCTCCCTGTCCGTCCCATTCTTCCTGTTAGTCTCATCCTGCCTTTCAAACACAGGGTGGCAACGAAAGTCCACACAGACATACATCCCCATATATGCATACCTGCAGCCCCATAACCCAAAGCCATAAGTATGTTGAGTTATCCCATTTAGCCATTCACGCTTATCTTGGATGGAGTCATAGGGTCTCTAACAGTAACTCAAGATGACATTCATAGCCAGGGCTCAGGTTTGACCCTTGTCCCACGTGGCTATTCGAACCCAACTACAAGAGTATTAACAGTGCCTGCATTCACAGATAACATATTTGGAGTATCAGATAAATGAAATGTATTGGCTAGAAATGAATCAGTGCCCATTCGGCTACTATTTCTGCTGAACAAATCTAAGCCTGAGGATATAGCAATAATTAAATCAAAAAAAGAAAATTACCCTACCCCTTCAGATTCCCAGAGAAGTACACCATATCCATTGTCTTACCTCACAACTGGAGAGATTTTATATGTCAGCATGCCTTGGGGGGAAGAAGAAAGCACACTGAAAAGTAAGGTACTACTTTTTCAATTTCATCACTGTTATTAGGAGTTCCAAAATAAGCTGGCTTAAAAGTATCTACTTAAATAAAAACTAAAATTGCATTTATTTTGCAAATAAACTATATTTCAATTATTGCTTCTTTAAGCTTTTCACATGTAGTACTTTGATAAATCAACTATTGATATGTGACCATTGTATTTTCCTTAACCATGTGAAACTGCAAAGCGGAGTGCTTCTTCATTTGATTGGTTCAAAAATAGCAATTCATATTTTCCTTAGGCTAGAATAATAAGTTTATGTTTCATTATTAAAAGTACTTTATTCACCATCACTTCATATTAGACACGTAGATTTTTGGAAATATTCTCACCATTCTTTGCTATAAAAAAAATCATCTACAATGACAGTGTTCTAACAATAACAATATTTTGTTCTACCAAAAAATTAGACTTTCAAGACATTTTCTTTTGATTAGTTCAATTTCTCCTCTGTGGATATATTATGCTAAGTATATAAACTTTAAAATAGAAACAGTGGAGAGAAACAAATGGTCTTCAGATACACCCATTCCAATACAACCACTCCAACATTAAAGCTTTCTGGTTGCTGTTTTCTCTGTTTCCTTTTTTTTTTTTTTTTTTTTTTGCGGTACGCGGGCCTCTCACTGTTGTAGCCTCTCCCGTTGCGGAGCACAGGCTCTGGACACGCAGCCTCAGCGGCCATGGCTCACGGGCCCAGCCGCTCCGCGGCATGTGGGATCTTCCCGGACCGGGGCACGAACCCGTGTCCCCTGCATCGGCAGGCGGACTCTCAACCACTGCGCCACCAGGGAAGTCCTTCTCTGTTTCTTTTCATGTGGTTGTAATCATAGTCTACACAAATTTTGGTGCCCCTTTTTTCACATAAAATTTTAATATAAATGTTTCTCTGTGCTTTATAAATATTTATAAACATTGAATAGTTGCATGATATTCCATCATGTAAGTGAACCATTCTGTGTACTTAACCGTGTCTTAGTTGTTACACATTTAGAAAGATTTTTATTTTTTGCCTCTCAAATAAAAAATTGTAATGAACATCTGTGTGAAAAATATACTCATTCACTAACAAATCTATATTGAATGCCCATTGTTTGCCATGCACTGCTTTAGATGTTGATAGAGCAGTGAAACGAATGGAGATCCTTGAATTTATATTCTAATAGGAGACAAACAGGAAAGAAAACACATAAGTACGATATATAGCATGTCAGAAAGTGATGAGTGGCATGGAGAAAAATAAATCAGAGAAGGGGGAAGGAATGGGCTGCGATTTTAAGTGAAGTGGTCAGGAAAGTGACTTCAGAAATGACATTTAGATAAAGACAGAAGAGAAGCGAGGAACAAATGTACGTCTTGATGACCATTCCAAGCAAAGAGAGTATCAAATGCAAAAGACCCTACTCCTGTGGTTAGAATTATTTTAAGGATTAGAATTGTTGGGCCCAAAATATTAATATACGCAGTTTATAACACATTTTTTATTTTTTAATTACATTTTCCTTAGAGCATTTTTTGGTAGTAAAACTCTAGTTGGAATGCAATTTTTTCATGCTCATAGTTTTTTAGAGTAGTAGCCCTTGTGAGAAGTTCTAGGTGCATATTTCTTTCTGAATTTTTTAAATACTTTATAGTCATTTAATAGAGTAATTCAGACAAAATAATTTATCAATATTATATTATTGTTCTTTATTCCTTTTTTTCTTAGGAGATTAGATATACATGAAAAATAGAGCTGTATTTGCCTGACAAACATAAAACTTATTTCACAATGTACCTGAATTATTTTTAAATCTGAAACATTTGTGAGATGGCAAATGTGGAGGAAAATTGTCTTAGCACACATCCGAGAAGGAAGCTGCCTGTGACTTACAGATTACCTAGACTATGAGAATGAGCACAAGATGATAAAATATGAAACAATAGTGCTTGTTTTGAACGAGGTAAGGAAATTAAGAATGGAATATTACTAAAGTTAGAAACCCAAAAGAAAATGGTGAGTTCTTGATTTAGAAACTTATTGCAGAGAAATGAGGTTTCTTTCTTCCACTTGCCTCTCACACAAACGTGAACCCTGCTATGTCATGCTCAGCCCGCTTTTTCAAGTATGTTTTCTTGCAGCATATAAAAAAAAATGATGTTCTCTATGTAAAAATGGCCTTATTTATGTGGCTTATAGTTCCCATTTCAATTCATGCATTGAACATTTGCCATTGGAATAATCTTTACTCCCATTACCCCCATTGTTTTAAGATAAATACATAAATAATTTAGAAAACCAAATACGCATTGAATATATTGAGAAGTTGTTTAAAGATTTTAAATACCTGAAAACATTATGGTCACCTAAGATGGCCTAAGATGTAATTCACTATGTATTATTAAATTGATTAAATATTCGTTGGGGATCAATATAATGTCATCCAAGTGATTGCACATGGCAGTTCCTCATCAGAGCATAGAAGGCCCTTCATCTTCTAGACCCTGCATCTCTATCCTTTGATCTATCACTGCATGCTCCTCCTTTTTGTGACTCCAGCCACATCAGACCACTTGCAGTCCCTCAGCTGTGTCATTCCTCACATTCTTTGTATTTTCACATTCTCTGTATTTTCTACTCTCAGAAAAAAGTGGCAAGACATCTGCTTAGCTCCTCTTTACCCAAGCAGATTCTCCTTGTTCGTGAAGTATCATCTTTGACCTCTTCTACAAAGTCTTCTTATCTCTTCTTATTATACCTGCCACCATGATTCTGGGTTCGATTTCCCTCCTGCACTACTTAAGTGTTGTTCCTTGCCCATTCTTTAACCCTATGTCATAATTGTCTATTTCTCTCCTCCCATGCACATACTATAAATACACTATGAGCTCTGGGAGGGTATGAACTGGATAGTACATATGTTTCTCTAGTTCCTCCAACTATTACAGTATCTGACCCATAGTAGGCAGTAAACTATTGTTTACCTACTTCCATAGTTCAGAAAAACAAAATATGAAATGCAGCTCATTGAGTTGAATAGCCTTGTTTCCAAGGGCAAGCCTGCATGGCTTTCTTTGAATGGCCTCACAGCAAACTGTTTTTATTTTTAAATGCTATAAACCACTTTGGAATTACTAATCCTTGGCAAGTCAGTACCATTAAGCAAACAGCAGGTAGCTTGGGAAATTACACAAGCTTTGGCACCCTGCCCAGCCCCTTGAAAATAGACCAAGAACTTGTTAAGACCCTTCAAGTGGTGCACTTGAGTGAGAGTGGGATGAGGCCAGCAATTCTAAAAGCTAGGTGTTAGGATGCCATTTCTCTCTGGATGAATCCCTAGGAGGGAGATCTATGGGCATGCAGAGAAGCAAGGAGATGCAGTAGCCTTGACTCGGCCGGACATACTGACCACCAGAAAATTTAAACTCTTTTCTGTCAATCAACTAATAAGAACTATTTAAAGGCAGGCCTGATATAAACCTGATACCATGATCTGAGTGATGAAAAGGGTACTGAAAAACTTGAAGACATTCTCCCTCTATTTGAGAAGCTTATACAGTAATTGGGGAGATTTGCCTACGTGTGAAAAACTCTTAGCAGACAGTAATAAGAGCAGTGGAAGCCCTGCTCCAAGTTGTGTAGTATGATACCAGGACTGTGGGAAAGACATCTGTGCTGTATTTTGAAACAGATGTAGAACTGGTCCATATTAGTTATGGAATGTGAAGGTGTGATCAGAGAAGAAAAGTTGATAGGAAAGTGGGAGAGACTATGAGGTCTGAGCGTCTGGAATGAGGATGGACTTACCAAGGTGGCAACAAGAAATAAGCTATGCTTGTGGTTATTCACTGGAGGGAAGCAAAGTTGGCCACCCCTAAATGTGTTCCTTTGGCATGCAGAAGAAGCAGAAGACTCAGGAAGTTATTTTTTTCACCTCTCCCTTAACTGCCTAAAAGAATTTAGATAGAGAGCATATTCCAGGAAGGAGAACTATACTAGAGAGATCTATAGTATAATATGAACTAGGTGTGTAGACAGGGAGGAACCTAACAAAGTCTGCTTGTTAAAATTTCTCTGTGTCCCATTGTTTCTACGTGGCCCAGCAAACATTTGTTTACCAAACATCTGCTCTTTTTTCATCTTCCTGTGAATTACATTCCTTCTCTTTGAAGTCCCAGACCCCTGCCCTCCTTTCTTTAGTCCAGAATGAAATCTATACATCATCTTGCCTGTCTTTGGACTCTCCCATGTTTATACAGAGTCCCTGTATGTATATATATAATTACATTTGATTTTCTCCTGCTGATCTTTCTTGTGTCATTTTAACTATTTAACCAGTTAAAGGAACCAAGAAGGGAAAAGGAAAATTTCAGCCTTCCTGATATCACCCATTCATAATTCTGTCTAAGCCTAGCTTTCCAAGCAAAATGAAATTTATTGCTAGAGTGCAATGTTTGAAGAAACCTAACACGAATAAGGTCATTGGATAAAGATCATAATCGTAGAAGTGGAATTCAGCATAAAGACACTGGATTACTGGTGTCTGGTGTACAGTAAGTGTTCTGTAAATTTATGTTGAATGTTTGAAAGTGAGCGTGACTGGAAATTGACTGTGATAGGAAAGAAGTAAAATAAAGACTATGAATCACTTGTGCTGAGTCAGATATTGGCCTGGATAAAACAGGTGGTCTCACTAAGACAGATGAAAGATGTTAAGTCTGATTCTTAAAATGACTGGTACTTCATTTCTATAGAAAATATTAGAAGATTTAAAACATATTTATTGACATTATTTCATTTAAAACTTAGAACAACCCTTTAAGAAGACGAAGTTGCAAAGAGCTACTTCCTGTTTTTCCTGTCTCACAATATTTTTAAAGCTGATCTTATGTGTGACAGTATAATTAAGAATAAAATTCGATAGTAATACTTATTCCAGTTTATAGATAAAGAAACTGAAGCTCCAAGAGGTTAAGTCACTTTAAAAGTCACTTTGCAGCACTATTTACAATAGTCAGGACATGGAAGCAACCTAAGTGTCCATCGACAGATGAATGGATAAAGAAGATGTGGCACATATATACAATGGAATATTACTCAGCCATAAAAAGAAATGGAGTTATTTGTAGTGAGGTGGATGGATTTAGGAGTCTGTCACACAGAGTGAAGTAAGTCAGAAAGAGAAAAAAAAATACTGTATGCTAACACATATATATGGAATCTAAAAAAAAAAAAAAAGGTTCTGATGAACCTAGGGGCAGGACAGGAATAAAAACACAGAGGTAGAGAATGGACTTGAGGATACAGGGAGGGGGAAGGGTAAGCTGGGACCAAGTGAGAGAATAGCATTGACATATATACATTATATATGACATATACATGTAAAATAGATAGCTAGTGGGAAGCAGCCACATCGCAGGGGGATCAGCTTGGTGCTTTGTGACCACCTAGAAGGGTGGGATAGGGAGGGTGGGAGGGAGACTCAAGAGGGAGGGGATATGGGGATACATGTATATGTATAGCTGATTCACTTTGTTATACAGCAGAAACTAACACACCATTGTAAAGCAATTATACTCCAATAAAAATGTTAAGAAAAAAAAAAAAGATCACACAGCTAGTGAACGACCAAGCAGAAACGGAATAAAACAAAAAAGGAAATACAAAGGGAAATGAGGAGTAAACATACTTTGAATAGTAGATTTAATAAAAGTATTTTTATGTTTATTTTATTTAATATTTGTAACAAGTCCTCAGAAGTGTTTTCCAGTCACCTGTAGCCTCTTGTTTGTCAAATGGTGCTTGTTGGTCTTTTTCTGACTAGATCTCTTTCCAAGCCCTCTGGATGTTTCATGAGAGCATAATAGTCTAAGGACAGTTGTAGCAATAAAAGAACTTTTTCTATTTATAGGGCATACTTATGCTAAAGAATTATTTATTCTTTATCTGAATTTCAAAGGTAACTGGCTGTCCTGTATCTAATTTGTTAAAGCTGGCAAGTTAACATGGGGGGGGGACCTCAATGGATCATATTAATGCCTTGGCTTTAGCAAGCCCAGCAGGAGGTTGAATGCCCAGGAGCACGTGCAGGAAGGGTTTGTATTGAAATGATGCTGACCTGTTTTTTACTAAGGATTGCAAAAGAAAAACTACTGCTAAGGAGTACTGCCATCCTTAGTAGAGGCTGGAGAACTGGGTGAATCTTTGTCTATAATGATAAAAAGTCACGTTTTGATTGGACAGTTAAGACCAGCCACTAAAACACTGCTTCTTGGGACAGGGAACTGTTAAATTACTAAGTTAATGGAAGGAGAGAGTTGTGGGCTTTGCTTTGTGTATTAGTTTGATTTAACAGGATGTTATAACAAGAACTGCAACAGTAACTCAGTGGCTTATGGGATGTAGAAATTTATTCTCTCTCACCTAATGCTCTTCTGAGTGTATTGAAGGCTAGTAGAGAGGAGCAGAGGCGAGTGGTTCTCTTACATAGTTATTTAACAACTGAGACTGACAGTGGCTCTACCTTATTTAGTAGATGGCTTCTAAGGTCACTTCATTCTTTATTCCAGCCAGAAAAGCAAAGAGCATGAAAAAGCTAATATACACAGTTTTATTGGACAGAGCGTAAAATTTGCACACAACTATTCTGTTTGCAAGAGCTTAGCTACGTGACCGCACTAGTTGCAAAGGGACCTCAGAATGTCATCCAGCTACAATTCTATTACTCTGGAGAAAGGGGAATATGAATTTTGGTGAACAGCTGTATTTTGCATTATACCCTATAGGTACATTACAGGACTTTTAGATTGAGGCAATAAGAGCAAAGAAAAGCAAGGGGTTATGTTAAATATTAGAGGCAATGACATACTTTAAGGGTGTCTCACATTCCTTTGGGTGTAATTTTGACTCAATGCAAATGACCCTTTACTCGCTGAGCTCAGATCCTAATATCAACATAATATGCAAATTTTCTACCTGAAAAATAAATCTATATGCTATTTCTCCACAGTCATTTATTAAGAGCTTTGCTGTTGCATGTTTTGAATGCATTTCAAATGGCGTGTATTACAAGACACCAAGCCAGTTCTTCCCAAGTGGTGAGGTCTACTAATAAGCAAAGGTAATAATTTACATGCTCATTAAAGGTACCCCATAAAAAAAAGTAGGGGGAAGAATAGTGAACAGCTATGGAGGGTGATATTTGATCAGATCAACCCATGTCTTGGACATCTTTATTAAGATATTACAAATGAATTCTTATCATCAAGAGATGCATTTTCATGGCAGGTTGAAAATCTGAACTTGCCAAAAAAGTGAAAAGTCTGATAACAATTGAAATATACAGAAGGCATGGCCAATAGCAATCTAGAAGCAAGTTGAGGGACAGCTGTGTTTGAATCTCCCTAATAGCAAAGGGTGCATTCCTGCTTCTATTTAAATATGTTCAGAATAGCATCAGTACTGCTGGACATTGAAATGCTAAAACAGCAAATAGCATTAGCCTGGGTAATAGAAATCATCAAAACCACTCAAAGTCTAGTAACATGCTAGTGACAGCCAAATACCACATTTGCATTACTCAGTTGTTTGAGTGATGCCTCAAAAAACAACTTCTCAGAATAAAACCTTAGGTTTACAGTTTGTGGCAGTGTTCAGTCCTGAGTAACCTGAATTTTGTAGGACCTTCTTACGCTAGCCCCAGTAAAGACACATGGTTTGGCAATATTGCTAGAAAAATAGCAGTAAAACAATCCCAGTATAATAAAAGGTTAATTTGAGGGCAAGACCTTTCCTGAGTACCTGAGATCACTTTTAACAAATAGATATGTTTTTGTAAAATTTTATTCATTTTTAGACCAAAGCCCACTACCCTATAAGTAGAAAACAAGTAGAAATAAGTAATTAAAATAAGTAGAAAATATAATAAGTAGAAAAACATAGGGTTCGTGGGTTTTGAGAGTTTTGTTTTGTTCTCTCTGGAATATCACTAAGAAACTCCGGAGACTATATTTTCATTATATAAACAGAAACAGGAGCAGTTTCTTCCCTTCCCTCCAGAAATACCATACAACAGGTTTAAAGGATAAACTTTGTAAGAACGTAAAAAAGCTTTCGGTGTGAAATACGAACAAATAAAATAACTGGAGACTCATTTCTTTTAAGGCTCCAGCTCTATTTGGTAGCCCTGTTGACACTGTATATTTCCAAACCATAGTTAAACCCCTGAAGCACATCTTCTGTCCTGACTCAGTATAACCAGCTGCAACCTGGAATTAACTGGCTCTGGAATTCCTCCTGCCCCATTCCAGTACTGCTCTGTCTTGTTGAGTTCCAGTATGATTATTTAGAGTTTTAGTTCTGCTTGCCTTGTGATTTCCTTTCTTGGCTTTGGTGATCCAGCTACCATGATGAATTCTTGCATGTTAAAGGCCTCATGATAGTAAGTTGGCTTGTCATTATATTAACGAACTCAGCTTCTGCTGCTCACCACTCAAAAGCCAATAATTTGAGAGGCAAGTAGCAATAGAAAGGAAAGGTGCTTTAATCAGAATAGCCGGCTATCTGGGGCAAAGGTGGACTCGTGTCCTGAGACCAACTGTGAGCATTCTGCTCAGCCAGGACATTTTTTAAAGGGAGAATGATCTCAGTGAATCATCAAGTCAGGATGTTGGGTTCTGTATCATTCTCCATTGGGTGCAAACTAGATGACTCTTTCTTCAGATGTTATCTTGCCTATGTGATCCACCTGCAGGATTGCTAAGCGGGCTGTTGAGGATAGAGAGCTAGTCATTCTTTAACTGCTTAATTCTTCGTTCTTTTTATTTAGGAAAAGAATCAACAGGTTAGGCAAGGCATGGTGTGCATTCAGGAGAGCATAGGTCAGGAGTTAGGTTAAATTGCCTAGTGATCTTTTTTTCTATAATTAGGTTCTTTTAAGGTTAGAGGGGAAGGGAAATGGGCAAACAGGAAAGGGGCAAAAGAGCTGCTTTCAGTTGGGCTACACTCTGTACGCAAACAGCCCTGAGGGAGAATTAATAAAACAGACACCATTTTACTTTCCAGCTTTCCCTTTGATTTCAATGACCTGGAATATAACACGACAAGAGCAAACAATTACTCAGTGCCTCAACTTTGGCATTTTTGCCTGGGCCTACTCATACGTTACTGAAAGCAGATGGGTGTGGCTTGATAGTATTGATCTTTTTTGTGATTTTACTCTTTACAATGACTAAAAATAGACTGAATTATAGAAACCACAAGTGGAAAAGCAATTCCGACATAACATAAATGTAATTTCTATTGATGGCATTCCTAAAAATAACTATGAAATCATCAGGTGCTTAAGTGAGAATCTATTTTTCTCATCATCAGGCATGGTTCCATTATTTCAAATACTTCCAATTTGATATTTAAAATTCAAATATTTCAAATAAAAATCCATTTAGTCTCTTTTAGTGTAACTTCAGATTTGTGACTACTCAACTTATGCTTTAAAAGTCAAATATATTAGTCATATTTCGAATTGAGAGTCCTTAAAATATAGCTTGAACACATCTGTTTCTGACTCTACTGGAAAAGCTAGGATCTAACAGATAGGCAGGTCATTGGGGCAAAATATACAGACCAGAAACATATCAGCACGTATATGATCTCCTGATTTATGACAAAAATGTCACTGAAATGCTTTGGAAATGATCATGTTTTCTAAAATGGTGCTGGGTCAGTTGAATATATTTTCCACCAGGAAAATATAAATCTTGACTCCTGTACCACACCATATACAAAATCAATTGCAGATGGATTGTAGACAAAATGTGAAAGTTAAAACATAACACTCCTAGAAGACATCAAGTAGAATATCTTAATTACCTTGGCAAAGGCATCAATTACTTAAACAGAACACAATTCATAATCAGGACATATAATACCAGTTCCTACAGATCAGTAAAAGAAAAGGGAGGGAAACATATTTCAGTAGATAAAAGTCCCGTACCAAAACTTCATGAAAGAGGATACCCAAATGTGCAGTATGTGCTCAATATCATGAGGAAAATGAAAATAATTTCACCACCACTAGAATGGCAAAAAAAAAAGACAAATTATTACCAAGGTAGTGGGAAGATACAGAGCAACCTGAAATTTCATACACTGTATGTAAAAATGTAAATTAGTACAATCTCTCTGCTAAACATTTTGCCACCGTACTCAAGTAAAATATATAATTACTTTATGACCCAGAAATTTGACTCATAGAATCAACAGACACACCTATACTTGTACAAGGAAAGGTATAGGTATTGTGTGCATGCATACACACATATTTATGTATTTATGTATGTATGCATGTATTTGTTTCTAAGAGCATTAACTGTAAGATCCCAAATTAGAAACAACCCAAATCAAAGTTTCAGCAACAATAAAATTAAGAAATGAATTTCTTTATAGTTATACAATGAAATTCTATAGAGCAATAAAAAACAGTAAACAAGTAAACATGGTACCATGGTACAAAACTGATGAAAATTGCATATGCAATGTCTAGTGAAAGAATTTATATACAAGAGTACCTACTATATGATTCCTTTTATACAGAGTTCCAACTAATTAAGCAAAACTATTCTATGATAATTGGGACAACAGTGACTTTGGGAGGGGTTAATGACTGGATGGGATCATGGAAGTCTTCTAGGGTTCTGGTCCTAGTTATATCTCTATCCATGTTGATGGCAAAGATGGTCAACTTTGGGAAAATTCATCAAGTCATCCATTTAACACCAGTGTACTTTACAGTATATATGTAATTCTTGAAATAAGACATTTTTAAATATGTTGAACAGTTGAACATATTGCAACCTATAGTCAAAATGCTATAGTTTTTAGGACTCTAAAAATTACCTAAATTTCAAAATTGTTAATATATGTACTGAAGCCCTGTCACATAGCAAGAATTTAATAAATTTACCTGTTATTGTTTTTGTTAATATTATTTTATTATCATTTTAACACCATTATAGTATTTGTGCCATAATTATCTGTCCATAAAGTAACAATAAAAATAATGTATGAATACATCAGGCGACCTTAGATAAGTCATTCATGGTCCCTGTTTCTCAGTTTTTGAAGCCTATAGAACGGCAGTAGCACTACTGGTAGGAATAACGGCAAAGACAACTAATACCTGCTCAGTGGTCTACCACCCGGGACCCTGACTCCAAATTCTCACTGTGAGCCACTCTTCTCTATAGCCTTTTAAGAATGTCTGTCAGGATGGGCAAGGGTTTTCTGTGTTAACAAGCAAGCTCAAACTCTCGAATGTTTGTGCCTCCTTCATACTGAGTGCTTGTTGTGAATCAGCTGTGAGCTCTGAGCCCTGTAGTCACTCAGAATCCCAGGCTGATAGAGGCCCCATCTTGTCACGTGCTTCTGTGATCATCAAGGCAGGGAGAAGAAAATGTGAGGAATTGCATACAAGCTCTCAAAACTTTGCCCAGAAATGTTTCAGGATACTCCTGCTCTCACAATTTTAGCCAAAGCAAGTCACAGAGACATGCTTAATCTCTTCAGGTTGTGGGAAATATAATCATACCAGGAGGTCGAAAGCCAGAAAGATTTGGCAAATAGCACTAAAGACTATCACAAATATTAAGGATATCCTTTTCCTCAAATATGAAAATGAATATGAAAGTCCTAATTAAAATGTAAAATGTTATGCAACTATAAAAGCTCTCATTATTTGATCTAAAATTTTTCTGTCTAATGAGGATATATGTGTTGGATTTCACACTGGGGCAAACACTAATTATATTAACACTTTTTTTAAACATCTTTATTGGAGTATAAGTGCTTTACAATGGTGTGTTAGTTTCTGCTGTATAACAAAGTGACTCAGCTATACATATACATATATCCCCATATCTCCTCCCTCTTGCGTCTCCCTCCCACCCTCCCTATTCCACACCTCTAGGTGGTCACAAAACATGGAGCTGATCTTCCTGTGCTATGCGGATGCTTCCCACTAGGTATCTATTTTACATTTGGTACTGTATAAGTCCATGCCACTCTCACTTCATCCCAGCTTACCCTTCCCCCTCCCCGTGTCCTCAAGCCCATTCTCTACATCTGCATCTTTATTCCTGTCCTGCCCCTAGGTTCATCAGAAACTTTTCTTTTTTTTTTTTAGATGCCATATATATATGTGTTGACATACGATATTTGTTTTTCTCTTTCTGTCTTACTTCACTCTATATGACACACGCTAGGTCCATCCACCTCACTACAAATAACTCAATTTCGTTTCTTTTTATGGCTGAGTAATATTCCATTGTATACATGTGCCACATCTTCTTTATCCATTCATCTGTCGATGGACATTTAGGTTGCTTCCACGTCCTGGCTATTGTAAATAGAGCTGAAATGAACATTGTGGTATATGACTCTTTTTGAATTATGGTTTCCTCAGTGTATATGCCCAGTAGTAGGATTACTGGGTTGTGTGGTAGTTCTATTTTTAGTTTTTTAAGGAACCTCCATACTGTTCTACATAGTGGTTATATCAGTTTACATTCCCACCAACAGTGCAAGAGGGTTCCCTTTTCTCCACACCTTCTCCAGCATTTACTATTTGTAGATTTTTTGATGATGGCCATTCTGACTGATGTGAGGTGATACCTCATTGTAGTTTTGATTTGCATTTCTCTAATGATTAGTGATATTGAACATTCTTTCATGTGTTTGCTGGCAATCAGTATATCTTCTTTGGAGAAATGTCTATTTAGGTCTTCTGCCCATTTTTGGATAGGGTTGTTTGTTTTTTTGATATTGAGCTGCATGAGCTGCTTGTAAATTTTGGAGGCTAAATCTTTGTCAGTTCCTTCATTTGCTAATATTTTCTTCCATTCTGAGGGTTGTCTCTTGCTCTTGTTTATGGTTTCCTTTGCTGTGCAAAAGCTTTTAAGTTTCATTAGGTCCCATTTGTTTATTTTTGTTTTTATTTCCATTTCTCTAGGAGGTGGGTAAAAAGGATCTTGCTGTGATATATGTCCTAGAGTGCTCTGCCTATGTTTTCCTCTAAGAGTTTGACAGTGTCTGGCCTTACATTTAGGTCTTTAATCCATTTTGAGTTTATTTTTGTGTACGGTGTTAGGGGGTGTTCTAATTTCATTCTTTTATATGTAGCTGTCCAGTTTTCCCAGCACCACTTATTGAAGAGGCTGTCCTTTCTCCACTGCACATTCCTGCCTCCTTTATCAAAAATAAGGTGACCATATGTGCGTGGGTTTATCGCTGGGCTTTCTATCCTGTTCCATTGATCTCTATTTCTGTTTTTGTGCCAGTACCATACTGTCTTGATTACTGTAGCTTTGTAATGTAGTCTGAAGTCCAGGAGCCTGATTCCTCCAGCTCCATTTTTATTTCTCAAGATTGCTTCGGCTATTCAGGGTCTTTTGTGCTTCCATACAAATTGTGAAATTTTTTGTTCTAGTTCTGTGAAAAATGCCATTGGTAATTAGATAGGGATTGCATTGAATCTGTAGATTGCTTTGGGTAGTATAGCCATTTTCACACTGTTGATCCTTCCAATCCAAGAACATGGTGTATCTCTCCATCTGTTTCTATCATCTTTAATTTCTTTCATCAGTGTCTTATAGTTTTCTGCATACAGGTCTTTTGTCTCCTTAGGTAATTTTATTCCTAGGTATTTTATTCTTTTCATTACAATGGTAAATGGGAGTGTTTCCTTAAATTCTCTTTCAGATTTTTCATCATTAGTGTATAGGAATGCCAGAGATTTCTGTGCATTAATTTTGTATCCTGCTACTTTACCAAACTCATTGCTTAGCTCTAGTAGTTTTCTGATGGTATCTTTAGGATTCTCTATGTATCGTATCATGTCATCTGCAAACAGTGACAGCTTTACTTCTTTTCCGATTTGGATTTCTTTTCTTTCTTTTTCTTCTCTGATTGCTGTGGCTAAAACTTCGAAAACAATGTTGAATAATAGTGGTGCGAGAGGACAGCCTTGTTTTGTTCCTGATCTTAGTGAAAATGGTTTCAGTTTTTTACCACTGAGAACGATGTTGGCTGTGGGTTTGTCATATATGGCCTGTATTATGTTGAGGTAAGTTCCCTCTATGCCTGCTTTCTGGACGTTTTTAATCATAAATGGGTGTTGAATTTTGTCGAAAGCTTTCTCTGCATCTATTGAGATGATCATATGGGTTTTCTCCTTCAATTTCTTAATATGGTGTATCACATTGATTGATTTGCATATATAGAAGAATCCTTGCATTCCTGGGGTAAACCCCACTTGATCATGGTGTATGATCCTTTTAACGTGCTGTTGGATTCTGTTTGCTAGTATTTTGTTGAGGATTTTGCATCTATGTTGATTAGTGATATTGGCCTGTACTTTTCTTTCTTTGTGACATCTTTGTCTGGTTTTGGTATCAGGGTTGTGGTAGCCTCCTAGAATGAGTTTGGGAGTGTTCCTCCCTCTGTTATATTTTGTATGAGTTTGAGAAGTATAGGTGTTAGCTCTTCTCTAAATGTTCGATAGAATTCACCTGTGAAGCTATCTGGTCCTGAGATTTTGTTTGTTGGAAAAATTTTAATCACAATCTCAATTTCAGTGCTTGTGATTGATCTGTTTATATGTTCTATTCCTTCCTGGTTCCGTCTCAGAACGTTGTGCTTTTCTAAGAATTTGTCCATTTCTTCCAGGTTGTCCAGTTTATTGGCATATAGTTGCTTGCAGTAATCGCTCATGATCCTTTGTATTTCTGCAGTGACAGTTGTTACTTCTCCTTTTTCATTTCCAATTCTATTGATTTGTGTGTTCTCCCTTTTTTTCTTGATGAGTCTGGCTAATGGTTTATCAATTTTGTTCATCTTCTCAAAGAACCAGCTTTTAGTTTTATTGATCTTTGCTATTGTTTCCTTCATTTCTTTTTTATTTATTTCTGATCTGATCTTTATGATTTCTTTCCCTCTGTTAACTTTGGGAGTTTTTTGTTCATCTTTCTCTAATTAGTTTAGCTATAAGGTTAGGTTGTTTATTTGAGATGTTTCTTGTTTCTTGAGGTAGGATTGTATTGCTATAAACTTCCCTCTTAGAACTGCTTTTTCTGCATCCCATAGGCTTTGTGTTGTCGTGTTTTCATTGTCATTTGTCTCTAGGTAGTTTTTTATTTCCCTTTGATTTCTTCAGTGATCTCTGGTTATTAAGTAGTGTATTGTTTGGCCTCCATGTGTTTTTATTTTTTACAGATTTTTCCTTGTAATTTATATCTAGCCTCATAGCGTTGTGGTTGGAAAAGATACTTGACATGATTTCAATTTTCTTAAATTTACCAAGGCTTGATTTGTGACCCAGGATATGATCTATCCTGCAGAATGTTCCATGAGCACTTGAGAAGAAATTGTATTCTGTTGTTTTTGGATGGAATGTCCTATAAATATCATTTAAGTCCATCTTGTTTAATGTGTCATTTAAAGCTTGTGCTTCCTTACTTATTTTCACATTGGACAATCTGTCCATTGCTGAAATTGGGGTACTAAAGTCCCCTACAATGATTGTGTTACTGTCACTTTCCCTTTTTATGTCTGTTAGCATTTGCCTTATGTATTGAGGTGCTCTGACGTTGGGTGCATAGATATTTACAATTGCTATATCTTCTTAGATTGATCCCTTGATCATTAGGTAGTGTCCTTCTTTGTCTCTTGTAATAGTCTTTATTTTAAAGTCTATCTTGTCTGATATGAGAATTGCTACTGCAGCTTTCCTTTGATATCCACTTTCATAGAATATCTTTTTCCATCTCCTCACTTTCAGTCTGTATGTGTCCCTAGGTTTGAAGTGGGTATCTTGTAGACAGCATATATACAGCTCATGTTTTTGGATCCATTCAGCCAGTCTATGTGTTTTGGTTGGAGCATTTACTCCATTTGCATTTAAGGTAATTATCGATATGTATGTTCCTGTTACCATTTTTGTAATTTTTGGGGGGTTGTTATTATAGGTCTTTTCCTTCTCTTGTGTTTCCTGCCTAGAGAAGTTCCTTTAGCATTTGTTGTAAAGCTGGTTTGGTGGTGCTGAATTCTCTTATCTTTTGCTTTTGTGCAAAAGTTTTAATTTCTCCGTCAAATCTGAATGAGATCCTTGCTGGGTAGAGTAATCTTCGTTGTAGGTTTTTCCCTTTCATCCCTTTAAATATGGCCTGCCACTCCCTTCTGACTTGCAGAGTTTCTGCTGAAAGATCAGCTGTTAACCTTAGGGGGATTCCCTTGTATGTTATTTGTTGTTTTTCCCTTGATGCTTTTAATATTTTTTTCTTTGTATTTAATTTTTGATAGTTTGATTAATATGTGTCTTGGTGTGTTTCTCCTTGGATTTATCCTGTATGGAACTCTCTGCACTTCCTGGACTTGATTGACTCTTTCCTTTCCCATATTAGGGAAGTTTTCAACTATAATCTCTTCAAATATTTTCTCAGCCCCTTTCTTTTTCTCTTCTTCTTCTGGGACCCCTATAATTAGAATGTTGGTGTGTTTAATGTTGTCTGAGAGCTCTCTGAGACTGTCCTCAATTCTTTTCATTCTTTTTTCTTTATTCTGCTCTGCAGTAATTCCACTATTTTATCTTCCAAATCACTTCTCCGTTCTTCTGCCTCAGTTATTCTGCTATTGATTCCTTCTAAAGAATTTTTAATTTCATTTATTGTGCTGTTCATCATTGTTTATTTGCTCTTTAGTTCTTCTAATTCCTTGTTAAGTGTTTCTTTTATTTTCTCCATTCTATTTCCAAGATTTTGGATCATCTTTAGTTTCATTACTCTGAATTCTTTTTCAGTTAGACTGCCTATTTCCTCTTCATTTGTTTGGTCTGGTAAGTTTTTACCTTTCTCCTTCATCAGCTGTGTGTTTCTCTGTCTTCTCATTTTGCTTAACTTACTGTGTTTGGGGTTTCCTTTTGGCAGGCTACAGGTTTGTAGTTCCCGTTGTTTTTGGTATCTGCCCCCAATGGCTAATGCTGATTCAGTGGGTTATGTAGGCTTCCTTTTGGAGGGGACTAGTGCCTGTGTTCTGGTGCATGAGGCTGGATCTCATCTGGTGGTGTATTTTGGGGTGTCTGTGACCTTATTATGATTTTAGGCAGCCTCTCTGTAATGGGTGGGGTTTTGTTCCTGTCTTGCTAGTTGGTTGGCATAGGGTGTCCAGCACTGTAGCTTGCTGGTCGTTGAGTGGAGCTGGGTCTTAGCATTGAGATGGAGATCTCTGGGAGAGTTTTCTTTATTTGATATTATGTGGAGCCAGGAGGTCTCTGGTGGACCAGTGTCCTGAACTCAGATCTCCCACCTCAGAGGCACAGACCTGACACCAGCCGGAGCAGCAAAACCCTGTCAGCCATACGACCAGGTATGTGGGAGTTTCTTGCATTTTGGGAAGTCTGAGGTCTTCTGCCAGCATTCAATAGATGTTCTGTAGGAGTTGTTCCACGTGTAGTTGTATTTCTGATGTATTTGTGAGGAGGAGGGTGATCTCCACGTCTTACTCCTCCACCATCTTGAAGGTTTCTCATTAGCACATCTTTTGTTGTCTATCTTAGTCTTCATTAATTCTAAGTTTTGTTACTTGGATAACTAATATTTACCTCATATGAAATTAATAGACTTTATTATTTTTTTAAATTTCATGACTGAATATTATAGATGTTATAGTCCTTATGTTTTCTATTGGAATTAAATTTGGAAATTTTACCACTCAAAAACTACAACTATAAACAGGATAAGTATGCCAAAAGTCTTTCTATAATTAAGTAGTGTATGCATAAATCATGGTTTTTCAGTAGTTTATTTTGAATCATTAAATTATTTTTACTAAAAATGATCAAGTAATTCCAAAATTCAATATCTAATTTAGAGTTACATAGCACCTGAAAGTGGATAACTTATATGGAGCCAAAATTGTTAGTTTTTACACATACCAGTGTACATGTTATGTGGAAGTTTTTTGAGAAGGTAACGTTATACAATAAAATGAAAGCAATGTACAAAGTCAGTATAATAAAATAGTTATAGACAATAAATGAGAGTTTTCTTAGAGATCTGCTGGGAATGTGTGCTGTGTCCTTTGACCTGCCAGCATTTTCACAGATGGGGCTTCAGATAATAAAAATGGGAGCCCATGGTCCCCATCAGAGGCATGCTCCTTTTGGATGCCTTGTCCATCTTTGAGTGCCAAGAGCCCTGCACAGGGCAAAGAGCACAACAGGTCCTCAACTGACACATTTTCATAGTACTTAAGGATGTTGCAAAGCTGAAAGGTATAGCTGTGCTTTAGATCTTCCAGTAAAAATTAGAAACGGTCAACTGGGAGCAATCTGTACAAAAAAACCAACATTTGGGAATTTAACTTGGCAAAAGTTTACTTTAACTAATAGTAATGCAAGACTTTGTGTGTGTGTGTTTTTTTTAAGATTCCCCAGCAGTTTACTAAGGCTGCATTACTAAAAGAAAAAACAATTCTAAATATATACTAGAAACATTATACTACCACCCAATTGGCAAAAATTTTTAAGTGTGACAACGTCGAGTGTTGGTGAGACTGTGGAATAATGAGAACTCTGCAAACACTGCTGAGTATTTGCTACTGTCTTCCCACTGGACAGGCTACATCTGGGGATTAACTTTTGTCTTTCCTGGTAGAGAAGAGAGCAGGGGACACTTTTGAAAATGTATGTCCTGCTTTGAGGCAAATAGGAAGAGGGCAGGGAGCTTTTCTGGCTTCTCTTCCTTCTCAGTTACCTTCAGCTCAAAATAATTCTTATTCCAAAGTGGCATATTTGAGGATGGCATAGTCTGCTACCGTTTCATTACCTTACTTCCAAAAGAACAGTAGTCAACTACGTGAATGGTTTTCTTTTTTTTATTGTGTTATAAACCTGAAAATTTCTTTTCAAAATAAAAATTGATGGGGCAACTCACTATGTAAATGTACAACATATTCTGTGTTGCTGCTAATGACAAAACTAGAAACAAGGAGAGGGAGTTAGAAGGAGGAAGACGCCTATTTGAGGAAAGTAGGAAGGATGCGTCAAACTAAGCGCTGGCAAAAGGCAGAGGGCTCACCATTGCCAGAAGCATTCAAGGCCTTGTTGACCGCATCCTTATGAAGCATGACATGGATGCGGTTCTTCCATTCAAAGAGAAGTTAGGATGGAAGGACTTCTTTTCTGGGCTGTTCCATCTGATGTTGACGTTGAGGGTCAAAACTGATGTACGAGTCCACCATGACCCTGGTACAAAACAGAAATCAGTGGTGGTATCGACCACGCCCAACCCACCTGGTTGCATTCTTTCAGCCTTACCTTTTCTTCTGCAGGCAGTTGCTCTTAACTGCTGCTTCTCCCTCTGTCTGCTGCCCTTTCTTTTCCATAAACTTCTCATTTAAGATAAGCAGGAGGGACAAATGCTGACAAGATGAGCAAGGATCAGGTGGTATGAAAATCTCATCCACTAATCCTAGCAATCAATTACAGCCATTCTTAGGATTTTGAGTCCCTCAAGCCCCTTCATTAATCAACCCCCAGTTATTCATTCTTCCCACAGGTGCAACTCAAATTTGCTGTGGCATCATACTGTGTTCAGAGGAGTGTCTCACAAGCAATGGAAAAAGACGGGTATCTTTAGAATATTAGTCGGCAGCTGGTTTAGTTAAATCTCTCTCCACCCTCGCTGTACTATATTGATTAAATTGTAAAGAAATGGCTAAATGAAGATATTATTTGTATTTGGTGCATATGCTCTCATGCACACCATTCTATTTTAATTTACTTTTTAACAAGTAAGTCAATATTATTTTAAAATTATTTCCCATCTGACATGCATGCTAATAAAGAAATCTACTAATTTGTGCCATATCAAATTTAACCTTTTTTTTTTTTTTTTTTGTACTTTCTAATTACATAGTTCTCAAGGAAATCAAACTGGAAAAACTGGTTTTAATCTTCTTGCCTTTTAGTTCTCATACATAACCATTTAGTGAGAGAGAGAAATGAAACACTAGTTTTTGGAGGTCTTAACCATGTGAGAACAAAACACGTACAGTTATCTCTCTATTATTTGTCTTTATTTTCATCATGCTTGTGTAAAACCTAAATACAGCAAGGTAAACTGATTATCCTGCAAAATAACTCAGCGTGATCTGAATCATAAAAGAATTCAATTATAGTCTGCCTCATTTTGGTAGGGTATATTATGATCAATTTTTTGAAATTCTGTAAATCACATGTATGTATGTATATATGGTAATTCTCTATTACCCTGTTTGTTTATTCATTTCACATGATACCAGCACCATGTGCCACAAGAGACTGCTTATGCATACACACATACGTGAGGCATTAACATTTCTAAGTGCTAAATTCGTATGACTCAATTCATTATAGTTTTGGAAATATTTTTCCTGATTCAAACTGTGTGTATGTGTGCTTATAGACAGTTGTGCACGTTGATAGTAAATGGAATGAACAAGAAAAGTTAAATATAAAAATTTCTGTATTAATGAATTTTCATGTATGTTTCAACATAAAGTTGAGAAACATTATACTTCCTAGATATCTCAGAATGAAAACCATACTGCTGCCTTTTAGGAAGGTTAGGGTTAGGGTCTGGAGGAGACCACATTCTTACTGCAACATTTGAATGAGTCGCTGAGTTAATTCACTGAAGGTGTAAAATTTTATGGGAAGTGAGACAACTACAGGGGAAAGAGCAGCTGGACCCAGTATAGTTGGTGAATCTCCTCCTCACCCCCGTGGTCCTTTTATGAGGAACACCGGATCTGGGAGGCTCTTTTTTCCCTCATCACAATCTAATTTTATTCTGTGTTTCCCTCACTCTGAAAGAACGTGTGCTCCCCATTTCTGCCCTTCCGTTAAGGGAACATTTACATTGCCACCACATCTTTATCAGTGGAGAGAACACAGAGTGATTTCTCAGTTCTCCCTGGACAGATGCTTAATCCTCACACTTCCAGAATCAAAGACAGTTCATTCCCCCACCTTCAATTCTGTGACCCAGATTTAATATTCTTTTACCTGGGCACTGCCAATGCTGAATTGAATCTAAGAGCTAAAATTGGAAATACATTTCTCTGCACTGACCTATTGGTATTGCCCCTAAAATGTATTTGAAAGTGCAGTAAATCTTTAAGATGATGGAAAGAAAATGGAATTGCCTGCAAAAGATGTCCTGTTTCTCTCTTGCTTACTATCTTCATGACTTTAAACAATTTCCTTAAATCTCCTGAGTCATTAGTAAAATGTCAGTGATCGTATACCTGACAGAGTTGGCATGGGAACAACACAAACTAATAAACATGAAAATATGTTTTGTAAATCACAGTACAACAGAACTATGTCTATTATTATGTGGATGACAAAAGTAGGTTTTTTTAAAAAAATCAGCTATCTAAAAATAATTATGTAGTAACCAAAATGGGAAAAGAACTTGAAAAAGAATAGCTACATGCATATGTATAACTGAATCACTTTGCCCTACCCCTGAAACTAACACAACATTGTTAATCAACTATACTCCAATATAGAATAAAAGAGTTTTTTTAATAAATAAATAAATAAAAATAATACATTGTAAATCAACTATACTTCAATAAAATTTTTTAAAGAGCTAAAAAATAAATAAAAATATCACTCACTCAAATCTACAGTCCTTATATGATACCATAGTCCTAGAAATCTTAGAATATAATACATATCTAGGTTTTTTTCCCTGAAAATAAACCTGAAAGTAATCAAGTACTTCAAAAATATATTTGTATCCATAAATATAAAAGATAGATTTTATTCTTTTGCTGTTAACATTCTTTGTGTTTAAAAGTCTTACCATTGCTTCTTTTTAAACGTAAAAATAAACATCTTCTTTTCATCCAATTAACTCAACTGAGTAACAGATTATTTTTAAAAAACCTTTCTAAACTAATATTTTGTAATGACTCATCCAAGAAAATATCTTTTCTGTTCAGAAGTCTGCACCTCTATTTTATTCTTTAGTCAACCACATAGCTTTAAAAATGTTTACTGTATCAATCAACCAAAGACCAATCAATCACTTCTTCCATTCCTCCATTCAGGAGAGCACCCCATGTATGTGGATGGTGGCAGTGGGTTTTCTGTAAAATCTGTGGTAGAACCTGGTGATCAGTTAGTAAATACACAAAGGCATTTATTCCTTCAATTTGATAATGAACTACTTATCGACTGCTTTATTTCAACAGCTTCTGGTCTAAGCTGTTAAATCGCTCGGCTAATGCACAAATACATGAGTCTAGAAAGTTAAAGAGAAAGAATGAAAAGGTCACCTGCTACCCTAACAACTTCACAACATTCCCCTGAGCTCCCAGCCCCCTTTGGTGGCCATACTTCAGGGATGCATTGGTACTTTTTGCCATGATAGCACTTTTACTCTGCAGTGGAAATCACCTTGGGATTGTGTTCATCCTTTGTGAGTGGCTTATCGACTAGCTTCATCCTTTCGTATTCTCAGTATTAACAATGGAAGTTTGTTGGCGTTTTTTTTTTTTTTTTTTGCGGTACACGGGCCTCTCACTGTTGTGGCCTCTCCCGTTGCAGAGCACAGGCTCTGGACGCACAGGCTCAGCAGCCATGGCTCACGGGCCCAGCCACTCTGCGGCATGTGGGATCTTCCCGGACCGGGGCACGAACCCGTGTCCCCTGCATCGGCAGGCGGACTCTCAACCACTGCACCACCAGGGAAGCTCACAATGGAAGTATTTTAATATTTTTATTTTTTGACAAAAATGACTTCTAATAACGCCATCTTAATAAGTTAGATCATTCACAATAGTCTAGAACAATTAATGTTTTCTTTTTGAGTCACGTAGAACTTGCTTCCAGATCTGAGATGTGACTGGTCTCTGTTGAGGCACCAAAACCCAAAGCACAGAATTGGAATTTAAGAGACTTGAATCCAGGTCTTGCTCTTTTCACTAACTAGCTGAGGGGTTTAGTTCATCATGTGTGACCCTGGACAGATCACTTGACATCTTTTCTGCCTCAGTTTTCTCATCTGTAAAAGGGATTAATAAAAATACTTACCTCTTAGCATTGTTGTAAGGAGTCAATGAGATTATGATTATAAAGGTGGTAGAACAGCACTGTGTTCATATTAAGAACATATGTATTATCTATAATAATGTAATAGTAATCTGTTTTGTCAGAATTCCTGTATTCTCTCATCTCACAGGCTATAATGAGAACCAGATGACTTACTAAATGTTGTATTAGTATTTTTATTGCTGCATAGCCAATTACCGCAAACACATCAGCTTAAAACAATACCCATTTATTATCTCATAGTTTCTATAGGTCAGAAGTCCAGATCTACCTTAGCTGAAGTCTCTCCTCAGGGCCTCAGAAGGTTGAAATCAAGGTGTCAGCTTGTTGCCCATTCTGGAGCCCAGGATTCTCTTCCTATCTCATGTGGCTGTTGAACAAATTTCTTTATGGTTGTGGGACTAAGGTCTCCGTTTCTCACGAGATGTCAGTGAGGGGTCATTCTCAGCAATTAGAGGCTGCCCGCCGTTCCCGGCCATGTGGCCCTCCCCATAATACGCAGTTGCTTCCTTCCAGGCCAGGAAGAGCATGCTTCACTGCTTTCCAATCCCTTAACACCAGATGAAGAAAGGTCAGCTTTAAAGGGCTCACCTGATGAGGGCAGGCCACGCAGATCATCTCTCTTTACCCCTATGATGTAACGTGATCACACCTTCATATCTCATCATGCTCAGGGGATCCACCCTTACCCAAGGGGAAGAGACCAGAGGAGAGTGAGGGTGGTGGCAGGGGATTGGGGGTGGGGGGCATCTTAGAATTCTCCTTCAAATGTGACGTGAAGTGAAAAGTAAATATGATCTACAAATGTGTAAAGTGCACATTATTGTAATCTTTATTTTTGTTACCATTACGATCATGATACCAACAAGTTCTTAACCTCACATGACAAGATTCCACGTACTTGCAATGGTTTACATTAGCTGTAAAGAGTACTCCAATTCATTTAAAAATTATGTAACTCAGAGCTTAGCATTCATTTCCTAGCTCCTTGAATTCCTATTCTCTTTAGGGTACTTACTTCCCAAATTCCTTCCTTTGATCTTTGTCACTGAATCACAACACTCCCGAAGAACAAAGTCCCACAGACAAATATGTTTCTGTTGGGGTTGCCAGTGCAGAAAATGAGCAGCCTTCATCACACTTACGTGTATGCACCAATCCCAAAATTCCCTATAACTTGGTCATACTCAACTCTAAAACAAATTAAAGAAAATATAACCCTTTCCAGTCCTTTAATGATATTTAACCCAAGAACTATGTGACAGACTCTGAGAAGTTTATTCATAGGTGGCAGGATTGAACTCTAGATGGTCCACATGTCTATGGCTTTGTCCTTTGACCAGCCCTCAGAAGGATGTCATATATTGTAAAAAGTTTGATAAATAGATAGTAAAATATAATATAAATATAAAATAAATACAAATATAAAATAAACATAAAATAAAAATATATTAAAAGGATGATGTAAGGAATGGTTGAAAATGATTATATCTTCCATTTAAATGGAATGGGGAGTTTAACCTAGAAATCCAAAGAAGAAACTTCTGGTATTTTGTGAATACAAACACCTTCAGGGCAAGGATCAGTTTCATAAACATACGGAGATTAGTAAAACTTTTGTACACGGAATAGAGTACTACTGGATAAAAAATAAATAAAAAGAACATGGACTGCAAATTATACTTGTGTTCAGAGTCATCTCTGCCACTGTTGGCAAGATGATCGTGGATGAGTTACTTTTCCCACTGAGACTTAGTTTCTGCCTCTGCTAATACTGCCTACTATGTACTGTCTGCTATGTTACCATCGTCGTCTACGGTGGAAGATGTTCTGAGTAAGTGAAACAATCTAAGCTAAGTTCTTAGGACAATGTCTGGTACACAGTGAGCATTCAGTAAGTGTTGCTTATTGTTGTTATTATTTATTTTAATTATGTTAACATGTGGCCCAAAGTCTGGAATGTATTACTGCTCAAAAAATACTACTTTCTTCACCTTTCTCCAATACCTGTTTGTTGAGTTGAGCTGGATCTGTCAAGAAGAGTATTTTGGGTATAGTCAATCTAAAGTACGTTAAGAGGTTACCGTTAGTCTAATTTAATATAGTTTTCTTCCTCCCTTCCTTCCCCCCTGCCCACCTGCCTGTCTTCCTTCCATCTTCTCTTCTTACCTTGTCTTTCCTTCTTTCCTTCTCCTCTCTTTCTCCTAAATGCTCTTACTCTATCCTTTTTTTCTCAAGCAGATATTATTTTAAATTTTCGAACAACCTATGTCAGCAAGTCTGGCCAAGTTATCTTTGAAGCAAGATCAATTTGCATCCACTATGTCACAACCTGGTTCATCATTGATTTAATTGCTGCCCTGCCTTTTGATCTCCTGTATGCTTTCAACGTCACAGTGGTGAGTAAAGAGCTCCCTTCCACATGACCTTGAAGGTTGGTTTTAACCCTGTGCTTATTTTTCACATGATCAGGTTTTAAATGTTTGTCGCAATTTGTATGTCCAGGATTTTGTGCCCTTTTTAATAAAGAGGCCAATGTCACCAATGATATGCAGGACAGATTCTCCACTTAAAGGAGTTACTTCCTTTTCGAAATTTGTATTACCCATTTCTAATCATTTAAATACCTAGAACCAGGATACTAAAAGCTTGAATTTATCATCAAATTGACTCACTAAACAAATCCTTTTATAAGGAAACCATCTGCAGGAATAGAAGCATTACTTTATGTTACTGAGCCAGATATTTCCCTCAAGAATTTGGTGGAGAGTTTGAAGATTTCTTCTACTTGTATGACTTTTACTCGCTACCTTTTGAATATTTCATTATTCATTTGCAAAACAAACAGAAGACCTATCAAGATAGAAAGATAGGTTGAAATTAAAATAGAATTCAACTACTTCTTAGAAGTCCCTGTAAAAATGTTAGATTGAGCAAAAATCTAAATGATAAAATGACCAATGTAAACCAAGCATCCTCTTGAATTTTTATTGATATTTGTAACTTCTCTTTCTTCATCTAAAACTTTTATTCTCAGATTTCTTACAGGAAAGAAAGTATGCCCTCTTGTAGTCACAGCTATTTTTACTATTTAATGATTGACACTCTTAAAAGCATTAAGTGTTCCCTTATAAATAGAGAGACTTTTAGGAAGGTATAAGAGAATTTTTGGACCAGTAATACAATTTGCCGCCAGAGTAACCAATTTTAGCAGGCAAAAATTTACTAGACGTTAGTTCAAATTAAACATATTTCCTACTCAGTTGACAAACCTCTCCCCATAGAAATTATTTTCTCTATCAAGAATTTAATAGCATAGTTTTCAATATTAAACAAAGTGATCAGTGTTTCAAATACAATCATTACTGACTTCAGAACGAAGACTGAACTAAACTCCTGACTACATAGTACAGATTTGTGCATTTGTTGCATTTGTTAATTGCCTGTATAATAGTATTTTTCTTTTTCTTTCAATTTTTTTTAAGTTGGGAAGTTGAGAGTGTCAACATCATTAAGAGGTTTATAACTCAGCTGAAGGGAAAGCTCTGGGGAAAATCTAGTATATAATATCAATCAGTGCTAAACTGGATTGTTATCCGAGCTTTTTAAAGTGCTTTTTAAGATTGAATTTGACTAGATAAGTATACTATAATGAAAGTGTAATGACTTAAAACAAGGCTTTTGCAAGACTGTCAAAAAATATCCTGAAGAAGTAGATAATTCATAAAATGATAAGAAAAATTTTCTAAATTATCCTGGAGAATTGTTAAATAAATGGTGTTTCATAGAGTGCTGTAAATTAACTTGCTCTGCTACTAAATACTAATAATCATTTTTTATATTCCATTTCTCTTTGGGCACTGAACAAATAGGATAATTTTAAACATATATATATATCATGTACTATAAAATAAAAAATAAGTAAAATGTTTAGATATGATTAAAATTTCCATTGCCTAAAATTAACATGAGTAAATAATTTTGAAAAAGTCTAATTCTCACAATTTGATGAATTTTAAATACTTGTACATTTTCACTGTGCTTCTGCTACCCTTCTTCGTTCTCACTTTTGAAATACAGCACAAATCCTTTATAAAGATTTGAAGTTATAGATCAACATCTATATCAGAAAGAAAGAAAAAGAGGAAGGAAGTAAGGAATCTCTCTCTATTATCAGTGATAATTTTTCTGCTTTTCACAAGGGTGAGCTTATGATCATTTAACAATTGGCATATAAATTTGTTATTCCTCCCAATATATTAGTCAGTATGAAATATTCGATTTGAGTAGAAAAGCTTGTTCAAAATATTATATTTACTTCCCAGGAAAGCATAAGTTATAAGGAAAAGTTCATAAGTTATGCTACTCTTATACTACACAGACTTACAAAAAGAAGAGCAGGAACAAACATAAAATAACAAAGGGGTTGATTTTCCAGGTCTAAAGTGGGTCCAGTTAGTGCATCTCCATAGATGACATTCTAAAATGCATGGCAACCATCAAAAATGTACTGCATGCTTTAGCTTTGGCTGTGCCCACAGTTGCTGATGGCAAATGTTTTACATGCAGCTCACACATTTACTTATTAAAACTTACTGTGTATAAGTCACGATGAAAGGCACAACGAGAGGTAAAATTGTGAATGAGACAAAGAAAGTAAAATTGTGAATGAGACAAAGAATGAGAGTAAAAAGGCAAAAGTATGAATCCAAGTTTTATCACTTACCATCTGAGTGACTTCTTGGGAAAGTTAACATCAGAATAGGCCTAAAATCGTAAAAATTTCTGCAGGGTTTCTGAGTAGCCTAAAAAGGAAACTTTTCTATAAAATACCTTGCCAAGTGTCTAATACCTAGAAGGACCTCAGTACGGTAATTAACTTTTTTCTTTCTCCTTTTTCTTCCCTAGTGGACAGCCAGGAGGTGGTTATGTCCACTTGGTAATAGGGGAAACTGCAGTTTGATAGAGGTTTTTGATGAATGCATCATTCACTGTCTTGCACCTGTCTACAAGGTGCTTATAATTCTTATCAATGACAAATTCAGAGCAGCATCCCAAGAGTAAGAAGGTGCTTTCTCTTTTTCAGATGATATATTTCCATCGAAATCAAATATGCCTCTTTCTTCTGTCATTCATCAAGAGCCAAAATTCACATTTTATAGCCGGAGGTTTTGGGCTCAGATAGGAATAAATACAAATTTTTTAAAATGACAGCGAAATCACCAGGGCTGCCTCATCCTGGACTCCCAGGCTCATGTCCCTTATTTTTGTAAATGACTGTTGTTCTCATGTAAGGGCAGCCTCACATTCTTCCCTCAAACATCCCCTTTCTGGCCAGACAAAATGGGGAGCTTGCCTGCATCAGTACTCTATATTCAGATGGTGTGTTAGTCTACTCAGGCAGCTATAAGAAAATATCATAAACTGGATGACTTCAACAACGGGAATTTATTTCTCACTCTCCTGATGGCTGGGAAGTCCAAGATCAAGCTTTCAGCCAATTTGATTCTTGGTGAGGGCTCTCTTCCTGGCTTGTAGATGGCTGTCTTCTTTCCACGTCCTCATATGGCCCTCATACAGCGAGGGGAGGGAGCGAGAGATTGGGGTGGGTGGCGAACAAGAGAGAGGGTGCTGTGGTCTATTCTTATAGAGGCATTAATCCCATCTTGAGGACCCCACCCTCATGACCCCATCTAAACCAAATTACTTCCCAAAGACCCCATCTCAAATACCGTCACACTGGGGGTTAGGGCTTCAACATATGAAATTTGCAGGAACACAATTCAGTCCATAGCAGATGGTATCCTCCATTTGAGAGTTCTGCTCCAGGATTCACTTTACTTACAAAATTGTCATCTATCAAATTCACCTACCTATAAAATAAATTTCACCCCTAGTAATTCCTCTAAGCCACAAAGTAGAAACTGCATCTGACTTACAATCAGCTGGAGAAATGATAGATGAGAACGTGAGTATGAAGGAGAAGAAAGTAAAACTCTACCCAGAAGACCCACAAAAAGGAATAAAAGACCACAGCTACCTGGCAACTTCCTCAATTGACCTTATGATTTTTTTTTTTGCCACACCACACCTTGCAGGATCTTAGTTGCCTGACCAGGGATCGAACCCAGGTCCGCTGCCGTGGAAGCGTGGAGTCCTAACCACTGGACCGCCAGGGAATTCCCATCCTTATGATGTTTTTATATTTCAGTATAGAATAATTCACAAGATTACAGTGGAAGACACTTTTATTGAATATCTATTGTTATAGTGAGCCTGGAGTGTTTTGCATCTTCACATAATAGCTTATCCGTTCACTCATTTAACACAAATTTACTGAGCACTTCCTATGTGTCAGGAACTGCTCTAGGTACATTTTTCTTGGAGATAAGGGAAGATGGCTGGAGGAGGGAGAAATTAGAAGTCAGTTGACTCCAGATAATTATAAAGGCAGACTCTCAAAAGATGCTGACCTTGTTTATGATTCTGCCTGTAAAGGAAAAATGATGCTTAGGTATAGTCATACAAACCACTTCCTTACCCTCTATTTATGGTTCACCCCCCAAATTAGAATAGGTCAAGGAACTTGTCAGATTCTATTTGCATATGAGTTAATGTTTTATTTAACTTTTCTTTTCTCTTGGAAGGTATTAAAAAGAGTGTATATTAGTGCACCACATGCGTTGTAATAGTGACATTGACCTTTCTGGTGGACACCAATGGTGCACATTTTTCAGTTGAGCCCTAAAGTCAAGAAACTAACTCCTTCACTACAAGTCTGTTGTTCTAGTTCATACAGAGGCAGCATCTAAAAGGTTTCTCCAAAATTTTGTTCCATTTGATTTTGGTTCCCTAAGCATGTTTGTTTAACAGAAAGCGCAGAATGTATGCGCTTTGTATACATTCTGTATGAATGTTTCAGTTGTATATCAGAATATATAAAATTATCTTCAGTCATATAGGTAGAGAAAAAAAGATACATCTTAATTAAGGAAGATAATTATTCACTCAAAGAAATTAAATTGCCTTATCATCTTTTATCTTATCAATTTCCGATATATCAGGAAACGACATAGAAATGGTTATAAAATGGTCACAATGTTGGAATCCCGATTACGCTTAATTTCAAGAACTTCCCAGAGTGGCTGTAGATGAAGTGACTGTTGTGGATGTAATGACTCCGTGAGCCAAGCTGTGTGGCTCTGTTTTCCCACGCAGGTGTCTCTCGTGCATCTCCTGAAGACCGTCCGGCTGCTGCGTCTTCTGCGTCTCCTGCAGAAGTTGGACCGTTATTCCCAACACAGCACAATCGTCCTGACTCTGCTCATGTCCATGTTTGCCCTTCTTGCACACTGGATGGCATGTATCTGGTATGTCATTGGAAAAATGGAGATGGAAGACAACAGCCTTCTGAAGTGGGAAGTTGGTAAGGGCTTACATTTGTCACATTTTCCATTTTTAAGTGAAAAAGAGGATTGTCTAGAATTTGGGGGAGGTGAAAGATGACGCTATAAATATATGTCTTCTGACTGTTGATTTGTCTCATCGTTTTTGGGGGTGTGTGGAGAGGGTCCATGGTACAAGTGATTTCTTTTAAGAAAGTTTTCTGGAACAACCTTGCATTTTTTTCAAAGAGAATTGGGTTAAGTTCTCAATGGGTGAACTTTTAAAAATGCCCAGCGCATCTGTAGAAGTGTTTAGATAAGTAATGTGTGATCTTATCTTAGCATATCCAATGGAGGGCTAGTAACAATAAATCATGGGGAACTGGCCAGTCATTACAATATTTTTAAATCATAAGAAAATGATCACTTGTATTTGAGGTGGCAAGTGAATAATAAAAAGGATATCTCTACTATTTTCTCCTAAAAAAAAGAGAGACAGCACTATCATACTGACTTCCACATTTAGTATACTTTGAGAACTTGTGATGATACAGAAGAAAGGATATTTACAAATATAATTTGTAAAGTTTTGTGTCCGTATAATCCATGGGAATTTAAGGGAGTTGTTTCAAGTGTTACATAATTCTGCATAAATGAATCTGAAATGTTCTGCACATGAACACATTTTTAAACTTATATCAACCACAAGAACTTTCTAAAAAAATGAAAATTCTGAAGGCTATAACCCTCTATTCTAAAATATCTGCGTTCTCACAGTCTTTCTTTTTAGACAATTGTCATAGTACCTTATGTAGGGTATTTTTTCTTCTTAATCTGACATTTAATCAGAGAATATGTTTCCTGGTTAGCTAGAAAATCCTTCACTTATCTTCTCCTCCGAAAATCAATCTTGGACTTTTGAAAGAAGCTCAGACCTTTGCCCAGGGATAAAGCCATAGAGATTCTCAAGAGAAAAAATGCTCTAACTTCTTATATCAGCACTTTAATGGCAGAGTGCATTTGGAACATCCCTGGGTGGACTCTTACTAAATGCCACTCTCTCACCATAGGGCACGTACAAAGCCTTAAAGGGCATCTTTGGAGAATGAGCTGGGGACCTTAAGAAAGTGGGTTCAAGGGAGTGAGTCTCCTGTCTACGTTCTTAAAAATGCTCCTACACATCTCAATTTTGTCCTTGAGGTACACAGAGAAACTAATGCATCCTGAATTGTTTTATCTTCCTTATCAAAGCACTTTTTCTATGCATTGCTGTAGACCTCCATTCTCAGGAACAAAGTAAAGAGAGAAATAAGACTGTAAAATGAGAGCACAAATATCCTGCATAAAGAGAACATGAGGTGTGTATGTGTGTGTGTGTGTGTGTGAGAGAGAGAGAGAGAGAGAGAGAGAGAGAGAGAGAGAGAAGGAGATGGGGAAAAAGAAGATTTGATTAAAAGGAGGATCAAAGTCTGGATTGTACTTGGATGAAAACATTTTCTGTCCTTCAGTATCGTTTCCCTCTTTATAACTTTGTCCTCCAGCTTCCTCATCACAGACCCTAGCATGGTCCTAATGCTTTTCAGTGAATTACAGCATTAAGTCTCCTCCCTTTGTTGTGAATCCATGTTAAAGTTCTGATTTGTGGCCATCAGCCACCTGATTCCTTTTCGGACCTGACCTCATTTCCTTCAGGCCCCAGACCTATACACACATATTAATCTGTAAGGCTTGTCTAATCTGAGAGTCTCCAGATGGGGAGATTCAGCTTATGCATGCTGTCAAATTTAGTTAGAGGAGGAAAGCTTTGTGTTCACTTCCAACATACCAGTCCTGCTGCAGACTGACAAACTAGCTGATGTTTTTCTTCCCACAAATAGGCAGAGGTATTTGTTTTCCAAGAAAAAAGAAGCCAACCCCCTGAACTTCATCTGCATTGCCCCCTACCGTGCCTACTCTTGGTCCTGGTGATATGAGTCAGTGTCATGTATGGGAGCTTGTAAGCTGGAAGTTAGCTCACAAAGAGAGCTAACTATTGGCAAAATAAAATGATGGGAAGAACATTGGGCTGGGGGGCGATGGATCTCTCCTTGCGTCATGGCTCCAACACCTGCCAACTGTGAGATTTGCAGTAATTTTGTTCACCTGTCTGGGCCTCAGTTTCCTCATCTGCAACATGAGAAAACTCACTATGTAACTTGAAAGGCTCTTTCAGAATCCATGATTTATGACTTTAATGGAAGAACAAACCCAGTTTTGTGAGTTTAATATTGTGTATCTATTTTCTATCATAGCTCAGTGCCCATGTTAACCAGCAGAAGCAATCAATCATCCAATGTCAACAAATTTGAGGGACGTGTCAGGAAGGACATCCTATGATCATAGCATGTCAAGGAATTGATATGGTTTACTCAGTTATGATAAAAAATAACAGAACATTTATCTTTAGAGGATTAGATTTCCTGTCCAAACACCTCTAGGGATATGGTCAGGAAGGTAGCATGCTAATTATGTTTGTCAATATTGGGTTTTTAAGCTTGGCTACAAGGACTTTCCCTTCCCCTAAAATTACTTGGATCATTTGTTCGTTTGGAACATTCTCCAGCTGAGATTTGGACACAAATTAAATAATTATGACCTTCCCTACCTAATTTTGTAATGAAGCAGCTGAGAGTCTAGACTAATTTAGTTTTTACTATGTAATTTGTCCACTAATAATATGCTTTACCTTTTCTGGTCCAATTACCATGAATCAGAAAATTCATCACACACATGAAACTTGATTAGATAACATATTGCTCTTTATGCTCTGACTAACATTAGATGTTCAGAACAGATTCATCTTCCCAAGGAATAAAATAGATCTTCCTTTCTCATCGTTGTTAATTTCCTTGAAATGATTTTTTTCCCTTTTTGCCCTTGACAGGCATGCTATTGTACTTACAACTAGAGAGGGTTCAAATATTTTGCATGAAACCAAACCAAAGCTAACCTTTAAAAAATGTTTCATAATGTCACTTCTCTATAATATATCTATTTTTGTATGGAAGAATTAATACTCCTAGATTAATAGTATCAGAGGCAAGTTATGAACTGATTTGCCTGGTGTTCTATTTTATTTCATATTCTTATGTGTTCCTATATTATATTTTAAGGAATTTGAGATTTGGCTTATTGTTTCATGGAATTTTAAGCCTGGAAGGACCTTAGTCCAGCTCTTTGATTTTATGGTGAGAAATCCAACTATATGTTATACAAGCTTTCTGGTGGAAGGGGCTTTTGTCACTTGTGTCCACTGTTGCTTCCTCACTGGGGTGTACAGTTCCTGGTGCATGGCAAATACGTAAAAAGAAAATTGTTGAATGAATCAGTCTTCAAGGTCTTTTCATTACTAAATGACAATCATGGGACAAGAATCTAGATTCCCTAACTCCTTGTATAGAAGTCCTTCTCATAATTTTGAGCATTATGATATAATAGGGAATGGTTATTTAGCAAACTCTTTCCAGCAGGAAGATAGAAAGAACAAATAGGGTGGTAACTTAAGATTTGGCCATTTATTCAAAAAGTATTTTTTGAGTGCCCACTGCATGCTTGGTCCTGTGTTAGGCACTGGAGATACCAAAACAAATTATATACTTAAATTAGGAGCTTGGGATTAACATAGACACACTCCTATATATAAAATAGATAAGCAACAAGGACCTACTTATAGCACAGGGAACTCTACTCAATATCTTATAATAATCTATAAGGGAAAAGAATCTGAAAAAGATTAAATATATATATTTAACTGAATATATATATATTTAATATAATATTTATTTAACGTATATTTAACTGAATCACTTTGCTGTACACCTGAAACTAACACAACATTGTAAATCAACTATACTCCAATAAAATAAAGAAGAAAAAAATAATATACTTAATGTCATGGCACTTAAAGTCCAGTAAGAAAAACAGACAAATAATTCAATGGGTATATGGCAGTGCGGTATGTTCTGTAGCAAGAACCTGCTACAGAGGTTCTATACAGAGGTGCTATAGAGGGCAGGCAACTAAATCTAACAGGTTATCCGCAGAGGCATTTCCAAGTTGAGCTGAGTTTTAAAGAAGAATGAATAGTCTTGTCTCTAAGGATGCTGAGGAACGGGTGTGTGTCACAGCAGGGACGGGGCTGTATGACGCCTTTCACTAGAACCAGCATAAAGGGTGAAGCGGGGGATGATAGTGAGGTGATGAGGCTAAAGAGGTAGGTAGTCAGGGTCCAGATCTTTAAAGACAATTCAGGCTAAGCTTTAGAGTTTGGGCTTCATCGAAGGCTACAGCAAGGCTTAAAATTCTCTCTCGAGCAGCGATCCTTTGAATATAGAACCCCAGGAGTCAGGGAGAGATGTTTTGCTCTGTTTCTTTTTCAATATCTGTAAAGTGGCCCTAATAATAGTGTGTACCTCACTGGGGTCTGAAAGGCTTAAAGTATTAAAGTAGGCAATCTCGGTGAAGCATTTAGCACTGTGCCCGCCACCTAGTAACTGCTCAATAAATAGGAGCTATTGTTACCATCATTACTATTTTATTAAGACAGTTACTTCTAATAAAGAAAGTACTATGACCTGGGACTAGTGATACTTATCATCTTAAATGGGAAGAGTATTAAGTAATGGCTTTAAAAGTGTTGCCTTCAAGTTTAGTCACAGTGCTCCATAAGTTATTATATACTTTTTTACACGTATCTTCAAAATAATATATCTGCCCAAACTTTCTATTTGAGTCAGCCTCTGAAAATAAGTAATTTTCACATAGCCTCATAATTGCATACAAATAGGATATTTTCCCTTCAAAACTAATATAGGGGAGAGGTTCAACATCTACCCTACATGCTTGTTGGGATATAACAAACTTTTATGGAATTTAGACATAGTGCTTCAAGTCTAAGTGTGGCTTTTAAATTTAAAATTTTGTTTTCACTGTGAAGAAATATTTCAGAACATTTCTATAAGAAGACTTCAATAAATACCTAGCTAAAAATGTGTTAGAAGGCTTTGCATGAGCACAGGAAACTATACTCAATATTTTGTAATAACCTATAAGGGAAAAGAATCTGAAAAAGAATATATATGTATATGTTACTGAATATATATATATATAAAACTGAATCACTTTGCTGTACAACTGAAACTAACACAACGCTGTAAGTCAACTACACTTCAATTTAAAATAATACTAATAAAAAAGAAGACCTTACATGTTTCCTTACATCCCAGTTAATGTAGGGATATATTATTTTAGTTATCATTTATTAAGTTCAGTTAATGACATTTATAAAGTTCAATTAATGACATTGAATTAGTCCTTAAAGAGCTCCATTAGCATCCTTGAGAGAATATAATGGTTCTGATTTAAGCTAGGAAGGTTTGGATTTGAATCTTGCTTCGGGGATTTACTAGGCTTGTGATTTTGGTCAAAGTGACTTCAATGTGTGACTTTTTATACAACAATCTTAGTTTTCTCATCTGTAAAATGGGTGTTGCAGTACTGATCCTCACAGCGTTTTCTGAGGAATTACAGGTACTCAAGTTGACGTGCCTCACATAGTTTCTAGTACATATTATGTTCTTGCACTTGATAACTACCATCATGACCACCACCTCCACTCTTAATCACTAATTGAGGCCATTTTCAAATTGCAGCCACCTACTTAAACTTACATCAATGAGCTATATAGAGCTGAAGTAGCAGTGCTGTTCAAATGTAGTGACCAACACAGAAATAGAGTCACAGATGTAAAAAACAAACTTATGGTCACCAAGGTGGAAAGGGACAGGGGAGGGATAAATTGGGAGATTGGGATTGACATATACACACTACTATATATAATAAAATAGATAACTAATGAGAACCTACTGTATAGCACAGGGAACTCTACTCAATACTCTGTAATGACCTATATGGGAAAAGAATCTAAAAAAGAGTGGATATATGTATATGTATAACTGATTCACTTTGCTGTACAGTAGAAACTAACACAACATTGTAAATCAACTATAACAAAAAATTAATTTAAAAAAACCAAATCTAGTGAAGAGGTGATATTTCTGTATCAGGGACAATTCTTGATTGCAAGCAAAAACAGAAAAGGAATGCATTAGCAGGACATGCAGACTCAGAAATAGAAGGATGGAGAACAAGACTTGGGGAAAAAAATGTGAGCCAAGGCAGATCCAGATACCCCAGTGCAAGAAGCACAGTTGCTGACATTTTGCAAAGATGGCCTGGACGTGTTTCTGCCTTTGTAGATGCCATGGGTGAGTCCTAACCTTCTGTTCATCTCTGATTCACAGTCCCTGAAAGGAGAATCTGATTGGTCACACTTACATCATACATTCAGACACGGACTTCTGGGCAAGGAGGGCTCCCCCCACCTTACACTTTCATGGTTAGAAGTGGGACCCTGTGTCTCTCCATTACTATACACAAAGGAGAATACCCCCTTCACATAGGATTTTAGACAGCCCACCCCTCAAAAAAAGACAAAAGTCTTCTACAATAACAACTTTACCCTAATACTCAAAAAAAAAAATAACATTTATAAAAACACTTATTAAAATGCTTCTGTAAATCATCATACCTCTCTCAGACATCAAATGTCAGATGGAATTAGCTGAAAGATGGGGATGCTGTAATTCCCGGTGCATCTTGCTCCCTGTAATGCAGTCGGTGCTGCTGTGTCAGCCTAACAGTGGTACTTACCAAGCTGTGCTTCCACAAGCAGACTGCACCGTGGTCGGTAGCTCTCTTTTGTAGCTAAAACACTAACATTCTTTCTCGAAGCTATCTCTGTTTCTAAGGCTATGACACACTGAACTTTAAATGATCTGCTTCAAAAGTTAGAGCTGAGAGTATATTGTAATAGAGGGAAGGTTTTTTTTTATCTTTCAATCCTTTGGCTGGAGTACATTTATCCATTGCAGATGTCTAAACGTGTATCTGCATCACGGAAAAAAAAAAAGCCCAAGAATATCATTTTCAAATTTTCATTGACAATTTTAGTCTTAAATCTCCTGATCCTCGTTGGATAAAACATCATAAAACCTGATTGATTTGAATGGCTCTCTAGTTATTAACTGCTTACCATTTACAAGCCACATGTAATGGGAAAAAAAATGACCAGGCTTATGATATTGTAAGCTGATTATTTCAATAACTATCAAATTTTCCTCAAGAGAAGGTAGAATTGTCCAGCACTCTACATTTTCAGGTTCTGTGTAAAGGATTATATAAACATCTTTAGATAACCCTGATCTGTAGATTTTCATTCTTGCAAATACATGAAATAAAGAAAGGGGAGAAAAAGCCTAAAATGAAGATTTCTAACCATTAAAATGGACCCTAGTGACGGACTCCTGGACTTAATTTTTTTTTTTTTTTTGAAGCAGGGTCTTGAACTTTAATGTGCACTGAAATTATGTGAGGATTGCATTAAAAAACAGATTCTAATTCAGTAAATCTGAGGTGGAGCCTGAGATCCAGCATTCTTAACCACCTCCCCAGTGAAATCAGGGCTACTGGACCCCACACCACACGTTGAGTAGCAAAGTTTTAAAAAGCCTTGGGACATTGTGTGAATTTAATACTCATGGTTATAAAGTCCTAAACCAGCAACAATTGAGTTCTTCCTATTTTTCACTTTCCTATGCTTTTCCAATCCCCATCACATCTGTGAACTAGTTCACAAGTGAACTAGGAATAAATTTAATGAGTAGAAAAATAACCTACAAATTTATTTTTTCTTCACATTTTTTGAAAACAATTGATTTATATCAGATTAATATTTAGCTTACATTTATTAAGCACCACCTACATGCATGGTGCAGTGCTTAATATATTTGTATGCATTTTCTCATCTGATCTTTATTGAAATCCCATGAGACAGATGTTTTCAACTTCATCTTAGAAAAAAGAAACTAAAGCTTGAAAAGTTTGAAATTTCCTGGAAATTTACTTTTTAAATTATGAAATATTTTTAACACAGAAATGTTTAGAATCAGTATAATGGTCGCCTTCTAAAAATTATATCTTTTTTAACATTTTGTTTTAATATATTTGCTTTATTTCTTTTTTTAAAATCAATGTAATATCACAGATGAAGCCAGAGCCCCACGACCCTTCAATTCTGCCTTACTCCCTCCATCTTTCCTCCTTACTATTCTAAAGTTGGTGCATAAAATTTTCTTAGACGCTGTTGTTACTATACAAATGTATTAGTAAAACAATATATGATATTATTTTCCCTCATTATCTTCCATATAAATCTTCACAAATGTAAGAAGTAATGATAATAATAATAACAGGCATACATGGGGCTTTCTCAGTGCCAGGCACTGTTCAAGGCATCTTGCTATAATTTTATGAGCCCAATACTGTTATCATTTCTATTTACTGATGAGAAAGCTGAGGCACATAGGTTGTATGACTTGACCTAGATACACAGATAAAATACACAGGAGCTGGGATTTCTCTCTTCTTTGTATCTTTTTTACATTCTCATTGAACTTTTTTTTTTTAAGATCAATCCATCTTAGATATAAACCTTATATATTTATTTTTAACTGTTTAATAGAATTCTATTGTACAATAAGCCAGTTTACTCATCATTTTGGTTTATTTATCCACTCCCCTACTGAGTTGACTGCACCTCTCACTATGGCAAGTACTGGGCAATGAACAATCAAATACAAGATTCTCTGTGTGCATATGCAAGAATTTCTCTGGGTCAAAGAGAATTTTGCATCTGCAAAATTAATACATATTGCCAAATTCTTCTCTGAAGCACTTGTATTCATTAATTATTTAGTTGGTCATATTATATGTGTTCTTTCCCCAGAGCTTCACCAACAATTGTTACCAATGTTTTTAAACTTGTGAAAATCTTGGAGGGTGTTGGGGAGTGGAGGGTGTAAAGTAATGTCTAATTGTTGTTTAAATTTTCATTTCCCTGTGTAAGTAAGGTATAACAAGGTAGAACATATTTTTTTTGATGTAGAGAGTCACTCTAATTTCCTCTTTGGTAAATTAGAACCTCTATCTCATTAATTTTCAGTTTCTCTTCTTTCCTAAATAATCCATTTAATGCTATATATTGTTAAGTGCTGAAGTCTTTAAACGTTTTTCAAATTATATGGAACTTGAAATTAACACTCTGTTATTGATTTCTAATTACATTCATTGCTTGTTTACAGAATTTGGTCTCCGTGATACTGATTCTTCACTGTTTGTTGAAGCTCAATTGTATATATTCTTTATGTGTGAGGATATTATGCGCATACAATTTTTTGGATATAATTTTTAGTTCAAGGTTTATATATGTCCATTAGATCAAGCTTCTGAATTTAATTATACCTATATTATAGATCCTTATTAACTATTTTCTGGAAAACTACATATGGAAGTTTCATTTGGTGCTTTTTCAGACCTCTGTTCACTTTCCATAGTTTTTTGGTTTCCTTTTTATAGTTCCAGTTCCTTGTTTTTTGCCCATTATATCAAGCTTCTGAATTGAATTTAAATATTGTAAAAAACATACTATCTTATTGTATTTCTTCATTTTTATTTTATTAATTCAAGTTCATTGTGTGCTAATTTTCTGTTCATCCAACTCTTGCAAAAGGTGAACTATTTCCTCTTTTGTACTTTTAAAACATTTTTATTGTGAGCTCATCTTCAATAGGGCTTCTTCCTTCTCAAAATCTTGTGTAGATTGAGGTGTGAGAATACCCAGAATTTTGGTTGTTGTTTGCTTGCTTGCTTTTGTCAAGGATACTAGGATTTTCCCCTGCCCTGGGATCAAATTTTTTAAAATTTCTTAGCGCCAAGGTGTCTGTGATTCATGAATGGTACACATTCAGACACCAGTGCATGCAAGGCACAAGCCTAAATTTTTAAAGTTCTCTCAGAAGACCACTTTTTTCAAACTCTAATTTTCCTTGTCATCCCTGTAAGCTGTTGGGTAAATTATTTCTACCCTTCTCCCTGCATGTATCACACTTAGTATCCCAGTTGTATACAAGATGTCAGTTCCAGCATTTATAGCATTTAAGTGTTCTCTCTTGTGCACAGATGGCCATGAAACCCAAGCCCACGGTCACTATTACTTCTGACCAGCTGCCAATCCCTGTCTCCCCATCAGCATCACCACCATGGTGTCAGCTCACAGGCTTGCGGCTCCTCATTTTTGCATACGTGCATTTCACTTCCTCTTTCGGAAGCATCTATATATTTCCAGTGTTTCTATCAGAAAGGCTTGCACATAAGCAAAGTTCATAATCTTGCCAGAACCACAGTCTTCATTTCTGCCAAAAATAACATAACCTAAATTCCAGTGTAATTTTCTATGTTACCTTTGAAATATAAAAATGGTTGTAATCTAATCTGTAAAAAGCAAATTGAATAAGGGTTAATTACTCAAGACCTTATTCCCACTTGGAATGCCTTTATGGGGGAAAATCATTTAAACTTAAGACCTCAAATCTTCAATTCTTCAGATGGAATTGTTCTGTTACCAGGAAAATAAATTATGCAGCCGTCTTAAGAAGACATCATCAAATGTGCTTAATATACAATTATTTCTTTCCAGCTACTATATTAATCAAAATAATTCTTTCGGAATAAGTGACAGTTTAATGTACTGCAGATTATTTTCCTAGAAGACTATAGATATAGAGAAAAATAGAGCAGAAAAAGAACTCTTTGAGATTGGTGCATTTAAATGCTACAAAGTTCTTAGTATTTACTATAAAATAAATATTCCTTGAGGCCCTAAGAAGGACAGTGTTATTAGCTGCGAGCAAGACAAGGAATCTTAGAGCTTGACTTCTAGAAGTGTACTTTGTTGTTAGAAATTCAAGAGGTGGACATAAAAATTTACAAATTTTTTTTTTATAATATTGGCTTGACGTAAGTTTGTATAGGCAACAACTTCCTCAGTCGTTTAGAAAGAAGTAGAAGTGATTCTAACTGAATCTCTCTGAAGATGGCATTTGAGCTGGGCTTAAAGAGGTGAGTACAGCTTTGGAGAGGATGCATCAGAGAACATTTAGGTGGGGACATGGTGTGAATAAAGCCATAGAAGTAGGAAATCTCACAATGTGTTTGAGGAACAATGAGTGGATGAGATGAATTTGTTTAGTCTAGAAAATTCTTGAACAGTTGGTGTCACAAAATAAACCATCTGAGGGAACCAATTATGACCTCAGCCCAGCACCGGTGTAGATGAAGTTTGACCACATCTGATTTTTCCAGAGAATTTGGAACTTGGGATTTGGGGGTAAATCTTGGCTTTTGGGGGTAAAGTATTGGCAAATAACTTAGAACTTGAAAAGCGTAGTGTCACCACCAAAATATGTTTCTGGGTACCTGATCAAGCCCATAGGTTACCAATTTGCCATCTCAGACTCAAAGTGAGTAAAAAGAAGGATGTGACCAAAATAATAGGTTGGAGTCTTGCCTGATGATATGCAGATACAATCCCCGAGAAGCCAGAGAAGACGTGACCTGATTAATATAGTTTTTACTACAAACTCAAGAGGGAAAAACACAGAAAATACTTTTCTGCATGATATTTGCCAAACTATTTAGTCCAGCTGAACATTCTCGTGAAAAGGGATACGAATGCTCTTTTTTAATTAAAAAAAAATTTATTGAAATATAGTTGATTTAAATGTTGTGTTAATTTCAGGTGTACAGCAAAGTGATTCAGTTTTATATATATATATATATAATATATATATTCTTTTATTATCAATACATTCTCTTCCATTATAGGTAATTATAAGATATTGAGTACAGTTCCCTGTGCTGTACAGTAGGTCCTTGCTTGTTATCTATTTTATATATAGTAGTGAGTATATGTTAAAATTGGTCTCACAATCTACAGACTTGAACTAATGAAAAGTTTTCCTCTGTTACCCTAACTGTGTGAATATTCTTATGAAGGGGATTGAATTTATAAAGAATTTCCACTGGAACACTTTCCCCATTTGAGATTTTAACAAGCATGGACATAACTCGTGGATACATGATAAGAAATAGAAGATAATTACACATTTTATCTAAACTAATTAGATATCTGGTGTTGAAAACTTCACGACCTCTTTTCTCTCCTTTCTTGTCATATGTGTATGTGTGGGCATGTGTTTTTTATTTAGAGTTTCTCCAACTCGCTACAAACAGAAGAAACAATTAAAATGTTTTGTAGTCTATTGGAGACTATTGCCAAAATCTCCTTGGTAGCATGTCCTTTACTTGGACATCAGAGCCTTGATTTTTTTTTTTTTTTCCATTGAGATTCGTCAGGAAAGACAGAGACAAAAACCCAATTTTAGTTTCTCAGAAACTCAGATCCAAGAACCCCATTCAAGATAGAGATGATTTATGAAGACCCTCTTTTTAAAAACGGTGGATTTGTATCTTGGTGTATTTGGTCATGCCACCATCCTCTACACCAACATTAAATAGACTGACAGAAATTGGATATCGGAAGACTCAGTCAATTGAAATATTAAAGACAGAAATAAAAGCTAATGTCACCTAACTTTATGTAGCTTTCGAACTCTATACCCATTTTCTCTTCTGAGGGTATTGAAAATGAACCTTTGGCTTGACATCCCCCTGTGAACCTATATATAGGTTCACAGCCTGGCTCCTCCACTTATTACCTAAGTCAGTTTTTTGTTTGTTTTGTTTTCTTTGACTGCACTGCGTGGCATCCAGAGCTCTCCTGACCAGGGATGGAACCCGTGCCCCGTGCAGGGGAAGCACGGAGTGTTAACCACTGGACTGCCAGGGAAGTCCACCTGTGTCAGTTTTGTTTGTGTTACTTACCTGTCTAAGGCACAGTCTCCTCATCTATCAACTAGAGACAGGATTAGCTGCTTCATCAGGTGTTATAAGGATTAAATAATATAAAGTGGTTACTAAATCTTCAGTACATGTTAATTTTACTGCTGCCACTACTACAGTTGCTGTTGACGTAACCATCATCATTGCTATTGCCAATATGTGGTGTTTTACTAAAATCATGACTACAGCAGCTGATTTTGTTCCCAAGAAATTATATGTAACTTTATTTACAGAACAAATACAGCAAAATACAAATCCACCGTTTTTTAAAAAGAGGGTCTTCATAAATCATCTCTATCTTGAATGGGGTTCTTGGATCTGAGTTTCTGAGAAATTGCCTGCGGTCTTTACCGAAAAGCTGCTGCCAATGGTCAGGGATGACGGGCTTATTTTTAGCCATCTTTCTAGCCTGAAATGGAATTTTGTCAAGATGGAGTTTTTTGAATGTGATGCAGAGAAGGAGGGTGGTGTTTCTAATTTTATCATCTGCCCATAAAATCATGCTGTAGTGCTAGCTAATTCCATTAATTTTTAAAATATACTGGCTTAGGTTCACAGGTTGCAAAGCTATTCTGTGGCTAAATGGTATATTTTGAGATATGTAGTGACTCTTTCTGATCCACTTGAGAGTCACCAACAAAACAATTTCAAAGAGTCAGTCAGCACCTGAGTTGCATTAAGAGTCTGTCATAAGTGAACATACATGATTCTGGTCTTCAAATACAGTGTTTTATATGTTTCATACAAAAACGTTTATTCATAGCAATGCAAATGTATCTGCAAAAATCCAAAAAATAATACGATGTGTAATAGGATTCTGAAGGGTTAGATATTCTTAATGAATAATCCAGTATTTTTTTGTTGACAAGTGAGGGTATGTGACTCTCTGTGATTTCTCTGTTGAGAACATGCTAGGCAAACGGTGTAAGCAAGTCATGTTATGGCGGTCATTCTTTACAGATATCATGGCTGTACTGAGTGTGGTGAGAGAAGGAGAGAGGAGGGGGAGAGAGAAAGAGGTAGAGAGAGAGAGGACAGAAATTCATTGCCACTGCCAAGTTTAAAAATAGATTTGACATTATTTTAAATTAGTGAATTAAATATTTTTCATTCTTTAGAAGGGAAAGTTTCCTTCTTTGGATGGCAAGTTTAATGGAATTATTTTAATAAAATACTCTATTTTCTTGGTCAACAATTACATTCAAAGATATCAGACAATTTAAAAATCTTTATCCGACCAAATACTGAATTGATTTTGATGAATACAAGCTATATTGATCCTAACATTTTGAACATCCTATGTTAATCCTGTGAATGTTCTGTGCTCACTCCCTTGACCCCTAAGGACATTTCCATTGTATAGTGGATACAGACGTTACCGTTAGAATGAGAGCATCATTTCTGATTTCTCATCTAGAGGGCTAGATGAATTTGCTAGAACTTCATCATACTAATTTAATTTTTTAATCAAATACCTATACAGCAGGGTTAAACAGTTTTCTTCCATTTTCTTTTTATTGTATTGGAATTATTTTTATCCAGTTATTTTATACATAAACTTTACACCAAAGAGTTAATTCATCAATCATTTTTTTTTAATTCCACATCAGATAGGATGAGTTTTCTTTTGTGACATTTCTATCAAGTCCAATCTTCTCAATTTAAGTTTTAAATTGAGAACTAATTTTTTTCAAGAAGATTTTATTCTTCAGTCATTTTTTGATGAATAACAAATTTGACTCTGTACAGGTTTAGCTATTGCAAATTTTGTTATTTATTCATTATTTCTACTATGTCTAATTTTCCCCCAATCAATGTTTGCTATATTCAGTTTTCCTAAGGAATGTTTATTTTCAATCAGGTCATTTTTGTTTTGTTTTGTTTGTTTTGTTTTGGAAACTAACCAATTTCAACTTGCTCTGTTTTAAACATTGTCAACTGTATTTGTCTCATTTCTACTAATCATATTTATTTATTGGATAAAATAATTAAAATTTGTTTTTATTTCTTTGAACGAGGAGCAAAGAGCATGAGATAAACCAAATCATGGTATCTAGATGGGGATGGGGGTCAAAGGTCATAGCAATCAAAACACTGGGTCAAAATATCCTCCTTCAAATTAGTCAACACTGCAGTGGAATCAGGAAACAAATGGTTTAGCTAAGTGATAATGAAGCCTTTGAGATATTCAATATATTTTATCCTCTGTCTACATTTATGGATCACTTTATTTGAATGCTCAAATTTCCCCACTGGCATATGTCCATTTTTAGTTATATCCATGATAGATGATGAAAATTAGCTGTCAACTCAACTCCGAATTTAGAAAGCTAACTTATTTTTGAGTAATATAGTTATTTGTAAAAAAGTGATAGAAGAAGTAAAAAGGAACCAACATTTTAAGCAGGTAATCACACTCCAGGAACCATGCCAGATGTTTTGCAAAATTATCTTCTTCAGTCATCACAATAGACAAGGAGACATTTTTATTTCCATTTTTTAGTTGAAGAAGCTGGAACTTAGAAGGCTAGCTCACCTGAAATCACATTATTAAGTAATGATGGGGCTGCTGTCCAAGCCGTTCTACAAACCCAAAGCCTGTTTTATATACATGGCAAGAGTATCTATTCTGTGGTCTCTATGATTTAGAAAGATACGCTTTTTCACTTAACAAACAGGTACTGAGTACATATTAGGTGCCACACCTTGAATTCCAAGTTAGGCTTAGGAATCAGGTGTGTTAGAGAGACCATAATCTCTACTCTCACAAAGGTGCCAGTCTAGCGGGAGCTACAGCAGGTAATCAATGTGGCTAAAGTGCAGTAAGCCAGTTGGGGGGATAAAGGAGCAGAGAGCTAAGGAATTGATCTGTTTCAGCAATGGAAATGAAAAATTGATTACTTGGATTACTGAAAAGTGAGACAAGATAAAAATACCCCTAAATTGTCTCACTGTAGGTGAGACAATTTGGAATACCCTGAAAGATCCTTTAAGGTGTTTATAAGTTGCATTATAGTGGTGATGATTCATAATGATTACAAATAATTATCTAGATATCAGCGTAAGAGTTCAATGTCATCAAACTGAAATCTTCAGTATGAGCCTCTCAGAAGACTGAAAAGTGTCCGTCATGCTTCTACATTTATTGGACTTTGTAGCCAGACTGAATGACCCTCAGATGAATCCCAGAAGGTTTCTCCAGCAGTTTCTCAAAGCCTCAGTATGATTTGGTTTATCATTTCTTTACAAATTATTTCTAAAATTAAAAATGGGCATTATCTTTTTGCATTATGAGATTTTCAAAGCCAAGTTGAACAAATTCCCCTTGACTCTATGAAGAATTAAACTAAATCCACCCCCAAGTTATTTGTGATTTCTCTGTTACACACACACACACGTGCGCGCGCATACACACACACATAGAGGGAGAATGATTTGACAGTTTTTCCTGTTAATTCATCCAAAGGTTTAACATTTTTGCCAGGAAGTATCAAGGCTCATCGAATATGAGCCTTGATATCACAGTTTAAACCCAACTTTTCTTGTGGTGGCTGATTTTTGATACCTTGAAAGAAAAGGAAAATATTTAAGTTTGGAAACGTGAAGGTTAGACATACTTTACGTGACTTTCCATCCCACACCTTTCACTTTAGCCAAATTGCATGATTTCCTTTTCCCCATACATGCATTGTATTATACTGGCCTAGTGCCTTTATTCATGTGCGTTCAGCTTCCCAAGATGTACGTTACACCATCTCTGTTATTCCAAATCTTACTTATTCTTACAGTACAACTTAAATACTCCGACTCTCCTTTAAACCCTTTCTGATTGCTCTAGCAAGGAGCACCTAGTTTGGTCCACCTTATACTTGTATTAGGGTCCCCCAATAGACTGCCCCATAATGAAGACCTCATCTCCCTTATCTTTATATAATACACAGCATCTCAAGCATTATACGTGGTCACTAACTATTTGCTAATTGAGTGAATTAGTTAATTAACTAATTAGAAGCTATTTAGAGACTATGGGACAGGTAGAAGCAATGAAGGTAACATTTTAGTCTCCTGGTTCAAGAAAAGCCTCTCTTCAGTAGTGGTGGAGGTTAAAGCAAAGGGAACTGATCTGAATGTCGACCTGGCTGGGAACAGAGCATTCAGAAATCAGGAAGTGTTGGGCTTCCCTGGTGGCGCAGTGGTTGAGAGTCCGCCTGCCGATGCAGGGGACAAGGGCTCGTGCCCCGGTCCAGGAAGATCCCACATGCCGCGGAGCGGCTGGGCCTGTGAGCCATGGCCGCTGAGCCTGCGCGTCCGGAGCCTGTGCTCCGCAACGGGAGAGGCCACAACAGTGAGAGGCCCACGTACCGCAAAAAAAAAAAAAAAAAAATGAAATCAGGAAGTGTTATCACATTGACCCCCCCCCCCCAAAATTGACTGTGTTTAATTCTGAGACAGAACGTCAAAGATACACTTTGACAATCTGCAGGGTGTTCAGAAAACGGAAACCATGCACAGCAAGTCGTGTCATGTGACCTTGAAAATGATGACCTCATAGAGTGGGTGGAGTTGGATCTGAGGCATTGACAACTGTATATCTGCACATTTCTTGCATATTATGGAAGAAGAGAGTAGAAATAGGGCTGATGGGTGGAGAAGCAGGGAGGCAGATTGGACCCAGCTTAGAGCCAGGGCTGCTACTATGGGATAAATCATGTGTTCTTTGGATCCTCAGTTCTTGTTGGAACTGGGAGCCAAATCCTGGCCTCCACCAAGGCCTGGGCTCACCAGGGCGCTGAGTGCTTAGCTGCCTCCTGAAAGGCCCTGTGGCCACTCCCTCTGCCCTGCCGGGTTAAGCAGATGCTGCTTCCAGCCACTTTTCCCCAAGATGTTCTTGGACTTCCCTGTGCTGGTCATGGCTGTGCTTCTTATCACCTCTGCTATATACCCAATGAAAGTACAAACACATTTTTTTCCAAATTGTTCGGGCAAGACAGGCAAATAGATAAACTGTATACTGTACTTTGGTTACAATGTGAGTTAAATCAGTTTTGTGTGCAGGGTTGGAGACTAAACCATCTTTTGCACTTGTTTCCATTGTTTCAAAACCATTACAAAGGCATGATGGTTGTCAGATGTTGGATTTGTAAATAGAGGGTTGGTGTCTGTAGGTGAAAGTAAATGTCAAGCACCCGCTAAGTGGAATGGTTAAAGTGTCATTCAAGATGCTTAGTTTATCCAATATTTTCAATCAGGTCCAAGAAATTACATAAGAAAGTGTGTTCTCGTAAGAAAAACTAAAGCTGTGTGGTCTTTAATTTCTCCACAGCGTAGGTCTGACCTATATAAAGTCTCTTGCAAAGTCTGCAAGAAGGTAACCAAAGAGTTCTATTCCTGGAAAATGAAGCATTGGGAAGTTGCTCAGAGTTCAGTTTGTGGTTCCAAAAAGCTCTTTTTTCACCCAGACCTTTGCATACACAGACCATGAACTCATCCATTCCTGCCAGCCACCTTTGGAATCATAGCTAGGGCTTCTGGGGATGGGGGGTTGTGAAGAACGTCGCAAAATTTCCATACTCCAAATAAAAATACTGCCAGGTCTCCAAGACCACATGTGCTGGATGAAGGTGACTGTAAGCGGAAGACAATATGGAAAATTTCCATTTGCAGGTGGAAGGGAAGAGCAATTACAGAGAAAAATCCACTGGGGCAGCCTTTTCTATGAAAGAGATGGAGTCAATCAGGAGTACATTGATACCAAAACCTTGACCAACAAGAAGTATCAGGAGGGAGTATGGCATATGAAAAAGGGTAAAGACTTTCAACTCAGACAAACCCCGATTCAAAACCTAGTCCTTCTCCTTGGCCTTCCCTGGTGGCGCAGTGGTTGAGAGTCCGCCTGCCGATGCAGGGGACATGGGTTCGTGCCCTGGTCCGGGAAAATCCCACATGCCGCGGAGCAGCTGGGCCCGTGAGCCATGGCCGCTGAGCCTGCGTGTCCGGAGCCTGTGCTCTGCGACGGGAGAGGCCACAACAGTGAGGGGCCCGCGCACCGCAAAAACAAAACAAACAAAAAAAAGAACATAGTCCTTCTCCTTAACAGATGTCCGCTCTTGGTCATGTTTTACTTTAACCTTTTTTAGTACCAATATTTTAATATCAACATTTCATATAATAATACTTAGCTGTTAGAGTTGTAAGAAATTAAATTATACAATACAGGATTAAATTAAAGAATATATAAATATTGAAGCATATTTATATTTTAATATTATATATTAAATATATGTATTCAGCACACTGAACATATTCAGCACATTGGGTGATCAATGTGTGGTCTCCAACCACAAGTGCACAAATAAAAATGTTACAACTTACCACTATTTTTACCATAATCAGTCAGGTAACAGCAAAGCAATTGGAAGCCAGAAGTATTCTGAAATACGAGCCCAAATCCTACCCATTTCATGTCTTCAGTATCGTATCTCATCATGGAAAGTAGCATTTGTAATTATGAATGATGCAAGAGCCTTGATATCCAAGAAGGATGTGATTGTGTCCTTTATATCTACTATTGTATTCATTATTTTCCACTTATGGAAATAGGATTCTGGGTTCATATTTTACACATGTTTTCAATAATGAAGGATTTTAAAGGTCTCCGCTATTTTCAGTAAGACAGAAAACCTTCATTCCTTTGAAACAATAGCTTTTTAATCTAAGCTTGCTCTGTGTTATGCCACTCTCTGCTAGGCACTTGATGTGAATTGGGTTAGTTAACCTTACAACAGCTTGTGAGGTAAGTTACTGTCATGTTCTCCATTTTAGAAAGGAAGAAACTAAGGCACAAAGAGGATAAGACTCTTACCCAACTTTACATAATGATTAAGTGGCAGAACTAAGATACAACAAGGTCAGGCAATATAATTCCAAGACAAGTTTCCTATGCATTTCTGGATGCCGCGTTGCTTGCCTTCTGGGTTTTCAAGCTTTCCTGCACTGCCTGGGCTGACACTCTTCTCTGTAGTCATGTTTCTTTTCTGTGTTCTGTCTGTGCTTCTGGCTCCTTTATGTGTTGCCTCTCTGTACTCTGTCTACTTCTCATTTTTAAAAATTCCCATGCCACCCCTTCGATCTCTGACATAACCCCATTGCCCTGTTTATTTCAAGTCTAATCACTCCGCCACCCACTGACTAAAAACTTATTTTGGAATGGTCACACAAACTCCCACTACTCATTGTGCTTCACGCCCCAACAAGCCATCAAACAAAGTTAGTTACATGTTTTTAAATGCATTGCTAGATATATGACTCAGAATCAGCTCTTTTTTTTTTTTGATTTTAGAAAAAAATTTTTTTTCCTTTTATTTTTATTTTTTTTATTTTACATTTTTATTGGAGTATAACTGCTTTACAATGGTGTGTTAGTTTCTGCTTTATAACAAAGTGAATCAGTTATACATATACATATATCCCCATATCTCTTCCCTCTTGCGTCTCCCTCCCTCCCACCCTCCCCATCCCACCCCTCTAGGTGGTCACAAAGCACCGAGCTGCAGAATCAGCTCTTTTAAAGGAGAACAAAGGCTGACACCTCAAAGTTGGGGTTTCATTTTGAGACTCGGACGTTTCCTAGAAACTTGAGGAACATGCCTTCACAATGGTTTCAATACCAAGTAAAGACAAATAAAATCCAGAGGACTCTTTAATGGGCTATTTGAGTAAAACATTCCAACATATTATGTGGTCTAATTTATCTTAGAGTTACTTTTATCATTGAGATGTTAGAAAATGTATCTCCCTCTAATGTATTTGGAAGAAATGTAATCAGAATTTTAATTTGAAGTTCTTCAAGCCAGAGAAATTTGAGATTCCTCTTCAGTAGATGCCAAAACCCTATGTTTCTAACTTAAATGACTGTCAGGCAAGTACTAAAAACAACTGAGAAATGGTCTGTGGACGTGGATGTGTCAATTCATTTTTCTTCCCTAGGTTTGCACCAACTCTGAACCTTTGAGACAAAAGAGAGAATAAGAAGGAAATTGGGGGCAGATAATAAAAATAAAATTTGGCTGGATTCAATTGCCTTTATCCTAAATTATCTTCCTGAAACAGGTTTTTGTCCTGATGTAGGTGCAAGTGATGAGTGCTTTGGATTAGAACTTTCTTAGTGACAACTTGTACATGATACACTGAGCTCAGGCATGAATATATGTCCCACAAACTCATTAATCCATGAGAAACACCAGGGCAATTACTCAGGAAAAAAATGCCCACACGGAGGCACAGATCTGAAAGCATTGTGAGTTGTATGAGCATTTTAGGTAGGAAGGTTAAGTGCAAATAGTTTATCGTTTATGTTCTGCTAACTTAGCCATGAGCCCAATCTATGTTCGATTCTCCTTTATTTTTAGCACTAAATTTGAGAGACATTTGGAAGTGCCCCAGTTGGCTGGAATCAGGTGGTTTGTTCTGCCTCTTCTTAGGATTGATTAGAAAACTCTACAGTAGCTGCTCAACTGTGGTTTTGGATTGTTTCACATTTTGCATTCTTTCTAAGGTGTTTTTGTTTGGTTTTGGTTTTTTGATGTATGTGATGACAGCTTATCTTTGCAGTTTGCAATAGTGTATAATATTTCAATTAATCATTGCTTAAGTGAAATGCTATATCTTGGTTATCAATATTTAGGAAGTTTCTATAATAGAAATTTCAAATGTAAGTAGACTTCAGAGAACTGGCCAACTCTGGGCTGATTTTAGCACAAATGGTACATTTTTTTCTTGACAGTACTAATCGCATCTAACATTTCTTGCTCTGAAGAATTGTTCAGCAGTGGAAATAGAGCAGAAATGATACATGCATCAAAATGTGAAAAACTTGCATCCTTATCCCATCAATATTTGCCAATGGGTCATCATTCAAATAATTAAAAACAAATAAAAAGTGAAATTCACAAAATCATGGGCTATTACAGAAGCATTTTTCTTTAAAAAATTCACCCATTTGTGAAAAAACATTACAGGATTTTATTTCATAAAATCTTAGACCTGAAAAAGAACCTAGAGATTACTCAATCCAGTCACTTCATACACAAGTTGAAAAGTAGAAGACCAGAAAGGCTAACTGATGCATAAAGGATCATGCATGTAGTTAATTAGAGGCAAGACCTAGATTAGGACTCTCATTTCCTGACTCAAAGTCCAGTCTCTACTATTCTGTGATTAATCCTTTTTGTTTCAGACTTTTGCCTCAAAGGTAGATTGTACCACTTCAGAAATGTAAGTCTCCTCTTAGTTTGTGAGAACCAAAGTGTGAGATTCGTGGGAATTCCAAGGAATGAAGTTCCTCTTCAAATTGGGACCTCCTCCTTAGTGGCATCAATGAATCAGTATCAAATACCACTACAGCCTGTGCTCCTCTAGTCTTGTCCTGTCACATCCTCTAAAATGGGGACAAGGTGGAAGGTCGAGAGTGAGTTTTGGAAGCTAAGTCTCTGAACTTCTCCTTGACTCTGTTTCTTCAGTTAAAATGTAGACAGTCCATAGTCTAGTTAGTAGTAATGTACAATGTTAATTTCATAAGTTTGACAAATTGTGTACCACTGTTATATAAGATATTAACAATAGGTGAAACTGGGTGAAGAGTGTACAGGGGTTCTCTGTATTCTTTGCAACTTTTGTGTTAGGCTAAAATTATCCCAAAGTAAAAAATGTTCTTTAAACCAAAAAACAAAACAAAAAAATCATGGTGGCAGGCACTGGATGAACCTTGAAGAATGGAGACAAGTATGTTTCTTATCAACGATGTTATCAATGCTGTAGGTGTAGATATTTTGAGACAATGGAGATGAAATCTCAAGCTTTTCTTTGATGTTTTGTTTGGGGTGAACAACTCTTTTTGAGTATCTGTAGCAGCAAATACAGTATCTCACAATTGTGTTGGGTCTCAATTGCCGCACACTCCCCATACACACACATAAACACACAGACACACTCAACCTTCTGACATTTCTCCTGATATTTGTCAGTCACCTGTGCAACTGAGCAGTCCCACGTTTCAGCCCCTTGCCAAGAAGACTGAAGAGGTCAAAGAATGTCTCATGTTGTGGCCCATAGCCTCTGCTTTGCCTCTCCCAGCCAGCCACGTGCTGCCTTATCACTCACAAGAATCACAGTGATCTTCCACCTCTCACCCTAACGATGTCCAAGAAGATTAAGTAGGTTATCAGAGTTATGGGGTGAGGGCAAGCAAATGTTAACGATAGTATTTTCTATGCTTGGAATTTACATTAGGAACTTCTTGATCACTTTTAAAGTATTGGGTTGACCAAAAAGGTCACTGGGGTATTCCCATAAGATGGTACAGAAAAACCCGAATGAACTTTTTAGCCAGCCCAATAATATTCAGGGTCTAAATACCACGTTATTCCATGTCTACACTGTGAATTACGTTTGGATAAATCTTCTATTTTCTCTGAGATTATTTATTTTTTATTTATTTTGGGACACATTTCCCCCCTCTAAGCAGAAGTGGACACTGGAAACGCCAACTTATATAGTAATGGTTTCAATAAGCACAATTAAATGATCATTTTAAATGATTACCTCTTTATAAGCAGTGTCATATAGCAGGAAGACATGGATGTTTAAGTTAGAGAGTGATGGATTTCCCTCTCAGTTATAACAGTTCCTAAAAAAAGAAGAGAAAATTGCTCAAATTCTCTGTTGGGGCTCCATCAGTTTAAAAAAAAAAAAAAGCAGAGTTATCTTGAGAGTTGGGTGAAAATGATGTTATATGAAAGAAAATGCCTAGTCAAATATTATACTTGGCCTTGAGTTGAGGTTGGCTGCTGTTGCGAATGTTGTTGGTACCCCACCATGTCCCCTAAGTCTGTCTGAGTCTCATCCTTAGGGTCTGATCGATTTGCCTGAGGCATTGTCCCAAGCTGTGGAAGGCTCCTCTGATAGTGGGCATGGCACTGTGGGGAATTAATGCTCTCTATGAGCAGTCCCCGATCAACAATGGCTGAGAGATGGTGCAAATCTTCCCCTGCTCTAACAAGAGTTTGTTCTACACTGGTCCCAGCGTTTTCCAATAGGATTAAGTGCCAGTTGCCGGTAGTGGTAGCTTTCTGGATTAGGCTTGCTTCATTGGCTGCTTCCTTTCTCTGTGTCCCTTCCTTATTATCTCCTAAGGATATTTACAGTACTGGACCCAACACTTAGATTACTTACACTTAAAGGCTTCTCTGCTTCCAGAGAGCCTTAGCTAAGATGACTTCTTTCTCCACCATGTATATATATATATAGCATAATATAAATGGCAACTTGCTTGTAAAGGCGTTCAACCATGCTGCAACACCAGTGCCGTCGGGTCTGTGCATATAGCATGTGAAACACTATGGCACAGCGGACATAGAATCTGGGCTGTCAAAGCACACAGATCTGGATTAAAATCCTGACTCTGCCATCTTGAACACATATTTAATCTCTCTGAGCCTTAGTTTTCTCATCTTTAAAAATGGAGATAATAATTTCTAAGTTGTTGTAATGATTAATGAAATAATGAATCAAACGATGGATGATAATTGTACCTATTCTATAGGGTTAGTGCATATAAATAAGATAGAAGCACTCAATAAAGTATTAACTCTGTGTCAGCTTATAAAAGGAAACCCCTAACATGGGCTCCATTCTAGTTTCTAGCTAAACCCCATTACAACAGGGTTCATTCATACCAAATTAAGTAAAACACCATTTTGAATTATAGATGTCATGATACATGTGCTAATCCTTTCTCTCTTTTCTCTATCCATATAAACTCATCTTTACACACACATATAGATCTGATTTCATAAGCTCATGTTCTACTGGATGATTTTTCATATTACTGAAGTGTTTTATAACACTAAAGAGATTCACTATAGGCTTTCCTTTTTTCTTCCAGTTTTATTGAGATGTAATTAACATACAGCACTGTACAAGTTTAGGGTATATAGCATGATGATTTGACTTTCATACATCATGAAATGATTATCACAGTAACTTTAGTGAATGAACATTCATCATCTCAAATAGATATGAAATTAAAGAAATAGAAAAAAATTTTTCCTTGTGATGAGAACACTAGTATTTACTCTCTTAACAATTTTCATATATAGCATACAGCAGTGTCAATCATATTAATCATGTTGTGCATTAAATCCCTAGTACTTATTTGTCTTATAACTGGAAGTTTGTGCCTTTTGACTACCTTTATCCAATTCCACCCACCACCCTCCACCCCTGGTAACCACAATCTGATCTCTTTTCCTGTGAGTTTGTTTGTTTGTTTGTTTTTGAAATATAATTGACCTATGTTAGTTCCTGTTACACAAAATAGTTATTCAATATTTCTATGCATTTCAAAATGACCTCTACAATAAGTCTAGTTATGGTATATCATCGTACAAAGGTGTTACACAGTTATTGACTATATTCCCCACACTGTACATTTCATACCTGTGACATTTATTTTGCAATGGGAAGTTTGTACCTCTTAATCTCCCTCATATATTTCTTTCTTCCCCCCACCCTGCTTCCCTCTGGCAACCACCTGTTCTCTCCATATATAACTCTGTTTCTGTTATGTTAATCTGTTTTGATTTTTAGATTCCATATGTAAGTGAAATCATATATTTGTTTTTCTCTGACTGACTTATTTCACTTAGTATAATATACTCTAAGTCCATTCATGTTGTCATATGTGGCAAGATTTCATTTCTTATGGCTAACGTTCCACTGTGTGTGTGTGCACGTGCCACATATTCTTTATCCCCTCACCTATTAATGGGCACTTAAGATGCTTCCATATCTTGGCTATTGTAAATAATGCTGCAATAAACAGGTGCATATATAGTTTTAGAGTTTTTGTTTTCTTTGGATAAAAACCCAGGAGTGGAATCGCTAAAACATTTAGTAGCTCTGTTTTTAATTTTTTGAGGAATCTCCATGCTGTTTTCCATTTATAGTCCCACCAAAAGTGCATGAGGTTTCCCTTTTCTCCACATCCTCACCAACACTTCTTGTTTCTTTCCTTTTTGATGATAGACATTCTGACAGGTGTGAGGTGATGGCTCATTGTAGTTTTGATTCGCATTTCCCTGATGATTAGTGATGTTGAGCATCTTTTCCTGTGCCTGTTGGCCATCTGTATGTCTTCTTTGGAGCTGTTCATATCCTCTGCCCATTTTTTAATCTGATCTTTTTTTTGACGTTGAGTTGTATTTGTTCTTTGTATATTTTGGATATTAACCTCTTCTTGAAAATATCATTTACAAATATCTTCTCCCATTCAGTAAATGGCCTTTCCATTTTGTTGATAGTTTCCTTCACTGTGCAAAAAACTTTCTAGTTTGATGTAGTCACATTTGTTTATTTTTGGTTTTGTTTCCCTTGCATGAAGAGATATAGCCAAAAAAAATATATTACTCAGACCGATGTCAAAGAGCTTACTGACTATATTTTCTTCTAGGAAATTTGTGGTTTCAGGTCTTATATTTAATCAATTTTGAAGTCATTTTTGTGCATGGTGTGAGAGAGTAGTCCAGTTTGATTCTTTTGAATGTAGCCATCCAGTTTTCCCAACACTACTTATTGAAGAGACTCTTTTTTCCCATTATATATTCTCGCCCCCCTTTGGGGTAGAATAATTGTCCACATAAGTGTGGGTTCATTTTCTGGGCTGTCTATTTAGTTCCATTGATCTATATGTGTATTTGTGTGCCAGCACGATACTGTTTTGATTACTGTAGCTTTGACATATAGTTTGAAATCAGGGTGCATGATACCTCCAACTTTTCTTTTTTTTCCTCAAAGTTGTTTTGGCTATTTGGGATCTTTTGTGCTTCCATATAAATTTTAGAACTATTCTAGTTCTGTAAAAATGCCATTGGTATCTTGATAGAGATTGTGTTCAATCTGTAGATTGCCTTGGGTAATATAGTCGTTTTAACAATATTAATTCTTCCAATCCATGAACATGGTATATCTTTCGTCTGCTTGAATCATCTTCAATTTCTTTAATCGGGGTTTTATAGTTTTCTGAACACAGGTCTTTTACCTCCTTAGTTAGATTTATGCCTAGGTATTTTATTCTTTTTGATTCAATTGTAAGTGGTATTGGTTTATTAATTTCTCTTTCTGATAGTTTGTTGTTAATGTTTAGAAATGCAACAGATTTCTGTATGTTAATTTTGTATCCTGCAACTCATTTCTGCTCTAATCTTTATGATTTCTTTCCTTCTATTAATACTAATTTGGGTTCTGTTGTTTGTTTTTTAGTTCCTTTCATTGTAAGGCTAGATTTTTTATCTGAGATTTTTCTTGCTTCCTGAGGTGAGCTTGTATCACTATAAACTTCCCTCTTAGAACTGCTTTTGCTGCATCCCACAGATTTTGGATAGTTGTGTTTTCATTTTCATTTGTCTCCAGGTGTTTTTTTTTTTCTGATTTGATCTGCAGTAATCCATTGATTGTGTAGTAGCATATTGTTTAGTTTCCAAGTGCTTATGTCTTTTACATTTTTTTTCTTTTAGTTAATTTCTAGTCTCATAACATTTTTGTTAGAAAAGGTGCTTGATATGATTTCAGTTTTCTTAAGTTTACTGAGACTTGTTTTGTGGCCTAGCATGTAATCTATCCTGGAGAATGGTCTATGTGTACTTGAAAGGAACGTGTATTCTGCTAATTTAGGATAGAATATTCTGTATATACATATTAATTGCATCTGGTCTAATGTGTCATTTAAGGCCAATGTTTTCTTATTGATTTTCTTTCTGGATGATCTCTCCTTCGATGTAAGTTGGGTGTTAAAGTCGCCTACTATTAGTGTATTACTGTCAATTTCCCCTTTTAAGTCTGTTAATATTTGCGTTATGTATTTTGGTGCTCTGATGTTGGATACATATATGTTTATAATTGTTATATCTTCTTCTTGCATTGAGCCCTTGATCATTATGCAGTGTCCTTCTTTGTCTCTTCCTACAGTCTTTGTTTTAAAGTCTATTGTGTCTGATATAAATATTGCTACCCTGGGTTTCTTTTCATTTCCATTTGCAAGGAATACCTTTTTCCATCCTCTCACTTTCAGTCTGTGTGTGTCTTTAAATCTGAAATGAGTCTCTTGTATACAGCATATACATGGGTCTTGTTTTGTATCCATTCAGCCACTCTATGTCTTGTGATTGGAAGATTTAGTCCATTCACATATAAAATAATTGTTGATATTTACGTTTTTGTTGTCATTTTGTTAATTGTTTGCAGCTGTTTTTGTAACTCTTTTTTGTTCCTTGCTTCTTCTTTTGCTCTCTTTCCTTGTGATTTGCTGACTGCATCTTGTATTATGTTTGGATTAATTTCTCTTTTTTTGTGAATGTATCTATTATAGACTTTTAGCTTGTGGTTACCATAAAGTTAATATGTAACAACCTGTGTATATACATGATTATTTTAATAATAGTGATCTCTTAATTTAAAAGTATTTTGACAACCCTACATTTACTCCCCACCTCCATGTTTATAATTTTTGACATCATATTTTATGTCTTTTTGTTTTGTGTATCCTTTGCTACTTATTGTAGATATAGATGACTTTTAGTACCCTTGTTTTTAACCTTCCTACTAGCTTCATGCATGGTTGATTTTTTTACCTTTATTTTATATTTGCCTTTACCAGTGAGATTTTCCTCATAATTTTCATATTTCTAGTTGTGGCCTTTTCTTTTTTTCTTAGAGAGGTCCTTTTAATATTTCTTACAAAGCTGGTTTGGTGGTGCTGAACTCTTTTAGCTTTTGTTTGTCATAAAACTCTTTATCTTGCCATCAAATCTGAATGAAAGCTTGTGGGGTAGAATATTTTTGGTTGTGGATTTTTCCCTTTCATCACTTTAAATATAGAATGCCACACCTTTCTAGACTGCAGTTTCTGCTGAAAAGTCAGCTGATTACATTATGGGAGTTCCCTTGTATGTAACAGTTGCTTCTTATTTGCTGCTTTTAATATTCACTCTTTATCTTTAATTTTTGCCATTTTAATTGCAGTGTGCTATGGTGTGGCCCTCTTTGGGACTCTCTATTCTTCCTGGAACTGGATTTACTTTCCCAAGTTAGGGTAGTTTTCAGCTATTATGACTTCAAGTATGTTTTCTGCCTTTTTCTCTCTCTCTTTTCCTTCTGGGACCCCTACAATGCAAATGTTAGTGTGCTTGATGTTGCCCCAGATGTCCCTTAAACTGTCCACTTTCTTTTCATTCTTTTTTTTTCTTTTTTTCTCTTCTATTTCAGTGATTTCCACTACTTTGTCTTCCAGCTTTCTGATCCATTCCTTTGTATCATTTAATCTACTATTGATTCCTTTTAGTGTATTTTTTCTTTCAATTATGTTATTCTTCATCTGTTTGGTTCTTCTTTATATTTTCTAACTATTTATTATAAACTTCTAACTTCTTACTCTGTTCATCCAATTTTCTCCCACGTTCTTTGAACATCTTAATAACTATTACCTTCAACTCTTCATCAGGTAGACTTCTTGTCTCACTTAGTTCTTCTGATGTTTTATCTTGTTCCTTTATTTGGAACATATTCCTCTTTTGTCTCATTTTGCCTAATTTGCTGTTTTTATTTCTATGTATTTGGTAGGTTGGTTACTTTTCCTGGCCTTGGGGAGGTAGCCTTTGGCAGAAAATGTCCTATGCATCCCAGCAGCACATTCCCCTCTGGTCACCAGAGCTATATGCTCTTGGGGTGCCCCTGTATGGGTTGTGTGAGTCCTTTTCTTCTGGCAGGCTCACTACTGTGGGTGGTCTGGTAGGTGTGGCTGGCCCTCAGTCTGGTTGGTTGCCTTTTGTGGAGGTTGCTGGCTTCTGGTGGGTGGGGCCAGGTCCCAGAGTGTTTGCAGGCTCAAGGGATCTTAAGGCAGCCAGCCTGTTGGTAGGTGAGACTGTGTCCCCGCCAGGCTAGTTGCTTGGCCTGAGGTGTCCCAGTACCGGTGTTGACAGGCTGGTGGTTGGGGCTGGGTCCCAACACTAATAAGCTAGAGGGAGGATTCCAAAGTGGTGCTTTGCCAGCAACAGCATCCTTGTGGTAAAACAAGTTCCCCAGAATGTCTGCCTCCAACGTCTTTGACCCCAGGGTGAGCTCCAAGATCAGCAGGTGTGTCTGACCCAGACTCCTTTCAAATGACTACTTCTGCACTGGGTCCTGGAATGTGTGAGAATTTGTGTGTGCCCTTTAAGAGCGGAGTCTCTATTTCCCACAGCCCTCTGGCTTTCCTGAAATTAAGCCCCATTGTCCTTCAAAGCCAATGTTCTGGGTGCTCATCTTCCCAGTGCAGGATCCCCAGGCTGGGGAGCCTGAGGTGGGACTCTGACCCTTCACTCCTTGGGGAGAACCTCTGAAATTGTAATTATCCTCCCGTTTGTGGGTCACCCATCTGTGGGTATGGGTCTTGACTATACCCCATCTCCACCCCTCCTACCTTGTGGTTCCTTCTTTACATCTTTAGTTATAGAAGAGCTTTTCTTCTAGTCTTCTACACTTTTGCCTCAAAGTTGCTCTGTAAGTATTTGTCATTTTGGTGTGCCCATGTAAGGAAGTGATCTCAGGATCTTCCTATTCTGCCATCTTGGCCACACCCTCCCATAGGCTTTCCTTAAATAACATGCTTCTATTCCTTTCATTAAAGCTAAAATATCTGTTAATTTACCAAATACTAATATAAACTAAACTTTTCAGGAACACATCTATTGTATAAAGCAGGTCACACCTGAACAAACTGTGAATGTAAACATATGCACCATAAAAGTATATTACCGTATGAAACCTAGATTAAAATAAAAAGAAACTCCTGTTTAGAGTTAAAAGTATGTAATTAAGCAAAATACTGGTTAAGTATGCAATGAAAAGTATATGGATTGAATTATCATGCTTAATTATAGGCTCTTCTGGGCATGGTCATTAAGAGTCATTCTATCTTTGAAATTGATATTTATTTCATAAATCTCCTCTGTTTTATTCATCTAATCTATTTTGGTGATGACAGGATTATTTTACGATATCTTTTGTTTCTATCAGATGGCAGTGTATCCAGTATATTTAGATTCTACTTCATTTTGTGTATGCTTTTTCCTTCAAAATTTAGGGGAAAAAAATCAAGCAAAAACAGACAGACTGTTCTAGGACATCCCTTTAGAGATGGGTTTCTCTAGATTATAAAAAGATTGGCTTCCAAATTGGTTAAATTGCTTCTTCTGTACAGTACAGTGACATGCTGTCTTGTTACAGTGGAACATGTGCTCTCATTTCGGACAAGCTGTTCTGTGAAAAAGTTTTTTTTAGCCCCCAGAGCCCATCCCCGGATTTGTGGGTGTTACCTCCTTTCCGTGTTACCAAGTTTTTTTTTATCATCATTATTGCTTGTGCTCCAATAGCTGCAACACAGTTTAGTAACAACCCTTCTTAAAAAACAAGATGCTTCTGAAAATAGACAGAACAGTTGGCTAGACAGAAAAGATATATCAACAAAAGTAGGTCTGTTGTTTGTCTGTGTTTTGCTCCCTAAATCGCTTCTGAGACAGTTTCACATATATGTAAATGAACAGGAATTGAGTGAGAGTATAATCTAATATAATCCTTATGACCTATTACAAAATTTTATCCTATTTTATTAAGAAAATCAAATTCTATGAAAACTGATTTGGTTTGGAGAATTTTTCAACGTTTTACTTTTGTTACAATTAAGGAGTTTAATCAAAGGCTTTGGCTGGGTTTGTTTGGTTTTATTTTTTTAATGAGAAAACTTGAGGTTCTGTAAGCAAATTCAAGATCAGTAGATGGGTCCAGCTTTTTATTCATGACCTGATTGTATAGCTGATTCAGCTAAGAGGAAGCAGTGGCTTTACTGTGTGTGGTGGTGTTTTTCTCATTCCTCTGTGCATCAAATAAAAAAATTAGTCATGCAATATTTACTCTCTGGGCAAAATGACATTTTTCAGCTGCTCAGACTTCCCCAGAATTAGTGGGAATGACCAACATGGAACAAAGGGGCAAGCCCCTCTAATCACTTCATTTTTGAGCAGAACCATGACATCGCTTTCAGAGCGCTGCTTGGAAGGCACTTGAGAAATAGCCAACCCACCAGCCATTCAGCATCTTGTAGTTGGCCGTACTTGACAAGGCTTGGGTCAAAGGCCTGTAAAAGCACCCTTCTGCAGAAATCAGCATCCTGCGTACAATGATTTATTCAGATGTCATCTCTGCTTCCTGATTTTACTTGTCTTGACTCTCCCCCTACAGTGCATACAAATACACCAGTAATATTTTTTAAATGCACGTGTTTTGCTTTTGTGATATCTCTTTAATTAATCTTGGATAAGCTGTCTTTATGTCTAAATCTTTTTCCATACAGGATTCAACCAGGTTTTACCAAATCATGCTTTATCACTTCCTCCTTCCCTTCACTTAAAATTCTAGAGCAGGACTCTTTAATCTGGTCCCTTGGACCCAGCCTGTAGGAAAAGGCCATGAACCACCTGAAAATGTACACAAAATTGTGTGTGTGTCTCCATGTGTGCTTTGTCCTGAGAAAAGGAGCATGTCTTTCTTCAGGTTCACAAATGGGTGTATAACTCCCCCAGTTTAAAAACTACTGTCACCTAGTCATTTCTATTAGTGAAGAAATGCTCAGTTCTATCAGATGGCACCCTTGGGTTCTACTGAGTACACTTAGTCACCACCTTCCTTTTCCATTATGACTCACTCCTGATCTCATATTTCCTCTTACTTTCTGAATTTTGTACTTTCTCTGTTCCAATTTAAGTAACATGAGAAAGAGAAAGAAAAGAGATATTATATACTAATATAATATCTGCCACTAACAGGGGTTGGCCTTTCTTCATGTGGCATCTCATTTAATCCCACTGCAACCGTCCAAGTTAGATAGTGTCCGTGTTTTTACAAATGAGAAAATGAAGCTCAGAGAAGTTAGTCATTCCCAAAGATGGAAGGAAACGTCCAGATTTAATGGAAGGGTCCAGATTTAAATCTGTGTTTGAATGTGGAGTTTATTCCTTCACGAAGCCTTTCCAGACAGAATAAATGGTCATAGCTTACTAATGGTGTCAGCTCTCATAATGTGTAATTTTCATTTTATTATTATTCTCTATCATCAAAAAATACATTCATTATACTTTGTGCAGAAATCTAGTACAAATTTATAAATGCTCATGCGTTGTTATATTGCATCAGTGTTGTCATATTATTGCAGAGGGCAAGAACAATTTATATGTTCATTAATTCTTTCACTTTTAGAAATAATATTTATTAAACTCTACTATTGTTAGGGGCTTTGCTAAGTTCTGGAATAATGGTTCTAAGTTCTATCTTCACATCAGGTTCTACTGGGGAGCTTTTTCAAAATATTAGTACCTGAACTCGGAACCAGAAATTTTGCTTCAGTACATGGAGGTGGCACTTGGACAGTGTATTTTTAAAATGCTTTCCCAGCTGTAGTCAGCATTGAGAGCTATTGTTCTAGAAGGTGACTTTGCGAAGTCGAAGGACTTTGGTCCCCTAGATCTGCAGCAACAGCATCACGTGGGAACCTATTACAAAGGGAAATTCTCAGTCCTTCTCCCCAACCTTCCCATGTGCTGTACCAGAAACTCCAGGGATAGGACCTGGCTGTCCCTAACAAGCTCTCTAGATATTTCAGAGGCAAGCTAATGGTTGAGAAACACTTCTCTAGAGACAAGATAAATGAGACAGAGTACTTGCCACTGAGCATTTCTGTTTGATCTCAAGGAACCCAGTTGTTTCAAATCTGCATTTTAATTACCTAGCACAGTTGCATAATCTATAACTTTAGTTAATAATGACAGCATTATTACTACTTAAACGATGTAATGACTTTCCATCTCTTCTTGGGCAGCCATTAAATGAAGTGTTAATAAGGAAGTAGTGGTCAATGCCTAACATCCCTTAACAAAAGTCTCATGGACCTTATGGGTTGAGCTGAATTGCCATAGTGTTTCATAACACACACACACACAAACACACACACACACACAGAATTTTTAAATATAAAATTTTAAAGAGAAAATAAAGACAAAATATTTCCAGTAAAGGATTTTAAAGTGGTCTTTGTGTTGTGTTTTCATTGTATTATTATTAATATTATACTTGCTATTTCCCATCTTTATTAACATAGCTTTATTACAGCTTTATGACAGTATAATTGACATACAATAAAATGCACATATTTGAAGCATTTAATTAGATAAGTTTTGACACATATATACACCAGTATCGTGAAACAGTTGTAGGGGGGCACCCAATTCCATTATAGGAACCTCATAGTTGTGCAGTTTTCCCCCACCACCCCCAAACAGAAGAATGAGGTTGTAGAGATGGCTTCCTGAGGAAAGCATGAGCTAAGACCTATAAGGCAACTGATATCAGGTCCGGTGAATAAAATAAGGAAAGGTTGTACAGATTAGAAATAAAGCCCATCAAAAAAAAAAGAAAAGAAAAGAAATAAAGCCCATCTTGCCTATATGAAGTCTAGATTCTTGTGTTGGTTGCTGTTTACTATCATGTAGGGTTGAAAAATACCCACTCAACCCCTTTGTTTCTTAAAATTCCAATTGAGAAATAAGCTTAACAGCTCGTGAAATGTACAACACTGTTACCGAGAGTAGAAATCCCAGGTTCTGTCACTGCAGGTAGTTCTTGCATTAGAGTAACCTGTTCAGCTTTGACCACCAATCCACACTCGAATGCATATTTCTCTGCTGTGTGTGTTATAAAACAGTTGCATGAAAGTGATGCTTTTGCTTTTAGAGCCATGAAATCTAATTCCTTGCCTTGAACGTCCTTTTAACTTTCTTCTTTCTCCTGAGCAACTTCGTGTATCCTTAAATGTTCATTCATCATTACGCCCAGGTGCTAATACCGAGACTTTATTTTGGGGGCTTAAAGGCTCATTTTTTTTCCATTGCAGGTTGGCTTCATGAGCTGGGAAAGAGACTGGAATCTCCATACTATGGTAACAATACTTTGGGGGGGCCGTCGATCCGAAGTGCCTATATTGCCGCTCTGTACTTCACACTCAGCAGCCTCACCAGCGTTGGGTTTGGGAATGTCTCTGCTAATACAGATGCAGAAAAGATCTTTTCCATCTGCACCATGCTGATTGGTGGTAAGGAATATTCTTCCTTTAGACCAAGAGAAGGAACAAGTGTCTGCCAAACGGTTGCTGTTATGTTCCCTCTGTCCTAAAACCCAATACAGGGTAGATTGGTTTACATTGGAAGAGTCTAAAAGCACTAATTAGGAAATCAGTGACCAACAGTTATATATACATGTAGATTAGCAATGAAAGTCTGTGATGTCAAGAATTCCATGTTCTGGGAGACGCAAGAGGGAAGACACATGGGAGCACATGTATATGTATAGCTGATTCACTTTGTTATAAATCAGAAACTAACACACTATTGTAAAGCAATTATACCCCAATAAAGATGTTAAAAAAAAAAAAAAAAGAATTCCATGTTCTGACAGATGAAGAAATAACCATTTACCTGATGGTTGATTATATATATATATATATATGTTTTTAACAGAAGTACTGTTGATTTACAATTTTGTGTTAGTTTCAGGTGTATAGCACAGTGATTCAGTTATATATATACTTTTTCAGATTTGTTCCCTTATAGTTTATTACCAAATATTAATTATAGTTCCCAGTGCTATACAGTAGGTCCTTGTTGGTTATCTATCTTATATGTAGTGATGTGTATATGTATCTGATGGTTGATTTTGAAAGGGCAGGCACTTTGCTTCCTAACATGCTATTTACCTTTAGTGTTTGTGAGTTACATGAATCACAGGTATACATTTGAAATGCCATTTTGTAGCTCCAAACAGGTGAGGGTTATCAAATTTTATTAATACTACTATAGTAAATTAAGGATGTTTGATAGATAACTCAGTTAAAACAAAAGCAACAAACACCAATACAATAATAATAAATATTTAACCTTTATTAATCACGGTTATGTTCCATTCTCTGTGCTGAATGCTTCAGTACAATACCTCAAGCAATTCTGAAGGCAAATCTATGGGTTCTGCACCATTATTATCCCATTTAACAAATAGAGACGTTATTAAGCTATTATGTCTGAGCTTCAAACCCAGCGTCTGTACTCTGCTTTGTATCGCTGTGGTTTGGACTCCGCAAATCTCATTCTTCTTTGCCAGCTGACATCAGTCACTTCTCCCAATAGGGGGCGCCAGAGGGAGACTGGAGGCAGGAGGAGGGGGGAAGGAACTTCCGGGTTCTGATGGGTGCAGTATATGTTGAGTGGCAGGCCACCTCAGACAGCTGCAAGTGGCTCCATCCTTCAGCCTCTTCAGGCACTTTCAGAAGCAGCCTCATTGAGCTTTCTCAGAGATCCCGGCACCTGCTGGAGGTACCCCCGCAACCAAAGTCAGAGCCCCGACTCCTCGTGGCTTCCATTGCTTCTCCTCTGGGCTCCTCGGTGCTGATAACCCCACTTCTCTTTGTTAATCCATCTCTGCAACTATCACACTCACGTTACCTCTATCTAGACTCTCCTTCTGATCATTCAGCACTCCAACACCAGGGAAAACAGTTCTTTATAATAAATTCCCCCAGATGAAATATTTACTTTCATTTCTCTTTTCTGAACCTAACTGACAGGATTGATGCCTTTATTACCCACATTTTTCAGATGACAAATCTAAACCTTGCAGAAATAAAGTAACGTTTTCAATGCCATACAACCAGTAAGTAAAGAGGCAAGTTTGGAACCCAGGTGATTACTTACTTCTGTCATTAAATACATAAATGGAAACTTGTGAATTATAAAGCTGTTCTTATGGAGATGTGGGTGTCTACCTGAATTGAGTAAATATTCTTAAGCCAGAGTTCTATGAGTACTTTCTTCCCCACCGTATTCCCTCAAAAGCTTGTTCTGTCATGTTCTCTTTTTTTTTTTAATTTATTTTTTGTTCTATATTAAAGTATAGGTGATTTACAATGTTGTGTTAGTTGCAGATGTACAGCTAACTGATTCAGTTATACATCTACATATATCCATTCTTTTTCAGATTCTTTCCCCATATAGGTTATTACAGAATATTGAGTAGAGCTCCCTGTGCTATACAGTAGGTCCTTGTTGATTATCTATTTTATATATAGTAGTATGTGTATGTTAATTGAGATTATCATGTTCTCTTAATGACCTTAGTCCCAGATATCACTTTGAGGTTTGAACCTCATTATAGAAGATGGTTTCTACCAACTTCCTTGCACAGATGTGAACTGATTATGTGGGACTTCAAGCAATGAGTCATCCAGCCTACCATGAAACCAGAGCAGCAAAAAGGCAATCTTTCTCTCGAGGAGTTTAGGATCACCTTGGAAGAAATACGTGAAAAGAGTTTTAATATATATATTTTAATATTTAATACAATACCAGGCAGTAAATGCTAAGTGCCAAATCAGTTAGGAAATTGAGAAGCAGTGAGAAAGGGGGCCAGGGATTGGGGGAATTTCTTGGAAAGGCAGAGTTGCTGAGGTCGCATGCTGGGACTGCAGCACTGGGAAGAGGTTTTTGGCCGATGTAGAGCAGTAACAGCCTAGGGAGCAGAGAACAGGAATTCTCGTTTTCTGAAGAGCTTCAATGTGCCAATCCTGTGGTGGTGATTTTATACCCAGTATTATGGCTTATATAATTGCTGCTCTCCTTGATGGCCCATCTTTCAGCCTAGCAGAATGACAAGCATTTTGTAAACAGACACAGTCTATATTTATTTAATATTTGCCCATGTTTCTTCTACTCCTGATGGAAATTTTTGGAAATGCTCAAATGCTCAAGGCTTAACCTACTAATTTGACATTGGAAGAATATGTTAGCTAATTGAACTTATTTCCTGTTGATTCACTAACTATAGTGTAAGTGGTCCGGAATCAGAAATTGTTAAGGATATTATTATTCCCTGCTATTCATTGTGAGTAGAAGCTAAGCTGGTCACAAAGCCAAAAGATATGGGAAATAATCAGATAATGCCACTTTGTCACTTGGTAAATATTTATTGAGCAAATTATCCTGGTGCAAAACCAGCGCTCATTTGGAAATGGCATTAAAGCATTTAGGTGACTTGAGCAGCACTGAGGAAACCATTGGTTTTGGATGGCAAATGGCATCTGAGTAACTCAGATTTATTAATTAAAGCTTCACAAATCTGTGTCTGTTATTGTGACAATTACCCTAGGCTAAGAGAAATGATGCCTTCATTTTAATATTTCCTAGTTAACAAATTACTGGCATAATTTTGAGAACTAATCATAAGCGCTCACAATATTGAACACTTTGCTCATTTAATTCTCGTAACACTATGAGTTAGAGGTTATTAACACCCCAATTTAATATAAGGCAACAGAAGTTTAGTGAGTTTAAATGCCCGGATTCACTAAGACCTAGAAAACTTTTTGTAAAATATCTATTTCATTATATACTGCAAATTGATTTTATTTTTTAATTTCTATAAATATATACAAATAATTTATTTTTTTAATTTAAAATATGTATTACCATGGAATCAATGCTAAGTTATCTTATTAGGAATCCCCACACAAGGCCGATGAAATTGCTAATGACCGGGATGCAATATTTACAACAAAAGCAGGTAGGAGTGGTATTTAATGTTGCAGGTGAGTGTAAGAACCCCAGATAATTATCCAGGGCAGAGGCGCTCACAAGCTGAGTGAGGAGAAGGAGGGGGAAGAGAAAGCTCCCACGTGAGCATCTGTAATTAACTAGTGTGCACACCACTGATTTATGGGAAACATATTTGAAACTATCAAAGAGATTAAGCAAAAGTAATGAAAAAAAATCCATACCTAGATAAATCTGTATAAACCTTGAGAACACACAAAACAAAGAAGGAATCTTAAAAGCTTCAAACAACTATTAGAATTAATAAGTGAATGTAGTAAGGCTGATGGATATAAAGTCAATATGCAAAAATCAGTTGTATTTCTATATATTAGTAACAATCAATTAAACAATATAATATTTTTAAAATTATAAAAACATCAAATACACAGGGATAAATGTTTTAAAATGTGCAATACTGGGACTTCCCTGGCAGTCCAGTGGCTAAGACTTTACCTTCCAATGCAGGGGGTGCAGGTTCAATCCCTGGTTGGGGAGCTAAGATCCCACATGCCTTGCAGCCAAAAAACCAAAACAGAAGCAATATTGTAACAAATTCAATAAAGACTTAAAAAAAATGGTCCATATCAAAAAAAAATTGTTTAAATGTGCAATACTATTATACAGAAAAGTATAAAACATTAGAAAATTTACAAATAGTTTAAAATAATGGAAGGATATACAGTGGTGATGGTTTTAAGACTTAGTATTGTAAACATACCAGTTTTTTTCAAATTAACCTAAAGAGTCAATGCAGTCTCAATTTCGAAAACCCAGTAGATGTGTGTTTGCCTGTATATATGTGCCTCTTGGAAAATTGGCAAGATGTTTCTAAAAATTAGAGGAACTGCAGAACTAAAATGATTGTAAGCAAGCATAAAGAAGAACAAAATTGGAATATTTATGCTGCAGATATCATGATGTGTAATAAAGTCACAGTAATTAAGAAAGTATGGTGTTGGCTCAGGAATAGATAAATAGGCCAGTGGAATTGAAGAGCATGCAAAAACCTGCCCATAAACATATGGTCACTTTATTTATGACACTGGTGATACTGTAACACAAGGGGGAGAAGATGATACTTTTAATAAACATTGCTGAGTCAAATATATATAAATATACATGTTGAAAAACAACCTTGACCCCTCTTAAAACTAAGTTGAAATTAATTCCAGATGGATTTTGATCTAATTGTGTAAGGGAAAACAATAAAGCTTCTAAAAGCTAACATAAGAAAGTATTTTCATGACCTTGGGTTTGGCAAAGATTTCTTAAGCATGACTCAAAAAGCACTATCCATAAAGGAAAGATTGATAAATTGAACTTCAGAACTTCTGTTTATCAAAAGACATCATTAAGAACGTGAAGCAGCAAGCCACAGGATGGAAGATATTTGCAAACATGTATCTGACCAAAGACTCTTATCTATTATATATAAAGAACTCTATCAGATCACTAAGAGCAGAGAACTAAAAAACGCATTAAAAATTTTAAAAAGCACTTCAAAAATAGATTTTCTTACCTGAATAGACAATAAACATATTTTAAAAAAAGGTGCTCAACATCGTTCATGTAGGATATGCAAATTAAGTCAAAATTAGATAACGTTTGCATTCACCAGAATGGTATACTTAAAAACACTAATAACCCTAAGTGTTTGAGAGGATAAAGAACATCTTGAGTTCTCCTATACTGTTGATGCGAGTGTCAGTTGGTACAAGAGTCTTGTCAGTAGTTACCTAGTCTGAACGTATCTGTATTCTGTGCCTCAACAATTCCATTTGTGAGTATATATCCAACAAAAAATCATATATATATTCACATCAAAGGACATAACGTGGAAACATTACTGCAAAAATTTCAAAGTGGAAATGCTCACTAATAGGAGAATAAATAAGTAAATTATGAAATAATTATTCAATAAAGTACCATACAGTAATGAGAATGAATGAACTGTTATGTTACCACATGGATAAATCTTACAAACTCAATGCTGAGCAGAGAAGACAGACACAAATAAGTATGCACTGTATGATTTTGTTTAAAGAAGGTTCAAAAGTAGGCAAAACTTATTGATTGCAGTATAACTCGTAGCTGCGGTTACCTTTGGTGAGGGTGCTGGTTGGTGACTGGGGGACACCAGGGAGCCCTGGGTGCTGATAATATCACGTTTATTCATCTGGAGGTGTTTCCATGGATCTGTTCACTTTGAGAAATGAACTATACATTTACTATTGGTGTAATCTTCTCAATGTGTGTCTTTGATACTAATTTTAGTTTGTAAAATTATAATAGATGAGCAAAAAATAATAATATAGCTATCAGGTGTGGGATGAGCAAGTGGATAGCAGTGAGCTGAGTTCTCACTTTTCATGTCAAGTTGCTTTTTAGGTTTTGTCTTAATATGATAAGTCAAGCAGTAGAAGTGAAATCTCATGATCTAAAATATTGGTGATAATCAGAAGAAGACCTGAAAGAAATAATTTTGAAAGTTTGCCTTTGGGGAGTGGGATGGGGATGATGGGAAGGGCTTGGGACTGAACTGTTCCTAAATTTTCTAAGCTACTTGCTTATGATTATAAAACTTTTTAAAGAAATTATCAAACAGCCAGAGGTTCATTTTGGTTCCATAAATATTTATGGCACACTAAAATTATGCCAGGCACTGTGCTAGGTGCTAGGGAAACAAAGATGACTAAGATATGATGCTTTCCTTCGAGGCGTTCACAGTTGAGTAATGGAAATAGGTACTCAGGCAGATGATGTTCTTTCTTTTTCCATTTTAACTTTTCCTATTATAATGCGCATTTCGAAAGAACTGGAAAATCTACATAAAAATAAAATTACATATAATCCCATCACCAAAGGATATTCTTTTCAGTCTTTTCATACATTTATTCCCCTATTTTCTAAGAGATTTATATCAACTACACATATCATTTTTGTCCCCTAACAAAATATATTGAGAACATTTTCCCATGTCTTTTAAAATTCCTCTCTCATATTTATTAATGGCTGCCTGATGAGTGAGCCCCCAGTGTTGGGACCATCAGCTCAGCCTCAGAGGTTAGATATAGCTTTCTAGTGAAGAGGACTCATCACTCAGGACATGTCCAGTTTAAATGAGGCATTGTTGCCACGAAAGAGGTAGAGTGAAACTCTTAACAGCCAAGGCTTTCCTTGGGTCCTCTTACCCTGTATATACTACCCTGACGTGATGTTATTGGACCCACAAATTCGCTGTTTTTAAGGTGTCTTTACACTGCCATTTCAATTCATCATTTAGAAAATTGTTCTCACTCTCTGTTCTCCCTGCCATCTGCCACTCACAACCCAGTGTACTTATAGCAAGGACTGGAAAATTCCAAGGCAATAAGTAGGTGAGAGAGAGGAGTAGGGCAGCTAAGATTACCCGAAGCCTGAGCTCTGGTCTCCTTTTATAGCAGAAGAGCACAGTCCCTCTGTAGACGCTGAAGGCACTGCAAAGTATTTGACTAAAGAAACCAGAAATGATGACCTTAGGACAGCAAGGTTGCCCAAAATCCAAAGAAAGAGGTGGTGGGGAGGGAGGGAGAGAGAGAGAGGAGGGGAAGGAAGGAAGAGGGAAAAAAGGGGGGAAGGAAAGGAAAGATAAAGAAAAAAGGGAAAGAGAAAGCCAGGCAACCTATAAAAATGCATTTTCATTTGAGGTCTGTTTACTTTTCATGTAAGATCCTGAGTGTTGAGCCTCCTCTGAAAACCTGATATTAACATGATCTTTTACAAAATGCATTCTATACAAAACTCTTCCGCAAAGAAAAAGAACCTCCCACAGACTCAGCAGTAGGCCTAGCATGCTACTTTAAGAATTATATACATCAAATTTGCTAGGAATAAAAAGGAAAAGTGAAAGATAATTTCCAGACTGACCTGGATATAGAAGTTCTTCAGTCAAAGTTTCATAGTAGATGGAATGGTTTGGCCTGACAGTCACAAACACTCTTCACCAGTGTGAAAATGATAACCAGTGACAGAGAGACAATAATAACTTTGGAAAACTGAAAAACTACGAGAGCTAGGGTTGTATTTTTTGAACTACTTAAATTAGAAGTATTTTCCTATGCTGAAATGAGACTTTGAAATTATGATGACTCAGACGTAGACTAGGGCTTTCCAACAACACTTATGAATGCTACAATGAATCCAGTAATTCATTTTATTGATAATGTACAATTAGAATGCTAAATGATCTGAACATATTACTTCTCTTACCTTAAGTGCTTTACACACATTATAATTAAGCAAAGTTAAAATCATACACTTAATTAAGGAAAGCAGTGTTAAAGTAAATGAAATAAAATTGTTCTCAGTACTCAGTTTAAACGCCATGAATGATTATTACTACATACTTTCTACAGATGGTGGGGCTTCCAAACACTGAGCCCATAAGTATATTAACAGAGCCTGAAATCAGTGTTTAATTCCTTGGATTTGGAGCAGAATCAGTTCTTTTCTTTGCTGAGTGTTTATTGTAAATAGAGGTCTCCCCTTCCAAATAAAATATTTAAGTGGCAGAACAGTTGTGCTTCTAAAACCATACAGAAGAATGAGCCTCTACTTAGAACCTGCCAAGAAGCGTTCAACATTTAGTTGTTAAGCAATATGCGTTTTTCTTGGTATATTTTTAACCCTTTGGAAGACATTTCATTTTTGAACATTTAGGAAGAATCTGAACCAATGTGTGCTTGCATGTAGCAGGCATTTCTTGAATATTTCTTGAATTTCCTCCATCAAGAAGTTATTTCCACAAAGAACCACTCAATTATTTGACAGGTTGCTGGAAAACCTTAAATCTGGGTTCCTCCCGCATATTTTACACCACTGAGCATCCTGGAAATTCATAGCACTTTTCACTTTCATGGGAAAAATTAACATAAATTGGGCACCCACACGCAATTAAAGGCACTTTAAAAAAGATATGTTAACTCTTTAAGCCCTGAAATAACTCTATGAGTAAGGTACTGTTATGCCCATTTACATATAAGGGAACCACGCAAGGGAATTGCATATCTCGCCTGGTTTACAAAATTAGAAGTGGTAAAGCCAGAATTTAATCTAATGGTGTCTGATTCCGAAGTCCATATTTCCTCTGCAACATTATATTGCCTCCTGTATATGGACCCTAAGTTTAACCCTGTTCTAGTAACTTCTCCAAAATATTGAGGCCCTCTTTATTATGGGGCGACTTCATTGGCATGGTGACTGAATTTTCCATAGAGAAATGATGATGTATAACCTGATAAAGAATTTTAACTCCAGTGTTAGATTAGTCTGAAATTAGTACGACAAAAGTTGATAATTTCTGGTAAATGTAACCGAAAGAAAGAATTCGGGTTGGGGCTATCTTGAAATATTCAGGAGGATGGATGTAACAACAGGTTGACACATTTGCACTGATTATCAATTCTGGTGCTAAGAAACTTTTAACACAGTCCTTGGACGTTGAGATTTGGGCACAGGGACGTTTATGACAGGTCTTAATAGACAAACTAGAAATGTTTTTTAGTCTTTTTTTTTTTTAACTAAAAACTACTGAAACCAGTGATTTCACCCAACCCCTGAGCTTCTTACCTCCTTGCCAGTCCCATGGGGATCAGGGCTGAAATCTGAATATCACAGAGAGTTGATCTGTCCGTAAGTGTGGGCACACTTGGACCTTTCTCTTTCCCAGTTTCACAAACCCAGGTGGGTCCAAGGCCTTCTCGGGCTACTTGCTGGTGTCTACTAGGCCATTCCCGTTGTTTGACCAACAACTACTGTTTAGTGCGAAATCCTCACATCTTTTCTGACTTTGAGATACTTGACCACTCCCCACAGCAGGTGACCCCTTGGGAGGTGAAGTCCATCTGCTCGCTCACTCTATGTTTTTCCAGGAGAAAATCCATCCCTAATCCCCATCCGCTCTGGAATTCTGGTGAACAAAGCCTGCTCTCTCATTACACTCTGGTGGTGCTTTTGGAAGCGGAAGACTGACCAAGAAATCTCATTGAAACGGGACTCACATGTTCGTGTACCACCTGGCTCTTCTCAGAAGGGTGACAAGAACTCTAAGCAGAATACCTGAATTCTTTGTTTCTTGAATGGTCTCAGAATTCCTAATATCTATGTCCCTTAAAATTAAAGTGACTAGAGAGCTGGGGTGGTGTTATCTTGGCTTCAGATTGCCCAGGAAATCCTCAATTACATTTCTAACACCTTTTTCAGTACCTTTATTAATAGAAATGTGTCATATTTAATATCCTAAAACTAATTTTAAATGATGGCTTTGGGGAAGAGACTAATATTCTCATAAAGGCTAACCAGATTTTTATTATAGACTTACTTTGAAACGTATTTGTTATTATAATGAAAATAACTATTAAGCCCTAACTTGAGAGCTTATTCTATGAAATTATTAAAACCATTTCATCATACCTACACAGTTAGACCCAACGATTAAAATAATACAGATGTGAATAGAGTACAAAACTCAAAGTTTTTCATAGCCAGGATGGCGGCTAACAGATTAAGTGTGGGTCAAAGTGGTCTATTGTTCTTATTACTGAGGTGTTTTTTTTTTTTTTTTTTTTGGCACGCGGGTCTCTCGCTGTTGTGGCCTCTCCCGTTGCGGAGCACAGGCTCCAGACGCGCAGGCTCAGCAGCCATGGCTCACGGGCCCAGCCGCTCTGCGGCATGTGGGAGCTTCCCAGACCGGGGCACGGACCCATGTCCCCTGCATTGGCAGGCGGACTCTCAACCACTGCGCCACCAGGGAAGCCCATTTACTGAGTATTTTTAAAAGGTATTTTTACTCTGATCAAGTCACATGGAATCAAAATGACTACATCAGGATGCACCCTGTGGCACTGTGGCTGCAGCAAAAAGCCTGTTTCAAAATAGCTGTGTCAACGTGGTCAGCTACGTGTACCCTGCTGATTCAGGATATATAGACTGTACATTTATACATAAGCAGGAAGCCCCTCTGTCCTATTTTTCTCCCATTATATGCCGTGTTGTTTTCTCTAGCCTTGATGCATGCCCTGGTGTTTGGAAACGTGACGGCGATCATACAGAGGATGTATTCCAGGTGGTCCCTCTATCACACTAGAACCAAGGATCTGAAGGACTTCATACGTGTCCATCACCTGCCCCAGCAACTCAAGCAGAGGATGCTTGAATATTTCCAAACAACCTGGTCAGTCAACAATGGAATAGATTCCAATGAGGTAATGTGCATTTCTCATGTTGACGTTTTCAGGCAGAAAGCACGTATTCTAAGGTAAAAGCAAAGTGCTCTAATGCAGGTCTCAAAAGGGAAATACACACCTACCACCTTCTTTATCTCTTTATTTTTAATCTCTCATGACCTCAATACATCTTCTTTCATCTGCTCTGGCTTATGTTTTTATAATGTCACTTTGGATTGGCCTGTGTTTTACAGTAACTTGCTACTTTGGTCAATCAGGCAGACTTATTTTCATTCTCATTGACCCTCTTTGAAGGAACCAATTCTTATGACAGTTGAATGATGGAATCATGGAATATTAGATTAATCAAGTTAATGTTTACCTTTAAAAGCAACAAACTAAAAAAAAAAAAAAAAGGCTTTTCAGCAAACATGTTATCTTTGGACATCCAGAAACACCGCAGACCACCACTGTAGAAAAGGTATCCTATAAATCAAGCAACCATTCCACCACCCCCCAACGAAACTAGTCATCAATATTTTTAAGTAATTATTTGTTTTTTCCTCTCTTCAGATGGTCATGACAGCAGAGGAAACACTAAAGGGTCCAAATTCCATATCTTCTGTCCTGAGTAGGCATCTTTGTGAGAAGCAAGTCACAAGGAACTATATGTTTCATTCTAGAGTCTTTTATTAATTTATTCTATTTCTCCAGACTTATTAACAGCTGATTATTTAGGAGCACACAACCAGGGTCACAGTCATGGAAAAAATCTCTCCAGGATTATTCATATGTATATTTCCTCTTCTGTACTGTGGCTGGTCAAACAGTGGGAAAAACTTCCTGTGGTCTTATAGTCAATCAATTACGCAAGACTGACCCCAACTTGCTTCCCTCTTTCATCTTCTCTGACAGCTTTTGAAAGACTTTCCAGATGAGCTTCGTTCTGACATCACCATGCACCTGAACAAGGAAATCTTACAGTTGTCCCTTTTTGAGTGTGCCAGCCGGGGCTGCCTCAGGTCTCTGTCCCTACACATCAAAACCTCCTTCTGTGCTCCAGGGGAGTATCTGCTGCGTCAGGGAGATGCTTTGCAGGCCATCTACTTTGTATGCTCGGGCTCCATGGAAGTTCTTAAAGACAGCATGGTGCTGGCGATTCTTGGTATGTCTGAGTTGAAAAGCTTCATGAAATTTTACTCTGGAGCATAAATTAAGGAGATGAAATGGGAGGAAAAACTGTGATTGAGAGAAGGAAAATTAGGGATGAATATGTGGATGCAAGATATGGGTTTAATTTGCCAAATTATTATTATTAGTTTTTATTATTAATTGTTATGCCATATATTGAGTTTACACTGTGCTAAGTGTTATATCCAACACGTGTTTTGATTCTTGTTAAAAATCCAGTGGTATATTATCCCTACTTTACAAGTGAATATATAGTATCTTAGTTAACTTAATTTGTCCCAAATAACATAGCAAGAGAATGAACAGTTCTTTCTGATTCCTAAAGCCAGATTATAAATTATGATATAGTCTGCCTCTTGGTGAGACAGCTGGTCAGTTTTCAGAGGGCATTTCTGCCTTTTTGTGGAGAAGCAATTCAGAGAAGAACATTGAAAATTGTTTTATCTGTGCTAGAAATTGAACAAAAAATGATTTCGTATTGAGAATAAGCTCTCACAGCAATCATAGCAATCATTAACTCAATTCTGTCAAGGTGATGATAGGCTCTTTTCACTCCCTCAAAAATTCATAGGACAATTTGTGAATATTTTGTACCACAAAGTTGACTCCAACTATTAAGACATAACTGGTGTTCATTGAAATGTAAATGTCAGCTGACAAAAGGTGACATGCAGGGTTAATGTAGAAAAATTGCTGTCTGCAATTTTATGTGTACCTCTTTTAAAAATCACTTTCATTTGTTTCTTTATCTGTTTGTTCATTTATTTATTCAACTATTATTTCTTGAGGGCCTACGAATAAATTAAGTACTGGTCTAAACGATATATTTTGAACACCAGTGTACAACGATAATGTTTAGAATTTGTGTTAATTAAAAGTGGCTAATGCAGCACTTTTCATTTATTTTTAATTTTCATATTTAAGAACGTAGTATCTGTGGACAACCCAACCCTTACAAAGTATTTTCACATGTGGGACCTTAGTTACGTTTTCCTAACACAAAGAGACAGATAAGAGAGGTATTTTCTCATTTTTCCGAAGTCAAAGCTAACCTAGGTCTTCAGACTCTGTATCCAGTGTCCTTTCCACCTCTGAACAATGCCTTTTATTCTATATGATCATTGTTAAGTCTGCAGTCTCTGGATTTTAGCTCATAAGCTTCACGATAGATTATGTTTGGGAAAAGAGAAGAGAACTAATATTGATTGATTCCCTAATGTGAGCTGGGTGTTGTATGTCCATTATCCAGTTCAAATCTTGCAGCCCTATTAGGTTGCTATGATTATCCCCAATTAGAGGTGCAGAGATGGGGGCAATGAGGGGTAAAATACCAAATGGAAGGAGGCTTTCCATTGCTTCCAATTGACTTCAGTTTACCACATCCCAGAGGAAAGGTAGGGCTTGCCTTCCAAAGTTTGGGCTCAATTCTTGATTCACCCCCTTATGTTTTTCTCCTTAATAGAAAGGCATGGAAGAGCAACTAAAAGAGTGTATTTATCCTCAGTGTGGCCAGCTCATTATCAGTGGGAGAATGAGACTCTGTATGTGTGTGTTTTTCAAGAGGAGAATTTTTTTTTTTTTTTTAATGTTGGGGTTAGGAGTTTATTAATTTATTTAATTTATTTTTGCTGTGTTGGGTCTTCGTTTCTGTGCGAAGGCTTTCTCCAGTTGTGGCAAGTGGGGGCCACTCTTCATCACGGTGCGTGGGCCTCTCACCATCGCGGCCTCTCTTGTTGCGGAGCACAGGCTCCAGACGCGCAGGCTCAGTAGTTGTGGCTCACGGGCCTAGTTGCTCCGCGGCATGTGGGATCTTCCCAGACCAGGGCTCGAACCCGTGTCCCCTGCATTAGCAGGCCGACTCTCAACCACTGCGCCACCTGGGAAGCCCTCAAGAGGAGAATTTAACACTCTTCCTGCCCACTTCTCAACTCTATGAAGTTAAAGATCAGTCATTCTATCATTTTTTATTCAAAATTAAAAGTGACAATCATTTCTAAATTTGCTTCAAAAACCTTTCTTTACCTGTGGGCTTCCTTAGTACCACTATCAGTTTTATAGCCTGTCCATTGGCACAGTCTGCTTTTAAAAGGGCATTTAGTGCCATTTGCAGCGACATGGATGGACCTAGAGATTGTCATACTGATTGAAGTAAGTCAGACAAAGGCAAATATATGATATTGCTTATATGCGGAAACTCAAAAAATGGTACAAATGAACTTATTTACAAAACAGAAATAGAGTCACAGATGTAGAAAGTAAATTTATGGTTACCAAGGGGGAAAGGTGGTGGAGGGATAAATTGGGAGATTGGGATTGACATATACACACTACTATATATAAAATAGATAACTAATAACCTACTGTATAGCACGGGGAACTGTACTCAATACTCTGTGATGACCTATATGGGAACAGAATCTAAAGAAGAGTGGATATATGTATATGTATAACTGATTCACTTTTCCGTACAGCAGAAACTAACACGACATTGTAAATGAACTATACTCCCATAAAAATTAATTTAAAATAAAATAAATAATATTAAAGGGTATTTAGTTATTTTTCTAGCAGCTTATGATTTGATATACATGTAAGCAAATTAATGCACTAGTTTTACATGTATAAAATGTGGGTTTTTCCATAATTGTGGTGAATTTTTAAATTTGGTAACTAGCAACAGTTCTAGGAATGGAATACGAAGGCATCATCCCTGATACTATGTCACGATAGGTACAAATTTGGTGGCTGGTATGTAAATACTATTGTTTGTAATACACAATTCCATCGGATTTTCTTATTTTCTTTTCTTTTCTTTTTCTTTTTATTTTATTTATTTATTTTTGCATTATGCAGGCCTCTCACTGTTGTGGCCTCTCCCGTTGCGGAGCACAGGCTCCGGACGCGCAGGCTTAGTGGCCCTGGCTCATGGGCCCAGCCGCTCCGCGGCATGTGGGATCTTCCCGGACAGGGGCACGAACCCGTGTCCCCTGCATCGGCAGGCAGACTCTCAACCACTGCACCACCAGGGAAGCCCCCGGATTTTCTTATTTTAAAAAAATTCTACTAACAACTAAAAGACTTAGTTCATTGCCTTGTGCTTCTGGCCCGCATTTCCTACATAAATTGAGCTTCCCTTAATTAACGTTTTCCCATCTTTGCTGCTACCATATATCTCTCAAAAATGCACATGACCATTCGAAGCACGCCTATGTTATATTGGGACTAAACCCAAAGATAATACATTAGTAATATTTTCTCTCTGTGGTTAGCATTATTTCAACGGAGACTGACTATTTTACTTCCCCTACGGTAATATTATCTTATGGGCCAATTTAAATCAATACTGACTTTGATAAACTTAAGCACATGGCTTAAAATATAGATATTTAGTACATGTTCACTCTGCCAACAAAATAATTAATACATAATGTCGTAGGGGAAAAGTATCACCAAACAGCTGTCAAGCCATAATTTATTCAAACAATCCCGTCGTCCTATCAATTCTTGAAGGCGTTCTTAATCTGATGCTTTTTGGGGAGGCAGTTGACACAGAGGCAGGGATTTTTCCAGGGATAGAATCTGTCTGCCTTATACACATTCATTTCAAGTTCTGGTAATTGAACACTTTCTTCATTGTGGTTTAAAAGAAGATGACAAAGCACAGATAAATGCACTCTTCACAGATGGCATTAGTCTGCCTAATTATAATTAAACATAAGTTATAGCTCTAACCAGGATGGTTTGCACATGCATCCCATCAACGTTTTTTTTGCCCAATGGAAGAATAATGATTAACAAATAACAGTAATGGAATTCTGAATAATAGAGACTCTAAGGGACCATAAATATCTTCTTTTCTTTTAGAAATAAAGATACCGAAACCCAGTGTAATTAAGAAACTTAGATATAGGCTCTAAATCTAGGTAGGGAGTAATCCACAAAATCGTAAAATGAGTGAGGGTGATGACCAGGCTCCACCTGAGGTCTGGCACATATGTCAGTGGTCCATAATTATCCACTGAATAAATAAATAAACTAGAATTCTTTCTAGGATGCCAAGTTTAGCAAGATGCTGGGGTCATTGTGGCCAAAATCACCAGGTATGAAAGTATGATGACCCTAAAGTTCTTCCAAACACCAGTTGCTTAACAGAATATGTGAATTCTCACCGCGGCAACATGGTGCATCATGGTAAATTCTCCTCAGATATACAAAATTTGAAAATCTGCTGTACTCAGTCCATCCTGGCTATATTTACATCTTGCATCAGTATCCAACTTTGAGTTTTTGAGCAGCAATTTAGATTTCTAACAAAACATGCAAGAAAAACAATTTCCAAGTTTAGCAGGATTGGTGACAACAATAAATCAAACTTGAGTTCTTCAACACTATGTGGCTGTTTCTTGTCTTAGTGTCTATAAATATAGATTTTTTTCTTCTGCCAAATAGGCTCAATTTCAAGGTTTTAATTCAAAGATAACACCTAGAATAATTTAAAATGTTTTGATCCGGCACAAATATTTATGAATATCTCAGGTATTCATGGTTGATGTGGCACATCTCCTTTTACTGTCAAATTCAATAAAACAGACTTTTATGGAAGCCTGTTGCATGCCAGAGACTTTGCTTCCAGAAATTCTGGGCACAGTAAAAAATAAAAGTTTCAAAGTTAAAAAAATTAATGGAATGAAGAATGGATGGGGCAATTTGTTCTATAACATTCCAAAGATATTATTTGCTTGGTAGTTTTTGGTTGGTCAATTAGTGGTTGTTGGTTCCCTATGAAATGAAACAAAGCGGCCATAAAAATATATAAATAAATAAAAGTTATTTTATTTATTTATAGGCATGATGATATTTGAGGACAAAGCAAAGACGAAGTAAAAACTCCTAAGTTGGAGCCTTGAATCCAATGCCAGCATCCTTTGTGAACTTGGTCATATTACCTCAGCTTTTAACCTAAGTTTGTCTGAGAATTGAATGGATTTTCTTGCAGATTTCTCACATGGATGCTGAGTGAATTAATGGCTCTGTCTAATATAAAACTGAAGCTGCAATCAGCTCTTTGTTAGTAATTACAATTATGCTCACCCTCCCGCCAGGTTAAACTGATTTGAATCAATTTTAAGATTTTAAAGATTCAAATAACTTGTCCAATATTATCTAATCAGCAAACTCGAGGAAGTAAGCTAGTTCCCAGACAGGTGAAGTGTAGCCCAAGACTGATCGACAGAGGTGTTAAAAAAGATAAGAGGTGCTGGCTGCGGGGTGGGACACAGAAAATGTGAATAAAGTAGTCTTAGATCATCTCTCCCCGCAGTGGAAGAGCTCATAGTTTTTATTTATTCACTTTCTTTGTTGCTGGAGAAAATGGGATTTTTACACTCTCACAGAGCATTAAAACTATGACTTGTATTTTGCATTTCTATGTAGTAGATTTCATGGTCTGTAATGCCCAGTAGTTGCCTCTGCCTCTCAACTCTCCTCCTCCATGCCCTGCCTCCTGTCTTGTAGACATATTCAGAGATAAATAAAACAACCCAAGTATATTAGATGGTGATGCTTATATTGTCCAGAGTGCTAGAATCAAAGTGATTAATATACCTCTTGATGGTCTAAACCTCAGAATCCTGGAGCATTTTTACAGTCAGAAAAACTGAGCCATTATTATTTCCCTTGAATGGTTAAAGCAACTGTGACGAAAAATGTCAACTGCTTTGTCTAAAGTCATTTACCAAATCCTGTGAGGGACCTGTCTGGAACCCATGTATGACCTACAATTGCTAACTCTCGGGCTCCTAGGCTTTATTCTCTAGACCAGTTTTCTCAACTGGGGACAATTTTGATTGCCAAGGCACATTTGGCAATGCCTGCAGATATTTTGGGTGTCATCTCTGGGGGGTGGATGATGTGAGATGCTACTAAACATTCTACCCTGTTAGGAATGGTCCCCCTGCCAGCAGAGAATGATCAGGCCCCAAATCTCAACACTGCTGAGGCTGAGAAACCCTGCCCCAGATAAAGGTTCCTCTTCTCTTTCAGTGTAATTTCAGAGAAATGAAGCCTGTAAATCAAACAAAGTTACCAGTCCCAAGCTTGCTTTTCATTAAAGCTACATGTCTCTTTTTTTCACTGTTTCAAGGGAAAGGGGATTTAATTGGAGCCAATCTATCAATTAAGGACCAAGTAATCAAGACCAACGCGGATGTGAAGGCGCTCACCTACTGTGATCTCCAGTGCATCATCCTCAAAGGACTCTTTGAAGTGCTGGACCTTTACCCAGAATATGCTCACAAATTTGTGGAAGACATTCAGCATGACCTCACATACAACCTTCGAGAAGGTCACGAGAGTGATGTAAGTCTCGCTTCTAATTAGTGCTGAGACCCAAACACATGGGGCCTGGAGACCATTTATAACAGGAAAGGCACATGTCCTGACCTCACTTCAAAAAGTCTCTGAGCAGATAAGGTAGGACTGTTCAGTTACTAATTGAGCAGTTAGATAATTAGCTACAAGTCAAACCTGGAGCTTGTTATCAACATTTTAGGGAAGTATTATTTACGGATGACTTCTCTTAATTCAGTTTCTTTCTTTTTTTTATTTTCATGTGCTTATAGCCAGAATCAATTTCAGGGACATATAATATTCAGCTAGAGATGTGTGGCTTCTCCCAAACTGAAAGATTTCTGGATAGAGTATGTGGTACAGAGTTTGCTGTGTGTGTGATTATTCACTACTCCACTGGCTTGACATACATTTTGCTTAAGAATATCTTTTTATTTGTTAACCGGTACTCAAAACAGCCTATCTTAAAATGACTAAAAATGCATGGAAGGATTCAAGCCAAAGATTGTCACGCTGAAAGCATAATGAACATTTTCGGAAATTATATATTTGCTGCATGTTTCAGTTTATACAAACAGCTTTCCTGTCAAAATATGTACCAAACTGCATCCCATGATTAAGCTGCTCATGAACATGACTTCATTAGATGTGTCAGAGAGACCAATGATTTAATAGGGATGATTGTTGAAAGGCAAACCAGAGCACGTACGCAGAGCATTCTCTATGAACAGAAGCCTTGATCTGCTGCCTTGATCTGCCCCAGATATCTGCTATACTCGATTTTTTCCCTCAGGGTTTAAGAAACGAAGCTCTTGTTTTGACTAACCCACTTGTGGGGACATTTTGTTCGTCATCAGTATTCTCCACTTGAAAGGCAAAGAATGAACCCAAATTGCATATGACTTCATCTTGGTGGAGGATATCAAATGGCAGACAGTATGTAGATGGTATCCCTTTCTGACGTTCAAGATTACCACTCTTGAATGTGTGCTTCTCTCCATTGATGATGACAAGTGGCAGAGGAGGTATCGATATTTATTGCAAACTTACTTGTGCTAAGTACTCTGCCTGTGTAAAACATCTCATTTAGTGCTTAAAGCCACTGTTGAAGGTGAGTGTCAACTAGGTTTTACAGGACAGGAGGCAGATGCAGAATGGTGAAGTAACGTGTGTGAGGTCACACAAACTTGTAGGTGACAGGAACAGAGTATGGGCACAGGTGTCTGTCATTTTAAAATCCGTAAATTCGTAGTTATGTTGTCTCTTATTTATTTACTTATTTATTTTTGGCTGCGTTGGGTTTTTGTTGCTGTGCACGGGCTTTCTCTAGCTGTGCCGAGCGGGGACAGCTCTTCGCTGCGGTGCACGGGCTTCTCATTACGGTGGCTTCTCTTGTTGTGGAGCACGGGCTCTAGGCATGCCAGCTTCAGTGGTTGCAGCACGTGGGCTCAATAGTTGTGGCTCATGGGCTTAGTTGCTCCACGGCATGTGAGATCTTCCCGGACCAGGGCTCAAACCCGTGTCCCCTGCATTGGCAGGCGGGTTCTTAACCACTGCGCCACCAGGGAAGTCCCCTGTTGTCTCTTCTTCTTGAAGACACTCTTCTTGTCTTCCTTTTCAATAAATCGAGGTCTACGACTATAGTTGCCTTTTGTGCTCTCCACAACAGCATAATGTGACAACTATTTTTGAAGACTGGAGGTGAGTTAGGGCATCGAAGCCACCAAAAAGGGAAAAAGAAATGAGGAAAGAAAGAGCCAACATTCCTCAGCATAGACAAATGGAAAATATGGGATCTCAACCCCTAGTTTCTTCTTATTTGGTTACTTTTAAGGATTCTTACCTTTAATCCATTTTTTATCTTCTTCTTCTCTTTGCTGAAACATTAATCATAGTGATTTTAAAACTCCAATGTCTGAATTGCCAATGAGACTATTTTCGTTATCTGTTATTTCTCTTGTGTGTGGTTTTTTTTGTTTGTTTGTTTTCTTTTAGGTTATTTGGCCCCCACCCCTTTTTTTAGCAGATATCATGATTTTGCTTCATTGTAGATGTTGTTTATGAAAAAGTGTTCACATTATTTTCCTCCAGATAGGGTTATAGTTTCTCTTGGCAGGCAGATAGAGTACCAGCAAATCACTTTCATCCTGCTCACAGTTCCTCTTCATCTTTGTTAGGCTGATCTGTTTCAGTTTTGCCCTTACTCTGGTGCTATAGCTCTCACTCCTAAGTAAGACATGATTTTTTTCAGGATCTCAGCTAAAATCCTTGGATGTTCACCAAGGCTCCTCCAATTTGGCAGGCCTTGAATTCCAGCCTGCATCTCCTGAGCATCACATGGTTATGGAAATCATCTGGTTTCTTGGAGCACCACCCTGTGTAGGCTCAAACGGGGAGCTGGCTGATGCCTCAAGGGCCCCATTGATGCAGTTCCCTCCTCTCTGGGGTTTATTCATCAAATCCCAGGTGGTTTGGTACACCTAAACGTCCTCGTTCAGGAAGACTGTTCCTTTCTCTTCCACCTCACACTGAAACAGCCGATTCTCTCAGGAAAACACCTGGATAAACATGGTCCTCACACTGATGGACTTCCCTTTTCCCACACAACACAGTCCTTCAAGTCTGACCTAAGTTGCTTGCTCTCCAGTGCTTTCAAACAGTTATTTTATATATTTTGTCCAGATTTATAATTATTTTTTAGTTCAATATAAGCTCTTTCATTGTGGCTGAAACCAAAAGTCTTGCTTCTTTACAGAGGACTCCTTCTAAGTTACATTTTAAGGGCTAATGGGAACTGGCGCTTACCTCTGAGACCCTTATCGTTTTATATTTTGTGTTTCCTCATTTTGTATCACTCAGAAGTTCTATTTGCATTATATCCAAGATCCTGGGATGCTATACCTTCTAAAGGTAAATTTGGACCACCCTGACCCATAATTTCATACCCCGGGGGAGAAGTCTTGTGCTGTTTCCGAGGATACTATGACTTTGGGGGGAGCTTATATTCTGACGATTACCTATGGTCATGGATTCCTGCTCTCTGCTCTGCAACTCTGGTGTAAGACCAGTGTGGAACCCAGCCCCCTCCTTAATTCCCACATACGTGCAAACAAAACTATCCAATCACACAGGGTTTCTGGTGGGTTGAAGCCTGTGTGAAAGGTTGGTCAATGAGTCCTAGAAGGAGGAACATTTGCATGATGGAAATGCAAACAGTATAAATGTGACTTCACTCCATATCCTTATTCTTAAAACTCCTGTGGCCTCCCTGCCCCATAGTTCAGCCCTTTATTCTTGCTCTCACCTCCTGTCCTCTCTTCATCCTCTCCCTTCATCCACAAACTCCCCATTGTTTCTGACACGTATTAGCTTAACTCTCTCTGTTCGATTGCCTTGTGTCTTTCTAATTTTGCCTTCTGGATATCACCTTCAATCCCAAGTAGCTTATAAACTATCAGGTGACAGAGAACGTTACCAGAACATATGGATAAAGAGGAGACTGATCATCAACCCATTTTGAAATAAAATAAAATAAAAACCCATTTGAAATAAAGACCAAAGAAGCATTTTAAGAAATAGTCAAAAGGTATGCATGTAACAGTAAGCTGTGACTCTAGAACTCTGATAAATTACCTAACTTTAGAATAGCAGCTCATCCAACTCCCACAGGAAAACTAATTAAAATGTGTAAAATATTTTCTAAGTTTGTGAAAAGGCTAGCTAGTACTGTTTCGATCTCATGCTAATTAGGAGTTTTATGCACTCAGTGTATTCTCTGTGTTTGCCCTTATTTATATCTCCTGGATGACTCCAATAATGACATAGATTAATTTAGCTATTTCTGTCTATGGAGATGCTAAGAAATTTGCTTCACAGCTTCTCATGGTAAACCCTATAAAATTGATTTTAGCACAGACCCATCTGTTGTTGGTTGTGAAATTTAGTTTGCCTTAACATAAGAATTTTGAATTTGAGATAAATAGTGATAGAAGAGTATCTAAAATATGTTTTCAAACATTAATAGTGCTAAAACACTGAAGATCAGATATTGCTATGGCTATGTGTAGATATGTTCTGGGTTTGCACATCGTGGACTCTGACTTGGTGGTGAGGTTGTGAAGCAGCAAATGGCAATGGTTGTTGGAAAAAGGTGATAAATTCTCCGGTTTTACCTTAACAGGGGTTACTCGATGAAACCTATTAACTTTTTTTAATCATTTTTTTTACTGAAGTATAGTTGATTTACAGTGTTTCAAGTATATAGCAAAGTGATTCAGTTATACATTTGTATATGTATTCTTTTTCAGATTATTTTCCATTACAGGTTATGTACAAAATATTGAGTATAGTTCTCTGTGCTCTACAGTAGGTCTTGTTTATCTATTTTGTATATAGTAGTGTGTATATGTTAATCCCAAACTCCTAAATTATCCCTCCTCCCTTTCCCCTTTGGTAACCATAGTTTGTTTTCTGTGTCTGTGAGTCTGTTTCTGTTTTGTAAATAAATTCATTTGTATCATTTTTTAGATTCCACATACAAGTGATTTCATATGATATTTGTCTTTATCTAATTTACTTCATTTAGTATGATAATCTCTAGGTTCATCCATGTTGCTGCAAATGGCATTATTTCGTTCTTTTTTATGGCTGAGTAATATTCCATTGTGTATATGTACCACATCTTCTTTATCCATTTCTCTGTTGATGGACATTTAGGTTGCTTCCATGTCTTGGTTATTGTAAATAGTACTGCTATAAACATTGGGGTGCATGTAGTTTTTTGAGTTAGAGTTTTCATCCTTTCTGGATATATTCCCAGGAGTGGGATTGCTGGGTCATATGGTAGTTCTATTTTTAGTTTTTTAAGGAACCTCCATACTGTTCTCCACAGTGGCTGCACCAATTTACATTCCCACCAACAGTGTAGGAGGGTTCCCTTTTCTCCACGCCCTCTCCAGCGTTTATTATTTGTAGACTTTTTGATGATAGCCATTCTGACCAGTGTGAGGTAAAACCTCTTTGTAGTTCTGATTTGCATTTCTCTAATAATTAGCAATGTTGCGTATCTTTTCATGTGCCTATTGGCCATCAGTATGTCTTTGGAGAAATGTCTATTTAGGTCTTCTGCCCATTTTTTGGTTGGAAACCTATTACAGTTTAAGTGTGTGGGTTACCTCATTTTTTCCCTTATTTTCCATTATTTTTATATAATCTGATCAGCATAAAAAATAAAGTCTCCTCCTTCACTCTCCTCACCCTTTAGTAAAGGGAGAGATATTTCCCTAGGTTCCTGAGTGTCAGTGGCCTCTGGGTGAAGGTCTTTGAAATGCCACCTCACTACAGCACAAGAGGTTACACCAAATTTCAGAGAAGGTTCCTGAACAGAGACAAGGGAGCCTGTGAGGAGCACCCACTTTTAGCAGCTTTCCTCCAGTTTTGATGTATTTGATGGTATGTGGGTGATTTATGGTGCTGACCCATAGCTGCTCAGAACCTCAAGCTTCATCACAGTACCCCAAACCCCTCATCAACACACACTCTCTCTACACACCAAGCACCATATTTCAATAGTGTAGTTACAAAACTACGCACTCCAGTCTTGACTCTCGAGTGAAACAAGCACATTTATAGACATAATTAATGGAAAACTTTCCAGAGTGGTCATATACATCAGATAACACCTATATATTAAACATAATTAAATGTAAAAGTTACATGCTAATGGGAGAGTCAACTTGCTCTCACCAGCCTGTGGGGTGTGTATGGGGTGGGAGGGTGGGCAGGTAGGTACTGAGACATATCTCCCTGACCATAACAAAAGAGAAGTGACGTAATGGTTTTCCCTGTCTCTATTCTTTTCCTTTAAATTGAGTTATAATTAACAAACAATATTAGATTAGATTAAGACGTACAACATAGTGATTCAATATTTTTAGATCTTATAAAATGATCACCACAATAAATCCAGTTGCCATCTAGCACCATACAAAGTTGTTACAATATTATCGACTGTATTCCCTATGTGTATGTTACATCCCTGTGACTTATTTATTTTGTAGCCAGTTTTTTTTTCACTAGTCAGAATTTTTTACCTCTTAATCCCCTTCATCTATTTCATTCCACCCCCCAACCCTCTCCCCTCTGACAATCGCCAGTTTGTTTCTGTTTAATTCTGTTTTGTTTGTTCTTTTGTCTTTTAGATTCCACATATAAGTGAAATCATACAGTACATGATTTTCTCTGTCTGACTTATTTCTCTTAGCATATACTCTCCAGGTTCATCCACGCTGCTGCAAGTGCCAGGATTTTATTATTTTTATGGCTGAATAATATTCCGTTGTATAGTATACCACATCTTCTTTATCCATTCATATATCGATGGATACCTAGACTGTTTCCATGTCTTGGTTATAGTAAGTAGTGCTGCAGTGAACATGGGAGTGCATACATCTTTTCAAATTAGTGTTTTCATTTTCTTCAGATAACTACTCAGAATTGGAATTGTTGGATCATATGGTATTTCTATTTTAAGTTTTTTGAGGAACTTCCACACTGCTTTCTGTAGTGGCTACATTAATTTACATTTCCACCAACAGCACACGAGGGTTCCCTTTTCTCAACATCCTTGCCAGCACCTGTTATTTATTGTCCCTTTTGTGATAACCATACTTAAAGGTGTGAGGTGATAGCTCATTTACATTTCCCTGATGATTAGTGATATTGACCATCTTTTCATGTGCCTGTTGACCATCTGTATGTCTTCTTTGGAAAAATGTCTATTTAGGTCTTCTGCCCATTTTTTAATTGGGTTATTTGGTTTTTTGAAACTGAGTTGTATGAGTTCTTTATATATTTTGGTATCAACCACTGATTGGATATATCATTTACAAATACCTTCTCCCATTCAGTAGGTTGCCTTTTTGTTTTGTTGGTAGTTTCCTTCCCATGTAAAAGCTTCTTAGTATGATGTAATCCCATTTGTTTATTTTTGCTTTTGTTTCCTCTACCTGAGGATTCATATCCAAAAAAATATTGCTAAGACCAATGTCAAAGAAGTTCCTGCCTATGTTTTCTTCTAGGAGTTTTATGGTTTCAGGCCTTACATTTAAACCTTTAGTCCTTTTTGAGTTTATTTTTGTATATGGTGTGAGAAAGTGGTTCAATTTCATTCCTTTACAAGTAGCTGTCCAGTTTCCCCAACACCATTTATTAAAGAGACTTTTTCCGCATTGAATAATCTTGCCTCCTTTGTCATAGATTAATTGACCATATAGGTGTGGGTTTATCTCTCAGCTCTCTCTTCTATGCCATTGAGCTTTTCGTCTGTTTTTGTGCCAGTACCATACTCTCTGATTACTAGCTCTGTAGCATAGTTTCAAGTCTAGGATCCTGATACCTTCAGATTTGTTCTTCTTTCTCAAAATTACTTTGGTTATTTGTGGTCTTTTGTGGTTCCAAAAAACTTGGGGGATTATTTGTTCTAGTTTTGTGAAAAATGCCATTGGTATTCTAATAGGGATTGCATTGAATGTGCAGATTGCTTTATGTCGTATGAATATTTTAACGATATTGATTCTTCCAATCCATAAGCATGGTGTAATTTTCCATTTGTTTGTGTCATCTTCAATTTCTTTCCTCAATGTCTTATAGTTTTCAGAATACAGGTCCTTTGCCTCCTTGGTTAAATGTATTCCTAAATATTTTGTTCTCTTTGTTGAAATTATAAATGGGATTGTTTTCTTTATTTCTCTTTCTGATAGTTTGTTATTAATGTGTAGAAACACAATAGATTTCTGGATATTAATTTTGTATCCTGCAACTTTAATTCATTTATTAGTTCTAATAGTTTTTGGGGGGTTCTATATGCAGTATCATATATCTGTAAATATATACATACATACTATCATATCATCTGTAAATAGTGACAGTTTTACTTCTTCCTCTTTAATTTGGATGACTTTTTTCTTTTTCTTGCCTAATTGCTATAGCTAGGACTTCCAATACTATGTTGAATAAAAGAGGAGATTGGGCATTCTTGTCTTCTTCTTTATTTTAGAGGAAAAGGTTTCAGCTTTTCACCATTGAGTATGATGTTAGCTGTAGGTTTGTCATATATGGCCTTTATGATGTTGAGGTGCATTCCCTCTATATCTACTTTTTCTAGAGTTTTTATCATAAGTGCATGTAGAATTTTGTCAGATGTTTTTTTTTTTTCTTTCTGTACCTTGAAGGAGTGGCCTTGTGGGATGTGGGAGCATCCCCTGTGTAGACTGCTTGCACCCATCCTTGCCTCTTTTCTTAAACCCTTACCTACCCTATTTCCTCAAATCTACAGGAAAAACCTTTTCAAAATATAAATTGGAACATGTCACTCTGTTGCTTAAAGTATTTCAATGGATCCTCATGAACTGTTAATAAAATCCAGACTTCTCACCATAACTTTCAAGATTCTCTGCATTCCAACTCCTGCCTGTCGTTCAAACTTATCTGATACATCAGATATCAACTCATGTCTAGCATTGCATTCCAACAAAATGGCCTGCTATCCCTTCCTTACACATGCCAGGTTCCTGCCTGCCTCTCATGCCTCAGGGCCTTTGCATTGCTATTTTTTCTTTCTCCAGTGCTACTCCCCTGACCTTACCTGACTACCTGCCCTGGAGTTTGCCTCTCCCAGTTATCTTCTGTCACATCACCTCGTTTATCTTTTTCATAGCATTTAACAAGATCTCAGTTACTTTAATATGTATGTTTTCATGTTCATTGTCAGTTTCTCCTGCCAGAATGTCTATTTTATTCAGGCTTTTTCTTGTTCTATATATATCCTCAGTGCCTAAATCAGAGCATGGTGCAGAATCAACATTTAATATATATTTGATACTTGAATGAATAAATGTCAAAAATCTTACTTTGGGACCTGTAACCTGTGTGAAATTTTGAGAAAATGAATTAAGTCCTAAAGAGAGCAGCCTATATAGCCAGTAAATGGAGTCTAAAGTGAAAAGTTATGGGACTTTAGAATTATATATCTTAGAAGTAACAAAAGCAAAGAGAGTGTCAATAGTAGGATTTGAAAGAACAAATTAAAAGAACAGCTAAATTGCAAAGCAACAATTTTTCAGTTCCCCTAAGTTCAGGACAGGAAGTTTTCAAAAGCCATAGGAGGAATTTAAGCTGAAAAATAGGGGAAAAAAACCTCTTGCTATGTAGGTAATATAATTTCTCCAAGTGGTTTGGTAGAGTAGGTGTTAAGATGAAAAAAAAAAAAAGATCTACCTTCAAATCTAAGGTAACACATATATTTCCTGTAGACATAGATTAACTGTTACAACACTAATACCCCCAGAAAGTAGAGAACTTTTAAACATCAAATAATTCTGAACTGTTATTCACCTCACTTTTATTGCCCAGGGCATGAGGCCACAAATTTTTTGGATGAAGCGAGCATGTGGAAAACTCCAGGGTCTAGTAGAGCAGCTTATCTATGGTTATAAAATACTTGATCAGAATGTAATACATAGGTTTGTTGCCCTAAGTGGTAAACTTAGGTAACTAGGTATAAGGTCTATAGTATATATGATGGTCAAGCATGTCTCATATTTCTTAATCAGCATTAGCCTCAGTGGAATCTGAATATGAATTTATATTTCTATTTGGGTATGGACCATAAGTCTTTAATATGCAAAGGTGAATCTTTACCTCCAGTTTTATGTTTTCAGAAGGCAGCCCTATCTCAAATGCAAACGTCATTGGAAAAAGCATCTAATTCCCAGGCCCTATCTGAGTTATGTTCACTTGAACCTCTTGGCACTAGACAATTTCTTCTATAATTAAGCTGTACTGTATCCATGAGGTTCGACTCCTTGCTTCTTCCCTTAGATAAAAACAAACCTGAATGGGTCTTTCAAGTGAAGTCTGTGATTTTCCAATATCTCTTGCTTCCTGTGTGACTATATTACAATTTTTTTCAAGATTATAGTGAAAAGAGAGTGATTTCCAAAGGAGGGACTTGGTTTAAATTTAGTCCCCATTTCAGTCTCAAATAAGATTGGGCTGCCTGGAAGCAATTTTCTTGAAAATGATTTACTGAATAGTAATAATTTTAAAAATCATATCTGACAGCCCAGATACTTAGCTCTTCAAGAGTAGCCTGTGTGTAGGTGTGCATCTGCTAGCACAGTCTTGTGTAATAAGAGAACATAATTAATTCTGCACCTTTCTGAGATAATTGTTCTTAGAAAATTGCATATTGAAGGACTCACATGGCATTTTACCATGTCAGCTTTCCCTGCCATCCCAGGCTCAACAAGTGTTTTGCTGGTTGTGTATTTTAAAATACTCTCCCTTAGGGAGCAAACCGCCTTCCTTGAAGTATCTTGTGGTGAACGGTTTTACCTACCCTACACTTTTATGGTGCTTAAGACAGTGTCAGGTATGCTGGGAAAAGCTCAGTAAGTAATGTCCTGGAAACTTTACCTGCATCCAGTGTATATTTTATGTTCTGAAACACTCATACAGGTGTTTTCCAGTGGATTCAGAAGTTGTGGCAAACATAATACCTTGAAGGAAGAGATCGTGTTTCAGTGTTCTCAGAGCCTAGTATTGTGTTCATGCTTGTGGCACTGAGTAAATGAAGATTGCTGTTGAATTTCTTGCATATGTTGACCCGTCCTACTTGCTCTGGCTGCAGCAAAGTGACCCTCATTTTCCTCTTCTCTTCTTAGTGGTTGCTGTGCTTACTGCTTCATTCCCTCTACTATATCAGTCTTGTCCCCACCTTTTGCCCCTTAAGAAAGATCTTAGGGAGGACTGGACTACGTTTACACTCCCCTCTACCCCTGAAGTTTTGTTTCTCCTGCTTGCGCCCCAGCCCCAGAGAGACGAAGGCTTTATAACTTCCAAACACTATAAAGCAAAAGAAAGAGGTTACCCTCACCCCTTCTCAAACGACAGACTGATTCTTTTTAAAATTTTTATTTTAGGACAGTTAGTGTGGGGCATTGGCAAAAGGGCCAGCCTGAGAAGCCTGGTAAACTTGGGGGCAATTTAGAAGGAGGATATCTACTGTAGGCAACAGAAATCCAACTCAGTTGTATACTCCCGTGTAACTTACCACCAGAAACGAGAAACAGAACAGGTTCATTCCCCCAGAAAGTTCCATCGTGCCTGTTCCCAGTCAATCTTCCAACCCCCACTATCTGATTTCTATCGACATAGATTCGTTTTGCCAGTATTTCGGTGTCATAAAAATGGAATCATTCAATATGTACCCTTTTGAAGCTGGCTTCTTTTGCTTAACCTAATGTTTTTGAGATATATCCATGTTGTTGAGTATATCAAAAGTTCTTTTTTATTGCTAAATATTCCATTATATTGATATATGATTTTCAAATCCATTCTCCTGTTGATGGATTCTGTATTGTTTCCAGTTTGGTATTCTTATGAATAAGGTTGCTTTAAACATTCTTATCTATGAACTTTTGTGGACATATACTTTCATTTTTCTTGAGTAAATACCTAGGAATGAAACTGCTGGATCCTAGAGAAGTAATTCATCAAGCTGTTCACTTAAGATGTGTGCATTTATTGTACGTTAATTATATCTTCAGAAACTATTGCAAATCAAAACAGAAGTGCAGTTTTAAAAACAAATTAAATTATTATTGGTTTAAATCACCTATTTAAGACACTAAATGAACAACAATTTGTATTTTTCATTTCAATAAAACTTATGAATCAGTGGCAAAAACAATAAATAAATAAAGTGATCTGAAAACTGAAACCAGAATGAAAATCAACCTAAACTCTAAAATGCAAACAAGGCAGCAGGACCACAGAAGCCAAGTGCTGTGGACTGAATGTTTGTGTCCCCCCCAAAGTTCATATGTTGAAACCTAACCCGGAATGTGATGGTATTAGGAGGTGGGGACTCTTGGGGGTGATTAAGTAATAAGGATGGAGCCCCCATGAATGGGATTTATGCCCTTATGAAATAGACCCTGAGAACTCCCTCAGTCCCCTGCCATGTGAGGACATGGTGAGAGGACACCCATGTATAAACCAGGAAGTGGGCCCTTGCCAGATACAGAATGTTCCAGTGCCTTGATCTTGGACTTCCCAGACTCCAGAACTGTGAGAAATAAATTTCTGTTGCTTTTGACTGAAAGAAAGAAAGAAAGAAAGAAGGAAATCCAACTCAAATAGAGAACTAAAAGCAGAGATTTATTATAAGGATTCCAAGTATCTTACATGATTAAATAAAATACACACACACACACACACACACACACACATATAACACACACAGACCCACATGCACACCTGGATCTCAGGAATTCTTATAATCAGGCTCTCAAGCTTCGTTTCTTATTCTATTTTCTCTCCATTTCTTCCTTTTCTCTTTTTCTCTCCATTCTTATTTAGTAGACTTGCCATCTTTCTTTCCTCATCCAAATAGCAGGAAATGGTGACAGATAGCAGCTTCTCAATTCCAGGGGGCAACAGATTAAGCTTAACTCTCTTAGTTGATTTTAGATTCCTATGGAATGACTGAGTGGGTTCAGCTTAAGTGCCCGCTCAGATTTTATCATTTTGTGTGTGTGTATGTGTGTGTGTGTGTGTGTGTGTGTGTGTGTGTGGTGAGGGGAGAGGGTCAAGGATGAGGAGAGATCACACTATGGTAGAAACCACAGTGGTTTCCATGACAACCTAGTGGGCTGAAGAGTTAAGAGACAAGATCCAGAAAAGGGGCGGGGGGTACTCAGAAGTAGTTGGACAAATGAAGCAAAGCTAGTGATTGTGTGTGAATTGTGGGTCATCACGTCACTGTAAGTTGTACAGTCATAACTCAGCAACATTTTCTTAGAAACCAAATTCCATTTAAGTATATATTAAAGATAAAATCAAGAACACACAAAGATTTAAACATCTCTAAATGGTCTCATGTTTCATCTCCTCTGTATTCTCTTCTGTGTAGCCTTCTGTCAATCAAATAGCATGAAGCATACCCTGCAAAGAGCTCAGCCACATTTCCATGAAATCTGGGGATTTCAGCTTGTGTTTGCAAGTTGAACCGTGAACAGTTTGATTTTTAAGCTCCTTGGAGGGAGATGGGGGTTAGCTGGGTTGGGAAAGTCAGAGGATGAAAAGGCCACCTGCCATCCCATCAAGACAAAAAATGTCTTTCATTCTCTACCTCCCTGGTTACTGCTATCCTGCAGGGAACAGCAGATATTCAGCCTGAAATAAAAGGTATCAAATCTACATATGTACACACATGCACACCTCAACTTGTGTGCATTCCTTGAGAATGAAAAACTACCTAGGCTACATCCACCAGGAATTGTCAACACAGCCACACCTGGAGGGACCCAGGTCTCCATTCCACACTGCGTTCTCCATGGCTGTTTAAGTCTTAGGGGTCCAGAGCTCGCCCTCTTCAAGGTCTGTAGGTTGGGATAACAGCCCTGTCCTCCTGACAAAGGCTCTGTGAAATAAAGACGATGTTGATGCTGCTGATGCTATCACGGCTCCTAGGAACCAAACTGTATGCGAAGCACTTTACAGACATTAACATTTTTATTCCCACAACAATCGTGGAGATAGCTTGTTACATTCATGTACTAGACAAGAAGACTAGTTAAGGATAAGATAGGTAAAAACCTGATCCAGCATCCCCCAGCAGGTAAGCAAGGGAAGTCAGGAACTACAATTTCAGTCCCAAACCACCTGACTCCAAAACGCAGCTGAAACTTAGTGTAAGTTTATCCATCAAAACAAAGTTAGAGGGCTTCCCTGGTGGCGCAGTGGTTGAGAGTCCGCCTGCCGATGCAGGGGACACGGGTTCGTGCCCCGGTCCGGGAAAATCCCATATGCCGCGGAGTGGCTGGGCCCGTGAGCCATAGCCGCTGAGCCTGCACGTCTGGAGCCTGTGCTCCGCAACGGGAGAGGCCACAACAGTGAGAGGCCCGCGTACCGCAAGGTAGAAATTCTCGCTCTGTCCCTCAATCCTCTGAGCACTAAATGCCAGCTCTATCGTAGGCTAACGGAGCATTCACAGGAAATACGTTTCCATGGGAAAATGAGCTTCACATGCCAAATGTATAAGTAAAACATGAACCACAGAACTTTTTGATAATTCATCAGGCAGTAACACTTTGATTTGTGCCCTTTTTCTGTAGGTTATACTTTAATGAGAAACTTTTTGAAAAATGAATCATAAGAATTCAACCAAGTTGTAAGTGGAGAACTCAGTTGTATACATGTAACTTCCTTGAGAGCAGGAACTACATTTTATTCATCTTTGTAATCCTTTTCCTCTCGAAATTGCCTGCATGAAGTACATGCTTGATTAATACTTATTGGAATTTAATTCATTCCTTCGTATAAATACATGTTTCCATATCCATGAAATAATAGAATGTTAGAACTGGAAGGGACCTAGTGTACCATCTGATAAAACTCAGTTTTTCTTTTGATGACAAGTGGCTTAAAGAGAGGGGGAGAAAGAAATTTACTCACATAACTAAAATTCCCATCTTATAGACCTAAATGAGTTAGAATATTCCCTCTGTACAAAGAGGACTTTCATTTTTGGATAAAATCTCCCATCAACCAAATGAAAACATGTGTTTCAAATAAGATTCCATCAAAAGATCAAAATATATCTCATCAGGTTTTAATTTCTCTTGTCAACGGAATATTTAGCAGCACATCTACTGACAGGGAAAAGATACTAATGTTTACTACGTATGTATTATGAGCAAGGCAATTTGTTTACAATACCTTATTTTATTTAATTTGCCATCTTTGCATTGCCCCTGAGAGTTTGGATTTTGATTTCTGCTTTGGAGATGAAGGAACTGGGCATCCAAGTAGCATGCTGCCTGAGATTACAAAATCAATGAAAGAATCAAACAGTATAGGAGCTTCCCTGGTGGCACAGTGGTTAAGAGTCCGCCTGCCAATGCAGGGGACACGGGTTCGTGCCCCGGTCCGGGAAGATCCCACATGCCGCGGAACGGCTGGGCCCGTGAGCCATGGCCGCTGAGCCTGCGCGTCCGGAGCCTGTGCTCCGCAATGGGAGAGGCCACAACAGTAAGAGGGCTGAGTGCCGCAAAAAAAAAAAAAAAAAAAAAGAATCAAACAGTATAAAATCAAGTTAAACTCTGGTATTCTGAATCCCAGCCTAGGACATTTGTCCACTAAAGCACTGTGCCACAAATCAGCACATAATTCTCCTAAAACGGGATGTTCTCCTTCAGGCATTTTGACTTACAGCAGAAGCTATACTGAGTTTCCAGAAAAACATTCATTTTAATCTTCTTAACCCTAATGCTATTACTTGTCATGTCTTATCAAAAACCCATTGTGCCTCAGTATTTTAAGAAAGATTTCTCATTAACAAGAAGACAAGTAAGACAGCAGAACAACTATAGTCCGGGCATTCGATTTCTGCTCTCCCCTAATGTTTGTGCTTTTGTTTGCTCATAAATCCATCCATTTATTAAATAACCTGCATTCATGGACTAGCTCTGGGAGAATTTCTTCCCATTCAAGTATGCTTTTCAGTCTGCTATGCATATCATTCTGCTTTATTCTTCCCCTGCTCCACGTTCAAGGGTAAACTTGTAAAATCTCTACTCCATCATCATTTCAAATGTACAAAATAACATTTCAATTTCTTTCCAGACTCAGTTTCATCCTTGAAAGAAGTTGGAAGCCTTCTTATTAGTTGAATTTTTAAAAATCTTTGGTGTGTGAATATATCACATTTGCCAGCAAATAACACATACTCAGCACTTCCTGAAAGTACACACATACTTGCACACGTTCATATAATTATGCAGAGGGATTGAGAGTGTAAGTGAAAGAAGCAATATTTTAAATTTAGAGTTTTGTTCCCAATTCTCAATCAGCCTACAAATACTTTTCCTGTGGACAGGTTAGGACTTTTTAAAAACGTAACTTTACTCTGGGCTTTTTTTGTTGTTGTTGTTCAAGAATTTGATCTCCTGGAACTTGTTAGAATAACCTTGAATATTTTACTGCAGTAACTATTTCACCGTTTGGGCTATGCCAGTCTGATCATGTTTCACAGCTCATCCTTGGGGCTGTGCGACATTTCTTCACACTAGCCCCACGGATACATCCCTGTAATCCCAAACCCAGATTCAACTGTTACAGTACAGAGTCAGTGGGTGGTCTGATTAAAGCTGTTGTAAATGAACTAAGTCAGTGGAAATTAACTTAAAATTAAAAGCAAATTACAAAATCCCATGGTAAACATCTTTACAGTACTTTTCTTGTGAAGTTCCCCAACAGGACAGAGACCGCAGAGAGGAAAGCATATGGCGGACACAGTCTGCTTACACATCAGGCAGAGCTGGAGGCCTCCGGTTTCCTCAGATTCAAGGCATCCATAAACACACCGTTTAAACCCAGCAATCTACAATGCCAGAAGAGCAGCAGCTTTGACTAGAGTTAACAGTAGCCAAATAGTTAGAAATATGAAGTAAACAAGGTGCCAAGTTACGGGGAAGATGGAAGTGCCTTGAAATTATGAACTGGAAGGCCAGCATGCAGTAATAATAACTCGATGTGGGTGGAGGGACACAGGGAGATGCATTTCTGTCAAATGAATTGGGACTTAAAGGATTTGGTTTCCATGTCACTGAGGAAAATGATGCAGGAAAATTCTGAGATGAACATCTGCAAGTTGCTAGGCTTTTGTGATGTGGTAATCCCACTTATCTTTTCCACCCTGAAGATTAAGCAGAGCACATGGTGACCGATCTGTGTCACCGCATTTTGCCAGCATTCATAAATAGTCCCAAGTCTGACTAGTGCTAACGAAGTGTATTTATATTCTAGGTTATACAGTTTACATTTTTCCTTTGAGGCTATTAGTCACCCTTTTATCTTGATGGTACAGAGTGTTAGCATCATATATAAGAAAATACCAGAATTACCAAAACAGGCTTCTGTCAAAAAGAGTGGTGAATGGTAGGTAATAGACTCAGGACACATACAAGTTGAGTGGCTTGGAGTAAAGTTGCTTTCCTTCAGTGCTTTCCTCCAGTCCCTCATCTCTGGCCTGGGTGATCTCGAAGAAACTGTATCAGTTGGGTCAGGCTAAATGCTGTAACAAACATCCCCAAGTCTCCGTGATCTGATACAGTACATAGAATAAGACCTACAGGGCATGTGTCATTCACATCACAATGTACAGGTGGTGGGCAGGTAGTGGCTTTTCCCAGGGCAACTCAGAGATCCAGGTTTCCTCTATTTGGTGGCACCATTATCCTTGAGGTCTCAGCATCCTCTGGAACTCAGAGTCCTCCACTGGAGACTTTGTACCTCAACAGCCAACCAGCTGAGAGAGAGAGGATGCAGAGGCTTTGTTTGCACCACTCAGGGGCCGGACCTAGATCTCTGCTCACATGCCACTGGCACAGCCAGTCATATGGGTCTACCTAAGTGCAAGCAGTCTGGGAAACCTCATCAAGCTGTGCGTCTACAAGGTTGCAACTAGTGAACAACCAAGGCGTCCAAGCCACAGGCCCTTCTAGCGTTATTTTTCCATTATTTTTTAATTCCAGTTTAAGAAAGCTTTCAAACACTGAGAAAGGTATGTAACCAAACTAAACTGTGCTTTTGCGCTGTGTGTGTTTTATTTTACTACAGTGTTTTTATTTTGCCTTTAAATCAGAATTTGTTCTTCAGAAAAGACAGAATTGGCACACGTGACATCGCTTAGTAGTTTGAGGAAAATATGAGGAGTGGAAAATGAAGGCAGCTTGCTGGATATATGAGTGTGCCATCATTTTAAGGAAGCCTGGCATGTAAGACTATGAATCTACCAAATTCATCGATAAATCAGAGGGTATTCATAACTGTTGACTGAAAAACAAATGCACAACGTGAGAGTTGTGAGTTAAGTTTTATTGGGGGCAAAATGAGGCCTATAGCCCAGGAGACAGCATTTCAGATAGCTCTGAGAAACTGCTCCAGAGAGGTAGGGGGGAAGGTCAGTATAGATGTGATTCTGGTGAAGGGGGAGTACATGCAATCAAGCACGTATTTTTTGCAGAAAGTTTCTCTTAGTCTCATGAAGGTTACTGCTACTCACGAGGAGTGGACATCACCATGAAGGATTTTAGTGCTTTTCTAGGTACGAGGAGATGCAAGAATTGGGCTCATAAAATTGTCTTCCGAAAATATCTAACTATCTGGAAGACCTGCTCTGCCAGTTTTTCCCAGAGCACCGAGTGCCTCCTTCCCAATCTCCACCCTGGTCTCCTTTCAGGGGGTGTTGAAGGTCAGCAGCTGAAGTGGCTCATGATTTGATCCTTGTAGCGGTAGATGGCAAGTGCCAATTTATAGGTGACATACCTTAAAATATTTCTTCGATTCTTCTAAATAAGTTACCACAAGGTCACTTTAATGGGACGTCCCCAAGTAAAAGTCCATGTTCGTTTAGAAATTCTGAGTGAATTAACAGAAAGGGAAGAGTGAGAGGAGGAACAGAGTCTCAACAACAATAATTTAGGGCCAGTGCCGAGCAGAAGTTACACCTCCTGAAGATCTAATGGAAATTTATGGGGAAAATAGGACTCCCTCTGTGAGACTCCAAATGACCTTATTTTGGAAGCATGTTTATTCCCTAAAGGTGGTGTGCCTTCACAGTCCAACTAAGGCCAGAATTGTTCCTTCAAAGAACCAACATGTCCAATTTCTTGCAACCCCCAAAGAAACAACCTGACAAGCACAGTTTGACGCGGGAGATGGGAAACCTGAAGGGGCAGAATTGGCTTGCACAAATTTGTGTAAATAGCTATGAAAGCCTCATCCTTCCCGTAGACTCACTTGTGCATATTCTGCAATCATAGAAATAATTGTCTTAAAACTTGGGGGAGGGAATTCCCTGGTGGTCCAGTGGTTAGGACTCCGTGCTTTCACTCCCGTGGGCCTGGGTTCAACCCCTGGTCGGGGAGCTAAGATCCTGCAAGCCACACAGCCAGAAAAAAAAAAGAAAAAGAAAAACTTAGGGGAAAAAGTTTGTTCTGAAGAGTATTCTATGTATACGTTTTCTGTGTGTAACAAAAAGAATGATGTCTTTGTACGAATCTATAAGTAACAGATAGTTCTGTGAATTCAGAAAGACCCCGCTATAAGAAGTTCTGCCCATTCTAAATGGATCTGCCTTACTCACTGTTCACATTTTTATGAAGAGGAGTTCCTCAATGGATATCACTGTGCTTTTCCCCCAAATTTGAAATGGCCACTTTGTGACTAGGTTGCCATGTGATAACTCTTAAAGCTGGTCCACATAATATAATTTCAAGAAAGAGCTCCTTGCCTCCCCTTTCCCCATGAAACTCTCCCCTAAATTCCTCACTGTTTATATTTTTATAGAACTTTTAAAAAGATTTATTTATTTGGCTGCATCGGGTCTTAGTTGTGGCACGTGAGATCATCATTGCCACATGCAGGATCTTGGTTGCGGCATGCATGTGGGATCTAGTTCCCTGACCAGGGATAGAATCCAGGCCCCCTGCATTGGGAGTGTGGAGTCTTAACCGCTGTGCCATCAGGGAAGTCCCCTCACTGATTATCTTTAAAGCTTGAGGAAAAATCTATCCTCTGATGAAAGCTCAGTCTCAAAATATAAGTTTTCACAAGAAAAGAAATAGAAAAATACCCACTACTGTATAACTGGAGAGTCATTTCCCCCCCAGGAAGCATGTTCTGGGTGAGAATTTTATTAGAAAAGAGACCCAGAGAAAGGAACAACATATTTAAACAACATGGTCAGGCATTTTTTTATCAATGACAATTTTTGATCTGGGAACTTCCTAGAGCACCACTGGGGGATCAAAATGGCAAACCAGACGCATCTCTTCCTAAATTTCAGTGGCTTGGAAGTCCATTGTGAATTCTCACGAAGACTTGTTTTTAGTCTATATGTAATTAGTCAATATACCTTCCTTACTTTGCTCCACACATCACCTTTGTACAACAAAACCCTAACTTTATTTTTTTAATTAATTTTTATTGGAGGATAGTTGATTTACTATGTTGTGTTAGTTTCAGGTGTACAGCAAAGTGAGTCAGTTATACATATACATATCTCCACTCTTTTTTAGATTCTTTTCCCATATAGGTCATTACAGGGTATTGAGTAGAGTTCCCTGTGCTATACAGTAGGCCCTTATTAGTTATCTATTTTATATATAGTAGTGTATATGTGTCAATCCCAATCTCCCAATTTATCCCTCCACCACCTTTCCCCTTTGGTAACCATAAGTTTGTTTTCTACACCTATGACTCTTATTTCTGTTTTGTAAATAAATTCATTTTTACCATTTTTTTTAGATTCCCCATATAAGCGATATCATACAATGTTTGTCTTTCTCTGTCTAACTTGCTTCACTCAGTATGACAATCTCTAGGTCCATCCATGTCGCTGCAAATGGCATTATTTCATTCTTTTTTATGGCTGAGTAATATTCCATTGTGTATATATACCACATCTTCTTTATCTATTCATCCGTCAATGGACATTTAGGTTGCTTCCATGTCCTGGCTATTGTAAATAGTGCTGCAAGGAACACTGGGGTGCATGTATTTTTTCGAATCATTATTTTCTCTGGATATATGCCCAGGAGTGGTATTGCTGGATCATATGATAGCTCTAGTTTTAGTTTTTTAAGGAACATCCAAACTCTTCTCCATAGTGACTGCACCAATTTACATTCCCACCAAGAGTGCAGGAGGAAAACCCTAACTTTAGAATCTTAGCCTCACATCTACTAACTGTGAGACTTTCTTCCTCACCTAGAAATTGTTGAGTGTTTGCTAAAGGTGTGAATGCTGTGATGAACAATATTCGTCTTGCTGAAGTTTCCAAGATTTCTTTCATTAAAAAATGAATGCCAAAAAAATGTATGCATTTGGTCGTGTAGAAGCTGCCTATGGCCTCACTATCATGGTCCTCTGTAGACCTCTTCTTATTTTCTGAAGCTGAGTGAGCTTGCCCAAGGCACTATGGTTCAAGTACACAAAGTAGTTCATTTCAGTTTGCTGGTTCAAACACTGTCTTCTACAGACAGGGCTGTTCAACTTTTCTGTTACAGTATATAGTTGACAATGGTCTTCTTAGGCAGCAAATCAAGCATTTCGCATTAAGTTTAGAAGTGCCATCGGGAATTGTGATGCAAAACCTTCTCGCTCCAAATTCAGCATCTTTGTTCACCAACCTGGTTTGGAACCAGATTACTTAGCGTGTATCCAGAAAATCTTATGAAACCAACTATTGTGTTTCCTTACAATTACATAGTAGTGGGTTTTACAGGCGAACCAGGAGCCATTGTACCCTAATCAGAAGCTGGTCATTGGGGGGCCTCCACGTAATGAGTTTAAACTGTGTAAATTCTTCTAGCACTGATTACCCTGCTGAACTCCCAAATCACTGATTTGGTGCATAGCTCCTTAAGTCTGAAATCTTTAAAAGTGTGTGTCATTGCTGAGAGATTTCTAGTTAGTTTTCTTCACACAATAGTGTGTATTTCCTTCCCTTTTCTTCCTAGGATAATATGAACTACGTATTCGTAAATAACTCTCTCCCTCAAAATCATCCCGTGTTTCCAAGTTTTTACACAAATATTAAGGGACTCCTTTGGGTTTTCTTTTAATTCCAAAGTCTTGTAATTCATACATTTGAATTCAAAGAAAGGAAGTTAAAATTGTGTTTAGAAGGGCTGTCATCCCATGCCGCAAAAACATACATACTTTTCTTTGCACAGTAGTGGGTGGAATACTTTATAAAAAGTAATAGCTTGACATTCTATTCGTTTCTCTCTCAACCCAATTATCTGCTTCACTTGAGTAAAATGATGCATTTTCAAATTTTCCACAGGTATGAATATAGTCAATAAGACATTGACAATATATACAATTTGGGGGAAACTTGTGTTTAAGAAGTTTAATGGCCTCCTTGTTAAGAAGTGCTATACAAGTGTGTATATTATATATATATATATATATATATATATATATATATATATATTCGTTTTTAAGTTGGACAAACCCATCTGTGTGAATGTTTAGCTCTGCGTCACCTAGCTAATAATGCCCTATTCCTCACCAGCTCAATTCAAAGAAAAGTTTTCTTCATAACCAATGTATCAATAATAATACAATTACCACTTATTAACAGGAATTAGCTTTATGCCAGACACTGGACCAAATACTTTCCAAATGCAACAATGTGAGGACTTTTTTCACCATAAACTCTAGGTGAGAATTCCTTGTGGATTATTAAGTTGAAGTGATAAGAGATGCACACTTCCCAGCAGGTTCCAAATGCCTTCTTTCCCTGGAGAAACAAGACAGGCCTGGAAAGCATGGCACCACCTAGCGGCCACCTCTGGCAGGAATGCTGGACACGATGGCCAGAGGGAAGCAGAAGAGAACAGAAGGGACCCAGGGGGAGAGTTTCAGTGAGAGAATTTGGAGAGGCACCATTGTTATCACTAATGGAATAGAAAAGGAGGGGTCATTTTACAAAAGTCTTCCTGTGGTTTATCACTATATTGCCTCTAAGGTTCTTGAAAGATATGGACCAAAAGATTAGAATTATTTTTTAATTACTTTTGGTTGCTGTACTACATTTCTCTTAATGTGACATTACATCAGATGTGGCCAGTCTGGTTTCCAAGATTGGTTCAGTTTACAGGTACGTATTTCATTTAATCCTTACAAGTGTAGTTATTAGCATCATTTTTGAGAGAAAGAGTGAGACATAAAATTCAGTTGTGTTAAGCCATTAAAATTTAGCACATTATTTGTTACCTAAGCATTACTTATTCTATTACAAGTAATATGCTTCCCAAGGTTACATAGCTAATAAGTGACAAGACTAGGGCAATTCCAGCTCTTAACCCCCCTGCTATACTACCTCCTAAATGGATCCCATTCCCCCCACACAGACCTTTCATCAGTGAAGAGTTTTTGTGCTGCTTCCTACACTGTAGGAGCTGATTCTCTAGCTCCGGACATCAGTAAGCACTAAATTCAAGACTCACTTACTTGACATATTTCCCACACCAGGAGCAATAGTAATTACCCAGGGGAAGAGAATTCTCCAAGTCTTAATAGTTTGTCTTGACCTCAAGGCCCCATGTGAAATTGGGAAATGTCAAAATCATTAGTCTTTTCATTAAAATCTCATTTCTGTTTCTAAATTACAGAACAAGCAAAGAAAACATAATAGAAACTGTATTACCCACTTAGGGATTCAGACCAGCCTCTAAAATCTCTTCTTTAGATTAGGTGGTGGTGACCTCTCAGACACGTTAAGTTGAAGATGAATGCTCCCTATTCAAAGCCTATCCTTTCTCCAGAGGTTTCTAATTCCTCCCATCTGCCACCTGCCATGGGTGTCATTCACTGCTTGTTGGCACCTCCGCTTGAGTCTGCAAGAGAAAGAAGCAGATGAGGAAATTAGACCTGCAGATTTGACAATTATTTATGATTTTTGTAAGAGTGGACATTTTAACTATGAGAATTATGGGGTTATTTGCAAGTACCCTTCATTCATATTCTCTTTATCCCAAACAACCACCAGTGCTGGTAATATTGCTGTCCCGTGAACAAGATAAAATCCGTGATAATCCCTGTTTCTGAACGGGGACGCACGCTCCTTCAATCTACTCTGTGACTTAATCAGTGTGGCCTTATTAACAAGGCAGAGAATGTCATGAATCAGTCGGAGAGAAGAACCTTGTAATTCACATCTCATCTCCCGATTGAGCAATCAGCTGCAGATAACATTCTCACCAGGGCACTTTCGTGCCTTATGAGATTCCATAGTTGAGAGGTCATTTGCAGACCACACAGGGGCTTATAAATCCTACCTGTGGGCCAAGTAGACAATGGAAATAGATTTCCTACCTTCCTTGGGCCACTGGCCCCCTGGGTTACTGTTAGGAGTCCTGGGTCTTTGTGGTGGGTTCCACTCACCTTTGCTTCCTTCCTGCCTCACGGTGGTCAATTTCTTAGCGGTTCGGCCTCTTGAAAAGAGCTTGAGAGTAAGGAGAAGTTGTTGGTAATGCCTCATCGCTGCTGAGAAACCACTCACGTTCCTTCTAGAGGTGGCCTTTTAGCCTCCCGTGAAAGGCGGGGCCTCACACCCCGCCATCTCTCAGAACGCAGAGGGATTTTAATGGGTGGAGGGAATAGATAAAAGAAATCAAAGAACTCCCTTCCCAACTAAAAGAATTCATAAAAATTCTAATATCAGGGAAGATTAAGCTGGGACGAAGTGAGAGAGTGGCATGGACATATATACACTACCAAACGTGAAACAGGTAGCTAGTGGGAAGCAGCCGCATAGCACAGGGAGATCAGCTCGGTGCTTTGTGACCACCTAGTGGGGTGGGATAGGGAGAGTGGGAGGGAGGGAGATGCAAGAGGGAAGAGATATGGGGATATGTGTATACGTATAGCTGATTCACTGTGTTATAAAGCAGAAACTAACCATTGTAAAGCAATTATACCCCAATAAAAATATTAAAGAAAAATTCTAATATCAGGATAATTTACTATCGGGAAATTTAAGGGGAAAAATGAGTTGAATGGGCAAGATCAGGTATGAGCCTATGAAAGCTCCTATAAAACGGTCTTCATTCAATAAAAGAGACAACATTCAAGAACGCAATGGCACGTGTCACATCTAAAATGACTATTCATTTTAGTATATTTGATTTCCATTTGCAATTCAAGCTCAATAGTAAAACTTGGGACCTTCTTTACACAGTTAAAAAAATTGTGGATTTGTTTTGCTTTTTTTGGCAGCAAATTATATGAGGACTAAGAGACCATTTTTCCTCTCTGGTCCTCGATGCCAGGGAGCAGTATTTTTCCAACTTAAGAGCCCTGCCTCACGAACTTATGGCTACCAGGGTAGAAGGGAGGGGGGGATAGTTAGGGATTATGGGATTGACCTGTACACAGTGCTGTATTTAAAATAGATAACCAACAAGGACCTACTGTATAGCACAGGGAACTCTGCTCAATATTATGTAACAACCTAAATAGGAAAAGAATTTGAAAAAGAATAGATATATGTATATGTATAACTGAATCACTTGCTGTACACCTGAAACTAACACCACATTGTTAATCACCTATAATACAATATAAGATTAAAAGTTTTCAAAAAAAAAAGAAATAGTAGGGTATAACATGTTATCGAGAGATGTAAAGTCTCAGCCAAAAGCAATACAATTAAGAACATTAAACCTAAAAAACAAACAAAAAAAAGTCCTCTCTCTCAAGTTCCCACTGGACTCACAGAGTGATAGAGTAATGTAGGTGGTTAGGATGGGGGAAAAGGAGAAGAACAGTTACACAAAAACTTTTAAAACCAATGCACCAAAGCTGAGAATGTCTCTTTCCCAGTCTTCAAGGTTATGACGCCTTACTTCTGGTCATAACTTTGTGCCAGGCGGTGTCCTCAGCCCTTCTGCCCGCACTGGGCTTCTTCCATCCTGAGGGAATGAAGGGCACAATCCCAAGATGTGAACGGGTTGACCCTTACCCTTTTGATCTCTCTCAAAACTTTATTGCAGTGACCTCATTTCCTGCTCTTGTGTCTGACTTACTTCCCTTTTATCTTCCCAACCTCTATGACTTCAGTCTTTCTTTTTTTCCTAATTATTCCCATTAGAGATCACCAACAGTTCTTCTTATTATCTAAAAGGTATAAAAACTCCGTGTAGGAGGGATTCAAAGTGGGAAAGCTGCCTTCCTCAAAACTTTCAAAACCGTTGAGTCTTCTAGTGGCTGGAACAATAAATATTTTCTATCCAAAGGCTGTATCCATGTTTCTCCCCACTGGGGAAGGAATGCCTAGAATTCATCCGATTTCCTGAAAGATCTGTGACTCAGATAAGGTTTACGAGGTGTTTGGGTAACTTAGCCTCATGAGTTTGGGGGGTCGGATTTGTGACAACCATCAAACCAGATTAAATGTCATAGTATGTCAGGCATTTTTTCTTTCAGCCCAAGAAACAGCATTAACCATTGGAAGAGGTATCTGAGAAAACTGATGATTCTACGGAAGGTACACTGAGAGTCAGGAGGCACGGCTTCTGGGGAAAAAGTTTTGCCACTAACTTGTTGCATGAATTGGGCAAGTCATCTCATCTTCCTGGGCCACTGTTTCCACATCTCTAGTTAGGGAGTTGGACTAACTCAGTGGTTTCAAACCTGACCTGGAGACCTGAGACCCACACCCATCACCAACTGAAAGAGATTCATTGGAACTGGTACTCTGTAACCTGATTTTTTAAAGGAACCCTTCTCAAAGCATCCTATTGTCTGCCAGGTGTACAAACCATTGTAGCAGAGACTCTTTAGGGTCACTTCTAGCTTGAAAATACTGGGTTTCCATTAAACTAATATTCTCTACACTTGGCAGAATCTGGATTAGCATGAAGTGTCAGTCAACAGAATGCATCTATCAGAGTATTCTTTTTAAAATACACGTGATATAATGGACTTCCTCAGAACATAGGCACTGAAAATGCTTGCCTACAAATGTAGCTAAGCAGAAAATGTTTTATATTTTATCAGTCTTCTTGACTCAGTATTTAAGTTCTATAATGTCTAAAACTAAAGGCACCTGGAAAATTACTGACTGATGGTGGTGTAAAAGTTGTGAATATCAAGTAAAAACCTGTGGTTTTGAAGGGGAATGGCAGAGGGGTGTTTCGCTTCAGAGATGAAAAGAGTAATTTCATTCTATCTTAACAGCATGCACCAACCTTTTCAGAACAGCTAGGGTTTCTGGGTTGCATCAGAAAAGAAAACATCACCAAGTTTGTTATTCTCCTGTAAGAGGGGGGAAATATCTTAATACGTATATTTATAAATGTTAAGGAAACAACATGAAAGCCGAAAATTTATTTCACTAACATACATAAGTTCACAACAATGAACACAGAAAATAGCAGTATATACAGAATTCGACTACTTACAATACATTACAATAGATAACAGGGCATTTCATAAACAATTCAGTACTGGATTGAAATCTTTCCAAGGATGGTTAATTCTATTTAGCAGAACTATAACAAATCCATTCCTATCAGGGTGAGAGAGGGCTTTCACTGTTGCTGTTGAGTACTTTAAAAATATTTGCCTCTTATAAGTGAAAGGAGCCACAGCAACTGCTAAGTGAACTTATTCCATGTATGCTGAGTGTTATTAAATCTGAGTTTTCTGTGATTTAAAAAAAATTTTTTTAATAAAATAAAACACATGTGATTAATACCATATGTGAATTAAATGATTTATTCAGAGAGCCTATCACAGTAGTGCTGGCTACATCATGGACACTTACCTCATAGGATTTGTAATGAAAATTACTGGATGTCATGGCTGGGGAGCGTTTACCAGGGTGCTGATCTCAGTGAATACTTCGTGAATTGACAGCTGATAGGATGATAATAACAATGCCGTTGGTTATAAGATCTCACTACTCAAAGTGTACCCCACGGGCCAGCAAGGTCCATATTACCTGGGAAGTCATTGGAATGCGGAGTCTCAGGCTCCACCCAGACCTCCTGAGTCAGAACCTGCAAGTTTGAGAAGCACTGATACAGAAAAACATTCTTGGAGTTCAGCAACTCGACAGAACTCATATTAGTAGTAAACCATGGGGGTTGGGAGTCATACCCAAATCAGCAAGTGCTAAGGCCAGTGCCTTTCTCTTATCCCTTAGACAGCATCTCTGACCTGGAGATGTTCAGGCTTCCTGAATCCCAGGGCTATTCTTTCTTTCATCCAAGCTGTAACTGAAAAGCTTTTCAAAAACCCATTTTTTATGTCTACCACAGTAGCAATGACATTGTAATTTTGTTTTATTTTCCACATTTTTAATTATTCAGCTGTTTTACTTGTCACCATTTAGGGAATTATTGCAAAACGTATGTCTTCAGTGCTACTGATCAATGCATATTTAGGCAACTAAACAGATGTAGAATGGGTTGACTGCTTTGATAAAATTAAACATTGATGAAAGGTATATTTGCACAGCAATAATGATGCTGGCATTTGTATAAATAATAGCAGATCTATTTCCCTAATCATCTAGAAAAAAAAACAGTCGGGGCGGGGGGTTGACAGAATTACCAAATATGTCTCACTTACTAGGCAGGTCATTTTCAAGTGCAAGGTTTTTTTTTTCATGGGAATAAAATTATGTTAATTTATAACATCTATTACCACTTTAAAATGAGAGGAGTATATTTGAGCAAAAAACAATGTGGATGAGACCTGAAGCATATTTCCCGGGTATGTTATAATTTCCAGAGCTTGTTTGTACGTCCTGGAAGGTGCATGTTTTTTAAGGTACTCCACAGTACCATAGTTTGATTTTATGCAAGATGTGTTTTGAACTTAAGTGATTCTATGTTACACATTTGTTTTTCACATTTTACCATCTCTGAAATTGGGATCAGTCTTCTAACTGATGGCATGTCACAATTTGATTGACAGAATTTTTTTTCTTTTTTACAATCAATTGGATCTTAAAATCACTTAAATTGAAAATTAGTATCCGCAGTGAACTTAATCCTAGTCCACAGGGAACATCATAGCGAGTAAAACAAATGAGACAGAGAGGGTTCATCACCCCCACCCGTATCCAAAGAAAAAGGGGAGGTGGATAAATAGAAAGAAATGAGATTAAATAAGAAACGCCTCCACGATTTCTTTTTTTCACAGAGCCGGAGAGAAAAATCATGGAAGATAAGATAATTTAGCAAAAGGGCAAGAAAGAGGAATAAGGGAGATGGAAAACAAAAAGAGAGTAAATAAAGCATCAAGATGGAAAATGTATCCAATGAGTGTACTATTTTGACCCCTATTTCCTGGGTGTGGTGTCCTGTACTAGACAGTCAATTTGCTGCTCCCTTTTCTTTATTACACACTCTGGTCAGTAGAGCTCCTAGAGGGTGAGGTGTGGGAGATGCTCCCAGCATCTCTCAGGAGGTATTTCCTCTACTCTGGCCCATGCAGGTGGCCCATCTCCCCCCCCACAGCCTCTGAACTATCATCTCTTTCCCTGCCTCCATTTCACTCAGTCCCACACCACCGAGAAGGTGTAAATGATTGTTACAACTTTGTTTGTTTGTTCTTTCAGGTGATATCAAGATTATCGAACAAAGCTACGGTCTCACAGGTATGGCTTTTTGCCAAAGAGCAAAATATTTATCTAAAATTTGTGGGATTTCCAACAAATCTGTCTCCCCCTCGAGGATGTAATGTATTCATTTTGACTTCCCCTAAAGCACTTGAAAGAGACGTGGCAATGACTTTCATGAGTTTGGGAATAGAGAAAGATTGAAACTCATATATCTATTTAAGGATCTTAGAGCTATTGTTAAGACATAGTTTGTCACCAAAACCTGCCCAGAGTAACGAAGTCCTGGGGTATTGATCTTAGAAGAATTGAGCTTTTAAGTCAGTCCCAACTTTTAAGAACCCTCCAATTTCACAGAAAACTTTCCCCCAAAACAGTAACTTGTCCAATTTATTACCTAGACCTTTATTACCAATAATCCCATGACAGAAACCCTGTAAACAGCTCGTTTTCTTGCTCTGTACCCTCTTGAAGCAGAACCCCCCAACTTTCACACACATGCATACACACACAGATACACATGCATACAGAGGTGCCCAAATAAATCCAATTACACAGCACGTTACAAAGACATTGATAATGGACCGAAGATGGTTGGGGGTGGAAAGCAAACAGAGTTGCTATTGAGAAACATTTTTAAAGCTCTTAAAACATCTCAGTGCTATCAACCAAGTTCCTCCCTGCCACTAGTTGTCTTTTCTCTCTCATCTCTGCAAAATCCCTCTTCAGGAACTAGCAAAACTCTCGTTACATTTAAACTCTTCTCAACAAGCATCCTTTCCTCATTACCACTTTTCCGCCAGACCTTTCCTATATTCTTTCTCATGAAGATAAATTTAGCCTCCTTTTGGATTTTCCCATCTGAATTCCTCACCCCACCATAGCACTCTGAAAATGAACATCCCTTCCAAGAATACACCATCCTTAACTTTCAAAAACAAAATCTGTATAATTAAGGCTGAAGTTCACTTGCAGTATCAAAACTACCAGTATAACAGGGGTTTCAATACAATAGATATTTATTTCTCTCTCATGGACAAGGCTGGAGATGAGCAGTATAACAGTGTCAGTAGGCCTGGAGATTTCCTTTTTCTGCTTCATGATCCTCAACATATGCCTTCCTTCTCCTCATTCTCTCAGATGGCTGCTGGAGATCCATTCATTTCATCAGTGTTCCAGACTAGAAACTAAAACAAAGTAAAAGAGCAAGATAGATGCTCCCCTCCTTCTAGGAGCCTTCCTAAAATTTCCCTATAACCTGTCCACTGGCATACTATCATCCTAGAATTTGGCCTTATGGCCAAACCAAGTGGCAAGGGGTCTGAAAAAGGTGATCTTTGGGCAAGGTGCATTGCTAAGAGTTCTGTTAAAGAAGGGGAGATTATGTAAAATATCACAACATTATCTGTAGGACCTGCCCTGATGTAAATTTTGTTTTCTTTTTCTTCATGATCATCACCATCATCACAAGGGCAAGCATTTAATTAAGCACACTCAGTGCATGTCACTAAGGGTGTAACTACCATTATCTAATACCTAATTTTTTCCTCACATTATTGCCAATTTACAGGTGAGGAAACCAAGGCTTTAAACAATAACATTACCTGACCAAGGTTATAGCTAGTAAGTTACAGGACTTTTAAGACTGTGTGATCAAAAACACATGCATTCCACCACTAGACTTTATTCTGCTTTCCTTTTCGTCAAGACACGTTTGAAATGTTTGAAATGACTATCCCAGCAAGATGTCACGAGCAAAATTAGAGACTCCCTTGACTGTGGGGATAAAACCTCATTGCCCTCATGGGAGCATTCATGAGAAAGATGAGAGGGAAAGGAAGAGATGGGTCAGAGAGAAGGAAAAGATCTATGGTTGAATTTTGTGGCCATGTATACACAGGTGAATCCAGTGACACAAGGGAGGAGGGTGTTTCTATACCAATGGCCTGAAGAAAGTAACAGGTACTCCTCCTGCACAGAGGCTGCATGTGGAGCTGGGTATTTAATAATAATAAATTTGGGTATTGTCTGAAATGATGGTCCACGGGCTAATGAATTCTTGGTATAAATCGTGTCGGCTGTCCCAGTCACAAGAGTCAGTACCTAAGCAAATTGTCCAAGGTTCCAAGCATGGAAGTGTGAAAATTAAATGAACTTGTAGAAGTACAAACATCTTATAGGTTACTAGTCAGAAGATTCTGTTAGAGCCAAGGGATCCTCCTTGAAACAAAGGAATGGTTAAATTGCCAATGCAAATGTAAACAGAAGTCCAGTTAGAGAATGTACTCACTGATTTTAATTTCTGTGATGAGTTCGCCCTGTTGTATCTTTAGCTGGGTGAGCTCACATTTCTGTTCTACAATACTAGTATACAAATGTTCCTCTGCAATTCCACATGGGTCCATCTTTTGTTAAAAGCACAGAATTTAAAATGCTGTGAAGAAAAAAAAACAAATAAAAGCAAAACCATAACTCTTGAATAAAGAACTTATAGCTTTACCATTAATTAAAATAATCACATAGTTGGAAAGATGAGTCTAATAATTCCATTTCCTCAAGAAATTTTGACCCATAAGATTAAAATACAGGGCTTCCCTGGTGGCACAGTGGTTGAGAATCTGCCTGCCAATGCAGAGGACACGGGTTCGAGCCCTGGTCTGGGAAGATCCCACATGCCGCAGAGCAACTGGGCCTGTGAGCCACAGCTACTGAGCCTGCACTTCTGGAGCCTGTGCTCCGCAACAAGAGAGGCCATGACAGTGAGAGGCCCGCGCACTGCGATGAAGAGTGGCCCCCCACTCACCGCAACTAGAGAAAGCCCTCGCACAGAAATGAAGACCCAACACAGCCAATTAATTAATTAATTAATTTTTTAAAAGATTAAAATAAAAAAAAAAAAGACCTTCCTAAGTGAACTGATCATTTTACTTTACAGCTATGGCCTCAACTAAATGGGTGAATGGGCCTGTCAGTCACTACAGATTCAAGTTCATTTTTTTGTTACATATATATATATCATTATAACTGTTACAATAAAATTCATATACCAATAAAACAACTATTTATTGAGATGAAGTAATAACCATGACAGCTCATGACAATAAATAGTATTCTTAGGTCTTTTCAGTTTATTTTTATTATGAATTATTGATAAGCAGGTATAAATGATTGTATTCTCAAAAGAAACTGAGGCACAGAAAAATGAACTGACTTTTTGGAGCAGGGAGGCCATGTCTGGGGCAGAGCAAGAAACACATACTCTTAGAGTGACTCTGTTGAGGGCCATCAGCTTAGCCTTTGCTACCTTGTCTGCCCTGCCCCTTCATTATCCCCTCCTTCATCCTTTCCCATCCTCTCCTTTGCTTCTTCTAGGCCTGTAAGGTTGAAGGAGCCCAGGTAGGAATCCTACAGGAGAGTTTACAAAACTCTCCCTTTCCTTTCCTAAGGCTCTTCAAGGTGAGAGGATCAAATGGTTTGCTGTACTTCCTGCCACCTGACTTGTGAGAACAAGGAGAGCTGAGGACACTTCTGATCTTCGTTCATCTATGATCCAAAATAGGAAAGAGTTTTATTCTCAAAGATAATATAATTTTGCTGGTTGATCTCCACATAAAGTTCCACTGAGGACCCTGTAACTTTAAAATATCAATGCCCAATTATGCTAAGTGAAATCAGTCAGACAGAGAAAGACAAATACTGTATGAGATCACTTATATGTGGAATCTAAAAAATACAACAAACTAGTGAATATAACCAAAAAGAAGCAGACACAGAGAACAAACTAGCGGTTATCAATGAGGAGAGGGAAGGGGGAGGGGCAAGATACAGGTAGGGGAGTAAGAGGTACAAACTACTGGGTATAAAATAAGCTACAGGGAGATGTTGTACAACACAGGGAATATAGCCAATATTTTACAATATCTATAAATGGAGTATAACCTGTAAAAATTGTGAATCACTATATCGTACACCTGTAACATATAATATTGTATATCAACAATACTTCAATAAAAAATAAAATGATGAGGATACCTGAAAAATGAAATAAATAAATTAAATAAACTATCAAGGCCCAAGACCTTCCAGTAAAATTGAAAAATGTCTTATTCCTAAAAACATGCCATCATATGCTATTATAAATGACAGGCTGATTAAAACCTCAATGCAAACCTGATCAAATGCACCTTTTACATAGCTCACCACCAAGAGAGTTTAAAAGACCATTGTGGGCTAACACCAGGAAAGCAGAGAGAGTAAACCTAGCTGAGATCAGAAATGGGGAGATTTTTAACATCTTTTATTGAAATATAGTTGATTTACAATGTTGTGTTAGTTTCAGGTGTACAGTAAAGTGATTGAGATATATATATATATATGTATATATATACATATATATATGTATATATCCTTTTTTAACATTCTCTTCCATTATAAGTTATTCCAAGATATTGAATCGAGTTCTCTGTGCTATATAGGAGGTCCTTGTTGGTTATCTATTTTATATATAGCAGTGTGTATATTTTAATGTCAAACTCCTAATTTATCCCTCTACCCCCCTCCCCTTGGGTAATCTTAAGTTTGTTTTCTATGTCTGTGAGTCTATTTCTGTTTTGTTTAAAATTTTTATTGGAGTATAGTTGATTTACAGTGTTGTGTTAGTTTCAGGTGTACAGCAAAGTGAATCATTCTTTTTCAGATTCTTTTCCCATGTAGGTTATTACAGAATATTGAGTAGAGTTCCCTGTGCTAGACAGTATGAGAGACTTTGAACAGCTGAATAAATAAGAGCAAAATCTGTGAGGTCTTCCATTTTAAAGGCTCTAGGGGACCTGACTTTGTTCAGATGGGCCCTGCAGCATGAATGATATGCCTCTCAAGAAGTCTTCACCATCTGTACTCATGTATATTATCCTCCGATTTAGCCAGAGCCCAAGGGAAATGGCAGCATCAAGAAGAGACTCCCATCCATTGTGGAAGACGAGGAAGAGGAAGAGAGCCGGGAAGAGGAGGAGACTGCTTCCCTCTCCCCCATCTACACAAGGGGATCTTCCTCTTCCCGTAGCAAGAGGCCTGGAAGCAGTAAGAGCTATCTCGGCTTAAGCCTGAAGCAGCTGGCCTCGGGAACAGTGCCATTTCACTCACCTGTCAGAGTCTCCAGTTCCAATTCCCCCAAAAGCAAACAGGAAGCCGACGCCCCTAACCACGGTAAAAGAAAAGAGAAGAACTTGAAATTGCAACTTTCAACTTTGAACAATGCTGGACCCCCAGACCTCAGTCCAAGGTGAGAGTTCACATCATAGAATTCTTTCCGAGGTGAAACTGGCTGCCTTGTATTCAGACTAGTACCTGGCTAGTAAATGAGTCAGCCTTCTAGGCCTTTCTGCCATGCAGGTTCCTAGCCTCGATGCTTCAGCTTCCTTAAATTTTTGTGCGCCATTTTTGACTCTACGTGGAGGTGTATGCAAGATGAGAATAAATCATGTTAGTCACATTCTCAAAAGGGTCCATTACATGTTCCAAATTCTTTCTCTTCTCCCTTTATCCATTTAGCTCTACCTATTTTTATAGATGTATATTTCTACATTGTAATTTTATAACTTATAAATTTCTAATGAAAACAAAAGAGATGGAACAAAGTCCGTATTGTTATCCCCTCAGTATCTGATCTTACCAAAAGTTTCATGAAGCAATGAGTGGAAATTATGAAGGAAGTGAAGTGCTGGTCTTCATGTCCCATAGTATTTGCTTCATTATTGTGGACGACTGAACTTAGTTTTATTTCTGGTCCCTTCAGCCTGTAATATGGGATGGTTCTATTTTTTAATTTTAAAAAAATTCACTTTAGGATCAACTAAAAGTGATTGAAACACTGAAAAATTCTGACTCAGAAAATGTGAAAAGAGTAGGCTACGGTGTGTAACAGCTCAGTAAAAATAGACAAGAAAAAAACATATTGAGTGATTCCTAGTCTCATGTACTCGGCTAGGTAATTTTTCATTTACTATTACATTTAGTCTTTTCAGGAATCGTCTAAAGTAGCTTGTATTATCTCTACTATAAAGTTGTAAGAAGTGTTAAGTATTTTGAAGGTTACATATTTTGTCCAAAATCTCAGAAATTTGAGTTCTGAAATATAGATACAAATTCTGTTGTTCTGCTTATAAGGCAAGAGATGTTTCTGATATACTACATATTTAGTTAGTCATTTGAAGAACACAACTTATCCATTTAGAGAAAATATTAAGGGGAAAATAAGCAAAACAGGGTTAATGATAAGTAGGTGGATATTAAATGTTCAGGAATTCAGTTGGAGATGGTAATTTGAAAACATCCCTTAACTCTTCTCCGTCCTAAAATTTCTCTAAAATGAAAAATACTAAATTATAAAAAAGGGGGAAAATGTATCAGAGCTGGAAAAGAAATTTTCATGTACAACTTATTCTACACTTATGAAAAAACATATTTTATTTTATATCTAGAAAAAGATTTTGAGAACACACCAAGATGTTAAGGGTAGTGGTGAATGACAGTTGATTCTTCTTTTCAGATTTTTGCTACCTTTATGTTTACATTTTCTACAATAAATTCATCTTTTTTTAAAATAATGAGTGTGTTAGATATTATTTACCAAGGAAAGAAGATTAGCTAGAGTCCTAATAGTCATTTAAATATAATTCCTCAACTCTCACTTCAGAGTTTTGTCCACGTCCAGAGCAAAGATGTTTTCAAAGTTATTTTCTGCAATTCTGTAAACATTACGTTAAAACTCTTTAATTCTGGATAGAGTAGTGAATTAATATAAATTTAGATAAGAGAACATCTGTAGCTTAAGGTTTTGAATCTGAGAATAAATGAGTCTAAGATCTATAGCATTGCTGTTCAATAGAAATGTAGCATGAGCTAAAATTGTGAGCTACATGAGTAATTTTAAATGTTCCAGTAGCCACATCTTTAAAAAGTAAACACACACACGTGGAATTATTTAATAATAATTTTAATAAGATATTTTATGTGACTCAATATGCCCCAAATACTAGCATTTCAAATGTGAACAATGTAAAAAATTTCTAATTAAATAACTTACATTTTTTACTAAAATCTTCAAAATCCAGTGTGTATTTTATAGTTACAGCACATCTCTTTTTGCACATTTCAGGTGCTCAATGGCCGTATAAGGCTAATGGCTACCATATTGGATAGCCCAGCTCTAGAGTGTCTAGAATTTCGAAATTTAACACACGATTTTTCAAGTCTTCTAGGAATACTGGAACCCATGGATATAAATGCACAACTAGCCAATGCTTGTTATTTTAAACAGGGTTGTTGATGGAATTGAAGATGGAAACTGTAGTGAGGAAAGCCAGTCTTTTGACTTTGGCTCTGAACGAGTCAGACCGGAGCCCCGAATTTCTCCTCCTCTTGGAGGTAAGCTCTATATTTAGTCTTCTCTCAAGGGGTGATATGTCTTTACAACTTGTAATGTTTGGTATAGGCACTTTTTTGCCTTCCCATTCTCGGGGTATTCTCCATGTGATGGAACTTAACCAAAGCCACAAAGTAATTTGACTTGAGTCTGTGCCACCTCCAAGTTATTAAGATAGCGTTTGTAATGGTTCCTCTATCCAGGCTCGACACCCTGCAGCTTACCAGCCCAGGTAAATGGTGTGTCAGGAGGAGACTCAAATTTCTGCTCTTCATCAGAGGGTAACCATGTTTTCCTATTATAAATGCAGACTAATCCACAGAAACAACATTACCCAAAGGAAATGCTGTGTTGGGTGTAGACTGTAGGAACATTGGTTATACTTAACCAATTTATTGGGTAAGTGGTTACATACTTGCAGTTTGCCAGGGATAAATATCTTCAGAAGTATGTAAGAATATCGGAAATGATGGGGAATTATATGAAGTACTACCCTCTAGGGATGGTGAATTAACGTAAAGTACCCCCAAACCTAGCCCAGGCTCCTCTCTCTCCATTTCATTCTTGAGTTCATTGCCCACAAAAGAATTTGTCAGCATGATGAAGGCCAGAAATGACAACTTCTAAAAGAAGACGCACCTGTAGTTGATAGAGAATAATGAACATAGGTGATCCCAAACAGTCACCAGATGCAAGGCAGATCCTTGTGTCAGGATCTCCTGCTAATTGGTGAATCCTTCCATGGGCAAAGCCAAGCCCAGTAAAGACTTCTGAATGTACAGCTCTGGGGGTATGTCTCCATTTGGTAGAATACCAGTCTTCCATCTCAATCAACAGTTCTTCTCAGCACTCATCTGGGAAGATGGAAGAGTAAGACTCCATAGTAGGACAATGGTGGGAGGTAGGAAGGTGAGGAGAGGAATGCAGATGTTAGTCAACAATCATGATTCATCCATGTAATGGACTTATATCTGCTCTGAGCAAGAAGCACAGAAATCATAGTTCTAGTCAACCAGATGTGAGCATTTGCTATGGAAGCTGATGGTGGGTCCCAATAGGAAGTTTTCCTTGTTGGCTCACAGGACGTCATCATGCCATCCACCTAGTATTTCTGGTCCTGCCACCCCCCTTAGCCTCCTCTTCTCCCTTTTCCCAACATCTACCCCAATACTCATCCATTCAAGCAACAAATATTCTTGACTTTACCTCCTAAATATCTCTCAGTTATGTCTGAGACTTTCTATCCTTCCTTCTACCACCCTTTTCCCTGCCACATTCACTCTTGCCTGCAGTGCTTCCAAAGTCACTTCTCTGTTTTCACACTGTTCTCCATACAGAGTGAACTTTTAAAAAAATACAAATTTATTCTTATTACGCTATTCCTATGCTTAAAATCCTGAGATGGATTCCTACTGCCCTTAGTATGAAATCCACACCTATTGCATAATTGCTTTTTTTAAAAAATAAATTTATTTATTTATTATTTTGGCTGCATTGGGTCTTCATTGCTGTGCGCAGGCTTTCTCTAGTTGCAGTGAGAGGGGGCTACTTTTCAATGCAGTACTCGGGCTTCTCATTAGGGTGGCTTCTCTTGCTGCAGAGCACAGGCTCTAAGCACGGGGGCTACAGTAGTTGTGACGCACGGGCTTAGTTGCTCCATGGCATGTGGGATCTTCCCAGACCAGGGCTCGAACCTGTGTCCCCTGCATTGGCAGGCAGATTCTTAACCACTGCACCACCAGAGAAGCCCCATAATTGCTTTTTCAATGTCTCTTTTCCCAGCTAGACTCAAAGCCCCATGAAGGTCAATATATTTTCTTTATTTCTGTCTCATCTAAAGGAGGCTTAGCCTGTTGTAGGTGATCTCTTATCATTCATTGAATGAATAGATTAACTTTGAAAAATATCTCAGCAAAAGGAACTTTTACTACTCTGACACTTGATTGTTTTGAGCGACTTTTTTCTCCCACAGGCAAATTTTCTACACATAATTGACCAGAATTAGGATAGTCATCATGATATATATATATATATACGACATATATAGATATAGATACCTCTGTATATCAAATCCTTTCCACTCTAGCTAGCAATGATTCATCTGTGCTTCTGCTCCTGACAGATATGAAATGTATTTGTAAAAGTAAGGTAGAGAAAAAGTGGAGATGAGAGACCCGGGAAACGGGAGAAATCACCTTTTAGAGCAACATTGGAAGAGACAGAAAGCCTGCAGTGGGGATGAGCAGCTTTAATAGAGGTCGGAGGAAAATGCTCTCATGGGTACAGGACTCAAAATCTGGAAAGGGAAGAGAGGAGAAAAGAACATCTCTTTTCTATGGCTTGGACACTGGCTGTGATATATTTTTGGAAAATGGTCAAAGAAGAGAACATGTGCCATTTGGGCACATGGTAGGACTGTGTTCAGGAGAGGGGGAAGGTGGCCATGGACACATCCAGTAAGTGTGGCCACAGTCACCACCATGCTGTGTGCCTAGTTTCAAAGAGCTCACCAGGTGCCATCCAGAGGAGAACTAGGGAGACAGAAGCTACAGTGCACCGACATCAGGAAAGGTTGAAGGTAGCTTGGGCTTCCTTCCTTGTTCTAACTGCCCCAGTCCTGAAATATGAGGTTTATTCCTGAAGGACTCATTCTGCGTGTGTGTCACTTTCCAGACCCAGAGATTGGAGCTGCTGTCCTCTTCATCAAAGCAGAGGAGACCAAGCAGCAGATAAACAAACTCAACAGCGAGGTATGGAGCTTTGCCTTTCTCTGGTCATGTTGGAGTGGTGAGAGGGGAAAGAAATCCTACTCACCAGCAGAAGTGGTATAATATAGTCATGATGAATATGTGCTCTGGTGTCTGGTGACAAATATGGATGAATTCCCACTCAGCCTCATGTGACTATTAGTCACTTACCTTCTCTCAAGCTCTATTTCCCCATGGGTAGCAAAGAGATAGTAGTCATCCCCACCTTATGGCCCGTTTGTGAAATTAAATGAAATAACCTAGGTAAATTATTTAACCTACAGGAAACACTAACTAAATGATTATTATAATTGGTGTCATAAATGTATTGATACTTGGTTTAATTGGTGCTTTGTCACTTTTTTCAAGTACTTTAATTTTTAATGAGTTAAAGCAAGATCATTTGTCCAATCAAAAGTAATGAATCAGAGTAACCAAATGGCCTGAAACTCTATTCTTTTCTCTGGCCTGTATTTGCTGTGTAACTTTGAGCACTTTAGCTCTTTAGATCTTACCATCTCTCCGTGTAAAATAAGGTTATTTCTTAAAAAACTTTATTGAGGTATACTGTACGTATCATAAAATTCACCTATTTCAAGTGTATAGTTTAATGATTTTTACTATCTTTATTGAGTGGTTCAACCATCCCCACCTGAGTTTTAGAGTATTTTTCCTCCCTAAAAAGATCTCTCACACCCATTTATGATTAATCTCTGTTCCCACATCTAGCCCTAGGCAACCACTTATCTACTTTCTGTTTCTATAAATTTGTCTTTTCTGTATGTCTCATATAAATAGAGAAGGTAATTTCTGAATCAGTCTCTTAATTTGGGTGTCCCCCTAAAATTAAATTTTTTTAAAAAATAGATTTTGAGACAATGATTTGGATGCAGATAGTTTCTTTGGGAGGTGATCCAGGAAGCAAGATGAAGGAGCAAAGGAATAAGACAGGAAAGAAAGGAAAACAAGTAAATAAGTGTGTGTTAATGAGATCATTCACTCTGTAGGCAATTGGGGCTTGATCCTGCTCGGGGGTGGCCACTGAGAGACTGGGTAGGGCAACTCAGAATTGTTCTTCCATGAGACAAGTAAAAGGAGTTGAGGGTGGCTCCTGAGAGGTTACCTTCAGGCTTAGCTGCAGAAGACGCTAGGAGGATCCTTCAGACAGGAATATGCAGGAAGACCCAGCTGTCTGTGGTGAACTTCCAGGTAGACCTAGGCCAAGTTCAGTGAGCAGACACAGACAGGGTAATAGGGCTGAAGTTTTAGATTCTCTGATGAGGTCTTGATGGAAAATGTAACCAACTGATGATATTGATGAGATTTGAAAAAAATGAAATTCACGTAATCATAATTGGTTTCCAATTACCTGTAATAATGGAAAACTGGGCAGCTTGTCACAAAGTCTATAGGGTTCTTTTGTTAATAAATTTATTTATTTCATTTATCTTATTTTTGGCTGTGTTGGGTCTTCGTTGCTGCGTGTGGGCTTTCTCTACTTGCTGCGAGCAGGGGCTACTCTTCGTTGAGGTGCGTGGGCTTCTCATCGTGGTGGCTTCTCTTGTTGCAGAGCACAGGCTCTAGGCGCACGGACTTCAGTAGTTGTGGCTCGTGGACTCCAGAGCACAGGCTCAGTAGTTGTGGCGCACGGGCTTAGCTGCTCCGCCGCATGTGGGATCTTCCCGAACCAGGGCTCAAACCCGTGTCCCCTGCATTGGCAGGCAGATTCTTAACCACTGCACCACCAGGGAAGCTCAAGTCTATAGGTTTTTGTTCAATGTGTGTTCCATCAGCTTAGTGAAGATTTGTGCTTTACTGCCCTCTCTCATTCGGAGTCTACACTTTCTGGAAGTGAGATGGTTGCCAACAAGAAGTAAGAGGGCCAAAGGGCAGACTAACAAAATCGGAAAAGAAAAACTAGCTGGATTGAAACTGCTTAAATCATGAGGACTTGGCCATATGTGAGATCACACAAATAATCTCATTAAAAATACACCAAAAAAAAATACACAGAAGAACAAAAAGAAAACAAACTAAACACTCTTTTGGGCACCTGGACATCAACTTTTGTGTGTGTGTGGTTTAAGAGTGCTTTATTATTGTGGGGTTTTTTGTTGTTGGGTTTTTTTTTTTTTTTTGGATAGCAACTTTTTATTAAACAATTTTCTTTAAGATACTGTTCTCAGATAAAATCACACATTAATAACATTTGAATTATCAATATTTTCCTTCACATTTGAGTTTATTTAATGGTTTTAGGAACTGACTGACCAATATCTTAGCTGAAACACAGAAGTTAGTAATTAGTTTGGGGGAAAAAATGTGTTGGTATCTTCAATGTTCACCTTCCCTAAGTTCAGGTTTTTCCTCTATTAAATGGTAATGATAAAATCTGCCATAGAGGAGCGTGGTAAGGACTTAATACCATATGTAAAGCACCAAACATGGTGGTCAAATGCTCATTCTCTCCTCATACAAGGTCATGCTTCTAGTCAACAAATGTGACTCTCAAGTTAGTCCCCCCTGCTACCCAGCAGTGCCCCATGCAGAGTAACAGGAGAGAGAATTAGTCAACGCATATGGAATAAAATGAAAATGAATGGACTTAAGGGAAACATATTTGATCATGAAAATGAGACTGCTTTCACCTGAGACTTCCTTTTGCTATGAAGGCACTCACTATAAAATTAGAATAGGGACTTCCCTGGTGGCACAGTGGTTAAGAATCTGCCTGCCAGTGCAGGGGACATGGGTTTGAGCCCTGGTCTGGGAAGATGCCACTGAGCAACTAAGCCTGTGGGCCACAACTACTGAGCCTGCCTGCCACAATTACTGAAGCCCACGCACCTAGAGCTCATGCTCCGCAACAAGAGAAGCCACTGCAATGAGAAGCCCATGCACCACAAGGAAGAGTAGCCCCTGCTCACCGCAACTAGAGAAAGCCACGCGCAGCAACGAAGACCCAATGCAGCCAAAAATAAATAAATATATTTATTTTTTTAAATTACAATAAAAAATGATAGGGTAAAAAATTTACATTTCAGTGCATCTTATTTTAACTAAATAATTTGATGTAAAAGTGTCACCGATTTACTGTAAAGAACACTTATTCTGTAATACTTAAGTTGATTTAAGGGCAAGGAGACCCAGTATGCCAGTTAACAATGCTTAACCATTATTTGACATTACACTAAACGTTTAAGTGGTAAAATGATATTAAAACTAGGCAAAAGACAACCTGCCAAACTTAACAGAAAGGTAATCACAGACAAATCTTCAATTTCAAAGTGAGAAAATGCGGTGGCTTGTTAAATCATCCTTAGCAGAGTGCACTTTGGCTGGAGTGCTCTAATTGCCACTTGTTAACATTTTATTTTGTAGGTACATAAAGGAGCCAGTTAATATTAGGCCATTTTATTCCAACTTGAGTCTTAACTATATTAAGGAGAATGAAAATGTTTCATGTATATAATACATGCCTAAACAAAAATATAAATGAGTTTTGTAGAAACATATTGACTTTTCTGAGAGAGAAGTCTGGCTTCTCATACTATTTATTAACTCCATTTTTAAAACAACTTTATTGAGGTATAATTAATGTGTCATAGAATTCATCCTTTTAAATTGTACACCTCGGGACTTCCCTGGCTGTCCAATGGTTATGACTCTGTGCTTGTATGGCAGGGAGCGCGGGTTCGATCCCTGGTCAGGGAACTAAGATCCCGCAAGCCAGACAGCACAGCCAAAATTAATTAATTAATTAATTAATTAAAGCCTACACTTGAGGGCTTTTAGTATATTCCTAGACTTGTGCATGCATCACCATAATAAATTTTAGAACATTTTGTTACCCCACAAAGAAGCTTTGCACCACACAGCCATCACCCCTAATGCCAGTGGCTCCCCATCTTCAGCCCCAGGCAACCACTAAGCTACACTATATGCCTGTAGATTTACCCACTCAGGCCATTTTATATAAATGGAATCATACAATATGGTCCTTTGTGACTGGCTTTTTTCACTGAGTGTAATATTTTCGAGGTTTTCATCTCACATTGTTGCATACCAGTACTTTATTCCTTTTTACTGCCAAGTAATATTTCATTATATAGATCTAGCACATTTTGTTTATTCATTCATCATTTGATGGGCATTTGTGTTGTAACCACTTTTTGGCTAATATGAACAATGCTACTATGAACTTTCATAAAACATTCACGCAAGATTTTGTGTGCACATGTTTTAATTTCTCCTGAGTAAAGAAGAATGGCTGGTAACCCTATGTGTAAACATTTGAGGAACTGCCAGGCTGTTTCCCAAAGCAGCAGAAGAATTTTACATTTAGCAGCATATGAAGGTTCCAACCTCTCCACTTTCTCACCAACAATTTTTATTTGTTATTATCTGATTTTTTTATATAACCGTTCTTGTGTGCATAAAGTGGTATCTCATGTGGTTTCCATTTGCATTTCCCTGATAGCTAATAATTTGAGCATCTTTTCATGTGTTATTGGCCATTTGTATGTCTTTGGAGAACTGTCAGTTTAGATCTTCTGTCCATTTTTAAATTAGGTTGTCTGTTTATTACTGAGTTGTGAGTGTTCTTTATATATTCTAGATAACAAGTTATGATGGATGTACAGTTTTCTTCTCACATTCTTTAAGTTGCCCTTTAATTTTCTTAATGTTTTTCTATAAAGCACAATTTGGTGATATCCAATTTATCTCCTTTTTCTTTTGTTCTTTGTGATTTTGAGGTCACATCTAAGAAACCATTGCCTATCCCAAGGTCATTAAGATTTATTCCTCTGTCTTATTCTAAAGGTTTTATAGTGTGAGCTCTTACATTTAGGTCTTTGGTATATTTTGAGTTAATTTTTGTATATGGGTGATGTATGGGTCCAATTTTACTTAATTTTTTTGTGTGGATGTCTAGTGATCACATCACCATTTATTAAAAACACTGTTTTCCCCACTGAATTGTCTTTGTACTCTTCTGACACTCAACTTGCCATTGATATGAGGGTTTATTTCTGGACTCTCAATTCTATTCTATTGCTCTATGTGTCTATCCATATCTTTCTAAATTTCTTTCAACAATATTTTGTAGTTTTCAGTGTACAAGTCTTGCACTTCCTTGGTTAAATGTATTCCTAAGAGTTCTAATACTTTTTTATCATCTTTATTGGAGTATAATAGCTTTACAATGGTGTGTTATATTCTGCTGTACAACAAAGTGAATCAGCTATACATATACATATATCCCCATATCTTCTCCCTCTTGTATCTCCCTCCCACCCTCCCTATCCCACCCCTCTAGGTGGTCACAAAGCACCAAGCTGATCTCCCTGTGCTATGTGGCTGCTTCCCACTAGCTATCTATTTTACATTTGGTAGTGTATATATGTCCATGCCACTCTCTCACTCCGTTCCAGCTTACTGTTCCCCCTCCCCGTGTCCTCAAGTCCATTCTCTACGTCTGCGTCTTTATTCTTGTCCTGCCCCTAGGTTCTTCAGAATCTTTTTTTTTAGATTCCATATATATGTGTTAGCATACAGTATTTGTTTTTCTATTTCTGACTTACTTCACTCTGTATGACAGTCTCTAGGTCCATCCACCTCACTACAAATAACTCAATTTCGCTTCTTTTTATGGCTGAGTAATATTCCATTGTATATATGTGCCACATCTTCTTCTTTTTTTTTTTTTTTGAGGTACACAGGCCTCTCACTGTTGTGGCCTCTCCCGTTGCGGAGCACACGCTCCGGACGCGCAGGCTCAGCGGCCATGGCTCACGGGCCCAGCCGCTCCGTGGCATGTGGGATCTTCCCAGACCGGGGCACAAACCCATGTCCCCTGCATCAGCAGGCGGACTCTCAACCACTGCACCACCAGGGAAGCCCCGCCACATCTTTATCCATTCATCTGTTGATGGACACTTAAGCTGCTTCCATGTTCTGGCTATTGTAAATACAGCTGCAATAAACATTGTGGTACATGACTCTTTGAATTATGGTTTTCTCAGGGTATATGCCCAGTAGTGGGATTGCTGGGTCGTATGGTAGTTCTATTTTTAGTTTTTTAAGGAACCTCCATACTGTTCTCCATAGTGGCTGTATCAATATACATTCCCACCAACAGTGCAGAGGGTTCCCTTTTTTCCACACCCTCTCCAGCATTTACTGTTTGTAGATTTATGGTAGTTCTATTTTTAGTTTTTTAAGGGAGTTCTAATGTTTTTGATGCTATTGTAAATGAAATTGTTTTCTTAATTTATTTTTGGATTGTTCACTTATAGTGTACGGAAATACACCTGATTTTTGCTTGCTCATCTTGTATCCTGCAACTTTACCAAACATTTTAAATAGTGCTAATAATTTGGGAGTGGGTTTTTTGGAAATTTTTTATATTAGATCATGCCATCTAGAAGTAGAGATAGTTTTATTTCTCCTTTTCCAATTTAAATGCCTTTTATTACCTTTTCTTCCCTAATTGCCTTGGCTAGAACTTCCAGTACTTCACTGAATAGAAATGGAAAGAAATATCCCTCTCTTGTGCCTCCCCTTGGGAAGGAAGTCTTTGTCTTTCACCATTGAATATGATGTTAACTGTGTGTATTTCATAAATTCCCTTTTTCATGTTGAGAGAGTACCCTTGTATCCCTGATTTGTTGAGTGTTTTTATCACAAGGGGATGTTAAATTTTGTCAAATGCTTTTTCTTGCACCTATTGAGATGACAATGTGTTTGTTTGTTTTTTGTCCTTTATTCTACCAATATGGTATATTATGTTAATTAATGATTTGGGGATGGCAAACTAAACTTGCATTCTTAAAATAAATCCCCCTGGTCATGGTGTAGAATCCCTTTTAAATATTGCTGGATTCAATTTGGTAGTATTTTTTTGAGGATTTTTGCCATCTATATTCATAAATTACTGGTCTACAGTTTTCTTTTTCTTGTGATATCTTTGTCTGGTTTTCATGTGAGAGTAATATTGGTCTCATAAAATGAGTTGAGAAGTGTTCCCTCCTCTTCTATATTTTTAAATAGTTTGTGAAGAATTGCTATTAATGCTCGCTTAAAGGTCTGGTGAAGCCATCTGGTCCTGGGCTTTTCTTTGTGGAAAGTTTTTTGATTACTAATTTAATCACTTTACTTTTATGGGTCTATTTAGATATTCTATTTCTTCTTGAGTCAGTTTTGGTAGTTTACGTCTCTGTAGAAATTTGTCAAATTCATCTGTTATCTTACTTGTTGACCTATAGCGTTCAAAGTATTTCCTTATGATTCTTTTTTTTTTTTTTCCTTATGATTCTTTTCATTTCTGTAATGTTGGTAGTAATGTCTCCTCTTTCATTCCTGATTTTAGTAATTTGAGTCATCTCTCTTTTTATTTAGGTGAAGCTTTGTCAATTTTGTTGATATTTTCAAAAAAACAGCTTTTGGTTTTGATCATTTTTCTTCATTTTTATTCTCTATTTTCATTGTTTTCTGCTCTAATCCTCATTATTTCCTTCTTCCTGCTTCCTTTGAATTTAGTTCACTTTTCTTTTTCCAGTGCCTTAAGGTGAAGTTGATTTTATATCTTTCTTCTTTTTCAATAGGCATTACCATAAATTTCTCCCTAAGCACTGCTTTAACTACATCCCATAAACTTGAGTATGTTGTGTTTTCATTTTCATTTATCTCAAATTATTTTTTAATTTCTCCTGTGATTTCTTCTTTGACCTATTGCTTATTTAGTAATGTGTGATTTAATGTCCACATACTTGAGAATTTCCCAATTTTCTTTATTACTAATTTCTAATTTCATTCCATTATATTTGAAGAACACACTTTGTATGATTTTAATCCTGTTACGTTTATTTAGGTTTACTTAATGGCATAGCATATGGTCTTTCCTGGAGAATGTTCTGTGTGCACTTGAGAAGACTGTGTATTCTGCTGTTGTTGGGTGAATATTCTATAGATGTCTGTTATGTCTATGACTATAGGTCTGTGACGTTCAAGTTTTCTATTTCCTTGTTGAGCTGCCCAGTTGTTCTATTTATTATTAAAAATGAGATATTGCAGTCTCTAACTACTATTACTGATTGTCTATTTCTCCCTTCAATTTTGACTTTTTTTGCTTCATGTATTTAGGGCTCTGTTGTTATATATATATATATATATATATATATATATATATATATATATAATTGTTATCATTTCCTGTAAAGTTGACCACCTGTTTTACCAAATGTTTCTTCTTTATCTCTAGTAAAATTTTTAAGTCTATTTTGTCTGATATTAGTATAGCTTTTCCAGCTTTCTTATGGTTGCTGTTTGCATGATATCTTTTTTCATCCTTCTTCTTTTAACCTACTTGTATATTTGACTCTAATGTGTGTCTTCTGTTGACAGCTTATAGATGTCTTGATTTTTTTTATTCAATCTATCAATATTTGCCTTTTGATTAGATGGCTTAATTCATTCATATTTAATATTATTGATATAGTTTGATTTACATCTTCTATTTTACTTTTTATTTTCTATTTATCTCCTGTTTGCTTGTTTTCACTTACTAATTGTGGGCTTCTTACATTATCAAATATTCTTTTTTAAGATAAGTTCAAAACACTTATGATGGTTACTTAATAAAACAGGATTACATAGACCAAGGGGTAGACGTTCCTCACTTACTTTATATAATTCCAGAAACATATATAATACTTGAACATTTTTGTTCTTTTTCAGATGATTTAAAATAAAACTTAGAGAATAATTCCTCTGTGGTTAAATACATCTGGTATATTTTACTTAAAATTAACTCATATTCTTAGAGATGAACATTAGTCATTAGCATACTAAGACTCTATGAATTCTTGCAGTAAAGAAACAAAATTAAGTTATTTTTAGCCTGCACCGACCAAATGCATTTGCTTATGGATCACTTTAATGACAAAATAACTGTGAACATTTTGTCTTGCATTAGCATACCTTGGAATAATATGAAAAGCACTGAACTAAGGAAAAAGCCTCTTTCAGATGTTATCCAAAATTCTCACCTTCCTTTTTTACTTTATCCTATTCTGAGTTTGGTTTCGCCCCATTTTATATACTAAGGTGTATTCACATTCTTATTTTGGGTCTCTTTTTCATGTTCCCAGAACATTCTTGATTTTTGTTTTTGCATCTGCTTAAAGTTCACTTCAAGTACAGTCTTTACCAATTGATTTCTATAAAGGTTTGTACTTCTCATATGTTGCCCAAAACATATATGTGGATATACACATATATTAACAGAGAGTGAGTGAGAGAGAGAGAGAGAGATTTATTATAAGGAATTGGGCCATGCAGTTAGGAAGCTGAGGAGTCACAGTTCTGCAGTTGGCAAACTAGAGACACAGGAGAGCTGATGATGTAGTTCCAGGTCCAATCCAAAGGTCTGAAAACCAGTAGTATAAGTCTGTAAGTCCTGGTCCAAAAGTCAGCAGTCTCAAGACCCGAGAAGAGCTTATGTTTCAGTTTGAATCTGAAGGCAGGAGGAGACTGACGTACCAGATCAATAGTCAGGCAGGAGGAGTTCCCTCTTAGACTTTTTGTTCTATTCAGGTCTTCAATTGATTGAAGGAGGCCCACATACATTAGGGACAATCTGCTTTACTCAGTGTACTGATTCAAATGTTAATCTCATCCAGAAACAGCTTCACAGACACACCCAGAACAACGTTTGACCAAATGTCTGGGCACCCCATGGCCCAGTCACATTGGTAAATAAAAACCGTCACATCCACAAAATACCTTCTGTTTGTCAGACCAGTGGCTTTATTTCCAGTTTAAATTATTGGCCTGTTTCAATGTTCAAGCTGCTTTGGTGGGAATAATCCTTTTCCTTCTAATTTTTAAAAAAATATTCCCCTATGGCCAAGATGTTGTGGTTCTTTTAATGAGACAAAATTAAACATTTTCTCAAACTCCAGAATTTAGAAAGTGACTTTTACCTTTTATAACTTCATATATTGTAAGTTATACATATATGTGAGCAGAACCAAAATTTGGGGAAGACCAGCTCTATTCTTGACACCACTACTTTGCTGGGAATCTCACTGAGTGATTTGGAGCCCTTTGTTTCATTGACACATTAGCATACTGTTAAGAGATTTGAGAAATCTACGCATATCAACTTGGCCTCTAGCATGTTAGAGTCCAAGTTCTTGTTGCTGTGGAGACTGACAGAAAAGCATCTCCTTTTCCGACACGATTGTGTTTGCATCACATTTCATAATTGGATCATAGATCATGTTCTTTAAAAATAGCTATTCCAGTTATCTCCCTAGATCCACTATTTTCCTAAGGCTTTAAAGCATCATTTTATAATAGTCACTAAGAATATACATCCAATTTCAAATAGTGTTTTGTAACATCGACATCCTTTAACTTGTTTTAATATCTTTTAAATTTCTCATTTGCAACTTCCTCAAAAAAGTCTAGTAACTTTCTCTGAAATATTGAAGAGTCTCATTATTCTCAGATAGGCATTGTTACAGGGTAAAGTATACTGAGGTAAAAAACAAACTCCAAATCTCATTGGTTCAAATTTATTTCTTGTTCAACCAACGCCTAATATTAGTTAGCTCGAGGGGGCACCACTACCTGGAATGTCATTGATTAGCTATGTTCCATTTGAAGAGCAGAGCACAGACAATTGTTTTGGCTCAAAAGATATACACATCATTTCTGTTTATATTTCATTAACTAGAACTAATTCCATTGATACAATTAATTTCAAGAGATAAAAAGTATAATTTTCTGTGTACTCCAGAAGTAACAGAAAACTAAATACTAGTAAGCACTAGTAATATCTACCACAGCACCCAAACATTAATAGGAAAATTTTGTCTCCTCTTTCCTTTGCTTAAGATTGAGTGCCAATATATCCCCAATTAAATGTGTCATACAATAACCAAGCAAACACATACAGGTAATGAAATGTTTTCTGCCGCAAAACAGAGAATCTCAGTTGTTTTCTAGGTTATATTTGAGAAAGCTACCAGATAAGTTTTAAATTTGTGTCACTAGATCAGTGAAGGCTCTTTCAGTCAAATAAATAGAATAGTAATAACAGGTTGTTCTTTAATTAAGAGTTGCTTTACTTAGATAAACAACAAGGACCTACTATGCAGCACAGGGAACTAAATTCAATATCTTGTAATAACCTATAATGGAAAAGAATCTGAAAAAGATTATATAAATATATATGTATGTATAACTGAATCACTTTGCTGTACACCTGAGACTAACACAACATTGCAAATCAACTATACTTCAATTAAAAGAAAGAGTTGCTTTACTACTTTCCTAAATGGCTATGAAAACTCAGGGTTCTATCAGAAATTCACACAAGGAAACCTACATGAGTAATACCCTATGGTAAAGTTATTCTTCAGTCCTCTGAATTGGTGTTATCATTATATCTTTTCATCGACAGTTGATTCAACTGAAACACACTGATAGAATTGCCAGACCATCCCAATATCTGACTGTACAGTCTCTTTTCTTCCTCATCATGATCATGAATAGTACTTGACCATCAATTCTCGAAAGCAAGACATAAGCAAAGGCTATATACTTCACTTTTTGACATAGAAAAACAAAGTCCATTTAAACTGCTGGCAAAACCATTATGCTTTTCTATTTTAATACATATGTGTTGTTGATATTAGTCTTGCATTTTGTGGACACAGGTTTCTAAACTGGAATATATCCAACTAATTAATGATTTGTAGGACACTTTTTGATTATTTTCCAGTTCTCAAGCCTCTATGCATAGGCAGATTTGTAGCTCTCATGAGAGTTTTACTGATAATAAATAAGTAGATTAATTAAAATAAACCCTCAAGAATAGTGAGGCTCTCTCAAAAGAAAAAAAAAAATACGCCACTCAAAAGCTTGTCCTGGGGCGTCCCTGGTGGCGCGGTGGTTGGGAGTCTGCCTGCCAATGCAGGGGACATGGGTTCGGGCCCTGGTCCGGGAGGATCCCACATGCCGTGGAGCGGCTAGGCCCGTGCGCCACAACTGCTGGGCCTGCACTCTAGAGCCTGCCAGCCGCAACTGCTGAGCCCATGTGCCACAACTGCTGGGGCCCACGTGCCTAGAGCCCATGCTCCGCAACAAGTCACTGCTACTAGAGAAAGTCCCCCCACAGCAGCGAAGACCCAATGCAGCCTAAAATAAAATTTTAAAAAAAGCTTGTCCTGTGAGGTGTAGATTTTAAATGCATGTAACTTTTGGAGATCAACTATTTTTGTCCTCTTTGCCTGGGAGTATTTATATATGGGCCTCTTCTCATCTTTGAATAGAGGGACTAAATGGATATGACAGTTATGTGTCCAAGTGAGACCAATGCCACATTCCAAATGAGCAATTTGCGATGAGTTGAATAAAAGGAGTATTTACAGGAGTTAGTAGAGTGTAGGGAAACCACAAAGGATGGAACAGCCCTTCCCACTCTGGGGCAGTGTCAACAGACGTTCACTACCACTCCTTGGTCTGTGGGGCCAGAGTAGAGAATGATGACAGAATCTTGAGTCAGAGAAAGCTGGATGGAGAAAGCTACGTGACAGGAGCCATGATCTTTCGTTGGTACTTTCTGTGACCTGCCCACCTCAACCCTGCAGGGAAGTAGCCAGAGGAGCACATGCCCTGACCTCCCTCTCCTGCCTCCCTCTGAGTTGATGGTGTTTTTCAATGGTCAAACCCAGCCAGAAGCCAATGAGCCTATTGATGGAGATCATACAAGCCAGCCTCCAAGGGACAGAGTTGGTTGGAAAGTGGATCTATTTTAGAGATACAAATGGAAATATTTAGTAAAATGAGTTACTATGTATACAAACAAGTATAGGAAAATTCAAAGGAAATTAAACCATTGGTTATTAATTATTCATTCCTAGAAATTAGCCAGTTGATGGTAGCTAGTTATTAACTGCCCAACTAACTGATAGTTTCAGAATTACTGGTTATTTTTTAAAAACGGACAAGGGTAATCAACCCCATACCTCCTAAAAGTTTGTAAGTTGATGCAATCTTTCAAAAACATTTAGCTCTGCCATTTTTCATTTCATCGTTAGGAAAATTAAGTTCAATAATTAATCCAATCCAACAACTACGAATGACGTTGGAACTTTTTTTTAGGATCCTAGAGTTGGAAAGGTTGGCTGAAGCCTTTTTCTTTCCTATCCTCTCCCTGCTAACATGAATTTCCCTTTTTTAAAAATGAGAACACCACAGATCTTTCAAAAGGGCTCCAATTCCTTTAACATCCATTCTACCTCCAATCTCCTGTGAATCTCCTTGACTCTTCCACAATGAATCCCATTTCCAAAGTCCCTTTTCTGCACTTCAACACCTGCTTTCCAACCTTGCCATTCAGCATTTGGTTTTATAAAGTTTTATATTATTTTCATGTGCACATTTCTTCCTTCCCCCAAATAGAGCACACGACTCCTAAAAACTTGGATTACATCACCAAAAAAATTCTGTGAGTTGCCTCAAAATTATTCTTGTTATTTTTAAAGTATTCATACTTTACTGAAGTGCAATAGAGAATGCTCCGTATCTCAAGTAACTCAATGTTCAGAACTAGAAAATAAATAAACATGAACCTGGGGAGGCTTGGATTTTTTCCAATCTTCTTACTAGAGAACAATAAGGCACCTAGAGAAATGAGGACGAACACTTTCCATTCACTTGTGCACAATTAGAAATGAACACAGGGCTTCCCTGGTGGCGCAGTGGTTGAGAGTCCACCTGCCGATGCAGGGGACACGGGTTCATACCCCGGTCTGGGAAGATCCCACATGCCGTGGAGCAGCTGGGCCCGTGAGCCATGGCCGCTGAGCCTGCGCGTCCGGAGCCTGTGCTCCGCAACGGGAGAGGCCACAACAGTGAGAGGCCCACATACCGCAAAAAAAAGTAAAATAAAATAAAGGGTAAAAGAATTGTCCTGAAACAAATAATTATGCAACTTTACCTTCATACTGTTATAGTTTCATAATGTGGTAGAATCATGAAATCTGAGAATTGAGAGCTATCTTAGAGGACACCTACTCTGACTTTTCACCCAATGTGAGAATTTTCTTTCTGAGGTTACTGGCAAGAAATTATTTTACCTGAATATTTTCTGTAGTAAGAATCTCACCATGCTCTAGAGAAATCTATGGCAATGCTTCCCAGATCTGGTTGTTCCTTCAAATTCTCTGGGAATATATTTTTTACATGATTATAAATATGTTTAATAAATTAATATGTAAAATAATGAATAAATATTTTTAAAATTACCTTTCCTGTAGCCTATCGTGGACTGACTCTCAGAACCCCTAGAGTTGGCACTGGGCATCTCTATTTTTAAAAATTCTCCAAATGTCCCTAATGACAGCAAACCATGCAGACAGTGGCTGACTTCATTTCTCAATTGCTTTAGCTATTAGAAACCTCTTCGCTATATTTAGCTGATATAACTCTGTAAAACCTGTTATTCATTTTTCCTACTTCTTTTGCTCTTGATTAGAACAGAAAAAGCCACCTAACTGCTCTTTTTTAACGAAATACTTTAGATTTTGAAGGTAGCTAATCTCTCTCTTCCTCCCCACTCTGTAGCATATTTTCTCCTTCTATAAATGTTCTCTCTTCCTTGAAACTTTACTCAAGTGATGTGAGATCCAGACTCTTCATCATCATAATCAACTTCTTTTGCCTCTGCCCCGCCTCTTAACCCAGTTTCTCAAGGACAATGACAAATGACCCCAGTGTCCTACAGATGGTACTTCCAGCACAGAGGCTATTGTCTGCCATAATGTTTCAGCTTATAAAAGCACCTCAAGGTCTTGTATTCCTTCTCTCTGTTCAGAAACCTCTTTCGCAAGACATCTGCGTGGGCAGCTCTCTTCCCTCTCTCAAGTCTATGCTCAAATGTCAGCTTCCCAATGAGTTCCTCCTTGACCAGCCTTTTTAAAATAGCAGTCCCCTCTCCCCAAATTGACTTCCAAATTTGTTTTCCCTCAAAATCCTATCAAACCCCTACTACACCACATGGTTTATTTATCTACATTTTCATTGTCTCTACCCCGCCCCCCACTGGAAAGTCAGTTCTAGGAGGACAAGAATCTTTATCTGCTTTTCCCTTTGTTATCGATTGGCACATGGTAGACACATAGTTATGGTTGATGAATGAATAAAAGATGCTTGGATTATGCATTATGTCCATTTTAACCATTAAGCATTAGGACATTGAATAGAAGAGGGAAATGGGATTTCAGTTTTGAGTTTGAAGAGACTTTAGAAATCCTGATACGGATATGTTGCTATTGCAGATAAGTAAACTGAGGTCCAGAGAAAATCATACATGCAGCAAGTGACTTGGAAACAAGACCTCAGTCCAGCCCAGGAGGGTTAGCTTTCCAAGCAGACCATCCTTGGTCTCCGTTGAAAAGATTTCCTCTCTGAAATATCAGAAGCCTACCTCAAGATGTGAGCCTTTGTGTCCTTAAATTGGCCAGATAGATACTTAAATCTAAGGCTTGATTAAACAGTGGACAGATAATTTTAGTATAGGATAATTTCAGAAAGAGTTTTTCAAGAAAGCCTGATAAAATATACTATATGTTTATTCAAGGGGAATTTATTGATTTCCCATATATGTTTCCCATGCATGACTATTGCACACGTTAGCATTTTCAAATCTTAAAACAAACAAAAAAAGGAGTGCATAGTAAAGCAAATAAAATGATAAAGAGTGTTAAGGAGAGTCAGGGGCTTGGGAAATCCACTGGTAATTTACTGACCTTTTCAATGTTTTTGTTTTTGTTTTTTTGCGGTACGCGGGCCTCTCACTGTTGTGGCCTCTCCCGTTGCGGAGCACAGGCTCCGGACGCGCAGGCTCAGTGGCCATGGCTCACGGGCCCAGCCGCTCCGTGGCATGTGGGATCTTCCCGGACCGGGGCACGAACCTGTGTCCCCCGCATTGGCAGGCGGACTATCAACCACTGAGCCACCAGGGAAGCCCTCAATGTATTTTTAAAATCAAATCAAATCATTGGTACAAGATACCATTACTACAGTCCTGTGCTGGCCTCAGTTGGTGATCTGCAAGTTCACTTTCTAAACTGAATCTCCTTAGCCTTGGAGATGAAGAGTTGTGTTCAAATAACATTTATTAAAGGGTTTCTTAGGGAAATACGTGTTTCTGTTTAAAGCTACAGTACCAGAAACTTGATGGGGGAAGGTGTCTGTCAGTGATTAAAAGAAGAATCTTTCTAGAGCCCTGACACACACTTTAGGTACCATGGCTCCATGAAAGTGTTCTTCTAGACCTCGCTGGGTCGGTCTTTCTCACTGCGACGTTCATTGCTCAGCTGCTCTGAAAGTAAAGGAAGAGTCTCTGCATTAATTCAGTAAGAACCTAACCTCTTGGCAGGCTTTTTTGGCTATTGATTGGCAGTGGTTAAAAATGGGTCATTGAAATGTACAATAACAAAAGATAAAGAAGAAACAATTGATGAAAATTAGTTCTTTTTTTTTTTTTTTTTTGCGGTACGCGAGCCTCTCACTGTTGTGGCCTCTCCCGTTGCGGAGCACAGGCTCCGGACGCGCAGGCTCAGCGGCCATGGCTCACGGGCCCAGCCGCTCCGCGGCACGTGGGATCTTCCCGGACCGGGGCACGAACCCGTGTCCCCTGCATCGGCAGGCGGACTCTCAACCACTGCGCCACCAGGGAAGCCCCACACAAGTTTTTTGATTTCCCAATCTATATAAAACTTTTGTTTGCACTATACTGTAGTCTGTTAAGTGTGCAATAGCATTATGTCTAAGAAAAAGAATGTACGTGCCTTAATTTTAAAACATACTTTATTGCTAAAAAAATGCTAACCATTATCTGACAATGCAGGGTTGCCACAAATCTTTAATTTGTAAAACAAAACAAACAACAAAAAACACTATATCCGTGAAGCATGATAAAGCCGAGTGCAGTAAAATACGTATGCCTATAATTATGGCATATCCTAATTAAATCATTCTCTGTACCTCAGTAACCAGAATTCACAGTGTAGAATAAAGGAGGTACAAATATAATATGGAAAAATGTTAAGTAAGAACCCTATAGTCCTGAAATGGAATTAGGAACACTGATATGAACTGATGTACTATCATAAACATGCATACCTCTTCAAGCTCTTTTAACAGAAAAGGAATAAAAACAGTGGCTAGCCCAGTAACAGTAAATATTACTGTTACCACAAGTATGGTCTTGAAATACAATTTCCCACTAAAAGAAACCAGAGTTTCTTGTATGAATGGCTGTTTCCAATTCTGGGGCATGAAATATACATGATGAGTCTGGAACACCTTTGTGTTCAGAGCACAGCAAGAAAGCTATCAAACCCTGTTAGTATGATGTTGAAAGAACTCAGGAGCCAATATGAAGAGTCTCCCAGTGGCCAAAGATGGGATAATTTGAGCTTCAGTAAAGGTAAGAAATACAATGGATTAAAACACATAAAATAGATAACAAATGCTCCAAGATGGCAGCACAGAAAGCACCTGAATTTCCCTCCTCCAATGGACGAAGCACCGTAGGTACAGCTACACACAGAATACTTCCCTCTGAGAGAATACAGAAACTAGCTGGGTGACTCCTACCCAGCAGGTGAATGAAAAAATGCCCATAGGGAAACAGGTAGGGGCCGCTGAGACACACTTTGGTGTCACACATAAACCCCATCCCTGACATAACATCAGGCAATCAGGAGGGAACCCCCAACTTGCAGCTTTTCCCTGAGACTGAAGGGTTTGGACCACGCATCTAGTGCCCCCAACTTGTAAGGTTCCTACCTGAGGGATGGGCTCCCCAAACACCTAGCTCTGTAAGCCAATGGGGCTTGTGTTCAGAAGCCCCAAGGGATTATAGTAAACAAAGAAGCAGTTTTTAAAGAGCACAGAAGCACCCCCATGGCTATATACCCAGGCTCAGCAAAAACGTCCATCTCTCAGTTTCTCCCTCAAAGGGATTGGACTGCATACTTTCCCAGCTGCTGCCTGGGTGTCCGTTTCTAATCCGCCTGCATTTAGGTGCTCACTGACGTCGTCTGCTTTGAGACACGGCCAAGTTTCAAATTCAGGGAGCCGCTAAGAACAAAGACCCTAAACCCTCAATGTGCCACCAAAAATCTGTTAGAACTAATAAACGAATTCAGTAAAGTTGCAGGGTACAAAGTCAACATACCAGAATCCTTTGCATTTCTATGGACTAACAATGAACTATCAGAAAGAGAAGTTAAGAAAACTACCCCACTTACAATAGTATAAATAGAATAGAATAGAATACCTAGGAATAAAGTTAACTAAGGAGCTACAAGACTTGTATACAGAAAACTACAAAACAGTGTTGAAAGAAGATCTAAACAAATGAAAAACTCCAACTCTAAACTTGCCAAAGGAATTGAAAGAAGTGGGTTAGACTCAATTTTAAGCTCTTACTGAAAGATCAGTATATGAAGAGTTAACCAAAGGGACTAGATCCATAAGACTAGGAACTATATCCATAAGACTAGGAATTATTGATCTGACTCTGAGAGCAGGAACCAAGAGTACCATGAGTCCTGTATACGTTAAATCTTGACAAGCACTGCCCTATGCAATTGGTATTCTGAAAGGAGACAGACTTTTGTCTGGTGTTCATGATAGCGGTGAGGATCCCTTAGCCAGAAAGCAGTTCAGACACTAATCAAACTTTGTCACAGGAAACAGGAATGAAGACGAGGAAAGCAAAGGGTTGATAAATAATGGATTAGCATAGTACAGCTAAAGTAATACAGCTCTGTCCAATGACCTGAGCTTGCAGAAATTCAGTGAAAGCACTGGAGTAACTACTCTCAAGACCATAATTGGTCATTTTGTATTGGTCATGCTAGACTTGTATTCTTCTCTTATTATAATTTGAGAGGCAACAGATGCACCTGTAAAAGCAAAGCCCTTGGTACTATTCCTGTGTGACCTCAGATAAGCCACTTCACCCCCCAACATTCTAGTCTCTCCAGCTGTAGGCAAAGATTTATAACTTTCATCAGTAATGGGCCTGAGATCTTCATTTGTCTGAAATTTATGCAAGTGCCGAGTATGGTTATTATTTTAACTGACAAATAAAAAGACTGTCACTTGTTTTTGAATGCTTTGTGAAGCAAAAGACGCAAGGATAAAATTATGCCGATCGTCTTTTTTGTTTTGCCTGCTGATGGAATTTGATTTAACTTGTCTGAATCTCATGATAAATATGCAACATAACAAAGGATTAAATGAAAGACCATTTAATTACCTGAATCAGAGTTTGTAAAAATGTATATGTGTTCATGGCAGGGGGAGAGGATTGGTGTAATTAGTATCCCTGAATTTAGAAAAATTATGTCTGACAGGAAAATGTGTACATATTTGGCAAAAATTGAGTGACAGGTCAAGAACTCCTCAAACTAAGAAGATTATATCAACAGATGCATTCCCCATCTGCTCACTGAATGCACAGAAATGGAAATCACATTTTTTTCCCTATCAACTGAAGTTTCGGTTATACCCAGAGTCCATGAATCATACCATACCAATAGCTAAGATTGAGAAATGTAAAATGAGAATAATAGAAGATGAAAGGAACCTATTTTCTATGTGAAATGAAAGATACTGTCAAAAACACATTCTGGGCTTCATTATGAAACTCACACTCCTGTTTGCAAAAGGCACAATCCAAAGACACACTAAAAAAGCAAATCTGTGCTTGTACCAAAATGCACATATAAAAGCTGGCCATGCAAGTGTTATTGGGACCACAGGTCACCAACATCACAGATGGATTCTTTAAACCATATAATAACACAGTGTTTTGAAAATCTCCTATTTTGAAGTGGTGGGGACTTCCATGAAACACCGAGATCATATGAAGCATTCTTACCTGCTAGATGCATAGTGATACTTACTTCCGTGTCTTGCAGTGCTATTTAGGGGAGACTGAAGAAAGTTATTCAAGTTCAAATGAAAATAACAAACTCATAGTAAGAAATTAGCCATGAAACTTAACATTTATTAAATTACTCATCTATCAACAAACATTTATAGGTGGCAGGATGTGTGTAAGGCCTTGAGCTACTATAAAAACGATAAAGACCACAGTACCCCCACCCACCCCTGCCCCACATTGGTCCTTACTCAATTCTTACCAACACCAAGCTGCACATCATTGTATTTTGACTCACTCATCCTTTATAGAAAATTCTTAATCCATCTGACTGCAATTTCTCAAACCTTAGACTTAAGGATACAGGATACAGGATCTCCATCAAATTTTTTCAAAAGCTCTGGTTACTACTCTTACTGTTTGCTACTGGAAAGATCCACACAAGGCAATGCTAAAACGTGGAGACTGTTTCTTCCAATATTAATTATGTAAAAGTGTTAACAGGAATAGTTTACCTCTCCATGCTGAGGCTAGAGAGGAGTTACAGAGATAAATGGCTTTTATTTTCTTTGGGCTCAGTGTTTCCTGGGTTAGTATTCCCTACCACCAAGTTTCAACTAAGCTTAATGCCTGTGTTGCATTATCAAATCCAGACACCTGAAATTCTGACAGAATACCAATCCTGTGGGGAATAAACTTTAACATCCATCATATTATTTAATCGTCACAACAAAGCCCTTGTTGAAATATGACTCAGGAGGATGAGAAGTACTGTCACATGAATGAAACAACTTACACCTGAAAGGAGAAGCCCAGGTACTCTGGAAATGTAGGTGACAGTGATTTATTTCTGCACCAAACAGAAGTTCAGAGGAAACCTGGACACGGCAGAAATAGAAAAATTGTGGCACTTTGCGATTCCCTTCTTAGCGGTATGGTAAGATCAGTGGGTGGATTATCATGGACAGCTGACAAGTCAGTTGTCACACACGTGTTTCTATTCATGATGGGAGATGCTGCTCCAAAGAGTGAACCCACTGCCTGGAAACCTTCTAAACAGCTAATGACTTGTCGGTTAAATGCATGGTGTTGGAAGAACAGAGAAGGGAATAGTCTTTAGATGCTCCAAAGTTTTGGCTAGAACACTGAATTACTTGGATACACAGATGGTGTTTTCATCACATCTTCCTCCTAACAGTTGGGACTTCGGAAGGGCTAGAGAAATCTTGGATGTGAACAATTGCCTACACAGATGGTAATGGTGAACTGGTTTGGCTAACAGTTTTAAATTCCAGACCGATGGATTCCTATCTACTGAAGAATGAGAAGGGAGAGGGAAAAAAACGGGTAAAGAAAGTGTAACTTAATACACAAGTAAAAGAATAATGTGTATTAAGTTATGCTTTCTTTATCTACTATATTTGGAAGTAGAAATAGTCAGAAGGCCACATCTAAAATAGCCATGAAGGGACTTCCCTGGTGGCTCAGTGGTTAAGAATCCACCTGCCAACGCAGAGGGATACGAGTTCGAGCCCTGGTCTGGGAAGACTCCACATGCCGCGGAGCAACTAAGCTTGTGCGCCACATCTACTGAGCCTGCGCTCTAGAGCGTGCGTGCCACAACTACTGAAGCAGGTGTGCCTAGAGCCTGAGCTCCACAACAAGAGAAGCCACCACAATGAGAAGCCTGCGCACCACAACTAAGAGTAGCCCCCGCTCGCCTCAACTAGAGAAAGCCCACATGCAGCAACGAAGTCCCAATGCAGCCCAAAATTAATTAATTAATTAATTAAAATAAATAAATAAAATAGCCATGAAGGGTGGCAACTAGGGATGCAAAAAGCTTTGCCAAATTTCAGCTGATAAAACAACTCTGACTAACTTAATTGAATTTGTCACTTGGCACTCACCATGTACTCATGAGATATGGGAGTCAGTAAACAGGGGAAATTTCCCCAGGGAATCAAAACTACCCACGGAAATCAAGTTTATGCTGGGACAAGTTACAGAGCAGCAAGATAAATAGCAGAAGTCTTGGCCAGAAGAGACCTATATCTACAGCTATGAAGGAGACACATTAAAATAAAAGGGATTCTTAGTGGTGGAAATGCCACTTGCCCTTTCAAACTGGGAAACACCCAAGGATTTGATTCAGGAAATTTATATGCAAAACTTTAACAGTCGTAATACCTACTTTTAACATATTTACTTGGGGTGAAGAGCACGAGTTACAGATTTCCCAACATAATTTTGTAGTAGGAATCTTTCCCCCATGATGTTTATGGTAAAATCATGGGATAACGTAAAATAAAAATTGAAAGCAATATGAGTACCAAGCCCTTCAAAATGGCAGGAATTGCATTCTTTTATACATTCAAGATTTACTGAGTGCATGTTGTGTTCTAGGCATTGCCCAGAGTCCAGGAGACACTGAGGTAAATAATAACGTCTACCCTCATGGAACTCCGAGCCTGGTTGGGACAGACAGTCCTATCGATGCTCAAACTGCTCTTTGAGTATCAATGAGCTGTCAGGAAAAAGCTCTTCAGAGGAAATGAGGGATTAGATGTTTGAAGGGAGAGAAACTTACCAGGCAGAAAAGGGGCCGAGGAGAAGAGACCCCAGTCAGAGGTACAGCCTTCACATGGGCAGTGTGATGTGACCCCCACTGTATTCAGACTGATGGTATGCAAAGGGGAAAATGCAGGAAACGGACCATTAAAACACCAAGTGGGAGTGCTATTCACAATAGCCAAGACATGGAAGCAGCCCAAACGTCCATCGACAGATAAATGGGTAAAGAAGGTGTGGTACATATATACAATGGAACAGTACTCAGCCATAAAAAAGAATGAAATAACGCCATATGCACCAACATGGATGGACCTAGAGATGATCATACTAAGTGAAGTCAGACGGAGAAAGATAAATATATGCTATCACTTAAATGCCAAATCTAAAAAAATGATGCAAATGAACTTATTTACAAAACAGAAATAGACCCACAGACATAGAAAACAAACTTATCATTACCAGGGGGGAAAGGGAGGGGAGGGACACATTAGGAGTTTGGTATTAACATATGTACAATACTATAAAACAGGTAACCAACAAGGACCTACTGTAGAGCACAGGGAGCTCTACTCAATGTTTTGTAATCACCTATAAGGGAAAAGAATCTGAAAAAAAATATATATATATATAGCTGTATAATTGAATCACTTTTGTACACCTGAAACTAATGCGACATTGTAAATCATACTTCAATTTAAAAAAATTAAATTAATGATTAAAAAAAAACCAAGTGGGACTTGTGAAGGGCTTCATAATACCTGCTCTGTTTTCTAATATGAGTGACAGAAGACATTTAAAAAGTGTAAACAGTTGTTGAAGTAAATGGGAAAACATTGGTTCATTGGATCCAAATGATTTTTTGTTTATATTGACCTATCTCTGCAGCATTCTGGGTTTATGTTGTATTTTGAAGACATCTCTTTAAGTGGACAGACAGTGCCTTGTTCATAAGGTAGTTCCAACAACCTTTTTTAGCAAATGCCCATCTTCTTAACTGTGCTGTGAAAAAGCATTGAATCCCACCCCCCTTAGAAAGTAGAGACTTTGCATTCTCTGCTTTCTACATTTGATTAAGAATAAAGCCTTTTGTGTTTTAGAATGAATTTGTCAGCAAGGTGAGCAGAAAGCAGTAAACAAAAGTACTGTGAAGCTTTACTCTCTGTGGCAGTATGTTATCACCTTCAGTGAGAACAGAGTCTCTACCCTCAGGAGATGCCATCTCTCCTGTGGCAGCTGGCTTTGCCCTTACAAAGGGAGAGATCCCTTACCTACTAAGGATTAATTCCCTATGCAGCTTTAATAAGGGGCAGGGGTGTGTCCCCAGTGCCACAGTGACAGAAATCTTCCCTGATGTAAATTGAACATTACCCTCTAGAGCTAAAGAAAGCTCTATTTCCTTGGGTTCTTTACTCCGCTTAGTTCAAGCTAATATAGTAATTTTTTTTTTCTGAAAATGTTAATGCTATTTACATTCCTGGAGCTAGTCAAGACTCTGGAGTCCCATTCAAAGTTCATGGCCTCAAAGTTATGGTAAATGCTCAGGAAAAGTTCAGTGCCAAGAACGTGGCCTTGGAAAGGTAGTTCAACCATAGAAAAATATCTGTTTCTTTTGAAAGCTAGAAAAAAATAGTTCATCAGCAATATGTCTATTAACATATTTCCCACTTCCAGATTTTCCCTTATTACAAACCCTTTTCTTTTTAAAAGCATATATTGTCTTTTATTTATTTATTTATTTACTTATGGCTGCGTTGGGTCTTCATTGCTGTGTGCAGGTTTTCTCTAGTTGCGGCGAGCAGGGGCTACTCTTCATTGCAGACTTCTCCTTGCGGTGGCTTCTCTTGTTGTGGAGCACAGGCTCTAGGCGCACAGGCTCAGTACTAGTGGCTCGTGTGCTCTAGAGCGCAGGCTCAGTAGTTGTGGCACACGGGCTTAGTTGCTCCGTGGCATGTGGGATCTTCCCGGACCAGGGCTCGAACCCGTGTCCCTGGCATTGGTAGGCGGATTCTTAACCACCGGCCTGCCAGGGACTTCCCTGTACAAACATTTTTGGTCTTGTTCCATTCATATAATTTGCTGTGAAGAAATTTTACTGTCTCCTATTTTTTTAGAGATACTATTTACTTATTTGATGTTGAATTACCATTTCAGACAACTTTTTTATAAACTTTATTTTTAAATACAATGTATTAGTTTCAGGTGTACAGCAAAGTGATTCAGTTTTATATACATATATATGTATATGTGTGTATATATATATGTGTATATATATATATATATATATATATATATATATACAGAGAGAGAGAGAGAGAGAGAGAGTCTTTTTCAGATTCTTTTCTTTATAGGTTATTATAAGATATTGAGTATAGTTCCCTGTGCTATACAGTAGGCCCTTGTTGTTGATTTTATATACAGTAGTGTGTATACGTTAATCCCAAGCTCCTAATTTATCCCTCCCGCCCCCATCCTTCCCCTTTGGTAGACATAAGTTTGTTTTCTATGTCTGTGAGTCTCTTTCTGTTTTGTGTATAAGTTGGAGCTAGAGACTATCATACTAGGTGAAGTAAGTCAGACAAAGTCAAATATCATACGACATTGCTTATTTGTGAAATTAAAAAAAAAATGAACCCATTTCAGACAACTTTTACACGAGGCTTCTTTTTGTATCATCCGTGCTCTTCACAAATTCTGACCACATTGGCAAAAATCTCTCAACTCTCAGGCAATGTCTTCTCTAATATACTGTAATAGAGCACCAAAACTAGAAGGCTCGAATTCCAGACCAACAACTGTCATTCATGAAATAAGAGACCTTAAAATGTTATTTAACCTCTGGGCCTTAGTGTCCCCACTTTACAGGTGTGTCCCTGCTGATCTTAGTGTTGTTTGTAGATCCAATAAGGAAAACGGACCTAAAAGCTTGTTGTATTATAAATTTACTCATTTATTGGATAACGTAATTGTTGCTGTGTCTAAAATGCAAAGTTGCGCTTCAAAGATTTTGTCTTTATTCAATGCTAAGGCCGACTGAAGGCATTCTTGCTGGGAGCTGAACCCTGGTGAATTTGATACAGGCATTAACTTAGACAACCTACGGGAAGGGGACGGTTAATATATCCTTCAAACATCTCATTTAGTATCAACTTTCTCTTCTGAAATTTTGATAGAAGGGCTAATCAACTCAAGATAGAACCCCTGGGTGCATGTCTGCTGTGCTGAGATCCAGAGATGATTTGTGTCACCCGTGTACTTTAGAATTGAGTTTTGGCAAGTTCTGAAATTGACAAACTGCAGTGAAAATTTCAAAACACATAGACTCTTTCTCAGATTCACTGTTTCACTTCTTAAATGTGAGTCTCAGAGATATCTTTTTCTCGCCAAAAATTTTAGATCTGCTGAAAAGCCTGGGCAAGTATTCGATAGGGTCCCTCGAGTTCCATGCTAGCAGCAAGGCAGAAATAGTTTTGGCCTGGCAATTTCAAGGCAGGTGTTACCAGTTGGTTGCCTGAACCATGGAAAAACCTCCTTCTGGTCTTTTAAAAATGCCTGATTTGAATGACACTACCTCCTGATGGGCCTGCCATGGAGAATTAGTTTCAGAATGCACTTATAGGAAGTGGACTGAATGAAGTTACTGGATGAATTAGGAATGTATACTTAAATATTGAAAAAAGTCTGCCCCAAACAGCAATCTTGGTTTTGGCTTCATTGAAACTGAACTGCCCTTTTGTCTTGTTTTGTTTTTTTTCTGATGGTATTTAGCCACTGGGTTCAGCTGCTTATATTGGGGTTTGTGGTTCATGATAGTAAAATCAGGGCATGGGAAGTCCTTTATAAAATACAGTCTTATAGCAATGAAGGCAAAATGTTACACTATGTGTTCGTGTTATGAATCTAACAAAAGACTAGAAAATATATGTGTGGCCTGCTTTCTGAAATATAGGTTTTCCTCACTTTGAAGAATAGAAACCATCCAGAAAAGCTGGATATAAGTCAAGTTCAATTTTCTGGTGGTCTTCCATGGTTAAAAAATGTGATGTGGTTGTTAGGAAAATAAATCCTCCGGTGAATTATAGTATTGGTTTAAGTGGAAAGCAGATAATGAAGACTCTTCAGAGGTTCTTGCGAGTTTGAGGGTCATGTCTCCCTTGAAAGTCTTATACAAACTAAATATCTCATCTAGAAAAGTGAATAAAGAACACACTGTACAGGGCTTCCCTGGTGGCGCAGTGGTTGAGAGTCCGCCTGCCGATGCAGGGGACACGGGTTCGTGCCCCGGTCCGGGAAGATCCCACATGCCACGGAGCGGCTGGGCCCGTGAGCCATGGCCACTGAGCCTACACGTCCGGAGCCTGTGCTCCGCAATGGGAGAGGCCACAGCAGTGAGGCGCCCGCGTACCACAAAAAAAAAAAGAACACACTGCACAGTTGGGGTTGTAATTCCGTGGGGTTCCGGTTCACTGATGGACCCCAGCCCTCCAGGGTTCCCCACAGTGCTTATGTGGATGGACCCACCTTGAAGACCTTTCCGTTTCTAACTCTCATTTTGCAGCTTTCCCTTTTCTATAGACAAATCCTAGCAAATCTGTTCTGAGTTCTTTCTTACCACCCTCCCTACCCCTGAAGGCCAGTATATCTCTGAATAAGTGTTGATCTTGACCAGAAATGGCAGAAGTGAGAGCCGTCATTTACTGGGTGTCTACCCTGGGCAGGCAGCGTGCTGAGTGCGTTATATACAACAATACTCACGTCTCCACATTGTTTTGAGGTGTCTTGGATGGTGGGTGCGCACCACGGAGCATCCCGCTAACTCAGAGGAAGGGAAGCAAAAAACACTGTCTGTATTTCAGAGATGCAAGAGATGATGGACCCACACTTCTAATTTTGTCCAGGAACCCGCAAATCACTGATTAAGAATGTCAGACTGAGACAAATAGCATATGATATCACTTATATGTGAAATCTAAAAAATCATACAAATGAACCTATTTACAAAACAGAACTAGACTCACAGTCATAGGAAACAAATTTGTGGTTACCAAAGGGGAAACAGGGGAGATAAATTAGGAGTTTGGGACTGACATATACACACTACTGTATATAAAATAGGTAATCAACAAGGACCTACTGTATAGCACAGGGAACTCTATTCAATATTTTGTAATAACCTATAAGGGAAAAGAATCTGAAAAGGAATATATATATATATATATATATGGCTGAATCACTGCTGTCCACCTGGAGCATTATAAATCAACAATACTTCAATTAAAAAATGTATGTAAAATTTTTTTAAAAGAAGGCCAGACTACGTGTGTCTCTCTAGGTTCCTGCAGAATGAGAGGATGGCTTTAGATCAGGTGCTCAGCCACCCCATTCACCCTTTGGGCTTGGCTGGAGTTGGAGGTGAAGCAGCCTCCCAGACCTTCTTACTGAGAAATCTCATTTCCCTTCCTCACTGCTCTGAAATCACTGCCGTGCTCCTCTGACTGCTGCCTTTTGCCTTGCTTTGTCCACACAGGTAACGACACTGACTCAGGAGGTGTCCCAGTTAGGTAAAGACATGAGGACTGTGATGCAGCTTCTAGAACACGTCGTGTCCCCCCAGCAGCCCGCTCGGTTTTGCTCTCTGCACACCACCTCTGTGTGTCCCTCCAGCTTACAGACCAGGATGACCTGGAGCACGCACCAACCCTGTCTACACTTGCAAGCAGGTGGAGCCGCTTATACCCAAGCCCAGCTTTGTCATAGGAATGTCACCCCTGACATATGGAGTGTGGATCCCTCCTCTGTGGGGAGCAGCCCCCAGCGAACTGGCGTTTACGAGCAAAATCCTGCCGGCGGTGAACTGTATCATCCTCCGAACCTTGATTATTCACCTGCCCGCTACCAGGTCGTCCAGGAAGGTCGTTTGCAGTTTTTAAGGTGCATCTCTCCACAGTCAGACACTACGCTGATGCCTCTGCAGTCCATCTCGGCCACTCTCTCGTCCTCTGTCTGTTCCTCCTCAGAAACATCTCTGCACCTGGTTCTCCCAAGCAGATCAGAGGAGGGCAGCTTGGGCCAAGGAGCCATGAGTTCCTTCAGTCTGGAAAACCTGCCAGGATCTTGGGACCAGGAAGGAAGGGCATCCATCACTACTGAACCCTCGGAGAACTTTCCACTGGAAGTTGTCACAAGCCCAGCAGAAGTGAAAGATACTAAAGCCATAAATGTATGATATTAGGGCATGTGAGGCAGCCGCCAGTTTCAGCTCCACCACTGCATGACAGCCCTGGTTTGCCTTTCTTGCCTCTGGCAGCATGAAGACTGGGCAAGGCTGGGAGACCTGTGGAAGAGAGGGTCCGGGGAAAGGCAGAACCACCTCCAGACTGTAGCAGACACTTCCTGGATCCTAGAAACAAAATAGGAACATTTTCCTGTACAGGCATTAACTTCCTGGTCTGTTTGACAGACTTTGGTAAAAGTCCAAAGACCCTGAGGGTCTGAGCAGCTAGATGTCCCAGACAGAGAATGTGTGGATTCATTTTGTCCTTGGTGGCTTTTGTGAAGTGCGGCAAAGTTTTCTCCTGAGTGCCTGTGTGTCACTCCTGAACAGTATCCATAGGACTGTGGGCCCTGGGAGTGCACAGCTCTTGCTGATCTATTTTTCAAATGCAGAAGGCAAAGGGACACTTATCACTGCATGTCATCTCCTAGACAATCAGTCACACAGAGCTGGTGGCCAGTGGTCAGCTATTGCACGTTATTTGCCATGTAAATGAATATGTCTTTATTTATCAAAAAAAAAGACGCTATTTTTATATCCTTGGTATGAAATATGTATTTAAACTATTTAAATTATTTATAAAGAAATGAATGTTTTCATTTTGGTAAAAAAAAAAAAAAAGCTTGCCGTTTTAACAAGAAATGCACTACTGTTATGTATAGTAGATTAAAAATTATTATTCAGAGGATGTAGTTTCGAAAGGAAGCCCCCCATTTATCTGCATGCAGTTTGCAACAAATGTATCCTCACGCTTCTGGATTACAAAAGAAAAGTGAGGTCATATTTCATTAATGAAGTAAAAACCTGGACTGAGTGTCTGGCATGGTAGGGGGAGGGGGGGGAGTCCACCTGGTCTCTGGGGACTCAGGTAACAACCTGAACTGAAGCTGCCCCCTCTGTGCCTGTGTAAATGTCTCTCCTCCAGCCATCTTACTTCGTGGTTCTGGAACCCAAAACTGGTCTGGGGAATATGAGATTGCAACTACATTGAGCTATTTTGGCCTCAAAACGAGGAAGAAAACCTTGGGTGTATCCTTCCTCTGTGCTGTTCTTTCAGGAGCGCTTGCACAGACCGGTGAAAATTCCAAAATGAAGCCGGGACTTCAGAGTTCCGATTTGTGAGAGGGATGCCAGCTTGCTTTGGATCAGCACTTTAATTATTTTTCTTTAAAGCACTCAACATTGCTGTAAGTTATGCAGAGCAGGTGTTTTCATTCTCATTTTGCAGAGGTAAAATTAATAAAGCCCCAGCAATTACACAGCTAGGGAGCTAGAGACAGTCTAGAACCTATAGTGCTCTCTACATCTCAACCAATACCCAAATTCAGATGCTGGCGTGGTAATGATATAAACGCCTTCACTTCAGGTTTATTTTATGTTTAAGAACATTTCAGGCTCATCATCCCAGATGTTCTTAGAAAACATATTGAATTCACATTCTGGAGTCACCCTGTTCTTATTTCCCACCACAAAGCATAAGCAATTTGAAAACTGTATTATTAAAAACATGTACACAAAGCAAGACTTCTGGTGTGTGACTCTTATATCCTGAAATTGGCTAGAGTAGCAGAAAGAAAATAAACCTTCTCTAAGAAAAATGGCAACAGTGCATGTGCCTGAGGCAGATCACTTAAGACACGTGTCTTCTCTTCCCCCAGGTCCAAAATTCAATCTCTCCTTACCTAAGTGAATGGGAAAATAGAGGCAAAGGCAACCTGCTGGATTTAATGTATTTATTTGTAGTCACCCTTTTTGCTTATCCTGACCTAAGTCATCATTTTAAGTACCATTCAAATAGAACTAATTGGTGTTAGTTCATGGTTGTCTTTCTGGCAAACTAGCACTACCATTACTGATGCTAATAATGATGACTGACATTCTGGTTTTTGAGTACTGACTATGTACCAACACGTGTTTAGGCATTAACACACGTTAGGTTTCCTTACCTAGTAGTCAAACAATGCTAAAAGTCACTTGTTATTATTTTATCCCCATTTTGTAAATGAATAATTGGGACACAGGTTCTTTAACTTGCCCAAATCCCACTGTTTTCAGTAATAGCCCCAATACCCCCGTGACCACTCTGGGTACCCCTCCCTTCATGTCCAAATCCATTCCTGCTGCCTTTTGACACTGTACTAGTAATTAATTTCCTTTGAAATCCATGAATAAAATAAAATATTTTTTTTAAAGCATACATATGGGATAAAGTAGTCAAGCTCCAAGGATTTGGGAAAGTCGTGGTGAAATGCCTGGAAACATGTCCGTATTTTTCCAGCTGGTTACCTTCTTTGTACCTACTCCTGAGAGCTGACTTCAGTGGCTCTAAGAACCAGCTGCCCACCCTGGTCAGGTCTGCAACTAGACAGGAATGAACAAGTACCTGGGAGAACTGGGGGTCCCCATTGATTCTTCCGAAATGGCACCTGCCGCATGTGAATCAGCCTCACCTTCTTCCTTATTAACCTTTCCCCTCGTCAACCATTATGCTGACAAACAGGACTCTCCCATATCCAGAGCAGCTCAGAATGACATGTTTTGGGTTTCTCTTTGTCTGTTTATGTGTGTTGTGATATTATTCTAGGAAATGAGAATTCCAAGTTCTAGGTGTTTGATTTTCTATACACTGTTGCTATACAAATAGCAGAGGCCCTTCCTTGCAGTCTGCTCAGAGATACATTTTTGTATCCCTACAGTTTCCTCACCTCCCCGCTGTCCCCTAAAGAAGCAAAACAGAGATCTAGAGGGAAGAGAAACACTTAAGTTCTTGGTCAAGTATATTTTCTTAAAAATAATATTGGGGACTAAATTTTTCTGTGTAGTTCTATTTAAGAGAACCAGATAGACAGATTACATAAGACTTTATATTGATACAACGTAAGAAGAAGTTTCTGGCAATTAAAGCTACTTACAGATGGAGTTCATTGCCTGAAGAGATGGTAAAATCAGTAACAAATTATCCTCTCAGAGGTTGCTTAACTACTTGACAAGAATATTGTTTTCCAGAGGGCTCTATATTCAGTGTGAAATTAGCAGAATCCCTGCATCAGAATCACATAGGATAATTGTTTAAAATGCAGAAAATCTAACTTAACCCAGTCCCTTTGAATGGGGCCTGAGAATCTACCATTTAGTAAACTCCCTGGGTGACTTACATGCATTAAAGGTTGAGAAATATTGGTCTAGAATCTATAGTAATAAAAGATTGAGTCCTGGGCTTCCCTGGTGGCGCAGTGGTTGAGAGTTCGCCTGCCGATGCAGGGGACGCGGTTCGTGCCCCGGTCCGGGAAGATCCCATATGCCTCGGAGCGGCTGGGCCCATGAGCCATGGCCGCTGAGCCTGCGTGTCCAAAAAGACTGAGTCCTAGCTAATTTATACCTAAGTGGGCTAGCACCTAAATTTTATTAAAGACAGCCCCAGGTCTATAATTGTATAACAGAGACATTGGGTTAACCCTTGTATCAGTAGTTCTAAAATTTTAGTTTGAATAACATATTTCCAGGGGCTTTTATTAAAATAGAGATTTCAAAGCCTTGATGCCTAAGATATGGGCTGGGTCCCAAGTGATTCTGATACAGATGTTCCAGGGAACAAACTCTAGAAACATGGCCCTAAGCAGTGTAATCATCTCAATAATGAAGAGTTAGACCAACTAGACCCAAACCAATTACAGCTGACGATTGCATGCAGTACTATTTCCATATAGTTCCTAACACATCGGTGATTTTTTCATGAAAGTAATTGATCCTTTTCTCCAAGAGAGCTTTGAACATTCACTCACTGTTTCAGCTCTAATGATTGCCTACTATGTGTCATGCACCAGTACCTCCTGATTTGTTGTGGGTATCTGAGTTTCATTTGGATTTTCTAGAAGGAAAAAAGTGAAAATGCCGTTTGAAGTCTCATAAATGGGTCAGTTCTGCTGGATAGGGAGAAGCATATTTGGATGTGAAGCAAGCCAACTATTTGGTTGGAGAATGACCGTTGCTATGGATGCCCCCAGTGTGGAATGGGACTGCTCCTGTCAAGATTCTGATTTTATCCAGAACAGTGAAACTAGCTTGTTCCAAATAGTTCCTGCGGAGGCTGCTTCTTCTCATGAAGTGTGTAGTTCCCTTCCTAAGGGCATCCTTATCGAGCATTGCCTTTACAATTTATAATTCTCCAAGCGTCATCTTCCTCAGATCATCGCCGTCACTGACAGTAGAGCCTCAGCACATGCACAGGCTCAGTTAAAGGCTGTTCCAAAGACTTCCTTTGCCCACTGCTTTCATCTTATCCAATGACAAATGCTACAAGTAAACAGGATGCTGAGAAAGGAGCAAGCATTTTGGCGGAAGGCAAATGGGGGTTTGCGTCCAGCCATTTTTTCCCCTCGCTCTGGGACCTCGGACAAGTTCTTTAACACTTCCGAGACTCACTTTCTCCATTTGAAAATCGAGGATTCAACTACATCTAACCTGCAGAGACTTTGTAAAGATTTAATGAAGTAATTTATGTGAAAGCACACTGCCTGACATCTGATGAATGCTAAGCAAATGTCAATTCTCTCCCCTGGCTCTCTTCTACCTGCCCCCCGCGCCCGCCCCCAGTCTCCCCGTCTCCTTCCCCCACTAATTCCTCCACCCTTCCTTCCCCAGACCTCGCCCCCAGCCTTCTCCCTGGCTCTCCTTCTTCCTCCGTTCTCCCCCTCCCTCCCTCCCCCTTTCCCTCCCTCCCTCCCGCTCCCTCCTTTCCCCTCCTCTACATGTCCCAGGCTAAATTCTGGAAACTGAGTCCCCTTGGACATTCTCTCTGCATAGGTCAAAATCTAGCTTTTGTACTATGTCTCCGACAATCGACTTCTCCACAGTGTATGTCAACATTTACCTTAAAAAAATATCACTGAGGAGGCACCAGGGGGAAAAAAATGCTCTCTGCTCCTGCTATCTTAGCCCCAACCCGTGTGGCTTCTGATTTCTTTACCTGAATTTTAGTAATTAAAGCCTTTTTAAAAAAAATTTATTAGAGTATAGCTGATTTAAAATGCCGTGTTAGTTTCAACTATACAGCCAAGTGTATCAGTTATGCATATACATATATCCACCCTTTTTTTAGATTCTTTTCCCATATAGGTCATTACAGAGTATTGAGAAAAGTTCCCTGTGCTAAAGCCTTTTTTAAAACTCTTCACAATTACAGAAAGATCCAAGACATTTATTCACGAATGTGAATATTTTACTTAAACATATACTTTTTTTGCCCATCAATTTCTTTATGGAAGTTTGTGGTTGCTTCATAAATCACACACACACATGAGCCAGGTCCACCACCCTGGGCCACAGAGGACCTGGGCTCTGTCAGCCACAAGCCTCAGAACTTTCTGGCAAGTGGTCTTGCTCTCTTGCCCAGAGCTCCTTGGCTGGAAGCAGAGAGGATGAAATGTCGTCCACTTCATACGGACGCCTTCAAAGACTCCCCTTGGTCTCCCATGGAGATAGTAGGTCCCACCAGAGGAAATAAGCTAAGTGTCACTGCCTGCAGCGTGTGTCCTGAGAGAGGCCATTCCTTGGGGTGTGTCATTCAACAGAGCCCTGAATATAGAGCTCACAAAAGACCCGAGGACAGCCCAGTGAGGCAGGGGCCAGCATGTCTGCACCTGCAGTTCCAGGGAATTAAATAGCTGTACATTCTACAAAAAAAGAGCTGAGTGGGCAAAACACATACTGTGGGCAAAACCAGGCCTTCTCAGACTCCTTCTGTCTCAGGTTTTTTCCCCCTACGGAGATAAGAAGCTGGGAATGAGATGAAGTTAATACTGAATCTAAGGCTCTGATTTTGAGGGTTGTTTTTTTTTACAGTTGACTTGATAAAAATGGCACATACATGTGGTATATTTGAGTACAACAGAAAATAAAATGGGAGGAAGTGAGACTTAAAAGTGTGTCCCTCTGTGTTTTTCTTCCCCTTCCCCCCCCCATAACTGTTATCTTAAAGTGTCCAAAGGGGACAAAGTCCAGTTATTTACCCTGTTCCTGTTGTTATTTCCATCTCAATGTGCAAATAGGAGGTTGGTTGTAAGTTTCTAGCCTAGAGCCCACTTGCCTCTTCCTCAGGAAATGTAAACAGGAGGCTAGTTGTAAATGTCTAGCCTGGAGCCCATCTATCTCCTGCCTCACTATCACATTCTCTCATGATTTTGAGTTCTATATGAATTCTAGAAGATCATCTCACTAAAGGCTTGTAACCAGAATTGAGTGAAAAATTAAAGTTTTATTACTAATGCCCCAGCTTTAAGCAAGACTGCTACTATACTTGGATGTAACAGCCCACAGGCTCTAATTTGAGAGTTAGCAAATTAGTATCTTGGTATATTTTCCCACCTGTACATCCACTTATTTGGAGATAGACATATGACTCTATTCTCCCCATAGGTGTGGGCTGTAACCCAGGCTAATCTGAGCTGACTATAATATCTCATCACCTTGGCTATAATAATTGGTCCCCAGATGGGCTCTTTAGCCAAGCCAAGCTAATTAGAATCCTCCTCTGGGACATTTTTGTAGGAGTGTCATGGAAATACCTCTTTTCTCTTGGGTCTTGGAATTCCAACCGGCCATATTCCCTGATTTACGGCAAGCCTTTCAGCTTTAACTGCAACTTTAAAGACAATTAAGGCAGCATGAAAGAGAACATAGCTGCCAGTTCATCATGAGAATACAGCAGAAATGAAAAAGCAGGAGAGAGTGAGACAAGAAGAGAGCAGTAGAAGGAGATAGAGAAAAAGAAAATGAGCTAATAACTTTGATTCCTGGATGAGTTATCCTTGAAGTTCCATCACTGCACTTTTTGGTTGTGTTTTTCATTTTTGTAAGAAGTCAATATAATCCCTTGAGGGGACCATCCTCCTTTAAGAATTCCCTCTGGGTTAGAGAGTACACTATGCCTTTGGTACTCTTGCTTTCAGTGGTGAATTTTCTGCCAGGGCTGAAGCCCCTAAACTCCAGTGCGCAGTTTCTCCTTCACGATGGTTCACTTGTCCTGAGGGAGAATTATTTCTGAACTGCTTGTCGGGGTCGTGTTAACCACTGCTGAGGAAGGGGCTCAAACTCAGCCCCATCTCTCAGGGAACACCGAGCCCTCTGAGGGGCTGCAGCTATGTGGCCCCCACTCTGAGCGTCTTTGGGGTCCCTTGCTGTGACCGGCAGCGATGTCCAGGAGCCTTCAGCTGAAATGCAGATTCTTGAAAATCTCCATAGTAACCCATTGTTCACAGTGAGTGCTAACCTGTAGAAAAGAAATCGAATTGCCATCTCTGGTTTCTAGGACCAAAAAGATATTTGAGCCCTAGACCTGGATCTCTTAGTATATCTCTGGTTAACTTACCCAAAAACCACATCCACAAGAAAAGTGAACCCTCCTGCACTGTTGGTGGGAATGTGAATTGATACAACCACTATGGAGAACAGTATGGAGGTTCCTTAAAAAACTACAAATAGCACTACCAGACGACACAGCAATACCACTACTGGGCATATACCCTGAGAAAAACATAATTCAAAAAGAGTCACGTACCACAATGTTCACTGCAGCTCTATTTACAATAGCCAGGACATGGAAGCAACCTAAATGTCCATCGACAGATGAATGGATAAAGAAGATGTGGCACATATATACAATGGAATATTACTCGGCCATGAAAAGGAACGAAACTGGGTTATTTGTAGTGAGGTGGGTGGACCTAGAGTCTGTCCTACAGAGTGAAGTAAGTCAGAAAGAGAAAAACAAATACCATACTCTAATGCATATGTATGGAATCTTAAAAAATAATGGTTCTGAAAAACCTAGGGGCAGGACAGGAATAGAGATGCAGACGTAGAGAATGGGCTTGAGGACACGGGGAGGGGGAAGGGTAAGCTGGGACGAAGTGAAAGAGTAGCATTGACATATATACACTTCCAAATGTAAAATAGATAGCTAGTGGGAAGCAGCCGCATAGCACAGGGAGATCAGCTCGGTGCTTTGTGACCACCGAGAGGGGTGGGATAGGGAGGGTGGGAGGGAGATGCAAGAAGGAGGGAATATGGGGATATACACATATGTATAGCTGATTCATTTTGTTATACAGCAGAAACTAACACACCATTGTAAAAGCAATTATACTTCAATAAAGATGTTTAAGAAAAAAAATCACATCCACAGAACAAGGATAAAAGGGGTAGCATTTCTGACTCTTGGTTCTCAAAGTGTGGTCCATGGAGCAGCTGCAGCAGCTTCATCTGGGAGCTGAATAAAAATGCAAATTTTGGACCCCATCCCAGAGCTACTGAATCAGTGTCTGCATTTTAACAAGATCCTTGGGTGTACAGTTATACTTTTTTGAAAACACTGGGATTAACTTTCGTTCTTGATTCTGGCTACCTGTGAGAATCACCTGTACAGCTTGTTTGTGTGTGTGTGTGGTACACGGGCCTCTCACTGTTGTGGCCTCTCCCGTTGCAGAGCACAGGCTCCGGACGCGCAGGCTCAGCGGCCATGGCTCACGGGCCCAACCACTCCGCGGCATGTGGGATCTTCCCGGACCGGGACACGAACCCGTGTCCCCTGCATCGGCAGGCGGACTCTCAACCACTGCGCCACCAGGGAAGCCCACCTGTACAGCTTTTAAAAAGCAGATTCCTGGTCCTGACCTCAAAGATTTTAATTCAGTTTGCCTGAGTTTGTCTGAGTGGGACCCAAGTATTGGTAATATTTAAAACTCCTCAGGTGACTGCAGTATGCACCCAGTGTTGAAAACACACTGCTCTGGAGCAGCGGTTCTCAAAATATGGTCCCCTGACCAGAAGCATCAGCATCACCAGGATCTAGTTAGAAATGCAAATTCTCAGTCCCCACCTCAGACGTACAGAGTCAGAAACCCAGGGGATGGACCCCAGTGATCAGTGACGGTTCTGATGCCACTAAAATCTGAGACTACTGCTCTAGTCTGGACAACAAAGGAACCAGCACAGGATGAAGTAGGTCTTGAGTAGGTGGGAGTTTGACTGTAATAATATATTATTATATGTTAGATGTTTAATAAGATGTGTATCAATATCAACCTTCTTCTAGGAGACTCATCATTTTCTATCTATTTCAAATATTCCTCTATCTTTTAGAACAATACTGATAGACATAGAAAACAAACTTATGGTTACCAAAGGGGGAAGGGGGAGAGGGATAAGTTAGGAGTTTGGGATTAAAATATACACACTACTATGTATAAAATAAATAACCAACAAGGACCTACTGTATAGCACAGGTAACTATATTCAATATCTTATAATAACATAATGGAAAAGAATCTAAAAAGAATAACTGAATCACTTTGCTGTACACCTGAAACAAACACAACATCATAAATCAACTATATTTCAATAAAAATTTTTAAAAGATAGAAAATTTAAAAGAAAAATAAACAAATAAAACCATACTGATAAGACGAACATACCACTTTGTAAATAGAAGGGGCTCACTCCGTCCCCATCTTTTCTATTTCTACAGTTAAGCCTAATGACAGCCTTGTGAAAAATTGTATTCCTAGGATAGCATTGATGCATCTCTGTTTCCTAAGGTCTGCCTTAGGAAAAGAATGCTTGTTCACTAGAAGCATGCCCTGGAAGACAGTATGTACCAAGGAAAATCAACCTAATGTCTTTCTTAGTGCTAGTTACAGAGCTTGTTATATATGAAATATATATCAAGCCTTCACATTTCAATACAGAACCAGCTGCATATATAAGCCATAAGAGCAACGTGACGTTGTTTTGATCACATTCACAGAAAACAACTAATAATTTATAATCTGTGGAGAGGTTGTACCTACTGACAGGAAACTGTCATACACAAAAGAAAGAGAAGGGACTTCCCTGGTGGCACAGTGGTTAAGAATCTGCCTGCCAATGCAGGGGACACGGGTTCGAGCCCTGGTCCGAGAAGATCCTACATGCCGCGGAGCAACTAAGCCCGTGTGCCACAACTACTGAGCCTGCGCTCTAGAGCCCACAGGCCAAAACTACTGAGCCCGCGTGCCGCAACTACTGAAGCTCTCATGCCTACAGCCCATGCTCCACAACAAGAGAAGCCACCAAAATGAGAAGCCTGTGCACCACAACGAAGAGTAGCCCCTGCTAGCTGCAACTAGAGAGAGCCCATGCGCAGCAACAAAGACCCAACGCAGCCAAAAATAAAATTAAAAAAAAAAAAAAAAAGAATGAGAAGACAAAGTTTTCTGTTACCAGAAACTTTCTATATTCATTCTCGTGATGTCTATGTAGCTGCTATGGGAAACCTTTATAGAGATTCACGGGTTTTTTTATGTTTTTTTAAATTGTGGTAGAAGTCACATAATATAAAACACACTATTTTAACCATAGTTAACTGTACAGTTCAGTGGCACTAAGTACATTCGCATTGCTGTGCAACTCTCATCATCATCCATATCCCGAATTTTTCACCTTCCTAAACTGAAACTCTGTTCCCATTAAACGCTAACTCCCCATTCCCCCTGCCCACCCCCCCCACCTCCTGGCCCCTGGTATCAACCAATATACTTTCTGACTCTATGAATTTGACTATTCTAGGTACCTCGTCTAAGTGGAATCAAACAGTATTTGCACATAATGTATATTGGAATGCATTTTTAAGGTTAACTTAATATATGTCCTGAAAACAGATTGTATCTTCTTTTTTTTCTTTCCCTGTGCCATAGAGTAGGCCCTCACCAGCCACCTACTTCATACATAGTAGTGTACATACGTCAATTCCAATCTCCCAATCCATCCCACCACACACCTTGGTGTCCATATGTTTGTCCTCTATATCTGTGTCTCTATTTCTGCTTTGCAAATAGGTTCATCTGTACCATTTTTCTAAACTCCACAGAGATTCACTTTTAACATTAAACATCTAACATATAATAATATACTATTACAGTCAAACTCCCACCTGCTTAAGACCTACTTCATCCTATGCTGGTTCCTTTGTCTTCCAGACTAGAGCAGTAATCTCAGACTTTATTGGCATCAGAACCATCACTGATCACTGGGGTCTACCCTCTGTACCTCTGGGGTGAGGCCTGAGAATTTGCATTTCTAGTTAGATCCTGTGATGCTGATGCTTCTGGTCAGGGGACCAAAGTTTTGAGAACCACTGTTCCAGAGCAGTGTGTTTTCACTTTAAACAAGTCAATTTTATTTTTATTTATGGGGCACCTGTATTCTAGGGTTTATGGATTTAGATTAGCCTAAGTCTGAACTTATCTAATACCTTTATAGAGATATATGCTGAAGTAAGTGTAAATAACAAGACTTGGGCTGAGATGAGCTGAGTTTTGAACTCCTCTACGTGACTATTTGATTTTAGACATGATCATTAAATCCTCAGACCCTTCCTTCCCTCATCTCTGAGATGTGATATATTCATCTGAGTACTAGGAGCCTGTACTGCAAGAAAAAATTTTAGTGAAATAGTTTACTTGGGGGATGACTTCAGGAAACACTGGTAGGGGAGTGGGGAAATTTTATATTGGAGCAGAGTTTATTAACAATGTTGTGTTAGTTTCAGGTATACAGCAATTTCAGTTATACATATACATGTATCTATTCTTTTTCAATAACCATTTAGGTTATTACAGAATATTGAGCAGAGTGTCCAGTATGTCCTTGTTGGTTATTTATTTTATTTAATTTATTTTTTATGCTATATTAATTTTTTTCTTAACATCTTTATTAGAGTATAATTGCTTTACATTGTTATGTTACTTGCTGCTGTATAACAAAGTGAATCAATTATGCATATACATATATCCCCATATATCTTCCCTCTTGTGTCTCCCTCCCTCCCACCTTCCCTATCCCACCCCTCCAGGTGGTCACAAAGCACCAAGCTGATCTACCTGTGTTATGCGGCTGCTTCCCACTAACTATCCATTTTACATTTCGTAGTGTATATATGCCCATGCCACTCTCTCACTTCATCCCAGCTAACCCTTCCCCTTTCCCATGTCCTCAAGTCCATTCTCTATGTCTGCATCTTTATTCCTGTCCTGCCCCTAGGTTCATCAGAACCTTTTTTCTTTTTTTTTAGATTCCATATATATATATATATATATATATATATATATATATATGTGTGTGTGTGTGTGTGTGTGTGTGTGTGTGTGTGTTAGCATACGATATTTATTTTTCTCTTTCTGATTTACTTCACTCTGTATGACACACTCTAGGTCCATCCACCTCATTACAAACAACTCAATTTTGTTTCTTTTTATGGATGAGTAGTATTCCATTGTATACATGTGCCACATCTCCTTTATCCATTCATCTGTCGATGGACACTTAGGTTGCTTCCATGTCCTGGCTATAGTAAATACAGCTGCAATGAACATTGTGGTACATGACTCTTTTTGAATTATGGTATATGTCCAGTAGTGGGATTGCTGGGTCATATGGTAGTTCTATTTTTAGTTTTTTAAGGAATCTCCACACTGTTCTCCATAGTGGCTGTATCAATATACATTCCCACCAGCAGTGCAGAGGGTTCCCTTTTTTCCACACCCTCTCCAGCATTTACTGTTTGTAGATTTTTTGATGATGGCCATTCTGACCAGTGTGAGGTGATACCTCATTGTAGTTTTGATTTGCATTTCTCTAATAATTAGTGATGATAAACATCCTTTCACGTGTTTTTGTAAGCTATATATCTTCTTTGGAGAAATATCTGTTTAGGTCTTCTGCCTATTTTTGGATTGGGTTGTTTGTTTTTTGGATATTGAGCTCCATGGGCTGCTTGTAAATTTTGAAGATTAATCCTTTGTCAGTTGCTTCATTTACAAATATTTTCTCCCATTCTGAGGGTTGTCTTTTCGTCGTGTTTATGGTTTCCTTTTCTGAGCAAAAGCTTTTAAGTTCAATTAGGTCTCATTTGTATATTTTTGTTTTTATTTCCATATCTCTAGGAGGTTGGTCAAAAAGGATCTTGCTGTGATTTATGTCATAGAGTGTTCTATGTTTTCCTCTAAGCGTTTGATAGTATCTGGCCTTACATTTAGGTCTTTAATCTATTTTGAGTTTATTTTTGTGTATGGTGTTAGGTAGTGTTCTCATTTCATTCTTTTACATGTAGCTGTCCAGTTTTCCCAGCACCACCTAGTGAAGAGGCTGTCTTTTCTCCATTGTATGTTTTTGCCTCTAAGGTGACCATATGTGCATGGGTTTATCTCTGTGTTTTCTATCCTGTTCCATTGATCTCTATTTCTGCTTTTGTGCCAGTACCATACTGTCTTGATTACTGTAGCTTTGTAGTATAGTCTGAAGTTAGGGAGCCTGATTCCTCCAGCTCCGTTTTTCTTTCTCAAGATTGCTTTGGCTATTTGGGGTCTTTTGTGTTTCCATACAAATTATGAATTTTTTTTTCTAGTTCTGTGAAAAATGCCATTGGGAGTTTGATAGAGATAGCATTGAATCTGTAGATAGCTTTGGGTAGTATAGCTATTTTCAATGTTGATTGTTCCAATCCAGGAACATGGTATATCTCTCCATCTCTTTGTGTCATCTTTAATTTCTTTCATCAGTGTCTTATAGTTTTCTGTATAAGGTCTTTTGTCTCCTTAGGTAGGTTTATTCCTAGGCATTTTATTCTTTTTGTTGAAATGGTAAATAGGAGTGTTTCCTTAATTTCTCTTTCAGATTTTTCATCATTAGTGTAGAGGAATGCAAGAGATTTCTGTGCATTAATTTTGTATCCTCTAACTTTACCAAATTCATTAGCTAAATGAATCATTTGGCTAGAGCTAAATTCATTAGCTCTAGCAGTTTTCTGGCAACATCTTTAGGATTCTCTATGTATAGTATCGTGTCATCTGCAAAGAGTGACAGTGTTACTTCATTTCCAATTTGGATTACATTTATTCCTTTTTCGTCCCTGATTGCTGTGGCTAAAAATTCCAAAAGTATGTTGAATAATAGTGTTGAGAGTGGGCAACCTTGTCTTGTTCCTGATCTTAGTGGAAATGGTTACAGTTTTTCACCATTGAGAACAATGTTGGTTGTGGGTTTGTCTTATATGGCCCTTATTATGTTGAGGTTAGCTTCCTCTATGCCTACTTTCTGGAGAGTTTTTATCATAAATGGATGTTGAATTTTGTCAAAAGCTTTTTCTGTATCTATTGAGATTACCATATGGTTTTTATCCTTCTATTTGTTAATATGGTGTATCACATTGATTGATTTGCGTATTTTGAAGAATCCTTGCATTCCTGAGGTAAACCCCATTTGATCATGGTGTATGATCCTTTTAATGTGCTGTTGGATTCTGTTTGCTGGTATTTTGTTGAGGATTTTTGTATCTATGTTTATCAGTGATATTGGCCTATAGTTTTCATTTTTTGTGACATCTTTGTCTGGTTTTGGTGTCAGGGTGATGGTGGCCTAATAGAATGACTTTGGGAGTGTTCCTCCCTCTGCTATATTTTGGAAGAGTTTGAGAAGGATAGGTGTTAGCTCTTCTCTAAATGTTTGATAGAATCCAGCTGTGAAGCCATCTGGTCCTGGACTTTTTTTTGTTGGAAGATTTTTAATCACAGTTTCAATTTTAGTACTTGTGATTGGTCTATTTATATCTTCTGTTTCTTCCTGGCCAGTCTTGGAAGGTTGTGCTTTTCTAAGAATTTGTCCATTTCTTCTATGTTGTCCATATTATTGGCATATAGTTGCTTGTAATAATCTTTCATGTTCCTTTGTATTTCTGCAGTGTCTGTTGTTACTTCTTCTTTTTCTTTTCTAATTCTGTTGATATGAGTCTTCTCTCTTTTTTTCCTTGATGAGTCTGGGTAATGGTTTATCAATTTTGTTTATCCTCTCAAAGAACCAGCTTTCAGTCTTATTGATCTTTGCTATTGTTACCTTCATTTCTTTTTCATTTATTTCTGATCTGATCTTTATCATTTCTTTCCTTCTGCTAAATTTGGGAGGTTTTTGTTCTTCTTTCTCTAATTGCTTTAGGTGTAAGGTTAGGTTGTTTATTTGAGATGTTTCTTGTTTCTTTTTTTTTCTTTTTTTTTGGGGTACATGGGCCTCTAACTGTTGTGGCCTCTCCCATTGTGGAGCACAAGCTCCGGACATGCAGGCTCAGCAGCCATGGCTCACGGGCCCAACCACTCCGCGGCATGTGGGATCTTCCCGGACCAGGCCATGAACCCATGTCCCCTGCATCGGCAGGCGGACTCTCAACCACTGTGCCACCAGGGAAGCCTTGTTTCTTCTTTCTTGAAGTAGGATTGTATTCCTATAAACTTCTCTCTTAGAAACTGGTTTTGCTGCATCCCATAGGTTTTTTGTCATCGTGTTTTCATTGTCATTTGTTTCTAGGTATTTTTTGATTTTGTCTTTGATTTCTTCAGTGATCTCTTGGTTAATTAGTAGTGTATAGTTTAGCCTCCATGCGTTTGTATTTTTTACAGGTTTTTTCCTGTAATTGATATCTAGTCTCATAGCATTGTGGTCACAAAAGATACTTGATACGATTTCAACTTTCTTAAATTTACAAGGCTTGATTTGTGACCCAAGATATGATCTATCCAGGAGAATGTTCCATGAGCACTTGAGAAGAGAATGTATTCAGTTGTTTTTGGATGGAATGTCCTATAAATATCAATTAAGTCCATCTTGTTTAATATGTCATTTAAAGCTTGTGTTTCCTTATTTATCTTCTTTTTTGTTGATCTGTCCAATGTTGAAAGTGGAGCGTTAAAGTTCCCTACTACAATTGTGTTACTGTCTATTTCCCTTTTTATGGCTGTTAGGACCTGCCTTATGTATTGAGGTGCTCCTATGTTGGGTGCATAAATATTTACAATTGTTATATCTTCTTCTTGGATTGATCCCTTGATCATTATTTAGTGTCCCTCTTCGTCTCTTGTAATAGTATTTATCTTAAAATCTATATTTTCTGATATGAGAATTGCTACTCAAGCTTTCTTTTGATTTCCATTTGCATGGAATATCCTTTTCCATCCTCTCACTTTCAGTCTGTATGTATCCCTAGGTCTGAAGTGGTTCTCTTGTAGACAGCATATATACGGGTCTTGTTTTTGTATCCATTGGTCCCATCTATGTCTTTTGGTTGGAGCATTTAATCCATTAACATTTAAGGTAATTATCAATATGTATGTTCCTAATACCATTTTCTTATTTGTTTTGTGTTTGTTATTGTAGGTCTTTTCCTTCTCTTGTGTTTCCTGCCTAGAGAACTTCCTTTAGCATTTGTTATAAAGCTGGTTTGGTGGTGTTGAATTCTCTTAGATTTTGCTTGTCTGTAAAGGCTTTAATTTCTCAGTCAAATCTGAATGAGATCCTTGCTAGATAGAGTAATCTTCATTGTAGGTTTTCCCCTTTCATCCCTTTAAATATGTCCTGCCACTCCCTTCTGGCTTGCAGAGTTTCTGCTGAAAGATCAGCTGTTAACCTTATGGGGATTCCCTTGTATGTTATTTGTTGTTTTTCCCTTGTTGCTTTTAATATTTTTTCTTTGTGCTTAATTTTTGATAGTTTGATTAATATGTGTCTTGGCGTATTTCTCCTTGGATTTATCCTGTATGGGACCCTCTGTGCTTCCTGGACTTGATTAACTATTTCCTTTCCCATATTAGGGAAGTTTTCAACTATAATCTCTTCAAGTATTTTCTCAGTCCCTTTCTTTTTCTCTTCTTCTTCTGGGACCCCTATAATTCAAATGTTGATGTGTTTAATGTTGTCCCAGAGGTCTCTGAAACTGTCCTCAATTCTTTTCATTCTTCTTTCTTTATTCTGCTCTGCAGTAGTTATTTATACCAGTTTATCTTCCAAGTCATTTATCCATCTGCTGCCTCAGTTATTCTGCTATTGATTCCTTCTAGAGAAATTTTAATTTCATTTATTGTATTGTTCATCATTGTTTGCCCCTTAGGTCTTCTAGGTTTTGTTAAACTTTTCTTGTATTTTCTCCATTCTATTTCCAAGATTTTGGATCATCTTTATTATCATTACTCTGAATTCTTTTTCAGGTAGACTGCCTATTTCCTCTTCATTTGTTTAGTCTGGTAGGTTTTTACCTTGCTCCTTCATCTGCTGCATATTTCTCTGTCTTCTCATTTTGCTTAACTTACTCTGTTTGGGGTCCCCTTTTCTCAGACTGCAGGTTCGTAGTTCCCGTTGTTTTTGGTGTGCCCCCAGTGGGTAAATTTGGTTCAGTGGGTTGTGTAGGCTTCCTGGTGGAGGGGACCTGTGCCTGTGTTCTGGTGGATGAGGCTGGATCTTGTGTTTCTGGTGGACAGGACTGCATCTGGTGGTGTGTTTTGGGGTGTCTGTGAACTTAGTATGAGTTTAAGCAACCTCTCTTCTAATGGGTGGGTGGGTGGTGTTGTGTTCCTGTCTTGCTAGTTGTTTGGCATGGGGTGTCCAGCACTGGAGTTTGCTGGTCATTGAGTGGAGCTGGGTCTTAGTGTTGAGACAGAAATCTCTGGGTGAGCTCTCGCCCATTTATATTACGTGGGCCCAGGAGGTCTCTGGTGGTCCAATGTCCTGAATTCCCCTCTCCCACCTCAGATGTTCAGGCCTGACACCTGGCCAGAGCACCAAGACCCTTTCAGCCACACAGTGTTGGTGTTTACCATCAGGAAAAGGGGGTGCTCATGCATTGCTGATCCACTTGTGAATTGTTCAAATTTTTGTTGGTTATCTATTTTAAATATAGCAGTGTGTACATGTCAATCCCAAACTTCCAATCTATCCCTTCCCCTCCACCGTTCCCCCAGTCTGAGTCTGTGCTGTAAATAAATTCATTTTTATCATTTTTTTTAGATTCCACATATAAGTGATATCAGATGATATTTGATACAATATTTGTCTTTCTCTGTCTGACTTACTTCACTTAGTATGATAATCTCCAGGTCCATCCATTTTGCTGCAAATGGCTTTATTTCATTCTTTTTAATGGCTAAGTAATATCCCACTGTTTATATGTACCACATCTTCTTTATCCATTCATCTTTCAGTGGACATTTAGGTTGCTTCCATGTCTTGGCTATTGTTAACAACACTGCCATAAATATTGGGGTGCATGTATCCTTTCAAACCATGTTTATCTCTCCATATAAAAAATGTATTATCGAGCAGATAATCACTGTGAGCAACTGAGGCTCAATGGCCCAAAGGAGCTCTGGAGACATTGTATTCATGGTGGCAAGTTTCCCCATCTGAGGAGGAAGAAGATGGTGTCTTGATCTTCCAGCTCTCACCTGCCAATCGCTGAGGGAGGCTCCCAGACATGCTACCTCCACAGCATGCTCAGCTTGCCCCGTGCAAAGGCCAGAACAAAGGCTTAGCATCAAAGTGCTTGCAGTAGGCCTCCTGGGGCATGGAGTGGAATGGTGTGGGACAGCAGATACAGACAGGGCACCAGAAGCGTCTGCTCCCTGGGGTATGTATCACATCCAGCCAAGAGACAGAAACTGGTGATTGGACCGGGAAATACTTGATAGAAAGAATTAGTAATTATTTACGGAGAATTAGCTCCTAAGAAGAGATGAAAGAGAATGCTAAGGAATACCCTATGGTCAAGGAAGAGTTGTCAAGGAAAGAAAAAAATTGGAAGACACATTCCCAAAGGTAGGACCCAGACTTGGCTGGAGAAGGTATAGATGTAGCCTACTGAATAGCAAAGAAGTTAGCTCAGTTGCCAGGACCAGAAATGTCCACAGTTGCTGGACTGAGGCTAGAGGGCAATGAAATGCATGCAGGGCCAACAGAAAGCCCCCTCCTTGGGTGCAGGTGGACCAAGGCTGGAGCCAGAAGTGGCAAGCTTGAACGTGAGTGGCACTTGGTGTCCAGCATACTACAGGTCACCTGGTACTGCTGGAACCACCCAAGAAGCAGCCCACAGAACCAGGAGGAGAAGCCCATTTTTCCCTGCGTGTCTCTCCAGCACCTCCTACTGGCATAAGGGAAATACAAGATCCAGTCCAGTAACAGCTGTGAAGGAGGGCAGTGTGGGGGGGATTTCCAGGTGAAAGGCAATTACAAAAGATAACACTACTCACATAAGATCACTGTATATGAAGTAAATTGAATAACAAGTATTAAACTTACTTTTTATACAATAAATTTCTCCTTGATAGTATGTTTAAAATGAGTGTTTTTATTCAAAAACATCATCAGAATTACTGTTTACAATAAAAAGGTGTTTTTCATTGACACCACTGATTTATTATTTTCTCTAAAAAACCTTTAGCATATGGACTTCTTAACAGGATTTGTATCTGTGTAAGAGTGTTGTGAATTGACTCCTGGGTCCATACACATCTTCTTTGGTTGCCTAAAATTCCTCTAATGGAGACCAAGTCTTTCTTCTATAATTAACAAGTGCAATAGATCCATTTTAATCCACAGAAGAGAAGGGCTCTACCATATCTTTATTTCTTTTACTGCAAATGTTGATAAGTAGCAGTGACAACGAGGCATATGCTGGGGTACAAGGTGAATAAGCTATCACTGAACATCTGGAATGTCATTGCTTCTTCCCCTCAAACACCCTCCGGAAACCACACATCTGTTCACCCTGGTTAGTGCACAGAGCTCAACAGAGGATCAAGTTGAACTCCTCTGATATAGCACACTTTTCTCTCTTATCCTCCTCACTAGTGTGAGGATCTGACTTTCAATTAAAATATCACCTTTCAATACATTTATCATATATACATCCAATTAATTAACCTTTCCACAAAATGAATTAATCTCTTGACCCATCAATATGCTTCTGGCTATTAATTTATTGTTTTCTTTCAATTACCATCCATATTCATAGTCACTCATAACTCTTAAACATAGAAAAAATAACCTGTCTTAGAGTCTGCTCGTAGGTCACAGCATCCTTCTTTCTTCCTCCCCCTTCTTGCTTCATGAAACTTCAAAAACCATCAAAGGGATACATCATAACTCACAGACACAGAAACCAAAAAACAACATGGATGGGCACACACACTCTTTTGAGAGTTGGGCGAATGGCAGAGCAATTGGCATTTTGAAGGAAAATATAACACAAGTGGTCAAAGAGTTGCTAGATGACAACTGGTCAAGCCCAGTGTTGAACTATATTGGACCAGTGGCTGCTGAACCATTTTCTGCTTAGATCCTCCAATCAGGGGGAAAGGAGAGAAGAGTAAGGCTAAGGAAAAAATTCCTTGGGTCACTTGGACTCTAGTCATATTGACCCAAACTAAAATTGATAGTCTGTAGAGGCATGGAAATGGGTAGTCAAAGGTGAGAAATAATTTGGTAGAACCACCAGAGAGGACTGCATCCCTCCTTCCTTTGAAGCTAGGAGTGTTTCTGGCCAATTCATTGAACTCTGGTGTTCTGCAGAGAGGCTGGAGCAAGAGACAGCAGTGAAATATAAAGTGAATAGAGATGAAGAGTAGCAGAAATGGGGACTGTGCCCCAGCACATGCACCCAGGCGTCCTCAGCTCTGGGGTTTGTGTCAGTGGGTCTCCACATTGGGATTCACTGCCCTTCTTCCAAGGTCTGCCTTCCATTTTTACGTTTCTCTTTTCATATCAACCTAAGATGGCTTTATTGACCCTCTGCTATGTGCCAGGTACTTTAAACATGTGTGCTCCTTTAATCTTCCCTACAACTGCACAAAATATGCTTCCTTCTCCCTTTATCACAAAGAAGAAAGCAGAGGCTGAGAAGGCAGCAAATAGGAAATATAGTCCTTTCTCTCAGAGTTCTCTCAGACTCCACCCTGGACATTTATAAGCACATACTTGACCCTTTCATGAACCTGAACTTGGAAAACAAATCTTATTAATAAGCACCTATAATTGTATCATCCTTAAACTTGTAAGTGCTCTCTTGATAAGCCTGTTAATATTGTCAGGGCATATGATATTAAGCTTATTTTATAGATGAGGATATTGAAGTAAGGTTGAACAAGGAGTCTAAACCTGAAAGAAATGGAAATAGCTGATATTTAATGGACATTTACAGGGTAACAAGCACCCTACTCAGAGTTTTAGATATCAATTCACTTTGTCCTAACAATAATCCAATCAGGGGGTGACTGCTGTTATCTTTATCTCATATCTGGGGAAAACGAGGATAAAGAAGTTACATAATCTATCCAAAGCCACACTTCTAGTGTGTGGCTGAACTAGGATTTAAACCTACTTATCTTGGTTCCAGAATCCTTGCTCTTAACTACATCATATTCCACCTTTGTGCTTATTACCTAGGTGCCTCTTTAGGTTGTAAGGCATTCCAGGACAGCCAAAGTCTTTCCGTAGATGTCTATTACCAACACAGCAACCAGGTCAGAGCCTGGCACAAAAAGGTTGCTGTGAAAATGTGACTAAAAGACCACATAATCTAGACAATGATCATGATTTGCATGGGAATTAATAAAGGACTGGTCATTTCAAGGCTTCACCTGACACACTTAGCATTCAAAGCAAATAACTGAAATGGCATTTAAACCAGCCACTGCTTCCGGATCTCCATCAGCTATGCAGCAAAGGCAGGATGTAGACAGGATATTTTTGGGGGAGGCTGCAGGGTGTGGGATCTCAGTTCCCTGACCAGGGATTGAACTCAGGCCCGCAGCAGTGAAAGCACTGAGTGCTAACCACTGGACTACCAGGGAATTCCCATAAACAGGATGTAATATGGTGCAGTGTCTGTGCTCCGAACTGGAACCCAGAGATGGGCAGGATCTCCACACATTCCGTACAATCTTCTTAACCATTAACAACCTCTTTCCTTAGGAAAAATCTGAAGTCTCCCTTACTCTGTCAAATTTCCTCTCTATAAATAAAAGATTTAGCTGTTTTTGTTTTTTTTTTTCAGTAAATGAATCTCAGCCAGTGAAACATCCCTTCTGATATTATTTAGGGCAATAAAAGAGCAGCCACACTGTGGCCTCCCTCTTTGAGGGAACTTGTGAGGACTTGGATACCTTAGGGTATTAATTACCCTGCCAGTCATTAACCGAAGTACTTAGCACTACTATCCTTATTTTCCAAAAAATGGAAGTCAAAGGTAATGGCTCCTTTTCTTAAGGTTTAAGGTCTCTGAATTGCTGAAGTCAATAGCTCAGACACCGCTAGTGATAAAGAAAACAGAAAGATACACGAAGGGTTTCATTCCTCTATGGAAACCAAAATGGCAAGGCATTCACACACAGGCATTCAAGACGGGTAGATACCTTTCTCCTCAGTCTCTCATTAAAACAGGGACAAGTTCACTGTGACTCTTGCCCCACTTGAACTCTTCTGGGTTAAACATAATTTTTTTATTGAGGCCCCCAAATTCTTACGTTTGACGCTAAAGCTTTCTTTTAGAACCAAGCCCTTATTATTTATAAAGCTTGAGACTTAACAAAAAATGTCTCTGCCCTTCTTTCCTTCCTCTCCTCCATCACTTCCTTGGTTCCCCTCCTCTCCTTAATTCATCCCCATACACTAAGTTGAAATATCAACACAGGGGAGTTGGCTTAAATGCGAGATAAAATATTTCCATCATCTGGTCAGAGCCCTCTGCCAAATATCAAGGTATTGACCCACATGAAGTGTAAACATACTTTGAAAACCATATGTCAAGGGACCTCGGCTTACATGATTCACTTGGGCCTGCTCAGAAGTACACTGCTCAAAGAGAGGGCTATGCCAGAGGCCACGGTGTGGCTGCTCTTTTATTACTCTAAATAATATCAGAAGGGACGATTCACTTGCTGTGATTCATTTATTGAAAACAAACAGCTAAAGCTTTTATTTATAGAGAGGAAATCTGACAGAATAAGGGGGATTTCAGATTTTTCCTAAGGTAACATCCACATTAGTTTTCAGTAGTCAAGTGGACTCCTATCTTTTCTTTTTTTTTTTTTTTTATTTTTAACATCTTTATTGGGGTATAATTGCTTTACAATGGTGTGTTAGTTTCTGATTTATAACAAAGTGAATCAGCTATACATATACATGTGCTCCCATGTGTCTTCCCTCTTGCATTTCCCTCCCTCCCACTCTCCCCCTCCCACCCCTCCTATCTTTTCTACATCAGTCTATGGATAGATGAGTGTGGAAGGCAGCCTCTGACATGGCCCAGTGGTTCCTATCTCCTGGTGCTCGTGCCTTGTGTGATCTCCTCCCCTTGAGGGTGTGCTGGACCTAGTAATTTTCTTCTAGCAAATGGAGTACAGTCAAAGGAATGTGCCATCCCTACCATTACTGGCTAACAAAAGACTCTGACTCCTGTCTTGCTGGTATTATATTTTCTCTTCCAGGTCTTCTCACTTACTTATAGTGATGGAAGCTCCACAAGGCAAGGAACTTAGGGCAGCCTCTGGGCAACATCCGTTGAGGAGCTGAGGCCTTCAGCCCAACAGCCCACAGAGAACTGAATCTTGCCAACAACCGCCGAGTGAGCTTGGAAGGTGATCCTGTCCCAGTTGAACTTGGAGTTGAACCTTGCAGCCTCTGCCTATACCTTGATTGCAGCCTTGTAAGAGAGCTTGTGGCGGAGGACCCAGCTGAGTCATGCTCAGATTCTTGACCCACACAACCTGTGATATAATATACGTGTGCTGTTTTATGCCAATAATTTTGGAGATAATTCGCTATACAGCAATAGATAAGTAATACAATAAGAATGGTGGAGTCTGCCCTTACATTGAGCAGAAGCTCTAACATCCTTTCTCCAGTATAAAAGTAGCTACCAAAAAACCCCAAACATTTCATGGTCATGGGGCTGCTTGGTGACCCTCCTTGATGTCTTGATACCATGACCTAAGGTGGAAAAGGACTCATTAGCTTTAAAAGCTCTTTCATTCAGAGTTGAATAGCTCTGATTCTAAAGATTAAAAAGCAATGTCTTCTTCTTTGGACAGGACAGGAAAGCACTTGTGAGTTTGGCCCTTTCATTCTCCATGGCCCTTCTCCAGAACGTCCAGTTACAGTACAGCTGATTAGGTTTCTGTCTCCTGTACTGATCACCAATTCACGACCCTCTGACCACACTGATCAGCTTGCATGGTTTCCAAGTCTCAGGCAGGTGGTTCTACTGTCCAGCTAATACCACTGATTGTTACCAACTTCCATCTCAATCTTGTCCCAGTAGCTACAGTATTCTTAGCTCCAGCTTACCATCAGGGAATCTGAGAAAGGTCACACGACACGTAAGTGGAAGAGCGAAGAATACAATCCAGTCTCAAGGGCTCGTCTCTTGGATTATCCAGCTTTTTAATACCATGGCTTCTTGATTCTTTGTGGAAATATAAATTTCAACCTCCTGTTCCTGATGACAGCTTCTTGCCTTTCGGGGTTGTATAGTCCCTCCCCCAGCTTTGTGCTTTCCAAAGTTCATTCTGACCTCTTCCTCAGAGTCTTAGACTCTTCCCCAAATATTCTCATTTGCTTCCTTGAAAGGCTTAGAAGAGGCATGAGTTTTGAAATCTTACTTTCCTGGATTCCGATTCTGGTTCTACCATTTACTACCTATGTGATTTTTGAGAAGATTGCATTAATATCTCTGGTCCTCTGTTTCCTAACAGTTTCTGGGGGAAAAAAATTGAAAGAATCATGTGTGTTTTAATAATTAAATTAGATGCTAGATACAAAACATCAGCACAGTGGCTGCCACATTGTAAATGCTCAACAACTCAATTCTCTCCTACCTGTCTTTTTTATTATCTCCCCCATAGTCTTTGCTATATAAATGGAAAGGAGTGGGCTATCTTTCTTGGCTAACCAGTTCTTTGTCTACTTTGGCAAACCCAACATCAACTGAGTACATAATTAAAAATTTTTAAACATATGCATTCTTTCAGGGGTTGATTCTTCCTGTTGTGCTGTTTCTTGCTTAGTGTTAAAGTTTCTTTCAACACCACCATAACACTAATACCACACAGTATGTTAGGTATCAGGCATCCTTTCAAGGCTGGGGTCGGGGGGTGTTGGTGATGATGTTATTAAATCCCAAGTTAATGTGAATGTTGGTCCCCAGGTAAATCTGCAAATGATTCCATGACTTCATCTGCTTTTAAGAAGTGTTGTAACCCCTGACAAAATCCCCAAAGTCCAGAGACACTCAGTGTCAGATCATGAATCAGATAATTTGTGACAGACCTTGTTTCTTGGTGTGTGCCCTCTTCAGAGTCCATTCCTCCCAGCTGAGATGTCACATTGTATGGAATCAGAAAGGCACTTCACAGACCTTCCCTGATCTCAGTCTTTCCACTTCAAGCCATGTGATAATCAGCCTATGTTTATTTCCAAAAAACAATTTGTCCTTGATTGTGCTTACTAATTTTTCTGATTAGTTTCTGCTTTTCTTCTGTACCAGGGGAAAATGGCTTCCAGTTTTTGCACAAAACTGTATTCTGAGCATTAAAGTTTGGTTGTCTTTCCATTTTACCGATGCCTTTAGCCTGGGGTGCACAACAGGTACTGGGCTCACTTGAGAACTGGAAAGGAACCTCCTACGTAGTCTGTTGATGATTTACCACTTCATGGACAGGTTTACTGCCAGACCAGGGCAAACTTTCATCCTTTATCTTCAAAATCTCCAACTCCCTTTTCAATGATTTCTTACCCAGATGAAATAAATTTATTTCTTATATTCAGTAAAGATTTCAAGTTAAGGAATGTAAGAACTGCTGGGATTCCCTCTTAACAAAATTTATGTGTAAAAATGCAGGTGCTGTCATCTTTCTTTATTCTCCTCCCCATTAAATCATTATTGTATTTTACAGCCTGTGTGCAGTGGCTGGACTAGATTCTACTACAATTTTAATGTGAAACTGGAAATTTACATGAGATACATATGACAATTCATCCTTCACGTTCAAGCTCAAATGCCACTTTTTTAGGTTTATACTCTTAGAGAGCTATGAGATTTTCTTTTCATTTTTAAAAATGTATTCTATTTTAATAATTAAATTCATAATATGTTTAATACCTTAAATGCCAAAGTCTTAACATGTGAATTATTGTAAACCATCCTAGCAACTGTGCTTAATGCTCATGGCTACTTTATTTCCATGAATAATTGTAAGAAACTTAAAAGTCGACATCTTTTTTAATTTTCCAGTCCACTGTAATGTGTTTTAGGCATGAAGAGCTAGCTTGGCATAGTGAAAAAAGAAAGAAAAGAATTAAAGATAACTGACTTTTTTTTCTCTTCTAAATCTTTATGAGATTTTCTACAGGATTTAAATTTAAAATATGTGCTATTTATTTAACTACTGTCTTCTACTCAGACTGTAAACTCTTTGAGAGTGGACACCTTGTCTATTTTGCTCATCAGTATACCTGCAAAGAACATAGAAATTAATACACGTGTGTTTAATGAGTGAATAAATGAAGGAATGAATGCATAAATGAAAAGGACCTGGAATCAGATTTTTGTGTGATGAATTGTGTCCTTTAGAAATCTTGTTGACACCCAGCCAATCCCTAACTTGTGTCCTCTATGTGTGTCATGTTTACCACTTCATAAGGTAGTGGATCTTCCAGAAGAAGAACTTAGGGCTAACTTTGAATTATTTGAGTCCCTTTGAAATCCCTAACAGTGTAGCTCCTCTGCTAGGTCCAAGCACACCTAATCTCTAGCTTCCTCAGACTCTCCAGGTACTGACTAAGAGACCACTATCAACATCCAGAACTTCTAAGCTTCTTATCCAAAGAGCATGAAGTTATATGCATTGGGTCAGAGTGTCCCCAAAACCTGGAAGAAATCTTGGACCTAGAATTCATCCATACTTGAATACAGGGGAAAGCAGTGAAGGAGGGGGAAAGGTGGGATGTGAAAACAGAAAGAAAACAGCATTGATTTTTTTAACACAACCATTGGAAATAAGAAAAATAATAATTCTTATGTAACTAGTTATATCATTTATAATTAACAAAGAATTATAGCACATTTCTCAAAGCCAAGGTGTTTAAAATTGATAGATTGTTATGACAGTGGTATTTCCTCTTAACAGTTCAATATGTTGTTATTGGGAGCATGGTAAGATACCTGGTGTTTATATGTAATATAGGTTTCTATCTTTTATCTATCAGGGGAAATATGAATAAGGACACTGTGGTTTAGAATGCCTCAAAATCTCTCAGCTGTAGCTTGGTATGCAGGTCTAATTAGTGGTGGGAATGGAAATTCCCTGCACTGGGAATTCTGGCTTTATTCCTATTAAATCTTCTGCACCGAGGTTGGTCCAGAAGGTCTTGGAACCACATGTTCCACTTCCTCCTCCGTTTCTGTTCCCATTTCTTCTTCTGAGTAGATTTCCTCCAAGAAAAAACCATAAGATGTAAATGGTCCCTGTTGCCATAGCAGCTAAAATGTTCAGTTCCACTTTCCTCCTCTCAAAGAGACCTTAATACATTCAGTACTTTTCTTGGGGTTAGAACGTAAGTTAGAAGCTAGGCTAGGATTAGCCTTAGATATTTTCTCAACCACTGAGATAAAGCATCATGTGAGAATTCATTGACTGTTGATATTCCAAATCATCATCAAACCACTAGCAGTATGAAAAAGAATCAACCATATGATTGCTTGATGGTTCCAGAGTAATACCATCTGTCTAGGGGCTTTTCTAAGAGTTTTATGGCAAGAGATAACAAAGAATGCTAATTGAGCCTGAACTTTCTGTGGCTTAGAAAGTTGCTTACCTCTCAAGCTAGATTTACATGTTTGATTCCCTGCAGTTTAGTTTAACAAGCAATAACCCATTAAGGTTGCTTATACTTCCAAGCTCTCACATCCATTCCGATTTCTTTTGTTTCCTCAATGGAACTACTGTCTTGTTGATTAGGTAAAAAGATTAAATCCTAACTGAAAAAGCAGTAGGATTCTTTCCTTGAAGTGACTATTCCCTGTGTCTCCAAAATAGAAGCAGAAAAGGCAGGAAGTTCTACAAACACTGTCACATTTATTGCTAAGTTTGTCCATTTCAAGGCATGGCTTTCTGGAGCTGTAGAAAATCAAATAGAAAGATAGAGTGTGCAAAAGGAAGACATAAACAGACAAGCTATGTCTACACAAAGACATACACAAAAAATTTGACAGCAGCTTAATTCATAATAGTTTTGAATTGGAAACAACCCAAATGTCCATCAACAAGGAATGGACAAAATGCTACTCAGCAGTAAAAAGGAATGATCTGTTAGATGTATATACAATGGAATATTACTCAGCCAGAAAAAAGGATGAAATAATGCCATTTGCAGCAACATGGATGGACCTAGAGATTATCATACAAAGTGAAGTCAGACAAAGAAAGATAAATATCATATGATATCACTTACATGTGGAATGTATAAAAATGATACAAATGAACTTATTTACAAAACAGAAATAGACTCATAGACATAGAGAACAGACTTAGGGTTACCAAAAGGGAAAGAGGTGAGAGGGATAAAATTGGGAGTTTGGGATTAACATACATACACTACTATATATAAAATAGATAAACAACAAGGACCTGCTGTATAGCACAGGGAACTATATTCAATATCTAGTAATAACCTACAATGGAAAAGAATCTGAAAAAGAACATATATATGTGTATATATATATGAATCACTTTGCTCTATATCTGAAACACAACATTGTAAATCAACTACACTTCAATAAAAAAATAAATTAAAAGGAATGAGCTAATGCATGCAACAACATGGATGAATCTCAAAAGCATTACTCTAAACAGAAGAAGCATACTGTATGATTATATTTATATGAAACACTAGAAAAGAGAAATTGAATTTATAATGACAAAAAGCAGATCCTAATGAAAAGAACACAAGGAACATTTGTGGGACGATAAAAATGTTCTGTATATTGATAGTAGGTGTGATTATGTGGGAGTATAAATTTATCAAAACTCATTAGAAAACTTTTTAAATGGTAGCATTTTATTGAATGTAAATTATATTCAATAAATATGACACATATATATTCTTCATTTCTTACTACTAAACCCTTGTCAACACAAACACTGTCTTTTACCTTGACATTCACTTTCAAATAGAGAAACAGATTCAACATTTTAAAATTGTTGTATTTTCTTGAATTAGATGCTATATATCTGTAGTACACTGGGTAAAATCCCCCAAAGATACCAAGTCCTAACCCTGGGAACCTGTAAATGAAAAAAGGGTCTTTGTGGATGTGATTAAGTTAAGGGTCTTGTCCTGGACTATTCAGGTAGGATCTAAAATGCTACCATAAGAGCTCTGAAAAGAGAGAGGCAAAGGGAGATTTCACATACAGAGAAGGCAATGTAAAGACACAGACAGAGATTGGAGTGATAGAACCATATGCCAAGGAATGCCAGCAGCCACCAGAAGCTGGAAGAGACAAGAAAAGGATTCTCCCCTAGAGCCTCCAAAAAGAATATGGCCCAACTTGATTTTGTTCCAGTGACACTGATTTTGGACTTCTGGTTCCAGAACTATGAGAGAATGAATTTCTATTTTTTTAAGCCACCAAATATGTGGTAATTTATTACAGCAGCCACAGGAAAACTAATATAATCATTTTTATAGAATCCTCAACATCTAGAAGTTTTAAAATTCCATTCAATCAGAAAAGGATTTTAATTAGTGAATATTATAAACAAGACCTCAGGGATAACTGAGCTCAAGTCACTCATAATCAAAGGCAGGAAACAGATGCTAGAACACAGGGTAGAAGATAGAAGAACTGTCACAGAGGCTTCATGGGTGATGGGAAAACAGAGGAAGGAATGATATCTGACCCAAGGATTATAGTATGATTCTGGGAAAAGCCACCTTCAAATTTGGCCTTGAAAATTAATAAGATCTCAGCAAAAGTTGACAGGGAACCTGAGTGCATTTGAGAATCACCTGCACAAGTTCATTCATTATTAATCTTCCTTGGGACTCTTGATATCAGCTATCTTGTAGTTCACCTAATGTCCTGTGAAATCATACTGCCACTCTCACTCAAAATAGAAGACGTATAAAATTGATGTTATCCTTATATCTTGACATTAGCCATAACCAGTATGTTCTCCTCTGTAGGAAAAGTTCTAATGCTCAGATGAATGTTAAAAATATAGCTTCTATTGGCACTAGCCTTTTAAATCTATGTCTATGAGCAGAAGTCTCAGGTTTTATAGTTGTTCTATAGCAGTCCCAATATCTCATTTGTCTAAAAGGTGTAATCCACACACAGTGTTTTAAGAACAAATGAAGAAACACAACAATGCCTGAAATGTGCTGTCACAAAAGATGTTTAGGGACTAGTGACCAACAGCAGCATTTTTCAAAAATAAAAACTAGGTTCCAGGATTTATAGCTTAGTAAACTATAAAATTCTCCTCACTTTTCACCAAGTCCCTACACTCTCCTTCCGTATACACGCATATTATCAATAATGAATAGAAATGAGTCCTACCAAGTAAGAAAGCACGTTACAGTAATGAAAGAAGCTTGCTGCTGGAGATGGATTATTGAGCTCAATGATAAAAAAAAATAGAGAAACCAGAATTATACACAAATATGGAAGAAGTCTAGTATATGATAAAATTAGTATTTCAAATCAACAGGCAATAAACGATATGAAAACAGCTAGCATTAAAAACATTAGCTGGATTCTAATTCACCTCTTGCACTAAAACATAAAGTCCAGAAGATCAAAGATTTAGGTACTGAAAAAAATGAAATAATAAAAGTACCAGAAGAACAAATGTACAAACACACACACATACATGAAAATCTTTGAGTACAGAATTCCTTTCCAATCAGGACACAAAACCTAGTGCCATAAAGACAAAATGATTGAAAACAAATAAAAAAGAATGATAAATATGATTACATAAAAATAAAAACTTTTGTACCAGAAAAAAATACTATGAACAACGTCAACAGCCTGGAGAAAATATATGCAACCAACAACAAAATCATAATTTTCTTAGTATTGATATATAAAAAAACTATAAATATTAATTAAAATAAGAGATCAGTTATCCCATGGAAAAATTGATAAAGGTCATGGATAAATGGTTTTCATGGTTAATAAAACATCTATAGATGGTAGGTTAAACTGGTATCACCTTCTCAAAGGGCAATTTGGTAACATCTGTCAATTTTTAAAGTGTGCATACAATTTGATGGAGGTTTACACTTCTAGAAAATTATTCTACAAATATCTCAACCAACTGTCCACAAATATTTATGTATAAGAATATGTTTTATAGGTGGCAGCATTCTGATATCCTAATGGCATATAAAATTGTTTAATCAAATTTGCCCATTAAGATGAGAGCCTCAACTATTTTATAACAGGTAAGTGTCACCACCACTCTATGGAAAGAGGTATCAATTTATGAAAAGATTTTTGTTATTATTATCATATGTTGAAAAGATTTTTATTGGAGAAAAGGCACCAAATGTATGTTAGGGAGAGGGAGAAGCAATGTATGGTTACAAAATTATCTTGTATTATTTTATGTCAAAGAGAGGGCAATAGAATTTCAAAAAATATATGATACTTGGAGTATAGATATCTTCTAGAACTACACTTATGCTGAAACCCATTAAAGATGGTCATCCTCATTTCTTAAGGTTTCCAATTAATCATTTAAAGAATATCTCTCACTCCACTATCAAACAAGTGAGAAAAAGTCATGTAGCATCAGTTTTTGGGTGAAGGTTCTTTCTCAAATGATGTTTCAGTCACTCATAACAGAACACTTATCTTCCAAGTTATTAACAACAAAGGAGGTAACAAGAGTAGTCTAAACTGGAGATGAAAGCAAATAACACAGGGAACATTTCATAACACTAAAAAGAAATGCCGCTCCCAATTGTACAAAATATAGTTTTTATAAATTTTCAGAATTAAAACTATATGATACATTCCAGACAAGAACTAGAGCAGATTGCTGAAGTTTTTCTAAGCATACAGAGTCGCCTATGAAAAGCTACATGAGAAAAGAAAAATCTTTGTTAGCTTTCACTTATGGTCTAAACCTTTGGTAACTCAGGGATGAACGCTTTTGTTCTATCAACTCTCTAGCTGGATATCTTGTTAAAATAACCACCGAGGGCTTTAAAATTCAGCAGCAAGCACATGAAGCTCTTGTCAATAAATGGAAAGATTTATTCCCTAGGAATTCTAATCTAGTCCCATAGAAGAGTCAAGAAGAGGTTATTTCAACATAACCATCTATCCTCACGGTGAAGACACAATTTTAAGAGTTAATCTCAGGTGACTGCAGGGACAATTCCATAAATATAAAGAGGCATCAGTTTCTCAGATTTGCTGCTGATCTTTCTCTGGTCATTACCCTGGTTCCTGTAATAACAGAGCCAACCCTCGTCCCTCTTTACAGAGAAATCAATTTGCCCAAACATACAGAGCTTTAAAGATGCAAAAATGCTAAATATAAAACACCATTTTAATGTGCCACTATGACCACTTTCTTTCGATATAGTTTCTGTTTACTCATACCCTTTTCTCTGCAGCAACTTTATATATGCTAATGTAGATTTCACATGAAGCTATAACCCAGTCTCTCAACTGGACCAAAATATTTGATATACTTATTGGTCATTTACAAATATATTTTTAAATAATTAAACTCTCAGAGAAGTTGTATTTTTGAGATGTAGAAAATACCTATTGTCAACCCAGTTACTTTTATTGTAAATCAAGCTGTAGCAACTTAAAATACATATCAATTCTACCCCAACTTGTTATCAACTTTTAAAAAATTTTCTATTCAATTTTGCTATATTTTACATTTTTAACAGTAGAGAGTATGAACAATTGCTCATATTTTGTTTTCCAATTGTACTTCTTTCTTAATTGAAATATAGTTGATGTAAAATATTATATTTGCTTCAGGTGTACTACATAGAGATTTGACGTTTGCATACATTATGAAATGTTTACCATGATAAGTCTAGTAACCATCTGTCCCCACACAAAGTTATCACAATATTATTGACCATACTCCTTAAGCTGTATAATAAATCCTCGTGACTTATTACATTACTGGAGTTTTATACTTCTTAATCTCCTACACCTATTTGCTCACTCCCCTCACCCCTCATCCTCTGGCAATTATCCATTTGTTCTCTGTATCTGTAAATCTGTTTCCATTTTGTTTTGTTTGTTTCTTTTGTTTTGTAGATTCCACATAGAAGTGAAATATGCAGTATTTGTCCTTCTCTGACTCATTTCACTTAGCATAATACCCTCTGGATCCATCTATGTTGTCAATGGAAATATTTCTTTTTTTAATGGCTTAGTAATATTCTATTATATATTACATAAGATGATGTGATATTATTTAATATCATGTATATTACATGATATTGTATATTACATATTACAATGTTCCATTGTATATCCACATCTTCTTTATCCATTCATCTATGGATGGACACTTAGGTTGCTTTTATATCTTGGCTATTTTAAATAATGCTGCTATGAACATTAGAGTTCATATATCCATTCAAATTAGCAGGGTTTTTTTCTTCGAGTAAATATCCAGAAGTGAAATTGCTGGATCATATGGCAGCTTTATTTTAAATTTTTTGAGGAGCTTCCACATTGTTTTCCATAGGGGCTACACCAATTTACATTCTCACCAACAGTGCACAAGAGTCCCATTTTCTCCACATCTTCACCAGCACTTGTTATTTGGTGTCTTTTTGATGATAGTCATTCTGACAGGTGTGAGGTGGTATCTCATTGTGGTTCTGATTTGCATTTTCCTGATGATTAGTGACTTTAAGCATCTTTTCATGTGTCTGTTGACTCTATGTCATCTTTGAAAAAATGTCTATTCAGGTCTTCTGCCCATTTTCATTTGGGTTATTTGGTTTTTTTATGTTGAATTCTTTTAGTTCTTTGTTTATTTTGGATATTAACCCCTTATCGAATATATCATTAGCAAATATCTTTTCCTGTTCAGTAGGCGGCCTTTTCATATTGTTGGTAGTTTTCTTCAATGTACAAAATCTTTTTAGTTTGATGTAGTCTTTTTTTTTTTTTTTTTTGCTGTAGTTTCCCTTGCCTGAGGAGACATATCTAAAAAAATATTGCTAATACCAATGTCAAAGAATATAGTGACCATGCTTCTTCTAGAAGATTTTTGGTTTCAGGCCTTACATTTAAGTCTTTACTCCATTTTGAGCTTATTTTTGTACATGGTGTGAGAACACAGTCCAATTTGATTCTTTTGCATGTTGCTGCCCAGTTTTCCCAAAACATTTATTAAAGACATTGTATTTTCCCCATTGCATATTCTTGTCTCCTTTGTCATAGACTAATTGACTACATGTGTGGGGGTTTATTTATGGGATCTCTAGTCTGTTCTATTTATCTTTGTATCTGTTTTTGTTTGTTTGCTTGTTTGTTTTCTTGCCAGTACATACTATTTTGATTACTGTAGCTTTGTAGTATAGTTTGAATCAGGGAGCATAATACCTCCCCTCCAGCTTTGTTACTCTTTCTCAAGATTGTTTTGACTATTTAGGGTCTTTTGTGTTTCTATACATATTTTCAAATTATTTCTTCTAGTAGTGTGAAAATGATACTGGTATTTATTTTCATAAGGATTGCACAAAATCTGTAGATTGCCTTGGAGAGTATAATTATTTTAACAATATTAAATCATTCAGTACATGATCATGGTGTATCTTTCCATCTGCTTGTGTCATCTTCAATTTCTTTCATCAACATCTTATAGTTTTTGGAGTACTGGTCTTCTGCTTCCTTAGGTTGATTTATTCCTAGGTATTTTATTCTTTTTGATGCAATTATAAATGAGATTGTTTTCTTAATTTCTCTTTCTGATATTTTGTTTTTAGTATAAAAATGAAGCAGATTTTTCTTTTTTTTTAATTGGGGTATAGTTGATTTACAATGTTGTGTTAGTTTCCAGTATATAGCAAAATGAATCTGTTATACATATACATATATCCACTCTTTTTTAGATTCTTTTCCTATATAGGCCACTACAGAGTGTTAAGTAGAGTTCCCTGTGCTATACAGTAGGTCCTTATTAGTTATTTATTTTATATATAGTAGTGTGTATGTGTCAATCCCAATCTCCCAATTTATCCCTCTCTCCCTCTCTTGAAGCAGATTTCTGTATATTAATTTTGTATCCTTCAACTTTACTGAATTGACTTACTAGTTCTAATAGTTTTGGGGTAGCATCTTAGAATTTTCTATAAATAATACCATGGCATCTGCAAACAGTGACAGTTTTACTTCTTCCTTTTCAATTGGGATCATTTTAATTTATTTTTCTTACCTGATTTCTGTGGCTAGGACTTCCAGTACTATGTTGAATAAAAGTAGCAAGAGTGGGCATCCTTGTCTTGTTCCTGATCTTAGAGAAAAGGTTTTAGCTTTTCACCACTGAGTATGTTAGCTGTGAGCTTGTCATACATGGCCTTTTTTATATTGAAGTGTGTACTCTTTATACCCAATTATTGAGTGTTTTTTTTTTATCATAAATGGATGTTGACTTCTGTCAAAAGCTTTTTCTGGTTCTATTGAGATGATTATATGACTATTATTCTTCAAGTTGTTAATGTGGTAATGTGATGCTGGTTAATTTGTGGATATTGAACCACCTTCCATCCCTGGGTAAATCCCACTTGATCATAGTGTATGATTCTTTTAATGTAAAGTTGAATTTGGTTTGGTATATTTTGTGGAGGATTTTTGCATCTATGCTTACCAGTGATGTTGGCCTGTAATTTTCTTTTTTTGTGGTGTTGTTCTCTGGTTTTGGTATCAGGGTAATGCTGGCCTCATAAAATGATTTTAGAAGCGTTCCTTCCTCTTTAATTTTTTGGAAGAATTTGAGAAATATAGGTGTTAATTTCTCTAAATGTTTGGTAGAATTCAACCGTACAGCCATCTGGTCCTGGACTTTTGTTTGTTGGGAGTTTTTCGATTACTGATTCAAATTCATTACCTGTAACTTGTCTGTTTATATTTTCTATTTCTTCATGGTTCAGCCTTGAGAGATTGTACATTTCTAGAAATTTGTCCATTTCTTCTAGGTTTTCCATGTTATTGGCATATAATTATTTATAATAATCTCTTATCATCTTTTATATTTCTGTGGTGTTGGTTGTAACTTCTCCTCTTTAATTTTTAAAATTTATTTGGGTCCTCTCTCTCTTTTTTCTTGATTAGTCTGGCTAAATGTTTATCAATTTTCTTTATCTTTTCGAAGAACCAGGTGTTATTTTCATTGCTCTTTTCTTTTTTTCTTTTCTTTTTTGGCCTCACCACATAGCATGTGGGATCTTAGTTTCCTGACTAGGGATCAAACCCATGCCCCCTGCAGTGGAAGTACAGTCTTAACCACTGGACTGCGAGGGAAGTCACCTTCTTTTCTATTTTTTTAGTCTCTATTTCATTTATTTCCACTTAGATCTTTATTCTTTCTTGCCTTCTGCTGACTTTGGATTTTGTTTGTTCTTCTTTTTCTAGTTCCTCTTGGTGTAAGGTTAGGTTATTTGAGTTTTTGTTTGTTTGTTTGTCTCTTGAAGTAGGAACTTCCCTCTTAAAACTGCTTTTGTTGTGTTGCATAGATTTTAGATCATTATGTTTCCATTTTGATTTGTCTCCAGGTATTTCTTGCTTTCCTGTTTGATTTCTTCAATGACCCACTGGTTTTTTAGTAGCATATTGCTTAGCCTCCATGTTTGTGGGTTTTGCAAGTTTTTTCTTATAATTGATTTCTATTCCCATGCCATTGTGGTCAGAAAAGATGATTGATATGGTTTCAATTTTCTTAAATTTATTGAGACTTGTTTTGTGGCCTAGCATGTGATCTATCCTGGAGAATGTTTGAAGTGCACTTGAAAAGAATATGTATTCTGCTTCTTTGGGATGCAGTGTTCCATATATAACTAGTAAGTTCACCTGCTATAATGTGTCATTCAAAGCCAGTATTTCCTTGTTGATTTTCTATCTGGATGATCTGTTGATTGATGTAAGTGGGGTGTTAAAGTTCTCAACTATTATTGTGTTACCGTCACTTTCTTCCTTTACATCTGTTAATATTTTCTTTGTGTATTTAGATGTTCCTGTGTTGGGTGTATATTTATTTTTGACTGTTATATCTTCTTGTTGGATCAATTTCTTTATCATTATGTAATGTCCTTCTTTATCTCTTGTTACAGTCTTTTCTTTAAAGTCTATTTTGCCTGATATAAGTATTGCTACCTCAGCTCTCTTTTGTTTCCACTTGCATGGAATACCTTTTTCTATCTGTTCACTTTCAGTTTGTTTATGTCTAGAGCTGCAGTGAGTCTCTTGTAGGCAGAAAATAGATGGGTCTTGTTTTTTTATCCATTCAGCCACTCTATTTCTCTTGATTGGAGCATTTACTCCATGGACATTTAAAGAAATTATTGATAAGTATGTACTTATTGCCATTTTGTTAAGTGTTTTGGGGTTGTTTTTGTGTTCTTTTTTCTTTCTTTCTTCTTCTTTTGCTCTCATTCCTTGTGATTTGATGACTATCTTTAGTGTTATGTTTGGATTCCTTTCTCTTTTTTGTGAATCTATTATAGGTTTTTTGTTTGTGGTTACCATGAGGTTAATATATAACAACATATATATACGTAATTATTTTAAATTCTTGATTTCTGAAGTTCAAAACCACCGTAACCATCTTACAATTTTATCACTATCCCCCCATGTTTAATGTCCCCCATGTTTAATGTTTTTGAAGTCATGTTTTATTTTTGTTTTGTATATCCCTTAACTACTATTGTGGATATAGATAATTTTACTACTTTGTCTCTTAACCTTCCTATTAGTTTTACAAGTGATTGACCTAATATCTTTACTGTATATTTGCCTGTACCAATGAGATGTTTCCTTTTGTAATTTTCATATTTATAGTGTTTTTTTTTTTTACTGCTTAGAGAAGCTGGTTTAGTGGTGTTGAAGTCTTAGCTTTTGTTTGTCTATAAAACTCATTATCTCTCCTTCAAATTTGAATAAAAGCCTTGCTGAGTAGAGTAGTCTTGGTTGTAGGGTTTTCCTATCATCGCTTTGAATATATTATGCCACTCCCCTCTGGCCTGCAAAGTTTCTGCTAAAAGGTCTGCTCACAGCATTATGGGAGTCCCCTTGTACATAACAAGTTGATTTTTTCTTGCTATTTTTAAGATTCTCTATCTTCAATTTTTGCCATTTTAATTACAATGTGTCCTGGTGTGGACCTCTTTGGATTGATCCTGTTTGGGATTCTCTGTGCTTCCTGGACCTGGATGCTTGTTTTTTTCCCCAGGTTAGTGAATTTTTCAGTTATTATTTCTTCAAATAAGTTCTCTGCGCCCCCTTCTCCTCTGGGACCCCTAGTGCAAATATTCATATGCTTGATGTTGTCCCAGAGGTCTCTTAAACTATCAGCATTTTTAAAAATTCTCTTTTTCTATTCAGCTTGAGTGATTTTCACTATCTTCCAGTTCACTGATCTGTTGTTCTGTATTATCTAATCTACTGTTGATTCATCCAAATGTATTTTTAAATTTTCAGTTACTATATTCTTTAGCTCTGTTTTGTTCTTCTTTATAATTTCTAAGTCTTTGTTGAAATTCTTACTGTGTACATCCTCTCTTCTCCCATGTTCATTGAGCTCCTTTGTGATCATTACCTTGAACTCTTTATTGTGTAACTTGTTTATCTCCACTTTGCTTAGTTCTTCTCCTTAGGGTTTCACGTTGTTTCTTTGTTTGGGACATATTTCTGTCTCCTCATTTTGCTTAATTCTCTGTGTTGATTTCTATGTATTAGGTAAGTCAGTTACATTTTCTGATCTCAGAGAAGCGGCCTTATGTAGGAGACATCCTATGGGGCCCAGAAACCCACTCACCACAGGTCACCAGAGGTATGTGTTCTAGGGGACCAACTTCTATGGATGCACTGGTTCACAGGGGTGACCACCAGCCCAGTTGGCTGCCAGGCTCTGTCTTGTGTGGAGACTGCTGGCTGCTGGTTGCTGGGGCTGTGTGGTCCCTAGGCTGCTGCCAGCTTACTTGTGGGTGGGATCAGGTCCCTGGGTGGCTGATTGAGGGAGGACTTCAAAATGGCATTTTCCAGTACCAATGTCCTTGTGATAGAAAAAGCTCCCCCAAAATGGCTGCCACGAACATCTACATCCCCAGGTGGAGTCTCAGTTACCTCCTGCTTCTCCAAGACCAACAAGTAGGTCTGACCCAGGCTCCTTTGGTATTACTACTTCTGCCCAGATCTCCCATATGCAATTCCCACTGGCCTCCAAAACCAGATGTTCTAGGGCTCATCTGCACTGGGGTCCAGTGCAGGACCCCTGGGCTGGGGAGCTCAATGTGGTGCTTGGACCTATTCCTTCTTGGGGAGAACCTCTGCAATTGTGATTATCTTCCTGTTTGTGAGTCTCCCACCCTGGAGTGTCGGTCTTGACTATACCATGTTTCCACTCCTCCTACCTGTTTCATTGTGGTTCCTTCTTTTTGTCCTTACTTGTGGAAAAATATTTTCTGCTAGTCTTCAGGTGATTCTCATTGATAGTTGCTCTGTAAAGAGTTGTAATTTTGGAGTGCCCATCGGAGGAAGTGAACTCAGTGTCTTCCTACTTCACCATCTTGGCCACACTCTCCCCAACTGTATTTCCTCTTTTGAATTGTCAGCCCATATTTCTTGCCTGCTTATCTTTCATAGTCTTCATATTTTTCTCATAAACTTTGTGTGCATCCTTAATATTTTATAGATATTAAATTGTGTCATATCTGATGTAAATATTTTGTGGTACATTTTATTTCTTTACCACTTTTAAATCTTAGGAATACTTTAAACTTTTATATATTAATATATCTCCATTTTTCTTATTATTATTTAGAAGTTTAAAAAGTTATTATTCCTCTATAGATATGGCAAATAAACGATTCTATTTTCTGCAACTTCTTCTCTAATTTGATGTTTTATATTTAGCTCTCTAATTTGACGTCTCTAGACCTTTTGTTTTTCTTTAGCACAAAAGCAGAAACAGACAAATTAAATTCCGACTCTCAATTCCGACTCTCAAAAGGAGTAAAGCTACTCCTTTTTCTTACACCCAGCAAAGAATGAAGCATGATTCTGTAAAGTGCATTTATTCATTCCACACCTCACCATCCATTCCCCAGCTCCCCAGCCCCATGACAATCAGTGCCCTTATTCAAATAGAGTATATTTTGGTGATTAGTATAAAGTAATTTCGAAAATATATTTCAAAATGCTAATGAATTATTTTAACATGACATTTAATAATTTATCTTTCACTATCCATTTACATTTTTTTAACGTAAAGACTTCATTATTTTAGAGTAGCTTTAGGTTCAAAGCAAAATTGAGAGGAAAGTACAGAGATTCCCCATATGCCCACTTCCCTCACACATGCATAACTTCCCCTAGTTTCATCATCCTCACCAGAGTGATATGACATGTGATATGTCACATTTGTTACAACTGATGAACCTGCAATGAGACATCATAATCACCCAAAGTCACCAAAAATGTAATTTACATCCCTACCCATTTTGCATAAATTTACTCATCTCTCTGAGGTTTATATATACATACTTGGTTCTACCCCATTATTTTGTATTTTTATATAATATCAAAATTCCTTAAATATTATTATAATACTTTATTATAGATTTTAATATCTGATAGGTATTTATCTCCCTGTTGCTGCTCTTTAATACACTTGTCTTGATTTTATTTTACCTGTTCATTTTTCAAATGATTTACATTTTAATGAATTTTTAAAACTCCTTTTCAGATTTTGATAGAAATGCCATCAAATATAATTTTAAACACTTGTAGAACTTATAATTGATATGATGCATTGAATTATTATGGAAAATTGACTGTTGTGCCTCAAACATTCAGAAAGGTTGGGCAAAATATACAAATAATACTAAAATATTTAAATGCTTAACCAACTGCAAACCAAAAAGAGTAGAACAGATAGGGTAACAAAATTTGTAAAAATAAATCTAATTGAAGATATAAAAAATATTTAACAATTGGACCATATTACCTCACTTATATGTGAAATCCAATATTAATTTTTAAATTAAAAAAAATGTCTCCTAGAAACAAGGAACTGATTGGTGGTTGCCAAAGGTGGGGGTAGGGATGGATAAAATGGATAAAGAAAGTCAACAGGTACAAACCTCTAGTTATAAAATAAATAAATCCTGGGGACGTAATTTACAGCATGGTGACTATAGTTAATAACACTGTAGTGCATATTTGAAAGTTGCTAAGGGAGTAGATCTTAAAAGTTCTCATCACAACAAAAAATAATTTTTGTTATTATGTGTGATGACGAATGTTAACCAGACTTCTGTGGTAATCATTTTGCAATACATACAAATATTGAATCACTACATTGTATACCTGAAACTAATATAATGTGGGAAATTTTCACTTTTTTTTATACAGCAGGTTCTTATTTTTATCCATTTTATACATATTAGTGTATATATGAAAATCCCAATCTCCCAATGCATCACACCAGCACACCCTGCCACTTTCCCCCTTTGATGTCTATACGTTTGTTCTCTACATCTGTTTTCTGGTGGCATCTTTAGGATTCTCTATGTATAGTATCATGTCATCGGCAAACAGTGACAGTTTTACTTCTTCTTTTCCAATTTATATTCCTTTTATTTCCTTTTCTTCTCTGATTGCCATGGCTAGGACTTCCAAAACTATGTTGAATAATAGTGGTGAGAGTGGACATCCTTGTCTTCTTCCTGATCTTAGAGGAAATGCTTTCAGTTTTTCACCATTGAGAATGATATTTGCCGTGGGCTTGTTTTAGATGGCCTTTACTATGTTGAGGTAGGTTCCCTCTATGCCCACTTTCTGGAGAGTTTTTACCATAAATGGGTCTTAAATTTTGTCAAAAGATTTTTCTGCATCTATTGAGATGCTTATATGGTTTTTATTCTTTACTTTGTTAATATGGTGTATCACATTTATTGAGTTGCGTATATTGAAGAATCCTTGCATCCCTGGGATAAATCCCACTTGATCATAGTGTATGATACTTTGAATGTGTTGTTGGTTTCTGTTTGCTAGTACTTTGTTAAGGATTCTTGAATCTATATTCATTAGTGACATTTGTCTGTAATTTTCTTTTTTTGTAGTATCTTTGTCTGGTTTTGGTATCAGGGTGATGGTGGCCTCGTAGAATGAGTTTGGGAGTGTTCCTTCCTCCACAATATTTTGGAAGAGTTTGAGAAGGATAGGTGTTAGCTCTTCTCTAAATGTTTGATAGAATTCACCTTGGAAACCATCTGGTCCTAGACTTTTGTTTGTTGGAAAGTTTTTAATCACAGTTTCAATTTCAGTGCTTGTGATTGGTCTGTTTATATTTTCTATTTCTTCCTGATTCAGTCTTGGAAGGTTATACTTTTGTAAGAATTTGTCCAATTCTTCCAGGTTTTCCATTTTATTGGCATACAGTTGCTTGTAGTAGTCTCTTAGGATGCTTTGTATTTCTGCGGTGTCTGTTGTAACTTCTCCTTTTTCGTTTCTAATTTTATTGATTTGAGTTCTCAACCTCTATTTCTTGATGAGTCTGGCTAATGGTTTATCAATTTTGTTTATATTCCCAAAGAACCAGCTTTTAGTTTTATTGATCTTTGCTATTGTTTTCTTTGTTTCTATTTCATTTATTTCTGCTCTGATCTTTATGATTTCTTTCCTTCTGCTAACTTTCGGTTTTGTTTGCTCTTCTTTCTCTAGTTCCTTTAGTTGTAAGGTTAGATTGTTTATTTGAGATTTTTCTTGTTTTTTGGGGTAGGCTTGTAGAGCTATAAACGGCCCTCTTAGAACTGCTTTTGCTGCATCCCATAGGTTTTGGATCATCGTGTTTTCATTGTCATTTGTCTCTAGGTATTTTTTATTTCCTCTTTGATTTCTTCAGTGATCTCTTGGTTATTTAGTAAAATATTGTTTAGCCTCCATGTGTTTGTGTTTTTTACATTTTTTCCCTGTAATTGATTTCTAATCTGATAGCATTGTGGTCAGAAAAGATGCTTGATATGATTTCAATTTTCTTAAATTTACGGAGGCTTGATTTGTGACCCAAGATGTGATCTATCCTGGAGAATGTTCCATGCGCACTTGAGAAGAAAGTGTAATCTGCTGTTTTTGGATGGAATGTCCTATAAATATCAATTAAATCTATCTGTTCTATTGTGTCATTTAAAGCTTCTGTTTACTTATTTATTTTCATTTTGGATGATCTGTCCATTGGTGTAAGTGAGGTGTTAAAGTCCCCCACTATTATTGTGTTACTGTTGATTTTCCTCTTTTATAGTGGTTAGCAGTTGCCTTATGTATTGAGGTGCTCCTATGTGGGGTGCATATATATTTATAATTGTTATATCTTCTTCTTGGATTGATCCTTTGATCATTATTTAGTGTTCCTCCTTGGCTCTTGTACCATTCTTTATTTTAAAGTCTATTTTATCAGATATGAGTATTGCTACTCCAGCTTTCTTTTGATTTCCATTTGCATGGAATATCTTTTCCATCCCCTCACTTTCAGTCTGTTTGTGTCCCTAGGTCTGAAGCGGCTCTCTTGTAGACAACATATATATGGGTCTTGTTTTTGTATCCATTCAGCAAGCCCGTGTCTTTTGTTTGGAGCATTTAATCCATTCACATTGAAGGTAATTATCGATATGTATGTTCCTATGACCATTTTCTTAATTGCTTTGGGGTTGTTTTTGTAGGTCCTTTTCTTCTCTTGTGTTTCCCACTTAGAGAAGTTCCTTTAGCATTTGTTGTAGAGCTGGTTTGGTGGTGCTGAATTCTGTTAGCTTTTGCTTGTCTGTAAAGCTTTTGATTTCTCCATGGAATCTGAATGAGATTCTTGCTGGGTAGAGTAATCTTGGTTGTAGGTTCTTCCATTTCATCACTTTAAGTATATCATGCCACTCCCTTCTGGCGTGTAGAGTTTCTGCTGAGAAATCAGCTCTTACCCTTATGGGAGTTCACTTTTATGTTATTTGTCGTTTTTCCCTTGCTGCTTTCAATAATTTTTCTTTGTCTTTAATTTTTGCCAGTTTGATTATTATGTGTCTTGGCATGTTTCTCCTTGGGTTTATCCTGTATGGGACTGTCAGCACTTCCTGGACTTGGGTGGCTATTTCATTTCCCACGTTAGGGAAGTTTTCGACTATAATCTCTTCAAATCTTTTCTCTGGCCTTTTCTCTCTCCCTTGTCCTTCTGGGACCCCTATAATTCAAATGTTGTTGCATTTAATCTTGTCCCAGAGGTCTCTTAGGCTGTCTTCATTTCTTTTCATTCTTTTTTCTTTATTCTGTTCCGCAGCAGTGAATTCCACCATTCTGTCTTCCAGGTCACTTATCCGTTCTTCTGCCTCAGTTATTCTGCTATTGATTCCTTCTAGTGTAGTTTTCATTTCAGTTTTTGTATTGTTCATCTCTGTTTGTTTGTTCTTTAATTCTTCTAGGTGTTTGTTAAACATTTCTTGCATCTTCTCAATCTTTGCCTCCATTCTTTTTCCGAGGTCCTGGATAATCTTCACTATCATTATTCTGAATTCTTTTTCTGGAAGGTTGCCTATCTCCACTTCATTTAGTTGTTTTTCTGGGGTTTTATCTTGTTCCTTCATCTGGTACTTAGCCCTCTGCCTTTTCATCTTGTCTGTCTTTCTGTGAATGTGGTTTTTGTTCCACAGGCTGCAGGATTATAGTTCTTCTTGCTTCTGCTGTCTACCCTCTGGTGGATGAGGGTATCTAAGAGGCTTGTGCAAGTTTCCTGATGGGAGGGACTGGTGATGGGTAGAGCTGACTGTTGCTTCCGTGGGCAGAGCTCAGTAAAACTTTAATCTGCTTGACTGTTAATGGGTGGGACTGGGTTCCCTCCCGTTAGTTTTCTGGCCTGAGGCAACCCAACACTGGAGCCTACCTGGGCTCTTTGGTGGGGCTAATGGCAGACTCTGGGAGGGCTCACACCAAAGAGCACTTCCCAGAACCTCTGTTGCCAGCGTCTCTGTCCCCATGGTGAGCCATAGTCACCCCCCGCCTCTGCAGGAGACCCTCCAACACTAGCAGGTAGGTCTGGTTCAGTCTCCCCTGGGGTCACTGCTCCTTCCTCTGGGTCCCAACGCACACACTACTTTTTGTGTGCCGTCCAAGAGTGGAGTCTCTGTTTCCCCCAGTCCTGTCGAAGTCCTGCAATCCAATCCCACTAGCCTTCAAAGTCTGATTCTCTAGGAATTCCTCCTCCTATTGCCGGATCCCAAGTTGGGAAATCTGACGTTGGGCTCAGAACCTTCACTCCGGTGGATGGACTTCTGTGGTATAAGTGTTCTCCAGTCTGTGAGTCACCTACACAACAGTTATGGGATTTGATTTTACTGTGATTGCGCCCCTCATACCATCTCATTGTGGCTTCTCCTTTGTTTTTGGATGTGGAGTATCTTTTTTTATGAGTCCCAGTGCCTCCTGTCGATGATTGTCCAGCAGCTAGTTGTGATTCTGGTGTTCTCACAAGAGGGAGTGAGAGCACGTCCTTCTACCTAATATAATATTATATTTCAGTTATACATCAATAAAAGTTTTAACATTTGGGAAAATTATAGCGCCGTAAAAAAGTACATAAAAAATAAATGGAGTAATTTATAAATACTTCTTTGCAAATAATTACATCTCCATTGTTCTTTCCTATATTCATTATTCCTTTTGTGTTTTGTTTTAATTAATGGATTTTATTTTTCAGAGCAGTTTTAAGTTTGCAGAAAAGTTGAGCAAAAAGTACAGGGAGTTCCCATAATACTCCCCTGCTCCCTCTTCCCTTATTATTAACATCTTACATTACTGTGGTACACTTGGTACAATTAATGAACCAATATGGATGCAATATGATTAACTTAAGTTCATAGTTAACATTAGGGTTCACTCTTTGTTTTCTGCAGTTCTACAGGTGTTGACAAAGACATAATGTCATGCATGCACCATTACAGTATCATACAGAATAGTTTCACTGCCCTAAAAATCCCCTTTGTTCCACCTATTCACCTCTCCTTCCTTCCCTCTCCCAGAACCCCTGACAACCATTGATTATTTTATTATCTCTATATCTACAATTTTGTCTTTTGCAGAATGTGATATAGTTGAAATTATACATTATGTAGCTATTTCAGATTGGTTTCTTTTAATTTGTTTTATGCAGTCAAGATTCTTCCATGCCTTTCAATGGCTTGATAGCTCATTGCTTTTTATTTATTATTTCACTGTACAGATATGCCATAGTGTTCATCCACTTACCTGTTAAAGGACAATTAATTAGTTGTTTCCAATATTTGGAAGGTTTCTCATTCCTTTTTTCTGTCTTTCAGTGTGAATTTCATTAGTAAATAGGAAAGATGACAGTGGGCATCACTGTCATATTGCCCTTGAATTTAAAAGAATGCCTATACTTCATTCAAGTATTATGGTGGCTTTGTGCTTACAAAAGTTCATCATTCTTCTGGATTCTTAAAACTGCATATGGTTTTAAAATATATTTGTTGTAAAATGTCAAGAAGGGAGATTCTTCCAAGAATCAGTTTTATCTTTATTCAAATCTGCTTTAAATATGTCAATAAGGTTTTATACTTTTTAAAAAATCTACATAGGTAACTTTTTAAACAATATACATTTTCACCTATTTGAAATTTATGTTTTTTTGAACAATTTTACATATTTGTTTTAAAAAACTTTAAATGCTTGGAAGAATTAATATCATTAAAATGGCCATACAGGGCTTCCCTGGTGGCACAGTGGTTGAGAGTCCGCCTGCCGATGCAGGGGACATGGGTTCGTGACCCGGTCAGGGAAGATCCCACATGCCACAGAGCGGCTAGGCCCGTGAGCCATGGCTGCTGAGCCTGCGCGTCCGGAGCCTGTGCTCCACAACGGGAGAGGCCACAACAGTGAGAAGCCCGCGTACCACTAAAAAAACAAATACAAAAAACAAAAATGGCCATACAACCCAAAGCAGTCTACAGATTTAATGCAATACCTATCAAAATATCCATGACATCTGGAAACATTGTATAGATGATCTTATTGGCAAAGCAGAAATAGAGGCACAGATGTAGAGAACAAACGTATGGATACCAAGGGGGAAAGGGCGGGTGGGATGAACTGTGAGTTTAGGATTGACATATATACACTACTATGTATAAAATAGATAACTGATGAGAACCTACTGTATAACACAGGGAACTCTACTCAGTGCTCTGTGGTGACCTAAATGGGAGGGAAATCTAAAACAGAGGGGATATATGTATACATAAAACTGATTCACTTTGCTGTATAGAGAAACTAATACAACACTGTAAAGCAACTATATTCCAATAAAAATTAATTAAAAAAATACCCATGACATTTTCCACAGAACTAGGACAAATAATTCTAAAATTTATGTGGAACCATAAAAGACCCAGAATTACCAAAGCAGTCCTGAGGAAAAAGAACAAAGCAGGAGGCATAACCCTCCCAGACTTCAGACAATGCTACAAATCTTCAGTAATCAAAACGTGTGGTATTGGCATAAAAACAGACATATGGATCAATGGAACCAAGTAGAGAGCCCAGAAACAAACCCACACACCTGTGGACAATTAATCTTCGACAAAGGAGGCAAGAATATACAATGAGGAAAAGACAGTCTCTTCAGCAAGTGGTGTTGGAAAGTTGGACAGCTGCATGTAAATCAATGAAGCTAGAACATACCCTCACACCATACACACAAATTAACTCAAAATGGCTTGAAGACTTAAATATAAGTAAGACACCATAAAACTCCTAGAAGAGAACATAGGTAAAACATTCTCTGACATAAATCATACCAATATTCTTAGGTCAGTCTCCCAAGGTGATAGAAATAAAAGCAAAAATAAACAAATAGGGGGACTTCTGCAATGGTCCAGTGGTTAAGACTCCATGCTTCCACTGCAGGGGGTGCAGGTTCAATCCCTGGTCAGGGAACTAAGATCCCATATGCCGCACGACATGGCCAAAAAATAGAATAAAATAAACTTTTTAAAAAAGAGTAGGAAATTTCAGCATATGTAGGCATTAAAAAAAATGGGACCTAATCAAACTTATAACCTTTTGAATAGCAAAGGAAACCTAAACAACATGAAAAGACAACCTACAGACTGGGAGAAAATATTTGCAAATGATGAAACAAACAAGGGCTTAATTTCCAAAATATACAAACAGCTCCTATAATTCAATTACAAAAAACTCAAACAACCCAACTGAAAAATGGCAGAAGAACTAAATAGACATTTCTCCAAAGAAGAGATACAGATGGCCAATAGGCACATGAATAGATGCTCATCATTGCCAATTATTAGGGAAATGCAAATCGAAACAACAATGAGGTACCACCTCACACTAGTCAGAATGGCCATCATCAAAAAGTCTACAAATAATGAATGTTGGAGAGGGTGTGGAGAAAATGGAACCCTCCTACACTGTTGGTGGGAATGCAAATTGGGGCAGGCACTATGGAAAACAGTATGGATGTTCCTCAAAACACTAAAAATAGAGTTGTCATATGATCCAGCAATCTCACTTCTCGGCATATACCCAGACAAAACTATAATTTGAAAAGATACATGCACCCCGATGTTCATAGTAGCACTATTTACAATAGCCAAGACATGTAAGCAACCTAAATTTCCATTGACAGATGAATGGAAAAAGAAGATGTGGTATATATATACAATGGAATACTACTCAGGCATTAAAAAAAATGAAATAATGCCTTTTGCAGCAACATGGATGGACCTAGAGATTATCATACTAAGTGAAGTCAGACAGAGAAAGACAAATATCATGTGATATCACTTATATGTGGAATCTAAAATACAACACAAATGAACATATCTACAAAACAAAAACAGACTCACAGATATAGAGAACAGACTTGTGGTTGCCAAGGGGGAATGTGAGTGGGAGAGGGAAGGATCGGGAGTTTGGGGTTAGCAGATGCAAACTATTATATACAGGTTGAATAAACAACAACATCCTATTGTTTGGCACACGGAACTATATCAATATCCTGTGATAAACCATAATGCAAAAGAATATGAAAAAGAATAAATATATGTATAACTGAGTCACTTTGTTGTACAGCAGAAGTTAAACACAACATTGTAAATCAACTCTACTTCAATAATATTTTTTAATTTAAAAGTTTATCAGAGCAAGGTGATATATAATCTATTCATATTTTCTATCATGACTTTGAAACTTTCTAGTTTTTATGGTTAGTAAAATTCAATTTGTGTGTCTGTATATGTATATATATGTGTGTGTATTCATACATTATGTTCTTACAAAATTTTTCTAGTTACTTTCTCAAGTATTTCCATTAACTCTATGGGTTTTTTTTTTTCCCTTTAATTCTTACACTGTGATGTTTTATCAGGTTTGGGACGTAAGATTACATTTCCTCTATAGAAAATACTTTTGGAAGCTTCCAGCTTCCAAAATGAGCTGTGTAACATACCTTTTACTTTGTTGAGTGTGCTTTGTTTTTCCATGTATTTAATTTTTTCTCATTAGATCTGTAGTAGATTACAATGAATTAAAATCCTCTCCTTTTCCTTTTATTTCACATAATTTTGCTGCTGTTATTTTGTGCATACATCAGTGTTTTATTTGTGCATGTGTTAGTGCATTAGTGTTACACACTCATTATCATTTATACCTTATATGGTCATGATTATCTTTCATTTACAATATCTTTTCTTTGCATTTTACTGTGACATTTTTGCTACCCTTTTATACATTTGGTCTATTTGTTTCCAGCACATATCTCAGAGCAACCAATCACTGGGACCATACTCACCATAGTAGTCAAATCTCAGCCGGGCATGGCATTCTTGCATCACATCCTTTCCCTGAGAATATTTAAATACTATTCTATAACCTTCTGACTTTGATAGTATGATAGAGAAGTAAAAGCTATAAAAATTTTAATTCCTTTGGTCTTTAATTTTAAGATGGGAAGGGGATAAGAATTTTATACTCTGAAAGATATGAAACAGCCAGAATGTGTCTTGTAGAGTATTTTTCCTTTTTTTCACCTAAGATAGAGTAAGACACTACTGTCTCCTACTTCAGTTATTTTTTTAACATTTGTATTCCTCATGTATACTATTATCAATATATTCTCTTATTCTGACTTTTCATTAAGGAACTCCTATTTTCTCTCATAGTTATCTTTTAGTTAATTTCCTATGTTTCACCACATTATACTCCACTAGTCCAACTTTCTGAATCATTGTTTCTGCTGTGTATTGTTTTTAGAGATGATGTAAATTGATTAACAAGAGAATTCCTGCCTTTTCTTCCATATCTTCTTCTACCATTGCAAATAGATAACTACCTTCTTCTAAAATTCTATACAAAATGCATTTCAAGTATTATTATCTGAGTATTCAGAAAATTATCTTAGGAAATTTGAGGGAAAAAGTCAATTACCTGGTCTCAGTCATAAGTGAGTTCTACACTACAAATGAGAAAGGAAAAGGGAAAATGGAAAAAATTTAAAAGGACATCATTGTAGGGTACATAATCTTAATTTAATTAAATTTAGTTCAGTGGGTATATCATTGAAAGATAGGCACACTCTCAGTGTTGAAAGTCAAACCTAAGTCCTAACCACTTCTGGATGTTACCTACAGACTAGATATTGGAATGATTTATCCCATATCATCATGCCACACTGGTTTTGTACACTTAAGTTTGGGGCCACAGTTTTGAAAGACCTTGCATCAACTCTTGCCTGGAGAAGTGAGCAACCTGGAGCTATGAGGTCTGGGGGCGGTTTGCTACCAAAGCAAAGCTGACTAACACTGTTAGGTTTGGGGTTGTATCTGTTTGCTAGGACTACCATGACAAATTACCCCCAACTGGGTGGCTTAATCAACAGAAACATTCTTTCACAGTTCTGAAGGCTAGAAGGCCAAGATCAAGGTAATGGCAGGGTTCACTCCTACTGAGGGCTGTGAGGGACAATCTGTTCCATGTCTGTCCCCTAACTTCTGGTGGTTTGCTAGAAATCTTTGGCATCCCTTGGCTTGTAGATGTATGACCCTGATCTTTGTCTCCATTTCATGTTCTCCCTGTGTATGTGTCTGTCTCTGGGTCCAAATTTCCCCTTTTTATAAGGACACCGGTCATATTGGATTAGGGTCCACACTATTGACTTCAACTTAACTTGATCATCTGCAAAGAGACTATTTCCAAATAAGGTCACAGTACCGGGGGTTAAGATTTCAACATCCTTTTGTTGAATATAATTCAACCCACAACAGAAGGGGACATCAGATTAGCAAAGTTAAGTAAGGGTTTCAGTTTTGATCAGTAGCAAACTTCCCAGACTGTGTTTAGTCAGTTGTCACCAAGATAGGGACTAAATCAAGTTAGCTATTGCAGATGATTTTAATCCTGCTTCTTCAGTATGAAGTGTATAGAAATCCCTTCTGTGATTTTAAATATTCTTCAATGTTTTTATTTAGGCCAATGAAAACATTTTCCTTCTAGATTAAATGATCTCCTATGCTTTTTTGAGAAATTAGGAGAGGAGGCCTACTGGTGTTTTTCCCTAACTCAGCCATCTTCCTAGACATTATTCATTGGAGATTATTGTCAGGAAGAACAGTTCTCTGCCAATGTAAATCAAATTAAAACCGCAAACACATGGTATAATTTCTACTTTCAAAAATCCAATAGGAATGCTTAAGACAACATCAATGGTGATTATATAATGATTTTCATCGACTCATCTAACATTTTATTATGCCCTGCATTCAGTAAGGTGCACACACACACACACACACACACACACACTCAATTGGTAGTAGCCAATCCAAATTAAGTGGAAAAGGTCTGTATTCACCTGTAGCCTTCAAGCCAATTAAAGATAATAATAATGGAAACCCTCAAAGATACTCATTTTCTTTTTCTTTTATACTTTTATTTTGGCATGGATACTTTCATGCAGATACTTTCTTCCATGCCTTATTTCCACAGTTTCATCACATTAGACTCCAGTATTTAGGACTTAGGTTTTAGTGGTTGTGCAAGGAAATGGTTGTAAAGTAATAAGTGAATAAATGAATGAATACAAGATCAGTTTTACTGAAGAATATGGTTTTCAGCCAACATCATCAGTTCCCATTATTCCCTGTGATAGCACTAATTTCTAGGGCCTTCTATCATTAGAATATTCCTGATTAAATAAATTGAACTGATACTTATAAAAATACTAGTTTTGATTTAGGTTAAATTTATAAATCTTTCTACTAAGTTAACACATACTATATTATATGGAATATTATACCATCAAATTTGTATTCTGCCATCACATTTACTCTATATTAAAATATTTATTATTGGCCTGAAATCATAGGAACCCTTACCTCCACCACGGTTAAGTGAAGTGTATCATATCATTTACTGGGTTTCCAAAGCTCTAGGACCTAGAAGATAATTGGATGTTGGAAAAAGCAGTCTTAGTTCCAAGGTTTTCCCTCTACTGTGCAGAAAGATTGGCAGTCCCAATTCCATCACCCAGAGGCCACCCTGAGTCTGGAATTTCAAATGCAGTCAGAGTGGCTCTGTCTCTGGTGGTTGGAAATGATCATTGACATTCAGACAGATAGTCATCTTTTTAGCATTTCTTTTCTTTTCTTTAGTGTTTACCTTCAATATGACTGTCATTGCTGAAACGACCTAGGAAAACAAAAAGGATGAGGATAAAGAATGACAATGCAGTAGCAAGAATAAGGGCTGAGCAGTCAGAGCATGACTTTACATAATGTATGAAAGGTTATAATGCAGTTATCTTCCAGAATTATTTTCTGTACATACCTAATTGACTGCCATGTCATTAAGTAGAAGTCTCATTTATTTTATTGTTTTTTTTCTCAAGCTGCTACATGAATTCAATATTTCATATTCATCATATAACGTAGAGATACTTTCATTTGTCATGGATAGTACAAGGAATGAAAGAGGGGTAAAGATTCAGAGGCAAATAAAAGAAAGGAGAAAAACTCAGGATTCAGAGAATTCTAACTGTACAATCCAATACAGAAGAGGGTGTGGAGGTGGCTGGGAAGTAAACTCTAGAAGCCAATCTGAGACAAAACTTCCTCCTGTGCTTTCTGGGAATCAAAATCCTACCTGTCAGAATTATATTATTGAAATGGGATAAATGCCTGTGTAAACAGGTTAGAAGTGGCTCCTAGGAGTGATGAATGTGAAGCAGAGGATGGTGTGCAGAATCTTGGTCAGGGTCCATTGCCCTCAGATGATGTCATGGCTGTGAAATACAATTTATTGTGATACTGTTTCAATTGATTAAGGAGTCTACAGTGAGCTCAGAGCTCCCTCTAGCCTGTTACACTGGTCTGTTACACTGCCTATGAGTCATGAAATTGAAGTGCCAGTGATGTCATGTTGGTGTGACCATCAAAGGTTTCTGTGGGTTATAGTAATGTTGCACAGACAGACATACCCCTTTTGGGGGGTGGTGACAAAGCTATAGCAGTGAAGGAAGAAGCCTTTCCATATGCATATCTTCTATTCTAAGGTCATCTCTGTACGTCTCTGACTCCTAGGCACTGGTGCTCATGGACACTAGGGCTGAATATCCCTGAAGAGACCTTCTTGGGGTGAGAATGCCTCACTTGTCCCCAAATAATACAACCTAGACAACAAGACACCAACCTGGTCATTTCAGGTGTCCATCAAATATGCAATAGAGGACACTCAAGCATAGCCAATTGCTTCTTCACATCATGTAGACTTCTTGGCTGGACTGAACATAGATATTCCATTTCTGGGAATTCAAATGTTATTTCTTTAGATGGGTTCACTGGTGGTTCTACCACAGTTGCCACAGAAATACTCAAACCAGAGTTCCACATGAGGATATATTTATCAAGTAAACCCAGCAGGAGACCTGCAGTGGAAGCCCTCATAGAGGTAGGATTTGAACATGGTGGGCAGCCAGGTAGACATACTAATTAATGCCCTTCCTTTTATCACAGGCTGTACTTAGTTGGTACAACTACCCTGAATGCAAACCTACAGAAATGGTTCCAGGTTGAGGAACAATGGGATAGCAGAACTAGACTAGACCAGTTCCTTTCCACTAGTAGATTTGGTGGATTTCCCTGTGGTGAGGGTAGTTTCTCTTGAACCATGCAACCTGCCTCACCACAAATTTCACCTCAGCACCCTCCCATATTTGCCATCACTTGCAATGGACCTACTTTAGAGATGCCAAGAGCAAGGAGGAATGAACAGATACACTCATGGGATTTTTCTCTCTCTCTTCCTTGGACAGGGACCTGCCACATCTTCATGCTCCTGCAACTGAACCACCATCTCTGGCTGCCCTTCAGAGGAGGTGAGAGGAGATCCCTATTCTAGCTACTGTCTAGCTTCTCAAATGCCTATCAGTTCAGAAAATGCAGAGGTTAATAATAGTAGCAGTAAGATAGTACTGTAAAATAATGAAAAGAATAATAAATGTTACTAAAAGTTTATTATATTCCAAGAATGTGCCAGGTGCTTTACATATATTATCTTTCTTATTCCCACAAAAATTCCGTGAAGTAGATACTACTGTAATCTCAGGAATATGAGATGGATAGGCTGAAATCACTTCCCTGAGGTCACATATCTAGTAAGTAGTAGAAGAAAATTGAAATTCAATTCTGTCAGATACCAAAGCCCACACTCTTAAACATGTTCAGGAAATACACACACACACACACACACACACACACATTTTATATATACATATAATATACAGAAGAGAAAGATTATCCTCTGAAGAGCAATTTTGCAGGGCACTCTAATTACCTACTAAATATCCATTCTCCCCTTCTTTCTTACTAACAAAAAGCCTAATCTAGGGAGTATGTCAGATTTGTCCAACTAAAAATCTTGGTTTCCCAGCCGTTTTTGCAACTATGGGTGATCCCATGACTCAGTTCTGGCCAATGACACATAACTGGGAATGTACTGCGAATTTCTTTCGGGCTAGCATATGGATTTGTTGCTTGGAGGTGCAGAGCTATTCAGAGACCAGGAGGAGGGTATTCACACAATAAAAATGGTAGAGTGGGAAAATGGAAGAAACATGAGACCCTGATGGCATCGTAGTCCTACTGAATAATTTCTGGACTTTGTGTGAAGAAAACAAAACCAACCTTATTTGTTTACACCATTGTCTAATGGATTTTCTTCTGCTTTTAGCAGAGTACATTCCTAACCAATATAAATATTAATGAACACTAGTTTCATATCTCATAGCTCAAATTTTAGAATTGAAAACTCTTGTTTCCTAAGTCGTGTTGTAGTTGGGTCATCCTTGGTAGCGGGCATTTCTAGACTGCAGCATTACCCGTCCCAAACTACAAAACTTTTCTATATGCCTCTCACCGTGGTTAAAACAGCAACACAATTATGAATGAAAAAACACCATGTCACAGGCACATAACAGCTTTGGTGCTGCCACCTGATTAGTTAAACTAAATTACCAGAGACTGGTGGGGAAGAAATACTGTGATAGCTCCTGCTGCTCTCCAGCCAATTTGAATTTTTTCCTAGAATTATTTTAGATGTTATTATCACCCAAACACCTGCTGCTATGTAGGCAGGAAAACAAGCCCAAAACAAATGAGGAAGCAAAACATACTAAGTTAAAAACAAATGAGCACAATCCCTAAGTATAGGATACAAATCATAGCCTTCAAATTTGAGGGCCAGTTCTCCTAGTTATGAACCAGTCTCTAAGCTACTGTAAATGCCCAAACTGAAAAAAGGAGAAAAAAATCATCCAGGTAATTTCCATGTTGGTTTCTCTTCTTTTTTCTCTACGCTTTTTGTAGAATGGAAAAAAATATTTCAAAGGGTACATTCTTACCTCCTTTCCTCTTTTTGCAGCAAACTCAGCTGCAACTTTATTTACAGCAGTATTTTTGCCCAAAACATCTTTAAACTTCTCAAAAACCACACACATACAAAATAGTAGGTAGTAGGGGAAAACTGTTGATATTAAATATAACTTTATATGATTTGAACATGGAAAATTGTTGGGGTCTTTTTGAGCTCTGTTGACTCAGTGGACAGGGGCGGGGAGTTGGGAGAACTACTCAGAGCTTCTAAACTGAATAATTTAAGACTGGTTCTTAGAATAAATACTACATTTCCAGAGCCTTTCTTTATTCCTAAGACTGCCCATGAAAAGGGTTCTTCTTCACTTCCTTCTTAATCGAGTTTGGGAGAAAGGAACCAAAGGAGAAAGAAATCAAGATCCAGGGTTGGATGACCCGACTACAACACGACTTAGGAAACAAGAGTTTTTAATTCTAAAATTTGAGCTATGAGATATGAAACTAGCATTCATTAATATTTATATTGGTTAGGAATGTACTCTGCTAAAAGCAGAAGAAAATCCATCAGACAATGGTGTAAACAAATAAGGTTGGTTTTGTTTTCTCCATACAAAGTCCAGGGCTGTTTCTTGATGACAGCCCTTTGTATAGAGATAATTTTGTTCATGATTGTTCCAAAACAGAGTTGATGCCTGGTTATCATGCGAAAGGCCATCAGAACAGGGTACCAAACTATCTTCTCAAGGGTCACACACAGCTGTTCTGGGAAACTGTATTGCATACCGTGTACAATTGGGGAGGAGAAAGTCAGTGGAACACAGGGAGGTGGTGATGGAATCATATGAATGACAGAGATGGGGAAAGGTTTTTAGTAGTTGCCATAGTAGGAAAAAACTTCAAGGACAGAGAGATCAAAAGAGGATCGTTATAGAAAGCTTTCTGTATTGGATGAAAATGGTTGTGCTGTCCCTTGAAAACCTGCAGTGATGATAGACATGATCCTTTAAAGTTTCTAGTAATGAACAGTAATTCTTTGAATGTAACGTGAATCCTTAGGTGACCAGGATTACACTGGTTGTATATTGGGGGCCACCAGACAGGTTGTATGAATGTAGGTGCAGAGCTGGCCTATGCTGAAACAAAGCACTAACAAAAATCCAAGCCCCACCAAGCACACCAACTCAACTCCTAGAAAAATAGTGTCAAACAGTGTCAAAGAACAGACGCCAAACATATACAGTGATGGTTTTTGGAATATCATTGCAAACCCAGACAGACAATTTGGGAAGGAATACCATTTTAAATTGTGTGTTCTTGGTAGAAAACCAGATGTGGGCAGCATTATATGAATTTTCTAAATTTATGGGAGTCTAAAAATTTGCTTATGAAGTTACCTCCTGAAAATTGGTTTTTAACCTAGACTTGATGATCTTTCTCTTTCTTCAGAAATTAGTCTTCTTTTCCTAGAAGAATTGAGGGGGCAAAGGCAGATATCCTGAGACTGGATCCAGCCTTTTGCTCTTCCTAGCATACTGAGACCTGATAGTTTGGACTTTACTTCTACTCCAGATATTGCAGTTAAGGAGACTTTTGAATTGCTGGTCCTGTCTGCTGTCTTTCTTCAGAAACTGAAGAAAAAGATTTCGAAGCATGGTTAAAACATGTGGTAGGGCCAATAACAGCCCCATGATCCCTGCTTCCTTCATGCCTTTATATAAGTTTCCCCCCTTGAGTGTGGACTGAACCTAGTGACTCACTAGTGAATAAAATATGGCAAGACCCACATGATGTCATTTTCGAAGGTAGGTTATGAAAAGACTATGGCCTCTGTCTTGGGAAGCCTCTCTTTTTCTAACTTGCTGTGAAGGAATCCAGTTGCCATGTTGTGAACTGCTCTCTGCTGAGACCTACACGGCGAGGAGCTGACGGCACCAGTCAGCATCCAGGGGAGACCAAGGCCTGCCAGGATACATGTGAGAAAAGCTGGAAGCAGTGTCTCCCTCAGTTGAGCCATGAGGTGACTGCAGCCTTGGCTGACACTTGACTGCAGCTTAAAAACAGTCACTGAGCTAGAGGCATCCAGCTAAGCTACACCTGGTTTCCAGCCCATGGAAACTGTGAGTTAAATACATGCTGTTTCGAGTGGCTAAATTTGGGGGTATGCAGCAATAGATAACGAATACCACTATCATGAATGTAAATCCTCAAAGGCTGAGAAGTGCTACAGACTAGATAACAATACAGTTGACCCTTTAACAACATGGGAGTGAGGGGTGTTGAACCTCCATGCAGTTGAAAATTCACATATAATTTATAGTCAACCTTCTGCCCTCTGTACACATGGATCCTCCATAAACATGGTTTCGCATCCACAGATTCAAGCAACTGCAGATTGTATAATACTGTAGTATTTACTATTTAAAAAAACTCTCATGTAAGTGAACCCATGCAAGTTCAAACCTGTGTTGTTCAAGGGTCGGCTGTACACAGAATTCAAATTTCAGTGTTAGTTATGGACTCAGGTCTACCCACTAGGACTTCTAGTTTATTGGCAAGTTTTCTCTCCACCCTGGAGGATGTACCCTACAAAGTAGCAAATAGAGATTCAGGTCAAGCACAAGGGGAGGTGTCTTGTGTTTGGTTCCTACTGAACTTCTATAGCGAGCTCTCCACCAGGACTGTGGATCATGCTTACAGAACCAGAGAATCATAGTTCAAGTCCAGGCCCAGGTGATTTATGACCAGTGGTGTAGGGTAGCTGGCTGCAACTGGTCTGGGAGGACCTATGGTGCACATTTCTTCCCACTCCTACATCAGTGTCATGAAATGGATAGTTGGAGATTGAGTATGGTGGCAGTATTTTTACCAAAAAAATTTTTAAATGCTACAAATCAAGGTTTTCTCCAAAAAGTCAACTATTAAACATTTACCAGCAAACCACTGTTTGTAACCAAGAGCTGCTAATCCTCACAGACCCAAGGAGCCACCTGAATTCCATTTCTAGTGAAGTTAATCAAGGCTGAGGGAGAGAAGAAGGTGATCACAGCTGCCCTCAGGGAGGAAGACAAAATAGAAAGTTGAGCTGGGACTGGAAACGTCACTGCAGACTTGGGAAGCCTAAATTGATGCAAGATGCCTCAGTCTCTTGAATTTGGATTCGTATAAACATGATCCTGGTAGCTACTCTTATCACCATTTAGAAGATACGGATACTAAGAAGTAGAGGCTTTTTTTTTTTTTCTCTTTCAGCCATCTTTTTATTTATAGTTTGTGTTTAATGCAAATCAATTCCATAACAAGAGAAGTTACTATGAATCAAAACATAAATACACAATATACAATCCAAAATAGATGTACAGCATTCAGGTATGAAACAAAAGAGAATGTTCATTCACACACACAGTAGCTTGAGATCTGTTGGATATGGTTGTTCCAGTGTAGATTTCTAAAGATGGAAAAAAAAATGACTTTGGTTATCAAGACTATTGTGGCCATATTAGATTTCAGAACATCTAAGCATCAGTGTGTGACCATGTGTGACCAAGAGTGACCATGACTATTCAACAAAAGACTTTAGGGAGTGTCTATTTTAAAAAAGGTTTCTGTGCATCAAGGCAGTTGTGAAAAGATTTACTTTCCAAAATCAAGCCCACTTTAGGCTTTGGACCAGGTTCTAACTATCTAAAAATACTGAATGATAACATAAAGTGTTCCAAATGTGGCTATTCTGATTTAGTTTAAAAAGAAGTATTTACAGAAAAGAGTACAAAAGTTTTTCTGAATTTAATGTAAGCAAGCTTCCAGTCTTCTCTTACCAAGTATATTTGATTTATAGTTTAGCTCCCCCACATATTTGCCTTTTTAATTTCAAGATTTGTCAATCTTACCGTCAAAACAGATCATTTTTTAAACTGTAAAAAGTATTCGACATATGCAGAAATAAAAAGCATTTTGAAATTAGTTGAGATCAATGTAATTCTACTCTTTGTTATCTGTTTAGCTAAATGAATCTACTGCTCTTTTTGAATAAGAATAGTTGGTAAGTATATAAGCAAAATGTACTCATTATGCTTGGATTTGGGGTAGATTCCAATCCATCATTGCCCTGGTACATATCAATGACTATATAAAAATTCAAATGCAATGTCAAACCCAAACCCTAAGGGAAAGAGTTCAGTTCCCAAGAGAACAGCGATAGCTTAACATAAAATTTTCTCTAGAGTACATCAGCATTAAATTAGTACTGCTGAAACAACACATTGAGCATTTACAGTAACACCTGGAAGTTCCTTCTAATGTACATATAAATAGAATCACAGAAGCTTTGTTTTGCCTCATTGTTTTATGGCCTTATAAATTTAATGAACAAATGAAAACTGAATCTCTGTTCCACGTCCCAGTCTTTATCTCTAGGTAAGATAAAATCTATTCTCACTTTCAAGGTAGAGTTTTATGTGTCCATACTTCTTAAGCCACATTTAAGGAAATCATCTCTTAAATAATTTTGGATGTTGTCTCTCTTCATCTTGTACAGGAAACTCCAGCAGATTTAATATTGGCATTCATCTAGTCAAACCCTTCACATGCTCTTCAAACCAATCAAATTTGGGATCCTCAACAGTTTCTGTCAATAAAATAAGGTGTGTAACTAGCAGATTCATTCAATGAAGACCTGTTTTGTTTTTTGTTTTTCCCTTGTCACACTGGATGTCTGGATGCCATCTGAATTGGGTTTAGAGGATGGGAAGTATAGATGTTTCTTGGCCTGAGTCTCTTAACAGTAGAGATGTAGAAGGGAGACCGAGATCGCCAAGAGACTGGCTGTTGACTGCAGAGCACCGTCACTTGCCTTGGTGGTGGCATTTGCTGGATTGGGGGCAGCTGAGGTATGCTGGGAGGAATTACTTGAAGGTGTTACAACAGTTGTTTGATTTGAATTAACCTGCATAGGTAAGAGTAGTGCCAGGAGCAGCAGCCCCAGTCCGAGCCTGGCCACCATCGCTCTGCCCATGTCCGCTCCGTCGGTGCACAGCGCGTCTCACTGGATGCGGGGTGCGTGAAGGATTGCTGGCTCCCGGCGGACGCAGGCAAGGTCAAAGTAGAGGTATTAAGTAGTGTTCCAGGGCCACAGAATTAGTAAGGGCAGAGCCTACACCTGAAGCCTGGTCTGTGTGGCACAGCAGCAATATTAACAAGATGCTCTACTTGCCCTCACGCTGCTTTGTCTTCTGGCCCTCTGGCATTTTAAATCACAATAAAAACTGTAGGATCAATGGAAAAGGAGAAGTGGTTACAATGAAAGAGTCATTATGGAAACCTGGAACACGTCTGGGGACAATACCAAAATTAAAGAATTCCATTCAAGATGTTTTATAAGAACAGAGCATAAAGCCCACTGTACAGAAACAGCTTTGCAAGATGAGCCAACACAGCATATCCAACGGCTTTAGTTTTCCGTGTTCTCAAAACGAGAATGTGGCAATGTGTGGAACTCTCTCTGAAGTCATCAGAATCTGGACCGCATTTTCTAAGGTTCATAGTTCTGTCATTTGGAGTCCTCACTAGTGAATTTCATGAGCTACACAAACATAAAACTAATTTTTTAAAATTCAAAGTTCAGAAAAAAATTCAAAGCCATATAACAGACAAACATTAAGTAAGACCTGAAAGTCATACTAGCTTGAAGGCAAAACAAAATGAAATCAGATACTATTTGGCCTTTTTGGTTGCATTAGAACTATAAATGAAGCAGAATTCTCTAAGCCCAACCTTAATGACAAGAGAAACATGCATATATATGAACATGAATCAAGATTTCCATGGACAGCTACTGAGAAAGTGTGCTGCCTGGGTGACCTGAAGAGATAAAAGCTAAAGGTAGGATATCTAGGTGCTATATTTGTACAGAAAACACTAGAGATACCATAAGCAGTTTTTCTGATACTACAACATTTTTAAAAGGAGATTATAGAAAAAAGTATTTGCTAAAACACAGAAACTCAGATATCATAGGAAGATACAAAAAACAAAATTAAAAAAATTAATCCAATCAGATAAAACATAACAGAATGCTTTGCTTTCCATTGAGCCACCACTAGCCCCAATAAGAGGCCAGAAAATTACTTAGTCTGTGTGCAAGCCCATTCCAGGAACTAGATGATCCATACATCTTTAATATCCTTTCACGAGAGCATTCTTGGCTGAACACCTCATTAGGTTTTTACTCCTTGCTAGATTCTGCCCTGTAGCACAGCCTTAGATGCTTGTGAAGCAAAGTGTCAAAAGCTTACATCATGGGGGTCTTTTGAGCACATTGATGTAGGGATTTTATACCGTTAGAGAGCACATATTAAAAGATACGATACCTTTGTCAGACATTATTTAAAACAATAGCATCTTATAATGGTTACTTCTAGGAGTAGTGATTACAAAAGGCACAAAAGGGCTTCAGGGGGTACTGCTATGTTGTTTTTTGATCTAGGTGGCTTACATGGGTATTTTCCAAATTGTGAGACTACATCAAGCTATATACTTATGATTTGTGCACTTTTCTGTATGCACATCATACTTCAATAAACATGTCACTAAAAGCAAACAAATGACAGCTACTTGAAATCACTACCCTACCCATTTGGGGAAGACTGATATTCAAATATTTATGAAGCACTAAATAAGATCGGGGGCTATTCCAGGTGCTATGTGACAGGGCTTCTCTTCCTCCAGGAGCTTTCTATTCAATAAAAGAGAAATAACCCACCATTAATCCATGCAGTGTCAATAAATAACATGGAATAATAAGCAACAAGTTTTATAGAAGTGATGTAGTTGCAGCAACTGGGTTATACAAGTTGGAAGAAGGAAAGATCACTTTTGGTGGTGAAAACCATGTTATGAAATATTCTATTGCCTCTCTCCCCACCCAGTGTCCTGAAACAAATTACATGTTGATGGGCATTAACTAGATCAATGGAGGCTGATAGGGAAACAGCAAAGGCTTTAGGACAAAGACAGAGCAGACTAGTTCTATTTCCCAATATTTACAGATTGTGTAAGACCATGGGTGAGTTATTCAGAGTAATCTATTATTGGTTTTGTTTTCCCAGCCCTTCTCTCCTCTTCAAATCGAAATCATTATGGAGAAGTGGGTGGACCCTTTCTTTCCTGACTCAAACTTGAGGCTATAGTGGAAGCAACCAGTCTTAGTGCCCAATCCCCTGCCATGGTCCAAGAATGGGCACATGGCTCAGCTACTCAGAGTTATCACCTATGTCTCTTGGGAGGAAAAACTCTGAGATAGAGAGCAGCCATGAGCCATGTTCCCCCATATGCAAATGCCAATGTGAAAGAATGAAGTTGATATGCAGAAAGATGCAGGGGGAGTAAAGAGCCAGCAGGAGGATGGGGCCCAGCAACACTACTCTCCCTTGTTCCAGAAAACTCTGGGACTCAGCATTGTTCCTACCCTTTACATAGTTTGGGGTATTTATGCCAATTAATTTCCAATTTTGCCTACACTAGTTCAACTGGGTTTGCTTACCTGCAATCAAGAGCCATGACTAAAACATTCCCCTCACTGAAATCTGTTTTCTGACTGCAAAACTGAGAATACAAATACATAATGCAGAAGTTTGTAATAAAGGTGAAATACTTTACTATGTATAAAGACAATTGTTCAATATTAATTCCTTATCAATGTCCCATCAATGTGAGAATTTACATCACCCATTCAAGGATTCTCCAAACTAGGATCGACCTACATTGCCTCTGACTTTATACAGCAACTGGATAATCCATAAACCATACTCCTAGCACCCAATAAAGGCAAAGGGTAGACTGATCTCACATATTTCCTATGACCCTCCTTTCTTTTTCCCTAATCGGCTCTCATTCCAAACCCATTCTCCTCTGGTTCACCAGATTGTTCCCTGTTCCAAATCTGACACGACCTCTGATCTGTTACAGGATTTCATGCTTGTTCTCCACAGCATTTTACTTTCCAATATCCCAAAGAATTCTTTTACTTGATCCACCTCAAACGCCACCCCTCTTCCCAGAGGCAAATTAAGCATATAGTACTTAATTTGGTCCCTTGAATTTCAACCCCTGTCGAAAGCTATGTGGTCAACACATCTCCTGGTTGAGTTACTAAGCCAGTTTTCACCCTTTTCCAAGGAAAGAGTACCAACAGCCTCAAATGACCTCCAAAATACCACAAGATTTAACAATTATAGCTAAAATTCATTGAGCACTTATGTGAGAGGTTCCATGCTAAAGCTTCATTTTTTTTTTTTTTTTAATGCTGAATCCTCCCCCACCAGGAGATTTTTTTTAATTAATTAATTAAATTTATTTATTTTTGTCTGTGTTAGGTCTTCGTTGCTGTGCGTGGGCTTTCTCTAGTTGCAGCGAGTGGAGGCTACTCTTCTTTGCGGTGCGTAGGCTTGTCATTGCAGTGGCTTCTCTTGTTGAGGAGCACGGGCTCTAGGCACGCCGGGCTTTGGCAGTCGTGGCACACGGGCTCAGTAATTGTGGCACATGGGCTTAGTTGCTCCACGGCATGTGGGATCTTCCTGGACCAGGGCTCGAACCCATGTCCCCTGCATTGGCAGGCGGATTCTTAACCACTGCACCACCAGGGAAGTCCTAAACTTCATGTTTATGTTATTTCATTTAATCCTCATTGCAACACTATAATGCAGGTCCCATGATTGATATGGCTAGGATGGCCCTAGACAATGGTAAGGTCATCTGGATAACCTAGAGGATAATGCAAATACCTTGTCACTGACTCAGAAACCATGCCACTGATAAAGTGGTTATTACTATTAACCATGGAAGGAAATGTTATAGGGAAGGCATTTTAATGAGCTCAGACACCTCTGTTTATCCTTAAAAAAGACAGCATGGTCCTGCTGAAAGAACATGGACTCAGGGAGGCTGGACCTGAGTCGTGACTCCATAAATTACCAGAGTTTGATGCTGACAAAGTCACACTGTGACTTTGAAATATAATGATTTCTTTTGTTGATGGAGTAGAATAAAAGTAAGAATGAAAAATAAAACCAAAACAGAAGTAATAAGTCCAAACATATGTGTATTGTCAAAAGACTCAGATTGTGGAGAAGGGCAGTGCAAAATAAATAAATCAATATCTGTAAAGTGCTTAGAGCGGTACCTTGCATATATACCAAGCACTCAATCAATGCTACCTATTGTTATTAATTTTTTAGCTGTACAAAAACTTTTCCATTTTTAATTGAAAGTTGGGGCTTCTAACTTATAAGGAAGTCTCAGTATGCATTACCTGAATTAATTAAATATAAATTTGATAGAATGTTAATCATAAGTGTAGACCTGTGCTACATTTGGTTTATTACTTCAACTTTTATCCAGTCATTAGCATGAATGATATTTGTGAGTATTCAAATAATTTCTCAAGAAAAAGACATTATATTTCCTCCATAACTTGTAGCTTAATGAAATTTCTAATATGTGAGAAATCATTTCAATTGCCAGAAAAGCCATTCTGAGTAGCCTTATTTTAAAATCATTGTCAATAGCTAAAGACACTGTGAAGAGTTTGTATTTTACTCTTATATGTAGATCACTTTGCTTAGTAAAGAGATTTCCAAAGAAAGTTGCCTATCAGTCTAATTATTTTAAATCAAATATTATCTTCTTGACTTACGTTATAATTTTAGAAACATGCAACCATTTCTAATGGGCTCATTAATTGACTATGACTACTATTCGTTAGATTTAAGATTCTCTACATAGTGATTGAGCAGTAAGCAAACATTTACCTGCCCAGAAAAATCTGCATATTAAAGGAAATCTGTATACATTCATTTTAAATGTGGGTCTTCCTAAAGATAACTATCCCTTAATAATTCAAGTTTGAGTTTTCACGTAATTTTTTTTCTTGGTAGCACACATTTATGCCCTATTTTTGGCTTTGTTTTCCATTGCCAGGTTGGTAATCGCTCACACAGCAGGGGCCCAATGTAGGGATATTTTCCCACCACACAGAAGTACAGCCACTGAAGTAAACTATTTCACATCCATGGGAGGCTGAGAGGACTTTCAATCACACAAGCTGTTAATTTCCCAAATGGGATTTAGTCAGGGCAGTGAAGTTCATGGATTTGGAGAAAACTTAGTGAAGCTTTAACAGTCATCAAGACCTCACCTTGGCCATCTTATTTTAAGACTAGAAGCAAAGCCAAGAAAAGGCTGTGTTAGGGCAGATAGAGTCAATTCTATAAAGGAGGTCCTGATAGAATTGCCATTTTGTAGCCCCCGCATATTCTTAACTTCTTTACACTTGAAATTATGGAGAAAATCCAAAAATTTTTGTTTACGTGAGTTACATCCATCAATAGTTACAGTATTAGAAATTAAGAGAAATATTTTAAATATTTATTAATCGATTTTAAAATACGTTTATTACATGTTATGGCAAAAATAACATATTTTGTGAAAAATAACTATATTTTCCCAAACAAAAAGATGAAGAAGAGTAGCATCATCTTATATTTTTGCAAATCCCTTTAATGTCCAGCTTAATAAAAGACAGCTGGATACTTACATCAGCTTCTACGTTCAGCCAAATACTATGTGCTTTTTGATTGAAGTATATGAAGAAAATCAGGCCTCACCGAAATATGTAATTGGAAAAAGAGAAGTATTTTAATAGCCTTTTTAGATATTTGTGTACTTTCTTCTTTGATGCTATGTCAGAACTGAACAAGTTGCAATAAGGAATCTGAAAAAATCTCAGTGAACTTTGCATATTCTGTGACATTAAAATCCATTGGTCTTTCTTGCACTCTGAATGGACCTTTTAAACATGAATCATTTGTAACATGAGATGGTCATTTGGAAACTACTGGTTCTCTGAGTTATGCAGATCTCCAAAATATCAACACATTTTATTACAGAATATCAGAAAATAATACTAGTTGTATCACCACTGATTTCATCAGAAAAAAACTCTGGGAAAATGTCAAGTTCACGTATCCCATGGAAGTTCTCTAAAATTCTGATTGTCATATGAAAATTTGAGTGACAGCTCACTTCACTTACTTTGGAAAAAATATCTGCCAAACACCCAAGTCTGAATAACGAAATCGTTTGTTGGTCAATAGATCTTTCAAGAAAAAACGGAACTCCCAATTTCCATGAAAACAGCTTTAAACTGAAAATACACACGTGCTTTATGTTTACTTCCCATGATTTTAAAGTGTACTCTAGGGTGATGTAATAAGATTAACAATTTTACTAGCTCTTAATGGATATTCTTAAGTAAAACTGACATTTGTGAGTGTGCAGCAATGAAGCATACAATGACTGCGAACTAATACAGTTTGGTGGAACTGCCTCGATTTGCACTCAGGCATCAGCAGTTTTCCATATAACAGCTTCGGCACCATCAGCACAAATGTCAACACGATGCAAAAGGCAAATATAGTCTTATATTATTATAAAAATAGCTTTAACCTCACAGACTTCCTGAAAGTCTTTTGAGTACCCCAGGGGCCTGTGGACCAGATTTTGAGAACTGCTGTTCTAGAGAATTCCAGTCCTATTTACTGGGACCAGTTTTAAAAAGCCTCTTTAGAAGGGCCTGATGGCTTTGGTTTCAGCTTTCCTTTCAGGATCTAACTGAGGGCCAGAAAACTGGGGTTCCTAGTTGCCTGATGATATGAGGATACTCAAATATTTTCAAAGTAGAGAAAAAAAACAAAAACTTAGCTCATCTTTAAAAACAAAACAACTGAGTCATTATATCATCTAAAACTTTTTAGCCTCATTAATGTTCTACCAAGAAATTTTACGTCACTCGGTATAAAATTCTATAAACACTGAAATAATTAAATGAGAACAAAAATTAAAATGACACCATAATTTAGGAAATCTTTAGTGTAATAAACCAGGTATCTTGCTCCACCATTTTGAACTTGCCTAAACACATCCACTGTTTATGCACAAAATTTTATGTAGATATACATTATCTGTTCTGAAAACCCTTATTTTACAGACAACAAAAACTGAAGCTCAAGGAATTTCCTTTTAAATCTTAGATACTTCGAATTTAAACATTCTTTCAGATCACCAAGTTCAACCTTCCTTCTAAGTGAATTTCATCCATCTTAGATGAACTTGCAGGCTTGCTTTCAACCCTACCAGTGACAGCTCACTGCCTCAGGAGGCATTACTGCATTTCAGACTGGCTATCATCAGCAATTCAGGTGTTTTTCTTTAGATTGAGACAAACAATTCTTAGATATACTTCATAATGTAACGCAATATTTCTCTTTCCGAAGACCATATTAGCTTTTTCAGCAGTCAAAACATAACGTTAGTTTATGGTGGCCAGGCAGATTGTGAAACCCAGAAGTCTTACATGATTTATTATCAAGTCTATTTAAGCCCATCTTTGGATTGTACTGTTGATATTTTTCCCTAGTGGTTAGGTTTTTTTTTTTTTTAAACATCTTTACTGGAGTATAATTGCTTTACAATGGTGTGACAGTTTCTGCTTTATAACAAAGTGAATCAGTTATACATATACATATGTCCCCATATCTCTTCCCTCTTGTGTCTCACTCCCTCCCACCCTCCCTATCCCACCCCTCTATGTGGTCACAAAACACTGAGCTGATCTCCCTCTGCTATGCAGCTGCTTCCCACTAGCTATCTACTTTACATTTTGCAGTGTATATGTGTCCATGCCACTCTCTCACTTTGTCCGTGCTTACCCTTCCCCCTCCCCGTATCCTCAAGTCCATTCTCTAGTAGGTCTGTGTCTTTATTCCCATCTTGCCCCTAGGTTCTTCATGACCTTTTTTTTAGATTCCATATATATGTGTTAGCATACAGTATTTGTTTTTCTCTTTCTGACTTACTTCACTCTGTATGACAGACTCTAGGTCCATCCACCTCACTACTAACTAAATTTCGGTTCTTTTTATGGCTGAGTAATATTCCATTGTATATATGTGCCACATCTTTATCCATTCATCTGTTCATAGACACTTAGGTTGCTTCCATGTCCTGGCTATTGTAAATACAGCTGCAATGAACATTTTGGTACATGACTCTTTATGACCTTTGGTTTTCTCAGGGTATATGCCCAGTAGTGGGATTGCTGGGTCATGTGGTAGTTCTATTTTTAGTTTTTTATGGAACCCTCATACTGTTCTCCATAGTGGGTGTATCAATTTACATTCCCACCAACAGTGCAAAAGGGTTCTCTTTTCTCCACTCGCTTTCCAGCATTTATTTGTAGATTTTTTGATGATGGCCATTCTGACTGGTGTGAGATGATATCTCATTGTAGTTTTGATTTGCATTTTTCTAATGATTAATGATGTTAAGCATTCTTTCATGTGTTTGTTGGCAATCTGTATATCTTCTTTGGAGAAATGTCTGATTAGGTCTTCTGCCCATTTTTGGAATGGGTTGTTTTTTTTGAATTTGAGCTGCATGGGCTGCTTGTAAATTTTGCAGATTAATCCTTTGTCAGTTGCTTCATTTGCAAATATTTTCTCCCATTCTGAAGGTGGTCTTTTCATATTGTTTATGGTTTCCTTTGCTGTGCAAAAGCTTTTAAGTCTCATTAGGTCCCATTTGTTTATTTTTGTTATTTCCATTTCTATAGGAGGTGGGTCAAAAAGGATCTTGCTGTGATTTATGTCAAAGAGTGTTCTGCCTATGTTTTCCTCTAAGAGCTTGATAGTGTCTGGCCTTACATTTAGGTCTTTAATACATTTTGAGTTTATTTTTGTGTATGGTGTTAGGGAGTATTCTAATTTCATTCTTTTACATGTGGCTGTCCAGTTTTCCCAGAATCAATTATTGAAGAGGCTGTCTTTTCTCCACTGTATATTCTTGCCTCCTTTATCAAAGATAACGTGACCATACATGCGTGGGTTTCTCTCTAGGTTTCTATCCTGTTCCATTGATCTATATTTCTGTTTTTGTGCCAGTACCATTCTCTCTTGATTACTGTAGCTTCGTAGTACAGTCTGAAGTCAAGGAGCCTGATTCCTCCAGCTCCATTTTTCATTCTCATGATTGCTTTGGCTATTCGGGGTCTTTTGTGTTTCCACACAAATTGTGAAATTTTTTGTTCTAGTTCTGTGAAAAATACCAGTGGTAGTTTGATAGGGATTGCATTGAATCTGTAGATTGCTTTGGGTAGTATAGTCATTTTCACAGTGTTGATTCTTCCAATCCAAGAACGTGGTATATCTGTCCATCTATTTGTATCACCTTTAACTTCTTTCATCAGTGTCTTTTAATTTTCTGCATACAGGTCTTTTGTCTCCTTAGGTAGGTTTATTCCTAGATATTTTATTCTTTTTGTTGCCATGGTAAATGGGAGTGTTTTCTTAATTCCTCTTTCAGACTTTTCATCATTAGTGTATAGGAATGCAAGAGATTTCTGTGCATTAATTTTGTATCCTGCTACTTTACCAAATTCATTGATTACCTCTAGTAGTTTTCTGGTAGTATCTTTAGGATTCCCTATGTATAGTACCATGTCATCTGCAAACAGTGACAGTTTTACTTCTTCTTTCCAATTTGGATTCCTTTTATTTATTTTTCTTCTCTGATTGCTGTGGCTAAAACTTCCAAGACTACGTTGAATAATAGTGGTATGAGTGGGCAACCTTGTCTTGTTCCTGATCTCAGTGGAAATGGTTTTAGTTTTTCACCATTGAGGATGATGTTGGCTGTGGGTTTGTCATATATGGCCTTTATTATGTTGAGGAAAGTTGCCTCTCTGCCTATTTTCTGGAGGGTTTTTATCATAAATGGTGTTGAATTTTGTCAAAAGCTCTCTCTGTATCTATTGAGATGATCATATGGTTTTTCACTTTCAATTTGTTAATATGGTGTATCACACTGATTGATTGATTTGCGTATATTGAAGAATCCTTGCATTCCTGGGATAAACCCCACTTCATCATGGTGTATGATCCTTTTAATGTGCTGTTGGATTCTGTTTACTAGTATTTTGTTGAGGATTTTTGCATCTATGTTCATCAGTGCTATTGGCCTGCAGTTTTCTTTCCTTGTGACATCTTTGTCTGGTTTTGGTATCAGGGTGATGGTGGCCTTGTAGGATGAGTTTGGGAGTGTTCCTCCCTCTGCTATATTTTGGAAGAGTTTGAGAAGGATAGGTGTTAGCTCTTCTCTAAATATTTGATAGAATTCACCTGTGAAGCCATCTGGTCCTGGGCTTTTGTTTGTTCGAGATTTTTAATCAGACTTTCAATTTCAGTGTTTGTGATTGGTCTGTTCATAATTTCTGTTTCTTTCTGGTTCAGTCTTGGAAGGTTGCATCTTTCTAAGCATTTGTCCATTTCTTCCATGTTGCCAATTTTATTGGCATACAGTTGCTTGTAGTAATCTCTCATGATCCTTTATATTTCTGCAGTGTTAGTTGTTACTTCTCCTTTTTCATTTCTTATTCTATTGATTTGAGTCTTCTCCCTTTTTTTCTTGATGAGTCTGGCTAATGGTTTATAAACTTTTTTTATCTTCTCCAGGAACCAGCCTTTAGGTTTATTGATCTTTGCTATTGTTTCCTTCATTTCTTTTTCATTTATTTCTGATCTGATCTTTATGCTAACTTTGGGGTTTTTTTGTTCTTCTTACTCAAATTGCTTTAGGTGTAAGGTTAGGTGGTTTATTTGAGATGTTTCTTGTTTCTTAAAGTAGGATTGTATTGCTGTAAACTTCCCTCTTAGAACTGCTTTTGCTGCATCCCAAAGGTTTTGGGTCTTCGTGTTTTCATTGTCATTTGTTTCTAGGTACTTTTTGATTTCCTCTTTGATTTCTTCAGTGATCTCTTGGTTATTAAGTAGTGTATTGTTTAGCCTCCATGTGTTTGTATTTTTTACAGATTTTTTCCTGTAATTGATATCTAGTCTCATAGCGTTGTGGTCAGAAAATATACTTGATATGATATTAATTTTCTTAAACTTACCAGGGCTTGATTTGTGAGCCAAGATATGATCTATCCTGGAGAATGTTCCATGAGCACTTGAGAAGAATGTGTATTCTGTTGTTTTTGTATGGAATGTCCTATAAATATCAATTAAGTCCATCTTGTTTAATGTATCATTTAAAGCTTGTGTTTCCTTATTTATTTTCATTTTGGGTGATCTGTCCATTGGTGAAAGTGGGGTGTTAAAGTTCCCTACTATGATTGTGTTACTGTTGATTTCTCCTTTTATGGCTGTTAGTATTTGCCTTATGTATTGAGCTGCTATGTTGGATGTATAAATATTTACAATTGTTATATCTTCTTCTTGGATTGATGCCTTGATCATTATGTAGTGCCCTTCTTTGTCTCTCGTAATAGTTTTTGTTTTAGTCTATTTTGTCTGATATGAGAATTGCTACTCCAGCTTTCTGTTGATTTCCATTGGCATGGAATATCTTTTTCCATCCCCTCACTTTCAGTTTGTATGTGTCCCTAGGTCTGACGTGGGTCTCTTGTAGACCGCATAGATACGGGTCTTGTTTTTGTATCTATTCAGCCAGTCTATGAGTTTTCATTGGAGCAGTTAATCCATTTACATTTAAGGTAATTATCGATATGTATGTGCCTATTACCATTTTCTTAATTGTTTTGGGTTTGTTATTGTAGGTCTTTTCCTTCTCTTGTGTTTCCTGCCGAGAAAAGTTCCTTTTAGCATTTGTTGTAAAGCTGGTTTGGTGGTGCTGAATTCTCTTAGCTTTTGCTTGTCTGTAAAGGTTTTAATTTCTCTGTCAAATCTCAATGAGATCCTTGCTGGGTAGAGTAATGTTGGTTGTAGGTTTTTCTCCTTCATCACTTTAAATAATATGTCCTGCCACTCCCTTCTGGCTTGCAGTTTCTGCTGAAACATCAGCTGTTAACCTTATGGGGATTCCCTTGTGTGTTATTTGTTGTCTTTCCCTTGCTGCTTTTAATATTTTTTCTTCATATTTAATTTTTGATAGTTTGGTTAATATGTGTCTTGGCATGTTTCTCCTTGGATTTATCCTGTATGGGACTCTCTGTGCTTCCTGGACTTGATTAACTATTTCCTTTCCCATATTAGGGAAGTTTTCAACTATAATCTCTTCAAATATATTCTCAGTCCCTTTCTTTTTTTCTTCTTCTTTTGGGATCCCTATAATTCGAATGTTGGTGCATTTAATGTTGTCCCAGAAGTCTCTGAGAATGTCCTCAATTCTTTTCATTCTTTTTCTTTATTCTGCATTGCAGCAGTTATTTCCACTATTTTATCTTCCAGATCACTTTTCCATTCTTCTGCCTCAGTTATTTTGCTACTGATCCTTTATGGAGAATTTTAAATTTCATTTATTGTGTTGTTCATCATTGTTTGTTTGCTCTTTAGTTCTCCTAGGTCCTTGTTAAATGTTTCTTGTATTTTTTCCATTCTATTTCCAAGATTTTGGATCATCTTTACTATCATTATTCTGAATTCTTTTTCAGGTAGATTGCCTATTTCCTCTTCATATGTTAGGTCTGGTGGGTTTTTGCCTTGCTCCTTCATCTGCTGTGTGTTTCTCTGTCTTCTCATTTTGCTCAACTTACTGTGTTTGGGGTCTCCTTTTCACAGGCTGCAGGTTCGTAGTTCCCATTGTTTTTGGTGTCTGTCCCCAGTGGGTAAGTTTGGTTCAGTGGGTTGTGTAGGCTTCCTGGTGCAGGGGACTAGTGTCTGTGTTCTAGTGGATGAGGCTGGATCTTGTGTTTCTGGTTGGCAGGTTCACATCTGGTGGTGTGTTTTGGGGTGTCTGTGGCCTTATTATGATTTTAGGTAGCCTCTCTGCTAATGGACGGTGTTGTTTTCCTGTCTTGCTAGTTGTTTGGCATAGGGTGTTCAGCACTGTAGCTTTCTGGTCGTTGACTGGAGCTGGGTCTTGGCATTGAGATGGAGATCTCTGGGAAATTTTCACTGTTTGATATTGTGTGGAGCTTGGAGGACTCCTGTGTACCAGTGTCCTGAATTTGGCACAGCCCTGATGCCTTGCTGGAGCACCAAAAGCCTGTCATCCACACGGTTCAGAATAAAAGGGAGAAAAAAAAGAAAGAAGACAATAAAATTAAATTAAATCAAATTAAAAAGTTATTAAAATAAAAATAATTATTAAAAATAATTTTTTTACGTAATTAAAAAAAAAGAAAGAAGAGAGCAAACAAACCAAAAAAACCAAATCTACCAATGATAAAAAGTGCTAAAAACTATACTAAAATATAAAACGATGGACAGCCCGAACCCTAGGACAAATGGTAAAAGCAAAGCTATACAGACAAAATCACATACAGAAGCATACACATGCACACTCACAAAAAGAGAAAAATGGAAAAATATATATATATATATTGTTGCTCCCAAAGTCTGCCTCCTCAATTTGGCATGATTCGTTTTCTATTCATGTATTCCACAGATGCAGGGTACATCAAGTTGATTGTGGAGCTTTAATCCGCTGCTCCTGAGGCTGCTGGGAGAAATTTCCCTTTCTCTTCTTTGTTCGCACAGCTCCTAGGGTTCAACTTTGTATTTGGAACTGCTTCTGTGTGTAGGTCGCCTGAGGGTGACAGTTCTTCCCTCAGACAGGACAGAGTTAAAGGAGCAGCTGCTTCGGGTCCTCTGGCTCACTCAGGTGGGGGGAGGGAGGGGCACGGATTGCGGGGTAAGCCTGCGGTGGCAGAGGCCAGCATGACGTTGCAGCAGCCTGAGGTGTGGGAGGGGGGGAGGGGAGGTGTGGAGAGTGACCTGTGCTTGCACACAGGCTTCTTGGTGGTTGCAGCAGCAGCCTTAGCGTCTCACGCCCTCCTCTGGAGCTCCTTTAAGCGGCGTTCTTAATCCCCTCTCCTCGCGCACCAGGAAACAAAGAGGCAAGAAAAATCTCTTGCCTCTTCGGTTGCTCCAGAATTTTCCCCAGACTCCCTACCGGCTGGCTGTGGCGCACTAGCCCCTTCAGGCTGTGTTCACCCCGCCAACCCCAGTCCTCTCCCTGGGGTCTGACCTCCGAAGCCCGAGCCTCAGGTCCCCCCTTCCCTGCCCGCCCCAGTGGGTGAGCAGACAAGCCTCCTGGGCTGGTGAGTGCCAGTCGGCACCGATCCTCTGTGCGGGAATCTCTCCCCTTTGCCCTCCGCACCCCTGTTGCTGTGCTCTCCTCCGCAGCTCCGAAGCTTCCCCCCTCCGCCACCTGCAGTCTCCGCCCACGAAGGGGCTTCTAGTGTGTGGAAACCTCTCCTCCTTCACAGCTCTCTCCCAGAGGTGCAGGTCCCGTCCCTATTCTTTTGTCTCTGTTTTTTCTCTTTTCTTTTGCCCTACCCAGGTACATGGGGAGTTTCTTGCCTTTTGGGAGGTCTGAGGTCTTCTGCCAGTGTTCAGTAGGTGTTCTGTAGGAGTTGTTCCACGTGTAGATGTATTTCTGGTGTATCTGTGGGGAGGAAGGTGATCTCCACGTCTTACACTTCTGCCATCTTGAAGCTCCTCATAGTGGTTAGGTTTTAAAATTAAATTTCGTATGGATCACTTTGATCCATAGTCCAACTTCCCATGATCAATTTCAATTTAGATTTATTCAAAAGTGATATTACTTACAGGCAGTTTGTGTCATCATCAGTTTTTGTGTAGGGGTTAATCATGTCTTCATCTAACTTTGTTTCTAACAGAAGAATAACGGAGAGGAGGACAGAGGGCTATGGCATGACTTTAGAGCTACTCATTTATTCAATCACATTTGTTTTATAGTGTCCGGTCCTACATTTAGGTCTTTAATCCATTTGGAGTTTATTTTTGTGTATGGTGTTAAGTAGTCTTCTAATTTCATTCTTTTTTGGGTAGCTGTCCCGTTTTCCCAGCACCACTTATTGAAGAGGCTGTCTTTTCTCCATTGTATGTTCTTGCTTCCTTTGTCATAAATTAGGTGACCATATGTGTGTGGGTTTACCTCTGGGCTTTCTATCCTGTTCCATTGATTTATATTTCTGTTTTTGTGCTAGTACCATTCTGTCTTGATTACTGTAGCTTTGTAGTATAGTCTGAAGTCAGGGATCCTGATTCCTCCAGCTCTGTTTTTCTTTCTCAAGATCGCTTTCGCTATTCGGGGTCTTTTGTGTTTCCATACAAACTGTAAAATTTTTGCTCTAATTCTTTGAAGAATGCCATTGGTAGTTTGGTAGGGGTTGCACTGAATCTGTAGATTGCTTTGAGTAGTATAGTTATTTTCACAATATTGATTCTTCCAATCCAAGAACATGGTATATCCCTCCATCTGTTTGCATCATCTTTAATTTCTTTCGTCAGTGTCTTATAATTTTCTGAGTACAGGTGTTTTACCTCCTTGGGTAGGTTTATTCCTAGGTATTTTATTCTTTTTGTTGAGATGGTAAATGGGATTGTTTCCTTAATTTCTCTTTCTGATCTTTTGTTGTTAGTGTATAGGGATGCCAGAGATTTCTGTGCATTAATTTTGTATCCGGCAAACTTACCAAATTCATTCACTAGTTCTAGTAGTTTTCTGGTGGCATCTTTAGGGTTTTCTATATATAGTATCATGTCATCTGCAAACAGTGACAGTTTTACTTCTTCTTTTCAAATTTGTATTCTTTTTATTTCTTTTTCTTCTCTGATTACCATGGCTAGGACTTCCAAAGCCATGTTGAATAAGAGTGGTGAGAGTAGAAATCCTCATCTTGTTCCTGATCTTAGTGGAAATGCTTTCAGTTTTTCACCATTGAGTATGATGTTTGCTATGGGTTTGTCATATGTGGCCTTTATTATGTTGAGGTAGGTTCCCTCTATGCCCATTTCCTGGAGTTTTTAATCGTAAATGGGTGTTGAATTTTGTCAAAAGCTTTTTCTGCCTCTACTGAGGTGATCATAGGGGTTTTATTCCTTAATATGTTAATATGGTGTATAACATTGCTTGATTTGTGTATATTGAAGAATCCTTGCATTCCTAAGATAAATCCCACTTGATCATGGTGTATTATCTTTTTAATATGTTGTTGGATTCTGTTTGCTAGTATTTTGTTCAGGATTTTTGTATCTATGTTCATCAGTGATATTGGTCTGTAATTTTATTTTTTTTTTTTTTGTAGCATCTTTGGTTTTGCTATCAGGGTGATGGTGGCCTCATAGAATGAGTTTGGGAGTATTCCTTCCTCTGGAATTTTCTGGAAGAGTTTGAGAAGGATCAGTGTTAGCTCTTCTCTAAATGTTTGATAGAATTAGCCCGTGAAGCCATCTGGTTCTGGACTTTTGTTTGTTGGAAGATTTTTAATTACAGTTTCAGTTTCATTACTTGTGATAGGTCTGTATATATATATATATATATATATATATATATATATATTTTTTTTTTTTTTTTTTTTTTGTGCGGTACATGGGCCTCTCACTGCTGTGGCCTCTCCCATCGTGGAGCACAGGCTCTGGACACACAGACCCAGCAGCCATGGCTCACGGGCCCAGCCACTCCATGGAATGTGGGATCCCCCTGGACCGGGGCACGAACCCGTGTCTCCTGCATCAGCAGGTGGACTCTCAACCACTGCGCCACCAGGGAAGTCCTGTATATATTTTCTAATTCTTCCTGGTTCATTTTGGAAAACTGTACCTTTCCAAGAATTTGTCCACTTCTTCTTGGTTTTCCATTTTATTGGTGTCTAGCTGTTTGTAGTAGTCTCTTTTAATCCTTTGTATTTTGGTGGTGTCAGTTTGGGATTTCTCCATTTCTAATTTTATTGATTTGCGACCTCTCCCTTTTTTTCTTGTTGAGTCTGGCTAAGGGTTTATCAATTTTGTTTATCTTCTCAAAGAACCAACTTTTAATTTTATTGATCTTTGCTACTGTTTTCTTCATTTCTAGTTCATTTATTTGTGCTCTCATCTTTATGATTTCTTGCCTTCTACTGACTCTGGGTTTTCTTTGCTCTTCTTTCTCTAGTTGACTTAGGTGTAGGATTAGATTGTTTATTTGAGCTTTTTCTTGTTTCTTGAGGTGAGATTGAATTGCTATAAACTTTCCTCTTAGAACTGCTTTTGCTGTGTCCCATAGGGTTTGAGTCATTGTGTTTTCATTGTCATTTGTTTCTATGTAATTTTTACTTCTTCTTTGATTTCTTCAGTGATCTCTTGGTTATTACGTAGTGTATTGTTTAACTTCCATGTGTTTGTAATTTTTACAGTCTTTTTCCTGTAACTGATTTCCAGTCTCATAGCACTGTGGTCAGAAAAGATGCTTGATACAACTTCAGTTTTCTTCAATTTTCCAAGGCTTGATTTGTGATGCAAGATGTGATCTATCCTGGAGAATGTTCTCTGTGCACTTGAGAAGAAAGTGTATTCTGCCACTTTTGGATGGAATGTTCTATAAATATTAATTAAATATATCTGGTCTATTGTGTCATTTAAAGTCTTGTGTTTCCTTATTTTGTTTGATCTGTCCATTGGTGTAAGTGGGGTGTTAAAGTCCCCTACTATGATTGTGTTACTGTCGATTTCCCCTTTCATGGTTGTTAGCATTTGCCTTACGCATTGAGGTGCTCCTATGTTGGGTGCATAACCATTTATCACTGTTATATCTTCTTCTTGGATTGATCCCTTGATCATTATGTAGTGTCCTTCCTTATCTTTTGTAACAGTCTTTATTTTAAAGTCTATTTTATCTGATATGAGTATTGCTACTCCAGCTTTCTTCTGTTGCCCATTTGCATGGAATATCTTTTTCCATCCCGTCACTTTAAGTCTGTATGTGTCCCTAGGTCTGAAGTGGGTCTCCATATATATGGGTCTTGTTTTTGTATCCATTCAGCCAGTCTGTGTCTTTTGGTTGGGGGCATTTAATCCACTTACATCCAAGTTCATTATTGATATGTATGTACCTATTACCATTTTCTTAATTGTTTTGGGTTTTCTTAATTGTTTTGGGTTTTTGTGGGTCTTTTTCTTCTCTTGTGTTTCCTGCCTAGAGAAGTTTCTTTAGCATTTGTTGTAAAGTTGGTTTGGTGGTGCTGAATTCTCTTAGCTTCTGCTTGCCTGAAAAGCTTTTGATTTTTCTGTCTCAATCTGAATGAGATTCTTGCTGGGTAGAGTAATCTTTGTTGTAGGTTTTTCTCCTTCATCACTTTAAGTATATCCTGCCACTCCCTTCTGGCTTGCAGAGTTTCTGCTGAAAAATCAGCTAATAACCTTATGGAGATTCCTTTGTATGTTAATTTTTGTTTTTTCCCTGCTGCTTTTAATTTTTTCTTTGAATTTAATTTTTGTTAGTTTGATTAGTATGTGTCTTGGTGTGCTTCTCTTAGGGTTTATCCTTTATGGGACTCTCTGTGCTTCCTGGACTTGGGTGACTATTTCCTTCCCATATTAGGGAAGTTTTCCACTATAATCTCAGACACCTTTTTTTTTCTCTTCTTCTTCTGGGACCCTTATAATTCAAACGTTGGTGTATTTAGTGTTGCCCCAGAGGTCTCTAAGATGTCTTCAGTTCTGTTCATTTTTTTTTCTTTATTCTGCTCCTCAGCAGTTATTTCCACCATTCTGTCTTCCAGCTCACTTTTCGTTCTTCTGCCTCTGTTATTGATTCCTTCTCGTGTATTTTTCATTTCAGTTATTGTATTGTTCATTTCTGTTTGTTTGTTCTTTAGTTCTCCTAGATCTTTGTTAAACATTTTTTATATTTTCTCAATCTGTGCCTCCATTCTATTTCTGAGATTCTGGATCAACTTCACTATCATCACTCTGAATTCTTTTTCAGGTAGACTGCCTATTTCCTCTTCATTTATTTGGTCTTGTAGGTTTTTACCTTGCTTGTTTATCTGTGACATATTTTTTTGCTGTCTCTTTTTTTTTTTTTTTTGATGGGTGGGATTGTGTTCCTGTCTTACTGGTTGTTTGGCCTGAGGCTTCCAGCATTGGAGTTTGTAGGCTGTTGGGTAGATCTGGGTTTTGGTGCTGAGATGCGGGCCTCCATTTATTGGACCTCACTCCAATAAATATTCCCTGGGGTCTGAGGTTCTCTGTGGTTCGGACTCAGAGCTCCCACTGCAGAAGCTTCGGCCCAACCCACAGCTCATACACCAAGATGCCAGGAGCCACTGTGGGGTGGCAAAAAAAGAAAAAAGAAAAAGAAACGGAGAACAATAACAAAGAGTAAAACATAAAATTAGACTAGGAAATTAACAGATATGTTAGAAAGAATATAAAAATAAAAATACAGATGAAACAGCAACTGGAAGGTGAAACAGAACCACAATTGTAAAAAAGAGGAGAAAAAAAAGGCAGAAAAGGCCTTGATTGTGGGGGCGGGGCTTAGGGGTGGTGTTTAGACAGTGGGCAGTGCCTTTGCTTAGGACCCACAGGGCTGGAAAAGGCCCTGTGGGAGTGGGGGGGGGGGTGGGGGGCTGGGGGCTTAGGCTCAATGGAACAGAAGGGGCCAGGCATGCCTCTAGTCTCAGCAGGCTTCCCGGGCTGAGTGGGCGGGGCAAATGCCCTGCGTGCCTCTCCTGCTCCTCTGGTCCTGGAGGGCTTCCCCCCACACCTGCCTGCCTCTCCTGCTCTCCCCCAGCCTCCTACCTATGCCCCCAGGGTCAGTGCAGCCTGGAGGGAGCGTTGGAGGGTGGGGGGCCTGGCCTGGGAGCGGAAAAACACTCTTTGACATAAACCACAGCAAGATCTTTTTTGGTCCACCTTCTAGAGTAATGAAAATAAAAACAAAAATAAACAAATGGGACCTAATTAACCTTAAATCTTTTGCACAGCAAAGGAAACCATAAACAAGACAAAAAGACAACTCTCAGAATGGGAGAAAATATTTGCAAATGAAACAATGGACAAAGGATTGATCTCCAAAATATACAAACAGCTCATGGAGCTCAACATCAAAAAAACAAACAACCCAATTAAAAAACGGACAGGAGACCTAAATAGACATTTCACCAAAGAAGACATGCAGATGGCCAAGAGGCACATGAAAAGCTGCCCAACATCACTAATTATTAGAGAAATGCAAATCAAAACTACAGTGAGGTATCACCTCACACTGGTCAGAATGGCCATTATCAAAAAATCTAGAAACAATAAATGCTGGAGAGGGTGTGGTGAAAAGGGAACCCTCCTGCGCTGTTGGTGGGAATGTAAATTGATACAGCCACTATGGAGAACAGTATGGAGGTTCCTTAGAAAACTAAAAATAGAACTACCATATGATCCAGAAATCCCACTACTGGGCATATACCCTGAGAAAACAGTAATTCAAAAAGAGACACATACCACAATGTTCATTGCAGCACTATTTACAATAGCCTGGACATGGACGTGACCTAAGTGTCCATTGACAGAGGAATGGATCAAGAAGATGTGGCACATATATACAACAGAATATTACTCAGCCATAAAAAGAAACAAAATTGAGTTATTTGTAGTGAGGTGGATGGACCTAGAGTCTATCAGACAGAGCGAAGGAAGTCAGAAAGAGAAAAACAAATACCATATGCTAATGCATATATATGGAATCTAAGGGAAAAAAATGGTACTGATGAACCTAGTGGCAAGACAGGAATAAAAACACAGACATAGAGAATGGTCTTGAGGACACAGGGTGGAGAGGGGGAAGCTGGGGTGAAGTGAGAGAAGTATTGACATATATACACTATCAAATGTAAAATAGATAGCTACTGGGAAGCAGCAGCACAGCACAGGGAGATCAGCTCTGTGCTTTGTGATGATCTAGAGGGGTGGGATAGGGTGGATGGGAGGGAAGCTAAAGAGGGAGAGGATAGGGCATATATGTATGCATATGGCTGATTCACGTTGTTGTACAACAGAAACTAACACAGCATCGTGAAGCAATTATGCTCCAATAAAGATGTATTAAAAAACAAATCACTGTTAAGATTTCACAGTATTGTTCTAGGACCTTAGCTAACTACCTAAAGGAGAAGCGAAGGAAAGAGACAGAAAGTCTATTAAAGCAATAATAGCTGAAAACTTCCCAAACATGGGGAAAGAAATGGACATCCACATTCACGAGGCCCAAAAGATTCCAAATAGGTTGAGCCCAAAATGGAGTACACTAAGAAATATAATTAAGTTGTCAGAACTCAAAGACAATTATGAAAGCAGCAAGAGAAAAGTGACTCATTACATATAAGGGACTCCTCATATGACTATGGATTTCTTAACAGAAACTTTGCAGGCCAGGAGAAACTGGGATAATATAGTCAAAATATTAAAAGAGAAAAAGGCTATCAACCAAGAATACTATGCCCAACAAAACTTCTTTAGAAATAAAGGAGAAATAAAGACTTTCCTGAACAAAGAAGAGCTGAGGGAGTTCATCACCACTAGACCTGTCTTCCAAGAAATGCTAAAGGCTGATCTTCAAGTGGAAATAAAAGGATGCTAATTAACATCATAAAACATGAATGTATAAAACACATTAGGAATGGTAAACATATAGGCAAACTCAGATTCTCTAATATTGAATGGTTTTATGGAAATCACTTTCAACTCTAGTTGAGAAGTTAAAAAACAAACATGTTAATGTTAACCATAACTACAATAATTTTGGTATTGGATACACAACACAAAAAAGATGTAAACTGTAACATCAATCATCTAGTATGTGAGGGAAGAGGAAGTATAATGTTTCTGTATGCTATCCAAGTTCAGTTGTTACCACCTTAAAATAGAGTGTTATATATAAATATAAGCTATATTACCTAAGCCTCATGGTAACCACAAAGGAGAAACCTGTAGTAAATATACAAAAGATTATGATAAAGTATTCAAAGCATACCACTGCAGAAGGTAATCAAATCACAAAATAAGACAGCAAGAGAAGACACAAGGTAAAAAGTCAGAAAACAAATACTAAAATGACAATAGTTAAGTCCTTACTTATCAATAATTACTTTAAACATAAACGGATTACATTATCTAATAAAAAGACATAGAATTGCTGAATGGATAAAAAGAACAAGATCCAACAATAAGCTGCCTATAAGGAACTCACTCTAGCTTTAAGGAAACTCATAGACTGAAAGTGAAGGGATGAAAAAAGAGAATTCAAGCAAATAGTAATCAAAAGAAAGCAGAGACAACTATGCTTACACCTTTAGACTTTAAGCTAAAAATGGTTGAAAGGGACAAAAAAAGGTCTTACATAATGATAGAGAGGTCAATCCATCAAGAAGAAATAACAATTATAAATATTTATACACCCAACATTGGAGCATGTAAATATATAAAACAAATATCAACAAAACTAAAAGGAAAAACAAACAGCAATATAATAATAGTTGGGGACTTTAATATCACACTCTCAACAATGGACAGATCATCCAGACAGACAATCAATAAGGAAACGGTGGATTTAAACTACAGACCAAATGAACATAAAAGGCATATATAGAACATTCTATCCAACATCAGCAGAATACACATTTTCCCTGAGCACACACAGAACATTTGCTAGGATAGATTATATATAAAGCAATAAAATAAGCCTGAACATATTCAAGGAGATGGAAATTACATAAAGTATCTGTTCTGAACATAATGGTAAAAAACTAGAAATAAATAACAGGAGAAGAGTCAGAAAATTCACAAATACACGGATTTAAGGAAATTAAACAGTACATTCCTGAACAACCAATGGATCAAAGAAAAATATCAATAGTAAATTTTTAAGAAATATCTTGACAAATGAAAACACAATATACCAAAACTTATGGGATGTATCACAGGCAGTACTAAGAGGAAAGTTTATAGTAAGAAATCAATACATCAAAAAAGAAAATCTCAAATAACAACCTAACTTTTCACCTCATGGAACTAGAAAAAAAAGAACAAACTAAGCCCAAAGTTAGCAGAAGAAAGGAAATAATAAAGATTAGAGCAGAAATAAATAAAATAGAAAATAGGAAAATAATAGAAAAGATTAAAAAAACTACGAGTTGGTTCTTTGAGAAGATTATTTTAAATAACAAACCTTTACCTAATCTATTCAAGGAAAAAAGAGAGAGGAGAAAATATTTGCAAAGCACATATCAGATAAGGGTTTAATATCCATATTATAAAAGGAATATATGCAACTCAGTATCAAAAAACGTTCATTTTAAAAATGGGTAAAGGGGTGGGATAGGGAGTGTGAGAGGGAGACACAAAAGGGAGGGTATATAGAGATATATGTATATGTATAGCTGATTCACTTTGTTATACAGCAGAAACTAACACACCATTGTAAAGCAATTATACTCCAATAAAGACGTTAAAAAAAAAAAAAAAGGAACACTGGGCTAGGTGCCAACTTAATGAAAAAATTGATTCTGTTAATTTAAGAATTTAATAAATATATGAGTCATATATAAAATAAATAAATAAATAAAAATGGGTAAAGGACCTAAAACAACATTATTCCAAAGAAGATTTTCAAAATGCCAAAAGGTACATGAAAAGGTACTCAACAACATTAATCATCAGAGAGATGCAAATAAAAACCACAATGAGTTATCACCTCACACCTATTAGAATGGCTGCCATTCAAAAGACAAGAGATAAGTGCTGGTTAAGTGTATAAAAGGGAACTCTTGTGCACTGCGAGTAGGAATGTAAATTGGTAGAGCCACTACAGAAAACAATATGGAGGTTTCTCAAAATAATGAAAATAGAACTACCATATGATCCAGCAATCCCACTTCTTAGTATATATTCAGTGGAAATGAAATCACTATCTTGAAGAATTATCTGCACCCCCATGTTCATTGCAGCATTACTTACAATAGCCAAGACATGGGAACAACTTAAGGGTCCATCAATGGATGAGTGGATAAAGAAGATACGTTTTAGGGTGTGTGTGTGTGTGTGTGTGTGTGTGTGTGTGTGTGTTTAAAATGGAATTGTATTCGGTTATAAAAAGAAGAAATCCTGCCATTTGCAACAACATGGATGAACCTTCAGAGTTTTATGCTATGTGAAACAAGACAGAGAAATAAACATACTGTATGAATTCACTTATATGTGGAATCTAAAAAACCAAACTCATAGAAACAGATAGCAGACTGGTGGTTGCCAGGGCTGGGGAGTAGGGATGGGGTAGAAATGGGTGAAGGTGATCAAAGGGTACAAACTTCCTGTTATGAGATGAATAAGTTCTGGGGATGTAAGGTACAGCCTGGTGACTATAGTTAAGAATACTATATTGTATACTTGAAAATGCTAAAGAGTAGATGTTAAAAGTTCTCACTACACACATACAAATGTAAATATGTGAGGTGATGATATATAAACTAAATTTACTGTGCTAATCATTTCACAATATACACATATTTCAGGCTTCCCTGGTGGCGCAGTGGTTAAGAATCTGCCTGCCAATGCAGGGGACATGGGTTCAAGCTTTGGTCCAGGAAGATCCCACATGCCGCGGAGCAACTAAGCCCATGCGCCACAACTGCTGAGCCTGCGCTCTAGAGCCCACGAGCCACAACTACTGAAGCCTGCTCACCTAGAGCTCGTGCTCTACAACAAGAGAAGCCACCGCAATGAGAAGCCCGTGCACCGCAACGAAGAGTAGCCCCTGCTCACTGCAACTAGAGAAAGCCCGCACGCAGCAGCAAAGACCCAACACAGCCCCAAATAAATAAGTTTAAAAAAACCAATACGCACATATTTCAAATCATTATGTTGCACATCTTAAACGTACACAATGTTTTATGTCAGTTAGCTCTCAGTGAAGCTTGGGGGAAATAAAATGAGAAGCCCAGCTTAACTCAAGTGTCCTTTATATTATGTATAATGGTGTCATTTTATAATATAAAGTGAACAATAATTGCACAGAATAGAGAAACTCCCCAATTATAGCTATATTTGTTGGCATGTGTTGTTTGTAATTCCACAGGCTGAGATGCATAAAGATGACATAGATGTCATTAGTAGTCATTTGAAAATCACTCCATTTTTTTCCCCCAAAGTATGAATACTGTACTTGGGATTGATGGCTGTCATTTTTCACAGTAAAACAGACACTGCTATTTCTTAGAATTTATATTACTCCACCCATAACTCCCCTTCATAATGTATTCCTTTTTCATCCTTTGTGCACTAGCGTCTCTGTAATTGAGCCCTGAATTTGAATAAATGGTTTCCCTCCTGATGAATATCATTCACATATATATTCATTTACTCATGACTCCATTCCTTTCATGCATCTATCCAATCATTCATCGAGTGCTTACTATATGCTTGTTTCTAGGGACTCCAAGAATAATGCAGAAAGCCACTAAAGATTAAATTTGTTTTCAAGAAAAGGGAGAGCCAACATTTTTTTCAAGTACTTAAATAAAAGACTGAAAGAAAAACTATACCAAGATGTTACTAGTAGTTATCTCAAGTAGTATTTTTATTAACTCTTCTGTTCTATCCAGATTTCTCCAAAACATGTTTAATTTTATAATCAGTAAAACATAATGAATTAAAATTTTTCTAGTTTAAAAAGTATCAATTTTTCAATTAAGTGATATATTAAATAGTATGATGAGATGAAAGTCATATATATGGGTAAATGTATCTCTACAGTACCTAGTACAGTAAGCTGGAAAACCGGTCATACAACAGTTCAATAAGTTTATTGATCATCCAGAAAATTAGGTATGTTTTATCTCTTTCATATTAACAACATAATATACTTTCATTTTTTCCCTGTAGTTTATTTTCTCCCAAATGTCCAATATTGTTCTCTTTTCATCTCTACTAAGAATACATGATTCCATATTCCCATATAGGAACCACTTTTCAGATCATGTGATTTGATTTGGGCTTCAAAGAATATGTCCCACCAGGGGATTAATTTGTGGTGCTTTCGCAGGAACCTGATTGCAGTTCCCAGGGAGAGAGGTGGGAGATGGAAAAGAAAGGCAGATGAAGAAGAATATGTCACTTCCACCAAGTTCTTGAGTCTTAATTTCAGATTCCACTGAGGAGTGAAAACTGACAGTGCATCTCTGAGTAGGATTATGAAGACATGCTAGAGCATTCTCCCCAGAGACCAGAGTCAAAGGGCTATCAGGATGATTAAGAACATGCTGATATGTGAGATCATGTGATCTTTATTTCTATAGTTTCACAGGCAAAACTGAGAAAGACTTGAAGATGCCACCAGAAGAATCAGTAAATATCATGCTGTAAACTATACTCTCTTTTTCTACCATCTTATTTTTCACCTACTTTCTCTTTGGCTGCATTTTGTTGGATTAATAAATGTTTTGGATACTTCCTTTTTCCCCCTCTTCTGGAGAAAAATAGAGGTTACTCTTAAATTGTTTAACATACTTATTTGGGTCTTCATTTTCCTAAATTTGAAGCTATTCAAGATTTCTTTCTTCCTCCTGAAAATGACATTGACCTTAACACCCTTTAACTTTCCACAGAACAATGTGCCCACATTGCCATTGCTACCTAGAATATAACTCTTTTCCTTTTTATTCACAGACAATATTTGTTCTGCATTATTTTTACATCCAATAGTTAATGAAAACTATAAAAAATTCACACTAAATTTCTGTGTACAAATATTTAATATCTTGTATCTCATTCCCCTCAGGGTTTAATTGTCAACTTCCTGGAGAAAACTATTTAATATTTTTACAGCAAAAGGCTATGGCTGGAAAACACTCGTAGTCACTGTTTGTCTTAAATGTTTTTTTACCCTCTTCTCCCTCTTTCATGATAATCTAGCTAGATATAAAAATATGTCATCAGTTATTTTCCCTCACTACTTTGAAGATATTCCATTCTTGTTTTTGGCATCTCCCATTAATGATATGAAGTTGGCTGTGTCATTATTTGATATTCTAAATAGTCTTTTCTCTATGGTACTTTTAAGAATGTATTTTTTATTCTTGATATTCTGCCATTTCACTACCAAGTATCAGGTGTGGGGTTTTAATTTTAGTCAGCATTGAGCATGTCCTTCCATTCTCAATACTCATATCTGGGGCTTCCCTGGTGGCGCAGTGGTTAAGAATCTGCCTGCCAATGCAGGGGACATGGGTTCGAGCCCTGGTCCGGGAAGATCCCACATGCTGTGGAGCAACTAGGCCCGTGCAGCACAACTACTGAGCCTGCGCTCTAGAGCCCGCAAGCCACAATTATGGAGCCCACATGCCACAACTACTGAAGCCCGTGTGCCTAGAGCCTGTGCTCTGCAACAAGAGAAGCCACCACAATGAGAAGCCCAGGCACCACAATGAAGAGTAGCCTCCGCTCACCACAACTAGAGAAAGCCTGTGCACAGCAACGAAGACCCAACATGGCCAAAAATAAATTAATTAAATAAATGAATTTTTTAAAAAACCTCTTATCTGTCTTTCATTCTGCCATTAGTGTTTCAAATCTTATTTCCTCACCTCAACCTTCTCTTCATTTTCTTCCTCCAGAAATATTAGTAGGCATATATTGAAAGTTCTCAATTTATTCTCCATAGCTCTCAAGGTGTAAGATTCAGAGCTCTGGGAATTCCCTGGCGGTCCAGTGGTTCGGCATGGCACGGCCAAAAGAAAAAAAGATTCAGGGCTCTCAGGGAGATCAGAATGAGGCTTGCCTCATCCTCACGTCAGGTGGGTCATCACCTGAAACTACACCCTTGTTCAGCTTCCCCCCTGCCCTGCCCTGTTCCCCCCACTCTCTTTCTCCTGGGAACACGTTCTAATAAAATCACCTGCACACGGTCCTCACCCCAGTGTCTGCTTCTGGGGACTTAACCTAAGACATACTATGCGTAACACTTGGGGCTGGATGCTAAGAATATTTGTAGCAGTGAGCAAATGAGACACAGACACTGCCACTTGGAGCTCATGGTCTAATGAAGAAGATGGGACATTGAACTGAGTTAATGTAGAAGCACAAACAGTGCCTTGGGAAAAGGAGAACTTAATCTTTTAGGGTGGCAGTTGTCAGAGGTGGCTTACCAAATGAAATGGCATTGAAATTGAGACCAAAAGCTAAACAGGAGTTATGCATGCAAAGGGCAATGTGGAATATGGGACGGGAACATCAAGGGCAAAGGCCAGAGGGGAGACAGTGAACAGCTGGATCATTTAGTGAAGAAGTCTATACGGAGCCTGTGTATTGCCATATTGTCCTATAAATCCCAGAAAGATCTATAGGCAGGACTTAATTTAATGAGACTTTCTGGGATGGTCATTCTTGCATTCAACAAACACATTTGTGTACTTCTGTTTCTGTGCTTCGTGTAGTTTACAATAGAACAAGAGAGCCCTGGCAAGAACTACCTTATCAAGTACCTATGGGGAGCAACAAATCAAGACTGTTAAAAGTTCAAAATCACAAAGGATGTCTTTGAGCTACAGTGGTCTATCTAGGGCTCAGTTATTCAGCTCAAGACAGGAAGGATGTTGGCTGGTAGAGAGGTGAAGACTAACATTCCAGTTGGTAAGAGGCAGAAGAGGGAACTATATATCCTCAAAGGTATGGAAGAACAGATCCCAATAAAACTTCATCACCTCCCTACAGGCATGGTCCCTGGCTCATCTAGGCAGCTAATCACGCTTTCCTCTATACAAACACTAACGTACACACTTTTCTGCAATCCCTTTCCTTAACTCTTTGACTTCTTCAATAGATTATGAGCTCTTCACAAAGGAAGTGGTACTTATGTTTAATATGCCCAATGATTAGCATATAGCACATGTTCAAAAATGTCTATTGGATGGAGGAATTAAAGAATAAATGAAAAATTATTTCTTTTAGCTTCTGTTCTTTTCCATATGAGCAGGATAGCTTATATCCAAAATCTCTAATGTGTGTTTTACACATGCACACCTCAATTCAGACTAGTCATATCTCAAGTGCTCAATAGCTATATATAGATAATCAATACTCCACTGGACTATGCAGTTCTACACACTACCTCAAAATATGAAGCTAACATTTTTCCAATACAAGATATTTTCCAATACGAGACTCCTGAGAAACAAGGGATTCTCAGACACATTATTTAGATCAGGATTTCTCAACAGTGACGCATTGACATTTTGGCTAGATACTTCTTTGTTTTGGGCTGGGGGGCTTTCCTGTGCCTTGTGGGATGTTTGGCAGCATCTTTGGCCTCTACTCACTAACAACCCTCTCCTCAAGTGTGACATCAAAAACATCTCTTGGCATTGTCAAATGTCACCTAGGGGGTAAAAATGCCCCATGTGAAAACCACTGAATTAGATTATCCTTTTCAGCTCTGGGAACCAGAAGTCTGGGGGCTCCGGCAATCTAGCAGAAAGGTAGGTCTCAAGAAGACGCACATCCGTGAGAACTATCATCCCACAGAGGAAACCCTGCACCACAAAGGGCTCGTTCTGGAATCTCTGGTTGCTGAGGCTTTGCTGATCTGCCAAGAGCACCCACACCTTCCCACCTCTGGCCATGGCAGGACATGGCATTTGGTTTCACTGGTGTTTGTTCAGAAAGTACACCAGAGAGAGACTTTTCCTGGCATTTTCTGTCACATTTCATATGGCAGTCCAACATTTCCTGCTTGTAAGCAATAGGGATTGATTCTGGGTAAATAGAAAAATAATTTACTGGGAGGTTAACAGGAAGGTTACCTAATAACCTTCTAAAATGCTTTGAGAAATGATCTGCATCCATACTATAAGTTCATTAAGAAGCTGAGTATTATTAACCTTTTAAGTTAAAGACTGGGAGTTAAAACCTCCCCTTAGTAACATGCCACAACTAGATACATCAACGTGATTTATCACTATTATATCAATAATTCTAGTTCTATTTATTGTATCTCAACTGAAAAATTTCAAAATATACATATCCTTCAGTTCTAAAACTAAAATCAACTAAAACACCAAAACACTCTGCCCCTTGAGAAACAAAATGAATAAAAAATTGCCTCTTTCATCACCCCAACTATAATAAGATTACCTATTGCCATTTTAGTCATTATATTTCCAAGCTTTCTATTGCCCACACACAACCAAATGTTTTATAACTGCACAATCTCTATTCAACAGTGACGAGTTCAACTCACATCAAAACAGATAATGGCTATCCACAACTATAAAGGACAAACTTGAACACTAAATCTCATGTCAGTAATCTTATTTATTGGCTCAACAAACTTGCTAGGTCTCTTACCACACTCATTTATGCCCACGAAACAACTTTCAAGAAATTTAGTTATAGCAATTCCTTTATGAGCAGGAGTTGTAATCACCGGCTTCCACCATAAAACAAAAGCATCTCTGGCCCACTTTACCACAAGGAACACCAATTCCCCTTATCCCCATACCAGTAATTATTGAAACTATTAGCTTACTTATTCAATCAATAGTCCTGGCCATATGGCTAACAGCTAAGATTACAGATGGTCACCTATTAATCCATCTAATCAGAGGAGCAACCCTGGCCCTAATAAGCATTAGTATTACCACAGCCCTCATTGCATTTATTATTCTTATTCTACTTAGCGTTCTTAAAGTTGCAGTATTCCTTATTCAAGCTTTCATGTTCACCTTATTAATAAGTCACTTCTCACATAACGCACAATGACCCAAAAACCCATACATATCATGTAATAGTAAATCCCAGCCCCAGCAGGAAGACTGAAAAAGCAGACTCAGAAAACAGCTAAGAACCAAGGGCCTCTCCTCTCAGTCCAATACTTTATTACACGAAAACTCTGATTAGGATGCTGTTATTGTGGCCACAACCACGGGACATTCTTGCTGCCCCCGGATACTTGACCCCAATGCTGTCACTATGAATATTTTCCAATTTCACTGTGATTTTGCATCAGTCTCCCACTGCAATCTCTAATAGGTTTTATCCACACTTGGTAGCTCTTGCATACAGAATGTAGGAAATGTTGAGTGTGGTCAGATAGCCCTGATCCATCCTCACACCACACTTGATCCATTTTCACTGCCTCTGTGAGCCTCTTTCCTGGAGGTTTGCCCTCCAAGCTGCTATAATTGCTTCCTTCTCAAAATCCATATCAGATATGCAGTGATTCTTGGTGCTTAGAAGCTCTCAACCAGTGGCAGCTAACTATAACTAATCCTATCAGTGGGGAGGAATTCAATTGGTTTCACCAGAACCACTGCACTTTTTTCCTTTGACCCTCTCCCTTTTCCTTATCCTCTCAGGGTTGCTTCTTATGGCCCTTGGGAGTATCCCTACCCCACCAGAAATATTTCTCTCTCTCTGGGTCCTATTGGCCTGTACCTACTTGCTAAGTTGTTCCCTGCAGTTACTAAATGATAACAAACCAGGATCGTGGCTAAGGTGATTCATTATGATGACATTGCAGTGCTATAGTTCATTCATCCATTTATTCGCTCAACAAATATTTATTCAGTGCTCACCATGTGTTAAGTTCACTGCCAAACACTGCAGATGCAAAGTAACAAAAACCAGCCCCTGTATCTGGGGAGCATACAGTCTAGTAAGGGAGACAGACATTAAACAAGTGATAATGGAAGGAAATATTGAATCACAACCTGGACAAATCTATGAAGGAGAGCTTATATCATGTGAAGTCCTATATTTGGAAGGCTATTGTCATGCTCTAGTAGACAGGAAGTCAGTGAAGGTTTCTCTGAGGGAGCAACCCCTGGGGAGAGCTGAGAGCTGAGCAGAAGGGAAGTAGAAAGACAATAAGAAGGAGCATTCAGGAAAAGAAAAGAAAAAAAAAAAGACAGCAGTGGCAGGAAGAAATGTGGGATGTGGGGAATTCAAGGGAATAAAAAAGGCCAGCAGGGCTGAGGCAGAAGGAGTGAGGGACAGCATATGTGTTTACCTCCCAAATCTCCAGCTTTACTAAGTCAAATGTAAGGCAAGGCAAGAGTTTTGTGTGTGTGTGTGCGTGCGTGTGTGTGCGTGCATACACTTTTTTTTTTTTTGAAGTACAGTTGATTTACAACATTGTATTAGTTTCAGGTATCGAGTAAAACGGTTCCGTTTTATAAATATAACATAATATATAGTCTTTTTCAGATTCTTTGCCATTATAGGTTACTGTAAGATAATGAATATAGTTTCCTGTGCTATACAGTAGGACCTTGCTGTTTTTCTACTCTATATATAGTAGTGCGTATCTGTTAATCCCCAACTCCTAATTTATCCCCCTCCCCTTTCCCCTTTGGTAACCATAAGTTTGTTTTCTATGTCTGTGAGTCTATTTGTTTTGTAAATAAGTTCATTTGTATCATTGTTTTAGATTCCACATATAAGTGATATCATATGATATTTGTCTTTCTCTGACTTATTTCGCTTAATATGATAATCTCTAGATCCATACATGTTGCTGCAAATGGCATTTTTCATTCTTTTTTTTACAGCTGAGTAATATTCCACTGTGTGTGTGTGTGTGTGTGTGTGTATACACACACATACCACATCTTCTTTATCCATTCATCTGTCAGTGGACATTTAGGTTGCTTTCATGTCTTGACTACTGTAAATAGTGCTGCTATGAACATTGGGATGCATGTAACTTTTCAAGGCAAGAGTTTTGATTAACCAAAGAAAGAAGTCGTTTGGCTGGTTACAAGGAAAGCATTGAGGCCAACTTGAGGCAGTGATCAGATGAAAGACCCTCTTGCATACTCAATCATGATTTAAACAAGATGTCCCCTAGATGGCCCAGAACGAGTTCCTTTTGTAATTTACAAAACAGGAAAAGACCTTGGTACCTCCTGCAAACACATTTTCTTCCAAGTTCAGTTGCTATGAGTAGCTGATTTGCACCTACCTCACCAGAGAAAGGGGACTCTGGGACCTTTCAATTATTGTCGGCACTGCCAGCCATACATCTGAGCCCAAGCATAAATATGATGACAGAATGATGGGTGTCTAATTGAGAATGAAGAACATTTGCTTCTAAAACATTCTAAATTTTTGAGCAGCCTGAAGAGAAACTAAGTAAGCCTTTCCCTTGAACGCCTGTGGCTGGTCCATGCAACCCGGTCCAGAATAATTCAAAGCAAAGTAGGTTGTGTCAGGTAGGGCAGCTTCCTCACTGCTGAGAATCTGAAAGCAAGGCTGAAAGCAAGCAAGGCATAGCCAGCTTTATTTCCTCATTTACACATCCTCATCCCTACTGTTTTCTCTGGCTGGGCTGGTGGGATGTTACAGCCAGACTCATCTCCCCCGAAGCTTCTTCTGACCCAAGAAGAGTGGACTCCATGGAAACTAAAATAAGCAGCTGTTTGACTCTAATCTGCAGCAGGAAATTCCACCTTGATGAAACTAGCTTGTTTCCTAATATTAAAAAGAGAAAGAATAAGAAGAGGCAAGCTGCCACCAGAGTCTCCTGAGGCTGAAGGTCAGTAACTTTTTTTTTTTTTTTTTTTTTTTTGCCGTACGTGGGCCTCTCTCTGTTGTGGCCTTTCCCGTTGCGGAGCACAGGCTCCAGACGCGCAGGCTCAGCGGCCATGACTCACGGGCCCAGCCGCTCCGCGGCATGTGGGATCTTCCCGGACCGGGGCAAGAACCCGCATCCCCTGCATCGGCAGGCGGACTCTCAACCACTGCGCCACCAGGGAAGCCCGTCAGTAACTTTTTTAATGGCCTTACCTTGGTGCTTTGAGAAAGGTTTCTGTATTTGGAAGCACCTGCCACTCATTCTCCAACCTGGATCCACACCTTGGAAAGAGGAAAATCCTGAAAGCATCCGACAAAGAAACAATTGGAAAATTAAGATTAATGTGTCACACCTCTTGCTGTCTCAATTTTGTGGATTCGAAAGCTCCAGTGGGGGGAACAGACAATCAAGGGTAGAGCTAGAAATAGTGAGCAGAGTAAAAAGTGAGAAAAAAGTGAAAGAGGGAAATGGAAGCAATTCACAAGGGACGAGGAGATGCTGTGAGAGGAGGAGTGAGGAAAGATAGATGAAGGAAGAAAGAAAGAGACTGAGAAAGACTCAGAGGCAAACAAGGTCAAAGAGAGGCAAAAAGAGAGGGGGGTTGAGAGGGAAAAAAACATGTAGAAGTAGAAAGAAAAAAGACACCTGTAGTTGGAATATGAGAGAAAGAATATTCCTTCAACAAGAATCTACTGAGCAGCTTCTCTGTGAGGGTTCTGTGTTGGCAGGCCCTGGGACTGAAGATAAATCAATTACATAAGCCACTGCAGTGAAGAGCAGTCATGGGCAAAGTCAAGTGCTCTCTGAGAAGAGGAACATAGTAGGAATACCCGGCTAGTATCAGTGGTCTGGCACCCTTTGGGGAAAGATACAGACCTGTCCTCTTAATAAATGTGCAAAAAAAGTAGTTTAGAGTTTATAAACAATGGGCTCATAAAGCTGAATTGTATCTGATTTTCGGCCTTCTTACATATTCTCCTTTGAACTCATACTTCTCCTCATCAGAGTTGCCATTAGCCCAGACAGTATGTAAAAAACAAGCAAAAAACAATTTCTTCAAGGCAATTTACTTCCATCTATTGAAAAGTTGTCATAATGTGCTGGCTTTCTAAGAACAAAATACTTTACTGTTATCTGCCAAAAAACTATCTGAATAAAACATATACATCCTTCATGTGGACCATGTCAATGGGGACTCATGGTATGTGTGTTCTTGGGCAGTGCAATCTATACAACCATACTCAACAGCCCTAACTTGAATGCTAATATACACCTCTTCCTTAGGCCAGGGCCTCAGGGTTAAAATAATGCAAACATTTCTGCATCATTTGTTTTCAGGGCTTCTAAACTAGAAGTCTACAGGTTGGTATGCACCAGACCTATGCTTGCTTTTATCTGAAACTTTTAGAAATCAGAGTAGTTAAGATAAGAATCCAAATTCTCAGCTTCTCTTGAAAAATTATTTCTGAAAATAAGCTTTGTTCCCTCATTGCAATAACCTTCAGGAGCAGGGTAGCCCTGTCCCTTGAGCCAAGGTATACCCTCTGAGGACAATTTTCCTCCCATTCTCCACTAATCCTTGTCAACCTCTGGAACACTGAGGCCAAAGAGTCAGTGTCATTGATCATAATGCTTCCACTGTTGTCTTGTTTATATTTGATCAGCTTCTCATATTTAGATATCTTGGCTGGCAACTGAATTTGCAAATTTTGATCTAAAGCTGTGTTGTCAACTGGACAGCAACATGTAAAAGAATGAAATTAGAACACTCCCTAACACCATACACAAAAATAAATTCAAAATGGATTAAAGACCTAAATGTAAGGCCAGACACTATCAAACTATTAGAGGAAAACATAGGCAGAACACTCTATGACATAAATCACAGCAAGATCCTTTTTGACCCACCTCCTAGAGAAATGGAAATAAAAACAAAAATAAACAAATGGGACCTAATGAAACTTCAAAGCTTTTGCACAGCAAAGGAAATCATAAACACGACGAAAAGGTAACCCTCAGAATGGGAGAAAATATTTGCAAACAAAGCAACTGACAAAGGATTAATCTTCAAAATTTACAAGCAGCTCATGCAGCTAAATATCCAAAAAACAAACAACCCAATCCAAAAATGGGCAGAAGACCTCAACAGACATTTTTCCAAAGAAGATATACAGATTGCAAAGACACATGAAAGGATGCTCAACATCACTAGTCCTTAGAGAAATGCAAATCAAAACTACAATGAGATATCATCTCACACCAGTCAGAATGGCCATCATCCAAAAATCTACAAACAATAAATGCTGGAGAGGCTTTGGAAAAAGGGAACCCTCTTGCACTGTTGGTGGAAATGTAAACTGATACAGCCAGTATGGAGAACAGTATGGAGGTTCCTCAAAAAACTAAAAATAGAACTACCATATGACCCAGAAATCCCACTACTGGGCATGTACCCTGAGAAAACCATAATTCAAAAAGAGTCATATACCACAATGTTCACTGCAGCTTTATTTACAATAGCCAGGACATGGAAGCAACCTAACTATCCATCGACAGATGAATGGATAAAGAAGATGTGGCACATACATATGACGGAATATTACTCAGCCATAAAAAGAAACGAAATTGAGTTATTTGGAGCGAGGTGGATGGACCCAGAGACTGTCATACAGAGTGAAGTAAGTCAGAAGGGGAAAAACAAATACTGTATGCTAACACATATATATGGAATCTAAAAAAAAGTGGTTCCGAAGAACCTAGGGGCAGGGCAGGAATAAAGATGCAGACGTAGAGAATGAACTTGAGAACATGGGGAGGGGGAAGGGTAAGCTGGGATGAAGTGAGAGAGTGGCATGGACATATATACACTACCAAATGTAAAATAGATAGCTAGTGGGAAGCAGCCGCATAGCACAGGGAGATCAGCTCGGTGCTTTGTGTCCACCTGGAGGGGTGGGATAGGGAAGATAGGAGGGAGACACAAGAGGGAGGAGATATGGGGATATATGTATATGTATAACGGATTCACTTTGTTATAAAGCAGAAACTGACACACCATTGTAAAGCAATTACACTCCAATAAAGATGTTTAAAATAAATAAATAAATAAAGCTGTGTTGTCCAATATGGTAGCCACTAGCCACATGTACCTATTGAAATTTTAAATTAAAATAAAATTTAAATTTCAGTTCCTCAGTTTCACCAGCCACAGTTCAGATGCTCAGTAGCTATTGGAGGAGGTCATCAAGAGGATGTGACCGCTGGTTGACCTGAGAGCTGGACCCAAACAGTCGGAGGCTCCTGACCCCCTCCCTTGTCCTTGGAAAATACATTCTGCCCACTGTTCCCACAGGGGGAGCTGTTCCAAGGATGAAGCCTTGAGAGAGTAAGGTGCTGCTGAGACCACCTGGACCGTATATGCAACTGAACCCAGTTAAGGCCTCTGTGTAAACTTTTAAGGTGTAGGCAAGCAGGTAGGGAGATCTACTTCTCTTGTGATGCCCAAGAGAAGCCTCAGATGTAAGTTTCCTTGCTTATTAATGTGGAGTGTTCCCCTCTTTCTTCAGTCTCTGCTTGCCCTCCGTGTACAGGGGCGAGTTCATATCCAGGAAGCTCCTTGGTTGAGAACTAACAGTAGTTACCTGTAGCTGTGGTTACCTATTGAACAGCACAGAAATAAAACACTTCCATCATTACAGGAAGTTGTGTTGGATGTGGCTAATCTAGAGAAGAATGAAGGTCTGAGACCAGCATTCCCCCCAGATTTTGTCCCAAATTTGCACACAAGACCCAAGACACAACATGATCATATAACTTTGGAAAATACTGTATTGGGATCTTACGGCTGCTGTAACAAACTACTACAAACTTCGTGGGTTAAAACAACATATATTTATTATTTTACAGTTCTGGTGGCCAGAAGTCCAAAGTGGGTTTCTCTGGGTTAAAATCAAAGTGTCAGTGGGGCTGTGTTCCTTTTGGAGGATCTAGGGTAGAGTCATTTTCTTGTCTTTTCTAGCTTCTAGTAGTCCCCCTTCCATCTTCAAGGCCAGCAACAGCTAGTCAAGTCTTTCTCTGACTCTGAAACTGACTCTTCTGATTTCATCTTCTACTTTTAAAGACACTTTAATTACATTAGCCCCACTCAGATAATCCAGGATAATCTTCCCATCTCAAGGTCAGCTGATTAGCAGCCTTAATTCCATCTGTAAACTTAATTCTCCCTTGCCATGTAACATAACATAATAACAGGTTCTGGGGATTAGAACATGGACATACTTGGAGACAAGTATTCTGCCTACCATGGTGTGTTAAATAAAATTAAGCAGGGATCTTTACAGAAGGATATCAATGAACTTTTAGTATCCAAAGAACAAAGTGAATTGGTAGAGGACTACATGATACAGTGTTTGTTAAATCTACTTCATTACAGAACTTTTTTATGAAGAACATTTATTAAACGTTTCAAGGAACAGAACTGAAAAATACAACTGTTGGAAGTCAAAAAGAATGACTCAGTAAGAAGTAATCCTTCCAATTAAAACCATGATAATAGGAGAACTCTAAATAGCATATGCAAATTGTTTTGCAGGTACTTACACGGTCCTGTTGAGACCTTGTTCCTCTAAATAGGACTAGATGGAGGAGGTGGGAATGATCTAGACACACAGAAGGTTTATTGAGCCTATTTGGTCAAACCTATTCGGTTTGGTGTTGTATAAGCATCATGCTCTTGCCTGGGCCCCATACTCCCAACTCTTGTAGAATAGTCATGGGACATTATAGCTATAAGGAAACTTTGAGGTAATCTAATCTAAAGGCCTGGAGCATTAATTCGTCTTATGTCATACAGCTAATATGTATCTAAGGACCAACTAGATTTCTATATTCCCAAATAAATATTCTTCCCAACCTGTAAAGCTGCATCTTACCAAAATGTAGAAAACCTAGTCATCTAAGTTGTTGGTAACTAAGGTATGACTTCTGTCCTTTCTAGAGATTAAGAAATGAAGGCTTTCATTAGAAAGAAGCACAGTATCATTTTGCTGTTGGCTCCTTCCCTCAGAAATTTCCCAGGAATTCACACGGAGATTTTAGATTTGGCTTCCCTGTCCATATGCACACTCTAATAATAAAAAAAAAAAAGGTGATTAGGGACTTCCCTGGTGGTCCAGTGGGTAAGACTCCGAGCTCCCAAAGAAGGGGGCCCAGATTCGATCCCTGGTTGGGGAACTAGATCCCACACGCATGCCACAACAAAGAAGTCCGCATGGTCCAACTAAAGATTGTTGCATGCTCCAACGAAGATCCTGTGTGCCGCAACTAAGACCTGGCACAGCCAAAATAAATAAATAAATAATTTAAAAAATAATAAAATTAGTTAAAAAAAAAAAAGGTGACTAGGTCTCTGACCTGACCTCCCCACCGAAGTTCTTCCAATGGACCTGCCTTTCATGAAGCAAAGAACCAAAAGTATACTACAAAAAGGATGAAATTAGACAGCTGATGATGTGGGAAGTCCATACATAAGAATATGAACAAGAGGACCATTTATTTCGAAGGATGAGAAGTAAGAATAAATGACTTCGTTCTCAGCTTCAAGTGGGAAATTAATTTCCTGTTGATGTGTCTCCACCAGGTCAAAAGATATCTGTACAATATATGCTACAAGACTGAGGCCCATCCCCATTTGGTTCCCGACAAAGATTTTATGGTGGATTTGAAACCTTTTAAAGTTGTTAACAAATAACCTTCGTTATTTTAACAGTACATTTTTCAGACTTGCAATCTGTCTCACTGGTTGTTGATAAGCAGGCCCTTTGCAGAGGAAAAATATTAATCATAGTACTGATGTTTACACTGGAAATGAAATCAGAAATATTCAGGAAGTCATAGCCATCCAGAAGTTGAGGGAGACAGTTTTTGGTTAATTCTTACTCTTGGAATCATAAAAAGACACAGAATATTCTATTTTTGAGTATTTGGGAGTAAACTGACATAGGAAAGTAATACAGACCTTCTGAAAGACCCCACACTCATTCGGATTAATTTTACAGAATTTAGAGTTCATGCAATTTGTTCACATATATGACTGCAGAGGGACTGGTCCATTTTCTAAACATGGTCTGAACTCCCCTCACTCACTAGAACCAAGCCTCATTTAGGGTTAAGTGCCTGAAATTCAGCAATAACAGCCAAAATTCACCCCCCCTAAAACACTTCAATAATTAAAACTGAGTCTTGGGAAATTATGTAGATTACTAGGTAAAGACAGACTAAATGTTGTTAACACATTTTTTAGTATGACACAGAAGAAGACTATACGCTCAGATTTAAAACACTCTAACCTGCATCAAAACCACATTATTCATCACTGGAACTTAACCAAACCACAGTCAAAAAGACAAAGCATAAAAGGAAAGGAAGGGGCTTCCCTGGTGGCGCAGTGGTTGAGAGTCCGCCTGCCGATGCAGGGGACACGGGTTCGTGCCCTGGTCCGGGAATATCCCACATGCCGCGGAGCGGCTGGGCCCGTGAGCCATGGCCGCTGAGCCTGCGCGTCTGGAGCCTGTGCTCCGCAACGGGAGAGGCCACGGTGGTGAGAGGCCCGCGTACCACAAAAAAAAAAAAGGAAGGATGGAGAAGAACCTGCCAACTCAGCAAGACTTGACAGGAGTTCAAGGATTTAGGCTAATTAATTGACCACATGGTTGATGAATTAAGACAGTATCCTTGTTTGGAACAAAGTACACTCGCTATGCAATTTGTGGGCGGTGGTGATGAGGAGAAACAGGGGAAACAATTGAGGTTGAAATAAAGTAATGAAAAGCATTAGTAAAAGAAGAAAAATTAAAGAGTAATGAGCAAGTGGGAAGTCCAGCAATTTAGATGGCCATCCCACAGGAGAACACATTATGGATCTAATACCTGGACTCCTTATAGAGCTGGCAAAAATTGTCTTGACTTTCAAGTCTTTTACAGAGAACTGCATATTTGAAAATGATAATGAAAACTGAAAGCTAATAGACTGAAAATATATTTACCACTCACCACACCCTAAGCCAGTGCTCTTTGGGACAACCTCTTCTTTCAGAAGCTAAAAATATTCAGATTGCCCAAGGAAAGGTTAATAACACAAATAGCCTCTAATAGGCTTACTGAAATGCTCTGACAATGGGCAGCAGAACACAGGGAGGAACATCTAGCCCAGGAAGCTCAGGACACAGTAAATCTGACCTGATTTGAATATCTTTGCACTTCTTTCAGGCTCTGTAGCTCAGCCAAAATAGAAACAACTTGACCATTTCAGTTTCCCCAAAGTAAGATAGCTTTAGGGAAAATGCACCATCTTAAACCTGGGTCCTGAGTCTGTTTCTGCCAGTAACCAGTTTTGTCACCTTGCAAGAGTCATAACCTTTCTGGACTTCTGTTCTCTTACCTGGAAAATGAAAAGAGCTGCACAAGAGGTTAACTTCAACGTGTAATATTCCTCTTTTTGAAAGCTGCAGCAATCATTCTTACACATGAAAATGACAAAGTAGGATGACTCAGTTCATATCGCATAGCAATCAGCTCTATTGATGGCTGGGTCAACTGGTTTGACTCAAAAGTATTTCATATAAACATAGTTTCTATGCTACTGAGTACAGCTTTTTTCCTTCTGGATCTCACTCGGCATTAGTCTCACTGATAATAGATCATTAGATTCCTTCTGCTATTATTAAATAACCAGTTAACCCCTAAGTTTATGTGGTCTAATGGAAAGAGCACGGCATTGTGGAGCAGAGGCCCTGAAATCTAATTCCTGCCTTATTGCTATTGGATTTTCTGGACATTGGGAAAGTCACTTAACTCTGGAAAGTAACCATAATTGATTTGTCTTCTTCATAATATTATCAGGGTCAAAACATATGAAAGAGAGAGCAATTTGAAACTGCTGTCTTTGGTAAACTTGAATCTCAGGCCACAAAGTGAGATTTGCCAAGCTATAATTTTATTTCTACAAATGAATTTAATTTCTATTTTGAGCTCTCATCCTACTAGGTGTGAGAAATTAACCTCTGTCAACTCAGGTCCTTTCATACTTCTGCTGTGTTTGTGCCCATAGTCCGAGAAGGGCTATGTACTGCCAAAGCATTGGGGAGGTCTTCACTTGTCACTTGTTCTTACTGACATCTGCCATGACTGCTCCCTGCCTGCCTCCAACTGGTCTCTGGTCAACAATCCCTCCAGGTCACTCACTCCTCTTCATAACTTCAAAGCCACTCCAAGGCAAAATGAGTAAAGGAGAAAGAAAAAAAAACAGCCAGAGAGGTTAAAAAACAAAAAAAACATTTTAAGATGTGTTATGGAAGCCAAGGGAAGAGAAAATACCAAGAAAAAATGGTGGCCAAAGGCTTTAAGTGACTCAGAGAAGTCTATAATAAGGAAGACCAAAATGAAGCCATAGATAACTTTTGCAAGAAGTTTCCATTGAGTTATAGAAATACAATCCTAACTGCAGAGGTAGAGAAGGAATACTAATAGTGAATGCGACAAGTTCTTTTTTAAGTTTTTTTCTAAAAAGAAAAAAATTTGATTAAAATTATCTTCACTTTGGAAAAGGATGACAGTGGTACTCAAAATTTTAATTTAGAATGCAATAATTTGCATACATGAAAGGATAAGACTTTTTTTTTTTTTTTTTTTTTTGCGGTACGCGGGCCTCTCACTGTTGTGGCCTCTCCCATTGTGGAGCACAGGCTCCGGACGCGCAGGCTCAGCGGCCATGGCCCACGGGCCCAGCCGCTCCGTGGCATGCGGGATCCTCCGGGACCGGGGCACGAACCCATGTCCCCTGCATCGGCAGGCGGACGCTCAACCACTGCGCCACCAGGGAAGCCCAGGATAAGACTTTTTGTACTGGTCAGTGAGACCTGACCACAAGAGTGATTAAAATCCAGCCTTACCAAATTTTATCTCCCTAAGTATGATAAAATATTTAAGCCCATAAAAATTAGGCCACCACTTCTCTGAAATAGTCTTAGGAGTAAATAGCCCATGAAAATCAAATCACTTCTGCTGTACAACCTGAGACTGAGATGCCAGTGAGGAATGAAACAGGCAATATTTCACATGGATGATGGAGAGAAGGTAAGTGGAATTGCTCTGGTTGTCATAACTTTTTACTTCGCACGATTTCATAAGACCAACCTGATTCCTTGTAAAAATTTTTTAACATCTTTATTGGAGTATAACTGCTTTACAATGGTGTGTTAGTTTCTGCTGTTGATTTCTTATAACTTGAAAGAGTACCAAATAAAATCAAGTTGATTACGTAGGAGTGATCATTATCAGAGCATTTAATGCCTGACATATCCATCTGGGATGCCCAGATTATGAGAATATTCTACCCTAAATTATACTCCTAGGGCTGTGAAATGGAGAAGGGAAGAGCAGGTATCACCATGACTTTCTTCTCTTTCCATCGTGCCCCACTAATCCCAATAAATATTCATTTTTAAAGGTTTAAACATTTAATGTGAAGAGTATTCAATTCATTTGTAAAGTGGAGTGGTAACTTTAACTTTTCATCTAATTTTTCTGCTTAGCTCAGATAAGTCATCCAGAATAGTAGGAGGGGAAAGAGCTTTGGCAATTCATGTCAAGTTGGCTCAGTCTTATACTCACAGGGTAAGTAGGATGCAAAAATGCTTGCATATCGTCTAGACTCAATGATTTATTTTCATCTTCTCAAAGAACCAGCTTTTAGTTTTACTGATCTTTGCTATTGTTTCCTTCATTTCTTTTTCATTTACTTCTGATCTGATCTTTATGATTTCTTTCCTTCTGCTCACTTTGGGGTTGTTTTGTTCTTCTTTCTCTAATTGCTTTAGGTGTAAGGTTAGGTTGTTTATTTGAGATGTTTCTTGTTTCTTAAGGTAGGATTGTATTGCTATAAACTTCCCTCTTAGAACTGATTTTGCTGCATCCCAAAGGTTTTGGGTTGTTGTGTTTTCATTGTCATTTGTCCCTAGGTATTTTTTGATTTCCTCTTTGATTTCTTCAGTGATCTCTTGGTTATTAACTAGTGTATTGTTTAGCCTCCATGTGCTTGTATTTTTTACAGATTTTTTCCAGTAATTGATATCTAGTCTCATAGCATTGTGGTCGGAAAAGATACTTGATAAAATTTCAGTTTTCTTAAATTTACCAAGGCTTGATTTGTGACCCAAGATATGATCTACCCTGGAGAATGTTTCATGAGCACTTGAGGAGAATGTGTATTCTGTTGTTTTTGTATGGAATGTCCTATAAATATCAATTAAGTCCATCTTCTTCAATGTATCGATTAAAGCTTGTGTTTCCTTATTTATTTTCATTTTGGGTGATCTGTCCATTGGTGAAAGTGGGGTGTTAAAGTCCCCTACTATGATTGTGTTACTGTCAATTCCCCATTTTATGGCTGTTAGTATTTGCCTTATGTACTGAGGTGCTCCTATGTTAGGTGCATAAATATTTACAATTGTTATACCTTCTTCTTGGATTGATCCCTTGATCATTATGTAATGTCCTTCTTTGTCTCTTGTAATAGTCTTTGTTTTAAAGTTTATTTTGTCTGATATGAGAATTGCTACTCCAGCTTTCTTTTGGTTTCCATTTGCATGGAATATCTTTTTCCATCCCCTCACTTTCAGTCTGTATGTGTCCCTAGGTCTGAGGTGGGTCTCTTGTAGACAGCATATATACAGATCTTCTTTTTGTATCCATTCAGCAAGTCTACGTCTTTTGGTTGGAGCATTTAATCCATTTACAGTTAAGGTAATTCTCGATATGTATGTTCAGTGGTGCTGAACTCTCTCAGCTTTTGCTTGTCCGTAAAGGTTTTAATTTCTCCATCAAATCTGAATGAGATCCTTGCTGGGTAATCTTGGTTGTAGGTTTTTCTCCTTCATCACTTTAAATATGTCATGCCACTCCCTTCTGGCTTGCAGAGTTTCTGCTGAAAGATCAGCTGTTTACCTTATGGGGATTCCCTTGTGTGTTATTTGTTGTGTTGCCCTTGCTTCTTTTAATTTTTTTGTATTTAATTTTTGATAGTTTGATTAATATATGTCTTGGCGTGTTTCTCCTTGGATTTATCCCTTATGAGACTCTCTGTGCTTCCTGGACTTAACTATTTCCTTTCCCATATTAGGGAAATTTTCAACTATAATCTCTTCAAATATTTTCTCAGTCCCTTTCTTTTTCTCTTCTTCTTCTAGAATCCCTATAATTCAAATGTTGCTGTGTTTAATGTTGTCCCAGAGGTCTCTGAGAATGTCCTCAATTCTTTTCATTCTTTTTCTTTATTTTGCTCTGCAGTAGTTATTTCCAATATTTTATCTTGCAGGTCATGTATCCATTCTTCCACCTCAGTTATTCTGCTATTGATCCCTGCTGGAGAATTTTTAATTTCATTTATTGTGTTGTTCATCATTGTTTGTTTGCTCTTTAGTTCTCCTAGGTCCTTGTTAAATGTTTCTTGTATTTTGTCCATTCTATTTCCAAGATTTTGGATCATCTTTACTATCATTATTCTGAATTCTTTTTCAGGTAGACTGCCTATTTCCACTTCATTTGTTAGGTCTGGTGGGTTTTCGCCTTGCTCCTTCATCTGCTGTGTGTTTCTCTGTCTTCTCATTTTGCTTATCTTACTGTGTTTGGGGTGCCCTTTTCGCAGGCTGCAGGTTCGTAGTTCCCATTGTTTTTGGTGTGCCCCCAGTGGGTAAGCTTGGTTCAGTGGTTGTGTAGGCTTCCTGGTGGAGGGGACTAGTGCCTGTGTTCTGGTGGATGAGGCTGGATCTTGTCTTCGTGGTGGGCAGGTCCACGTCTGGTGGTGTGTTTTGGGGTGTCTGTGGACTTATTATGATTTTAGGCAGCCTCTCTGCTAATGGATGGTGTTGTTTTCCTGTCTTGCTAGTTGTTTGGCATAGGGTGTCCAGCACTGTAGCTTGCTGGTCGTTGAGTGAAGCTAGGTGTTGGTGTTGAGATGGAGATCGCTGGGAGATTTTTGCCATTTGATATTACGTGGAGCTGGGAGGTCTCTTGTGGACCAGTGTCTTGAAGTTGGCTCTCCCACCACAGAGGCACAGCCCTGACACCTGGCTGGAGCACCAAGAGCCTGTCATCCACATGGTTCAGAATAAAAGGGAGAAAAGAAAAAAACAAAGAAGAAGATAAAATGAAGTAAAATAAAACTAAATAAAGTTGTTAAAATAAAAAATAAAAATAGATTATCAAAAAAATTTTAAAGAATAAAAAAAATAAAGAAATAAGAGAGTATCCAAACTGAAAAACAAATCCACCAATGGTAACGAGTGCTAAAAACCATACTAAAAAAAAAAAAAAGAGACAGAGAGAACCCTAGGACAAATGGTAAAAGCAAAGATATACAGACAAAATCACACACAGAAGCATACACATAAGAGAAAAAGGGAATATCGTTGCTCCCAAAGTCCTCAATTTGGGATGATTCATTCTCTATTCAGGTATTCCACAGATGCAGGTACATCAAGTTGATTGTGGAGATTTAATCCCCTGCTCCTGAGGCTAATGGGAGAAATTTCCCTTTCTCTTCTTTGTTCACTCAGCTCCTGGGGTTCAGCTTTGTATTTGAACCCATCGCTGTGTGTACGTCGCCTGAGGGCATCTGTTCTTTGCTCAGACAGGACAGGGTTAAAGGAGTAGTTGCTTCACGGGCTCTGGCTCACTCAAGCTGCGGGAAGGGAAGAGGTATGGAGTTCGCAGCGAGCCTGGGGCAGCAGAGGCCGGCGTGACCTTGCACCAGACTGTGGCACACCGTGCGTTCTCCTGGGGAAATTGTCCCTGGATCACGGGACCCTGGCAGTGGCGGGCTGCACAGGCTCCCGGGAGGGGCGGTTTGGATAGTGACCTGTGCTTGCACACAGGCTTCTTGGTAGCTGCAGCAGCAGCCTTAACATCTCATGCCCATCTCTGGGGTCCGCGCTGATAGCCATGGCTCACGCCCATCTCTGGAGCTCCTTTAAGCAGTGCTCTTAATCCCCTCTCCTCACGCACCAGGGAACACAGAGGCAAGAAAAAGTCTCTTGCCTCCTTGGCAGCTCCAGACTTTTTCCTGGACTCCCTCCCAGCTAGCTGTGGCGCACTAGCCCCCTTCAGGCTGCGTTCACGCAGCCAACTCCAGTCCTCTCCCTGCACTCCAACCGAAGCCCGAGCCTCAGCTCCCAGCCCCTCCTGTCCCGGCAGGTGAGCAGACAAGCCTCTCGGGCTGGTGAGTGCCGATCGGCACCGATCCTATGTGCAGAAATATCTCCACTTTGCCCTCCGCACCCCTGTTGCTGCGCTCTCCTCCGCGGCTCCGAAGCTTACACCCTCCACCACCCGCAGTCTCCGCCAAGAAGGGGCTTCTAGTGTGTGGAAACCTTTCCTCCTTCACACTTCCCTCCCACTGGTGCAGGTCCTGTCCCTATACTTTTGTCTCTGTTTTTTCTTTTTTCTTTTGCCCTACCCAGGTACGTGGGGAGTTTCTTGTCTTTTGCGAGGTCCGAGGTCTTCTGCCAGCGTTCAGTAGGTGTTCTGTAGGAGTTGTTCCACGTGTAGATGTATTTCTGATGTATCTGTGGGGAGGAAGGTGATCTCCACGTCTTACTCCTCTGCCATCTTGAAGCTCCCCCCCACCCCCGCCGCAATGCATTATTTTCAGATGGATGAAATGAGGCTCAGGGAGATTGTGTGTCTTACCCAAGATGTCACAGTGATTAGAGCCAGGAATAGAACTCAAATTGTCTAACATCAAGACCAATAGTCAACAGATATTTATTAAGTTCTTAGTCTACGCTAGACAATGTCCTAGCCTCTGAGGATTAAGAGCTGAAACATATCACCTGGGATATGGAAACCAAACTGATATCTGGCACAGCCACTTATAATAGCAGCACAAATATGAAATACTTAGGTATAAATCTAGCAAAATACGTTCAAGATCTATGTGCTGAAAATGGTAAAACGTTGATCAAAGAAATCATCAACGACCTTAGTAAATGGAGTTTTATACCATGCTTGTGGATTAGAAGACTCAGTAGTGTTAAGATGTCAGTTCTCCCCAATGGGCCTATAGATTCATTACTCATTACAATCCCAATCGAAATCTTTGTAAGATTTTTGTAGATGTTGATAAGCTGATTGTAAAATGTATATGGAGGGGTAAAGGAACTAGAATTGTCAAAATAATTTTTAAAAAGAAGCTGCAAGTTGGAAGATTCACACAGCCTGACTTCAAGTCTCACTATAAAGCTGTGGAATTGGCAAAACCATACAGAGATCAACAGAGCAGAATAGACGGTCCAGAAACACACCCTCAAAAATATGGCCAATTGATTTTTGACAGATGCAGCAATTCTATGGAGAAAGAATAGCTTTTTTAATACATGAAGCTGAAGCAATTCAATATCTACTTATAAAAAAAGGAAACTTGATCCATGCATTACACTATATATAAAAATTAACTCAAAATAGGTCCAAGGCCTAGATATAAAACCTAAAGCTCTAAAACTTCTAGAAGAAAACAGGATAAAATCTTTGTGACCTTGGGTTAAGCTAATCATTTGTAGATAAGACACCAAAGGACAATCTGAAAAACAAACAAAAGAAAACAATAACAAACAGAAATATAGATCAGTGGAACAGGATAGAAAGCCCAGAGATAAACCCAGGCACATATGGTCACTTTATCTTTGATAAAGGAGGCAAGAATATTAATGGAGAAAAGACAGCCTCTTCAATAAGTGGTGCTGGGAAAACTGGACAGCTAAATGTAAAAGAATGAAATTAGAACACTCCCTAACACTATACACAAAAATAAACTCAAAATGGATTAAAGACCTAAATGTAAGGCCAGACACAATCAAACTCTCAGAGGAAAACACAGGCAGAACACTTTATGACATAAATCACAGCAAGATCCTTTTTGACTCACCTCCTAGAAAAGTGGAAATAAAAACAAAAATAAACAAATGGGACCTAATGAAACTTAAAAGCTTTTGCACAGCAAAGGAAACAATAAACAAGATGAAAAGACAACACTCAGAATGGGAAAAAATATTTGCAAATGAAGCAACTGACAATGGGTTAATTTCTAAAATTTACAGGCAGCTCATGCAGCTAAATATCCAAAACACAAACAACCCAATCCAAAAATGGGCAGAAGACCTAAATAGACATTTCTCCAAAGAAGATATACAGCTTCCCAACAAACACATGAAAGAATGCTCAACATCATTAATCATTAGAGAAATGCAAATCAAAACTACAATGAGGTATCACCTCACACCAGTCAGAATGGCTATCATCAAAAAATCTACAAACAATAAATGCTGGAGAGGGTGTGGAGAAAAGGGAACCCTCTTGCACTGCTGGTGGGAATGTGAATTGGTACAGCCACTATGGAGAACAGTGTGGAGATTCCTTAAAAAACTAAAAATAGAACTACCATATGACCCAGGGATCCCACTACTGGGCATATACCCTGAGAAAACCATAATTCAAAAAGAGTCATGTACCACAATGTTCACTGCAGCTCTGTTTACAATAGCCAGGACATGGAAGCAACCTAAGTGCCCATCAACAGATGAATGGATAAAGAAGATGTGGCACCTATATACAATGGAATAGTACTCAGCCATAAAAAGAAAGGAAATTGAGTTATTTGTAGTGAGGTGGATGGACCTAGAGTCTGTCATACACAGTGAAGTAAGTCAGAAAGAGAAAAACAAATACTGTACACTAACACAGATATATGGAATCTAAAAAAAAAAAAAAGGTCATGAAGAACCTAGGGGCAAGACGGAATAAAGACACAGGCTTACTAGAGGATGGACTTGAGGACACGGGGAGGGGAAGGGTAAGCTGGGACAAAGTGAGAGAGTGGCATGGACATATATACACTAAAAAATGTTAAATAGATAGCTAGTGGGAAGCAGCCGCATAGCACAGGGAGATCAGCTTGGTGCTTTGTGACCACCTAGAGGGGTGGGATTGGGAGGGTGGGAGGGAGGGAGACGTAAGAGGGAAGAGATATGGGGATATATGTATACGTATAGCTGATTTACTTTGTTATGAAGCAGAAACTAACACACCATTGTAAAGCAATTATACTCCAATAAAGATGTTAAAAAAAAAAAAGACTTCTAGAAGAAAACAGGATAAAATCTTTGTGACCTTGGGTTAATCTAATCATTCATAGATAAGACACCAAAGGACAATCTGAAAAACAAACAGCCTAATTAACCATGAGCAAATACCAAACTCTGGAGAACATACAGAGAAACTAGATCACCCGTACATTACTGGTAGAAGTGCAAAATGGCACTGCACTCTGGAAAACCATTTGGTAGTTTCTTTTGAAACTAAACATGCATTTACCATATTACCCAGTAATCATATTGCTCAGCATTCGCAGGGAAATGAAATCTATGGTCACACAGAAACCTACACATTAAAGTCCACAGCAGTTTTATTCATAAGAGCCAAAAGCTGGAAACAATCCGAATGTTCTTCAGTGGGTGAATGGTTAAAACGGCAGCTCCTCCATACCCTAGAATACTGCTCTGCAATAAAAATGAATACACGCAGCCACTTTGGTGGAGCACAAAGGAATTATGCTGAGGTAAAGAAGACAATCTCTAAAGGTTACATACTCTATGAGTCCATTTCTATTACCTGTTGATACACACTGCAACTCTGTGGAACTCAAGAGAATTATGCTGAGCGATTAAAAAAAATAATAATAAGAAGAAGCAGCCAATCTTTCTTCACCAGGCTCTCAGGCAGGAAACCAAAGCTCCTTCTTGCTGGAATCCGAGCAGCCCATGAGGCAGAATCAGAGATTATGATACTAAGAGTTTCCCAACAAACTTCCAACTGGATCATTCTACACCGCAGTTCTCAGTCTACAAGCTCTACATATGTCCTCAGAGCTTCTAAAGCAGCTTTTTCATCTCTGACTCTTAAATAAGAATTGGCAAACAAGGATTGCCAAACATCTGAGGAAAGTCTATAACCCAAAAGACAGAGACTACAACAAATAAATAGAAAAAAAGAACAAACTGAAAAAGAAAAAACCTAGATTGCTAGGAGAAGAAAACTTCTTACATATACATACACCAATATACGCAGAGATCACAGAATACACTGCATACATGGAATGAGAACGAGATGCTATCAAAAAGGAGCATTCAGGGAATAAGAAAGGAACCTCAGGGAAGAAAAACATGATATCAGAAATAAAGAAGTCAAGAGAAGGGTTGGAAGATAATGCCAAAGATGTGTGCGTGTGTGCGTGCATGTGTATGTGTCTCTGTGTGAGAGAATGAGAGAGAGAGAGAGGAAAAAGGACAAAGAAATAAAAAAGACGGGAGAAAAGAGAAAAAAATGAAAGGATCAATCCATCTAACATGTCCAGGAAAAGAGATTAGAGAAAATGAGGGGCAGGAAGCCTTCAATAAAATCATGCAAGCAGAAGATATATATATCTTCCATTATAGGTTTTTACACGATATTGAGTATAGCTCCCTGTACTATACAGTAGGACCTTGTTTTGTATCTATTTTATGTATAGTAGTGTGTATCTGCTAAATCCCAAACTCCTAACTCATCCCTACCCACACTTTCCCCTTTGGTAACCATATGTTTGTTTTCTATGTCTGTGTGTCTATTTCTGGATAAACATATTTTTATTGCAGCAGTTTCATAATATACTCTCAAGGGGAAAAAAAGCCTATGGCAAGAATTTGTGAGAAATAACCACATCACAGAAAACAGGATGTGAAAAGATGTCTTTTGAGCATATTAAGGTGACAAAACACACCTTATCACTTCTTGAAAATGCACTGTCACTGTTATCAGTGTTGGGTAGGAAGGGCAGGGAGAATCACAACTTCTTTCTTCTTCTCATCAATCTTATACTTTCATTTTATTTTTTTTAAAAGTGTGTCTGTTTCAGGTTTTAACCACAACTTAATTTAAAGGAACTGAACAAGTTATAACGGTGAAATCCAATGATTGATTGTGGCATTTTATTTTACAGCAAAGGCCTATTTTTAAGGAAGAAAAAGCACTACACAGCTTTCAGCTTGAAAATACGTCAGGCTGCCTACAGCTCTGTTCCCTGTGGACGGCTTGTGCTGCTCTCCATTCTGAAAAAGATGTCTTTTTTGATATTCAGGATTCTTACAATGAGTCTGATGGCATCGGTTGGCAGCTCACTGTGGTTCTGAGGTGATGACATGGGAACACCACCACCAAGCAGGGGCCATCTCCACATGCCCCCCAACCCTCCAGTTCTGACAGCCTCATCAAAGGACATGGGGCCATCGCCGTGATGAAGCCTAAGAGGCCAGGGTCTCAGTAAGGCAGATGTTGAAAACATTTTCATTTTATCACTACGGTAATATTTAAATCTGATTTTTTGGAACAAATTGTTCATATGCAGCCAAGAGTCTGTTCTGTCTTCTGCTCTGAATTCCTTTTCTTCAATAAACATTCCCAGGAAATGCATGCACAGTTTCTTACTGTTTGAAGAGGCATCATTGAACAAAGAAAAAGTAAAACCCAAGAAAAGCCCCTAAATTGATGGATGGTCGCTTTAGAGTTTAAAGTGACAGATTCATGTCACTCTCCCTCTTCAAAATCCTTTGTCTTCTCTCTGGATGGATCTAGAGACTGTCATACAGAGTGAAGGAAGTCAGAAAGAGAAAAACAAATATCGTATATTTATGCATATGTGGAACCTAGAAAAATGGTACAGATGAACTGGTTTACAGGTCAGAAATAGAGACACAGGTGTAGAGGACAAACGTATGGACACCAAGGGAGGAAAGTGGTGGTGTGGGGGGGTGGAGGGATGAACTGGGAGATTGGGATAGACATATATACACTAATATGTATTAAATGGATAACTAATAAGAACCTGCTGTGTAAAAAAATAAAATTCAAAAATTAAAAAAAATCCTTTGTCTTCTAAATTAAAAAAACATATATATATCATACGATATCACTTATATGTAGAATCTAAAAAAACGACACAAATGACCTTGTTTACAAAACAGAAATAGATTCACAGACATAGAAAGCAAACTTATGGCTACCAAAGGGGAAAGAGGGAGTGATAAATTAGGAGTTTGGGATTAACACATACACCCTACTATACATAAAATAGATAAATAACAAGGTCCTACTCTATAGCACAGAGAACTAGACTCAGGATCTTATAACGGACAAGAATCTGAAAATGACATGTGTGTGTGTGTGTGTGAACATTGTAAATCAACTATACTTCAATAAAAAAATAAATTTAAAAAATCCTTTGTCTTCAGTTCAATTTTTCTCTGCCTTGTCCTCATTTTACTCCTTCCCTCTGAGGCTCTCCCCCAAGGCAACTTCCTGTAGACTGTTTCTTTTACATGTTGCATAGATACTAATACACACATATAGAAAATATTTATTCATCAAAAAAACCTTATTTATTCATCAAAAAAACCTTAGTCTCCACGATGACATATAATGTACTAGGAATTGAATTTTTGAATTAATCAAAAATATATATATTTCTGGGGTTTATTACCTAATGGGGATTAAAACTTGAAATTCCTATGTTATTGCTAAATCTTCCCTCCATTCATCCATACGTACATCCATCACTTTGCTCTGTATACATATTCATTGCCCCTCACCCTCTCCTGTCACAAACACATAGGACACAGAAAACAATATCATTTTAATTGATAGATTCAGGAATCAGTAATGCAAAAGCTGTCAAAATGCTAAGAATAGGTGCTAAAGCTCCCTGTTCACAGTCAAAAAGAACAAAATAAAAGATTTAAAATCATCAAACCAATCAAAGAGTACATTTCAAGCACCAAAGTTGGCCATCAGAATAGATATGACTAGAATTTTAAAAGTGTGCAAGAGGGCAGGCAGCAGAAGCAAGAAGAACTAGAATCCTGCAGCCTGGGATCAAAAACCACATTCACAGAAAGATAGAAAAGATGAAAAGGCAGAGGGCTATGTATCAGATAAAGGAACAAGATAAAACCCCAGAAAAACAACTAAATGAAGTGGAGATAGGCAACTTTCCAGAAAAAGAATTCAGAATAATGATAGTGAAGATAATCCAGGACCTCGGAAAAAGAATGGAGGGAAAGATTGAGAAGATGCAAGAAATGTTTAACAAAGACCTAGCAGAATTAAAGAACAAACAAACAGAGATAAACAATACAATAACTGAAATAAAAACTACACTAGAAGGAATGAATAGCAGAATAACCGAGGCAAAAGAACAGATAAGTGACCTGGAAAACAGAATGGTGGAATTCACTGCTGTGGAACAGAATAAAGAAAAAAGAATGAAAAGAAATGGAGAGAGCCTAAGAGACCTCTGGGACAACATTAAATGCAAAAACATTCACATTATAGGGGTCCCAGAGGAGAAGAGAGAGAGAAATGACCTGAGAAAATATTTGAAGAAGTTATAGTCGAAAACTTCCATAACATGGGAAATGAAATAGCCACCCAAGTCCAGGAAGCACAGTGAGTCCATTACAGGATAAACCCAAGGAGAAACATTCCAAGACACATAGTAATCAAATTGGCAAAAATTAAAGACAAAGAAAAATTATTGAAAGCAGCAAGGGAAAAATGACAAATAACATACAAGGGAACTCCCATAAGGTTAACAGCTGATTTCTCAGCAGAAACTCTACAAGCCAGAAGGGAGTGCCATGATATATTTAAAGTGATGAAAGGGAAGAACCTACAACCAAGATTACTCTACCCAGCAAGGATCTCATTCAGATTCCATGGAGAAATCAAAAGCTTTACAGACAAGCAAAAGCTAAGAGAATTCAGCACCACCACAACAGCTCTACAACAAATGCTAAAGGAACTTCTCTAAGCGGGAAACACAAGAGAAGAAAAGAACCTACAAAAACAACCCCTAAACAATTAAGAAAATTGTCATAGAAACATATATATCGATAATTACCTTCAACGTGAATGGATTAAATGCTCCAACCAAAAGACACAGGCTTGCTGAATGGATACAAAAACAAGACCCATATATATGCTGTCTACAAGAGACCCACTTCAGATCTAGGGACACGCACAGACTGAAAGTGAGGGGATGGAAAAAGATATTCCATGCAAGTGTAAATCAAAAGAAAGTTGGAGCAGCAATACTCATATCCGATAAAATAGACTTTAAAATAAAGTATGTTACAAGAGACAAGGAAGGACACTACATAATGATCAAGGGATCAATCCAAGAAGAAGATATAACAATTATAAATATATATGCACCCAACATAGGAGCACCTCGATACATAAGGCAACTGGTAACAGCTATAAAAGAGGAAATCGACAGTAACACAATAATAGTGGGGGACTTTAACACCTCACTTACACCAATGGACAGATCACCCAAAATGAAAATAAATAAGGAAACAGAAACTTTAAATGACACAATAGACCAGATAGATTTAATTGATATTTATACGACATTCCATCCAAAAACAGCAGATTACACTTTCTTCTCAAGTGTGCAAAGAACATTCTCCAGGATAGATCACATACTGGGTCACAAATCAAGTTTCAGTAAATTTAAGAAAATTGAAATCATACCAAGTATCTTTTCTGACCACAACGCTACAAGATTAGAAATCAATTACAGGAAAGAAAACATACAAACACAAACAAATGGAGGCTAAACACTACGTTACTAAACAACCAAAAGATCAGTGAAGAAATCAAAGGGGAAATAAAAAAATACCTACAGACAAATGACAATGAAAACACAGTGATCCAAAACCTATGTTAGTTTCAGGTATACAGCATAGTAATTCAGGTTTTTTTGCAGATTATACTCCATAGTAGGTTATTACAAGATAATGGCTATAATTCCCTGCACTATATAATATATTGTTGGCTGTTTATTTTACACATAGTAGTTTGTGTCTGCTCATCCCATACCCCTAATTTGTCCTTCCCCCCTTCCCTCTCCCCTTTGGTCACCACAAGTTTGTTTTCTATATCTGTATAGAATCACCTTTTTGGTCTAGTCTAGCTCACAGGACCTTCTTCAGAATATGGGCTATGGGCCCTTCCCAGGATAAATGCATGGAGACAAAAACTGCCAGGAAGTAGAAAATGAAGATGCTATGCCACATGTGAGCACTCCGCTCTGTAGTGGATAAATCCCAGTGAACAAAGTTTCCCCAATGTGCTTAGCTCGTCCACCTCCCTTAGCAAGACCAAGAGGAGCCAGAAGTGTTTCTGTGCCCTGCCTAAGGGAGTATGGAACAAAAGTTCATTCAATCCTCACGCCCATAACGTACTGAGATAGGAACTTGAGGAAAGAGGCATAAACGTTTCTCCCTACACATTTCAAAAGAGTGAATGCCTGTGCCTTCCATATCATTTAGAATTTTGGAGAAACTTACCTTTCTGTGTCATTGGTAGCCTCCTCCCTCCTCTCTAAAACTCAAGGCCAATCCGTGCAGGCAGTAATTGATGAAGATCTGCATACAGTGTTTAAAACCACCTTCTCCCTGCCAATGCTTCTGTGCTATGATTGTACCAATGTCCCCACTCTACCTTTTCAGGAAGAGTTGTTCCCAAGAGGTCTCCTATCATCCATACAGATAAATTCCTGGTGATCCCACCCCTCCAGGGCTCCAGACAGGCCTCAACACACCTAGGGTGAGCACAACCTTGGCTCTGCTGAGAAGTCAAGACCTGTCATAAACTAGCTCTTGTTGACCTTTATAGTCACCTATATTTACCTTTTTGTCCAGCTTACCAAACTATTCACATTGCCCGAGGTGTACACATGACCTATGTATCTGCCCAAAAGTTGAGTGCCATAAAACAAATAGCCAAAGTTTGGGGACCAAAAATACTTCATGAAAGGGACTTCCCCAGTGGTCCAGTGGTTAAGACTCTGCCTTCCAATGCAGGGGGTGTGGGTTCGATCCCCAGTCAGGGAAATAAGATCCCACGTGCCGCGCGGTGCAGCCAAAAAAAAAAAAAAAAAGACTTCATGAAAATATAAACCAACACTGGTATATGCAACCCCTTGTCCCCTTTACTAGCAAATTAGCTCTGGTTCATTTCAGAGATCACATAACTGTCAGCTAGGGAAATGCCTTTCATAGGTCTAGGCCCAAATGCTGGAATGCTACTTTAAAAGAATTTTATTTGGTTTTACTTTTACTGTGTAATTAGTAAAGCTTAATGAAGACTTGGGTGTGTTGCCTTTGGACTGAAATATTTGCATATTGTCTTCAATGTGTCTTTAATTACTGTACTTTTAAATTTCTGAAATTACGAGGCCTTAATTGAACTTATCAAAGTGAAATTTAAAAACAGCAAGCATTTTGATTAGCATTCTTTGCAAAGGAGTAAAAATACCCTAGAATTGAAGAATTTTCCCTCAATTGCTCAACATGAAGTAGACTGGGTTTTGGAATACAGTGGGGAAAATGAAGTTCTAAAGAAATATCACATAAAGGGAACCAGCTCTGGTACTCTGCAAAATAATACTACCATTGCGTTTAAATAGAAAACTGAGAAAACTAATTACATTAAATGATCTTGGATTGGATGGTCTTTGCAGTAAATTGCATCTTTTTTTTTTTTGCCAACGGTAATGGATATGTAAGGATATTGACAACAACATTGGAATAGCAGAGGAATTGAAAATGCTATACATTGATCAATGGGAAACTAGCTAAGTTAATTATATTGCATATACACAATAAAATACCATGAAGAAAGCAAACACATATATAGTCTTTGGTTGAACCATATACCATTTTAAGTGTATTACATATACTATCTCACATAATTTCCCAACAATACTACTACTATCCCATTTTTCATATGAGACAAGAAGTTAAGTAACATGCCCAAGATGACACACATATATATATATATTTTTTTCTATGTCATAATATTGACATTCAGTCCAGTAATCCTCCACTGTAACAGCTCCTTTACTTTGCAGTGAAAATTGATTTGTATATTTTGAAATTGTGAGAAATTTCACAATATGAAATTGTGCCAGTTCCAGCCTAGGCCTTAAAAGGTCTTGAGTGTTTCTGTGTGCCTTCTTGTGCTTCTGTCATATCTGAGAAGTTCATGTCTGGGCTTGCCTACTAATCCCAAGCAAGGATGAATAACATGTGGAACAGAGCCATCCAGCCAAGCTGCTCCAATCAGCCAGCCTAGATCAACTAACCCCCAGCTAACCCACAGACACATGAGTGAGTCCAGCCAAGATCAACAAGGCTGGCCCGCCTATCCCAGCCTAGCTTACCTGACTCCCAGCTGACCTGCAGGTACATGAAAAAAATAATGCTTTTTGTTATAGGCCACTGATATTTTGTAGTTGTTTGTTATTTAACAATAGTTAACCAATACAGTCTAATTAATTAACTTAAATTCCATTTAGAAATTTGTTCCTTTGGAAAAGCTAAATTCTAACTCCTCTTGAAATTAAAGTTGCCAGATAGAAGCAAAACATTGGGCTTTCAAACCAAAGCGTGATGGAGTGATCAGATGCATTTTTTACTAGGTACCTTAAAGGTAGGTGAGATGTGCAGACACACAAACACACACAATCTAAGTGAGTAGACAGAGATGAGAGAAAATAGAAATCAAGATACAATGACAATCCATTGATCTTTTAGTAGAACTCTGAGCAACTACACCCTAGCCAAACTGACAGATTTATAACTTACCAGTGGCCTGGTCCCATCTTACAAATTTCCAAAGGAAGACTTTGTTCCACCCCCACCAACCCTCCCACAACACTCCAGTTTAAGAAGAGACCACTCATCTCTATATTGTGTAGTCCAAGTGAACTTTCTAGGAGGCAAAGATATAGTGACAGCAACTTGACAGCTACCTTTAGCAATTTACTTTTAGCAATGTGGTCACTCGGTAAACAAAGATTCCGTATAGACAAATCAACATCTATATGCCACCTTTTCAAACTATTTCTATAAGCCAGTAACTAGCATTAATCAGAAAGCACTTTTCAAGCTTCTAAAATCTCATGAGAAGGCAGAGCTTCATTATGCTGATTTCTATTCTTTCTTTTCTTGTCCAGGTTGAAATGAAACCATTCCACAGGTCTTCATGCTAAGAAATAATGGAAAACCATTTATTTAAATTAAATAAAATTATTAGTCTTTTATTTGCTAATGAGGTACCTTCAGTTATTGAGCACCTAAAACTATTGAAAAGTGGTATTCCCTTGCTTTGTTTTAAATTAATTATTGTCAGTTCAGCTCTGTGCAGTTTATTAAGAAATTAAATCTTTATGAATATAAAATACTTTTATAAGAATAAAAGATGAGAAAGCTATTTTTACATGCCAAGTAGCTTAGAATTTTATATTTAAATTCACTTAACGTAATCTGAAACATTCTAACTTCTGCAGAATGTGAACATTCACTGAAACCTTCTTTAAGAGTTAGAATTATTCACTACTATAAATAAAATAGGTAACTAATGAGAACCTACTGTATAGCACAAGGAACTCTACTCAATGCACTGTGGTGACCTAAATGGGAAGGAAATCTAAAAAAGAGTAGACATATGTATCTGTAGTGAATATAACTGATCCACTTTGCTGTACAGCAGAAACTGACACAACATTGTAAAGCAACTATACTCCAATTTAAAAAAAAAAGTTAGAATTACTACAGTCTCATTCATTGGACATGATATGAGGATATGTATAAAATTTAATATAAACCTGTGAAAGCACCCCTTTGTCCTGAAAAATCTATTTTTCAATCATTCATTCAAAAATAGTTATTGAGCACTATACTAGTCAGGGCCTCAGCAGGAAACAGATGGCATACTCAGAATAGGAAGTTTTCAGTAGGAACTCGTTATAAAAGTGTGGGCAGGCTGAAGAGTAGTGCAGTAATGCTGGACTCAAACATCAGATCTGCAGGGACCCTAAATCCATGGTACGGAGGGGAAGGGAGAGTTACCAGAAGTCATCGGGAGAGGGTTCAGTAATAGATGTCTACCTTAAGAGAAGCAGTGACTTTAGGGAACACAGCTAGCTTGAGGCCACCCCACATTAGCTCTCTGTAAAATGCCAGTGAACACAATCCTACCTCTTAGACCTGTGTCTTGGTGCTAACTCTGATACTCTCTCTTTGAGTTTAGGCAAGCATGCATACACTCCACCTTCACCTTCACTTATGTTAATCGTGGGTGCTTGGATTCAATGCCTTCTAAATCTCCTTCCAGCACTAACATTCCACACTTGGATTTTCTTATCAGACTATCTGTTCCAATTCTTCTTTGTTCATTCCAGGTCAAATAACCTACGCAAAAGCCAAATTCATTCTTTTGATTTACCTTCCCTCATTTAAATAGCTTTATTGGACCTAGCCTTGTGTCTTATTCATAAAAAGTGGTTAATAGATGATTGCTGAATCTAATACAGTTATACTGACTACAATAAGATACCATTATTTATCTATTTTATCTACCCACTGGATTACCTTTCTCTGATCTTCTGCAACTTGGTAAACAAAATAGCACTTTTGAATAATTACATTACGTATTAGCTTTTTAGGCTTTTCACAACTGTTACCTCATTATATCTTCACAGATTCCTTATTTTATAGCATTTTTTCTGATCATAAATATATTTAATTATAGAAAGTTGGGACATTAGAGAAACACAAAAATGTTGAAATATTTGAATTCAGCATGTCTTACTCTGTATGTTACAAATTTGAGATTATTCTGGAAGAGTACTGCATTCTTTTCATTTAACATATTATAATAATATCCCATCTGTTTAAACAGTCTTTGGAACATGATATAACATCACTGGTGATTCTTTCCTGGGGCAGTTTTTTTCAGAGAAAAGTATTTTATTAACAATTTACAGATGCAGAAACTTCAGCATAGAAAAGTATAGTTTTCTAAGGTTATATGCTAAGTTAAGATTTAAAATTACTGTGACTCCTCCTAACCTAACTTTTTCCACTGAAATATGAAGATGTTCCCCAAAATGTTGACGCTGGTGATCAATAATTATGACAAATATCACATAAAATCAATTTTTCATCAAAATTCTCAAAGAAATTACATAAAGATATATAGATAAGAAGTAGATATATAATAAATATGGATGGATGGATGAGTGGATTCAATGAATAAATAGATGAATGGATGGATTTGATGAATCTGAGCTGGACTGCTTTTTCCATTGGGACAAATGGCCAAAGTCTGCATTAGAGTACAGTATTTGGGAAGAGATTGAAAGTTTAACATTTCCTTTATGCTTCAGAGCTAAAATACGGAGGCTGATACAATCTTTACGAGGCTAGTCTCACCAGAAGACAGAAATCTGTGAATCACTCTTGACTGGAACAGATCTTTTACCAAATCCAAAGTTACCCAGGCTGCATTCCACCAGCCCATCTCATGCTGTTGCTGAAACACTGTAAACAATGGAAACTCCGCTGTGGAGTTTCTTATAGTGCAAATGAATACTCCTAATGGCAAGCCTGCCAGGAGCACCTAACACATCCTGCCTCCTACAGCATGGCGAACAATATTTGTTTCTTCTAACCCTAACTAACTCTAGGTTTTCTCAGTTCTGGAGAAATTATTTAGGTATAAGTGAAATCAACTACAGTATCTGAAGCACAGAAAACCATGTATTGGGAATAAACTCTGATATTGCTAAAGAAAGAGGGACTGAGGAAAGGAACCAGGGAACATGTGCCTTGTCCCAGCTGGAGGAAGGAACTGCATTCTCTCTAGTGCTCCCGGGGTCAGACCCATGACCTGCTACACTAGCTTGTGGTGCCAACAAGGCACACTCTCTCTCACTTGAGCTCTCATCATTTTGCTCTTAAATATTTAAGTATGTAAGTTTCAAGTATTTATGCATGAAATGATAAAGACTCCTTTAAAAATTATAATACTATGTCAACTTAAGAAAAATTAATTTCTTAATATCATTGAATAACCAATCACGACTCAGCCTTCTGTCTCTGTCTCTCCTCTGCATCTTCAGTTTGTGTGTTCAAACCAGGATCTAAAAGTTTCATGTAGTTCAATAGGTCAACAATAAGTTACTATGTCCCTTCAATCTCTTTTAACCTCTCTTTTTTACTCCCTCACTCTCCCTCTGATTCACTTATTGCAGAAACCAGGTGCTTCATCTTGTAGTTTCTCTCCATATTGCATTTTACAGGTCACAAACCCATGTTGTCATATAACATGTTCCTATGCTTATTTCCTGTAAATTTAATTTCTTTATTTTCTGTGGATCTAGAGGCCTGATCAGATTCAGCCTTGATTTGGGTGGGGAGGGAAGTTCTCTCTTTTTAATATCCAAGGGAAGTATTTGGGCTTCACATGCCATATTATCAGAGAACCATTGTGGTTATCTTTAATGTCTGTTCCACATCTAAATTTTCCAAGAGACCGTGGAAAAGACAGACACACCCTGGCTACCACACTCTTATCTCCTGCAATAAGCGAGGACCACCTGTCCCAAACGATGAGCCATCTCTAACTTCAGTTTAACAGTTAGCCATACCTACGCCAATCTCAAGCTATCAAAAGTCTCAGCACTGAAACGGGGTCTCCACTACAGACTCCCTCTTCCCATTGTATATTTAGTTCCACAAAGGTCTTCAGGAAAGATCCTCTCAATCCCTTAGATACCGTCTCATTAAAGGACACATATTGGCCTTGAACCTTTGGCTCACAAAGTCTCCACAATCTTAACACTGACCTCTTCTAGCCTCTAACCTGTTACAAAGGGGATCTACTGTCCTTAATATTACATATCTCAGAGAAACACGACCTCCTTCTCAAAGCAAAGAAATTTTTCTGAAATGATTTGCTGTCTCCATCTATATAGTGAAATAGCAGGCAACTCTATTTGATAAGCCCAGCCTCCAGGATACAGGATTTAATATAAGTATAATCTTATAGGATCACAGAAATTCATGGAACGGGTCACAGTCAGTCACGAAAATTTTTCACAAAGGATACCTGACATAATCCTTAAAGGAACATTGTGAGTTAGCCTCATCATCCTCAACCTCAGAAAACTGAGGCTCAGAAACTTGCCAAGGAACATGAAAATCTCTTTCTATTACAACATATGGTATTTAATCAATATTCAAATTAGCAATGGTTGTCCAAAGTCAGACAATGACAAAAACAAAAATACGAACCATATTTCAAAAATCGGCATGGGTCTGGCTACAGGCAATATTCATTCTAAAACTGGTGCAGCAATCTTTTAGAATCAAGGAAAGAAGAAAATAAAAATAAAACTCCACATACTTCTCTGGGCCCAGGAGATTGGCAGAGCACACTGCGGGGGGTGATCTTCTGTTACTGATGGAGATAAAAAGTGCTAGTGCTGCAAAGACACAGCTTGGCATTATTCCACCTTTTGGCTCCAAAGCCATAAGCTTGTTCCTTGCTAAGCTGTTTAACCATTCTCACCCCATTCTCTCATTTAGTGTCATCAGAGCTTTTGTGTAAACATCTTTCTTCTTTCTATTCAGCACAATTTTTAAAATATCACAGTGTATGTGATATTTAGGATTTAGTTAAACACTCAGGTTTTCTACATCAAATTGAAAACATTTTATACGCTTGTCTCTATAAGCTTTCCTGCTTGGTACCAACACTGAAGGGCCCTTGTTTATTCCACCATCTAGTCCCTAGGTGACTTATGACTTGTTCAAACCTAAACAATAGGTAGGAACATAAGTCAGGATCTGTCATGTTGTGCCCTTTGTTTTTTATTATAGTTGATTTACAATATTGTATTAATTTCAGGTGTACAGCAGTGATCTAGTATTTTTTAAGACTATGCTCCATTGTAGATTATTACAAGATAATGGCTATAATTCCCTGTGCTATACAGTGTATCCTTGTTGCTTATCTATTTTATACATAGTAGTTTGTATCTGTTAATATCATACACATAATTTGTCCCTCCCTCCTACCCTCTCCCCTTTGGTAGCCAACAGCTTGTTTTCTATATCTGCAAGTCTGTTTCTGTTTTGCATATGCATTCGTGTTTTTTTTTTTTTTTTTTTTTTTTTTTTGCGGTACGCGGGCCTCTCACCGCTGTGGCCTCTCCCGCCGCGGAGCACAGGCTCCGGACGCACAGACCCAGCGGCCACGGCCCACAGGCCCAGCCGCTCCGCGGCACGTGGGATCCTCCCGGACCGGGGCACGAACCCACGTCCCCCGCATCGGCAGGCGGACCCCCAACCACTGCGCCACCAGGGAAGCCCGTGTTTTTTTAAGAATACACATATAAGTAATATCATACAGTATTTGCCTTGTTCTGACTTATCTCACTAAGCATAATATTCTCTAGATCTATCCATGTTGCTGCATATGGCAAAATGTCATTCATTTTTATGGCTGAGTAATAATCCATTGTATGTATATACCGCATCTTCTTTTTTTATTGAAGTATAGTTGATTTACAATGTCATGTTAATTTCTACTGTACAGCGAAGTGATTCAGTTATACATATATATATACATTCTTTTTTTATAAATTCTTTTCCATTATGGTTTATCATAGGATACTGAATATAGTTCTCTGTGCTATCTCTGTGTTTATCCGTTGTATATATAATAGCTTACATCTGCTAATCCCAACCTCCCACTCCATCCGTTCCTCAATCCCCTCTCCCTTGGCAACCACAGGTCTGTTCTCTATGCCTGTGAGTCTCTTTCTGTTTCATAGATAGGTTCATTTGTGCCATATTTTAGATTCCACATATAGGTGATAGCATGTTATTTGTCTTTCTCTTTCTGACTTATTTCACTTAGTATGATAATCTCTAGTTGCAACCATGTTGCTGCAAATGGCATTATTTTGTTCTTTTTCTGGCTGAGTAGTATTCCATTGTATATATGTACCACATCTTCTTTATCCATTCATCTGTCGATGGACATTTAGGTTGTTTCTATGTCTTGGCTACTGTGAATAGTGCTGCTATGAACATGGGGGTGTGTGTACCTTTTTGGATTAGAGTTTTGTCTGGATACATGCCCAGGAGTGGAATTTCTGGATTTTATGGCAACTCTGTTTTTAGTTTTCTGAGGAATCTCCATATTGTTCTCCATAGTGGCTGTACCAACTTACATTCCTACCAACAGTGTAGGAGGGTTCCCTTCTCTCCACATCATCTCCAGCATTTGTTATTTGTAGAGATTTTAATGATCGCCACTCTGAGCAGTGTGAGGTGGTACTTCATTGCAGTTTTGTACACCGCATCTTAACACAATCGTCTACTGATGGGCATTTGGGTTGCTTCCTTGTCTTGGATGTTGTAAACAGTGCTGCTGTGGACATTGGGGTTCATGTATCTTTTCAAATTAGTGTGTTCATTTTTTCCAGATATATACCCAGGAGTGGAACTGCTGGATCATATGGCAGTTCTATTTTTAGATTTTTGGAGGAAACTCCATAGTACCTACACCAATTTACATTTCCACCAAGAGTGTAAGAGGGCTCCCTTTTCTCCACATACTTGTCAGCATTTGTTATTTGTAGATTTTTTGATGATAGACATTCTGACAGGTGTGAGGGGATACCTCATTGTGGTTTTGATTTGCATTTCTCTAATAGTTAGCAATGTTGAGCATCTTTTCATGTGCCTCTTAGCCATCTGTATGTCTTCTTCGGAAAAATGTCTATTCAGGTTTTCTGACCATTTTTTGACTGTTTTTTTTTAATTGAGTTGTATGAGCTGTTTATGTATGTTGAATATTAATCCCTTGTCAGTCACATTATTTGCAAATATTTTCTCCCAGTCCATAGGTTGTCTTTTCATTTTGTTGATGGTTTTCTTTGCTGTGCAAAAGCTTGTAAGTTTGATTAGGTCCCATTTGTTTCTTTTTGCTCTTATTTTTTTTTTATTTTTTATATTATTATTTGCGGTACGCGGGCCTCTCACTGTTGTGGCCTCTCCCGTTGCGGAGCACAGGCTCCAGATGCGCAGGCTCAGTGGCCATGGCTCACGGGCCCAGCCGCTCCACGGCATGTGGGATCTTCCCAGACCAGGGCACGAACCCATGTCCCCTGCATCAGCAGGCAGACTCTCAACCACTGCGCCACTAGGGAGGCCCTGCTCTTATTTCTTTTACCTTAGGAAACTGACCCAAAAAATATTGCTACAATTTATGTCAAAGAGTGCTCTGCCTATGCTCTCTTCTAGGAGTTGTATGGTTTCCATTCTTATGTCTTTAAACCATTTTGAGTTTATTTTTGTATATGGTGTAAGGAAATGTTTTGATGTCATTGTTTTACATGTACCTGTCCAGTTTATCCAGCACCATTTACTGAAGAGACTGTCTTTTCTCCACTGTATATTCTTGCCTCCTTTGTCGCAGATTGATAATAAGTACATAGGTTTATTTCTGGTCTCTCTTTTTCATTGATTTATGTGTCTATTTTATGCCAGTATGATACTGTTTTGATTACTGTAGGCTTGTACTACAATTTGAAGTTTGGGAGGGTTATACCTCCAGGTTTGTCCTTTTTTCTCAAGTTTGCTTTGGCAATTTAGGGTCTTCTATGGTTCCATATGAGTTTTATGATTATTTGTCCTAGTTCTGTGAAAAATGTCATGGGTATGTTGATAGGGATAACATTAAATCTGTAGATTGCTTTGTGCCCTTTTAAGATGATTGGAACCGGGCTTCCCTGGTGGCGCAGTGGTTGAGAGTCCGCCTGCTGGTGCAGGGGACATGGGTTCATGCCCTGGTCTGGGAAGATCCCACATGCCGTGGAGCGGCTGGGCCCGTGAGCCATGGCCGCTGAGCCTGAATGTCCGGAGCCTGTGCTCCGCAACGGGAGAGGCCACAACAGCGAGAGGCCTGCTACCGCCAAAAAAAAAAAAAAATGATTGGAACCATTGCCAAATTATTTAACAGATTCTCTATTAAAGGACCAAGTCCATATAGGCAAGATATGATTTTCTGTACTCATCTTTTCCAAACCCATCTTTTCTAAATCAATGTATTCCATCCATTCACATATCCATCCATTCATTTATTTAGATATCCATCCACTCATTTATCTAGACATCCATCCACTCATTTATCTATCCATTCACTTGACTGCTTATTCATTTATCCATTTATTCATCCAAGAAACATCTGTTAAGTCCCTGCTGTATGTCAGGCACCACTGTTAAATTATTCCCTCCATTTCTCATCCTACCTCATCCCTTCCTATCTTTCTTTCTCTTGTTTTACTCAAACTTCTGGATCCACCTCAAAAATCTTATATTTATTTTCACCTTCAAGGCATGTAACAGCTTCTCAACATCTGTGTGTTAATAAGAAAAGTTTAGGGAATAAGAAGCTGGAAATCAAGGTGAGTAAGCAACTGCGAAAAAGATTAGGAAGGGTTTAGGAAGGGAGGTGGTCAGAAGATTACTTAATCTGATCAAATTTCTAGGAATATACACTAGGAATACTGGTATATAATTTAGGCTCCATAGAAAATGTGATATGCAAGGAGGAAATCAATTTTCTCATAAAATAAGATTTCCCAAGTCTAAGTTGTTGGCGGTGATTTTATTTCCTACATAGATTTATATTCCAAATGATTGAAGCCGGCAGCATGCAATAATCCTTTTGATATATACCAAGTGATAGTGTCTTGTTAAAACAGTCCTGTCTGGACTGTGGTCTTGTCAGGACTCACTAGATATTATATACAAGTTTTGGAATGAAATAGACCTGAGTTCAAGTCCAAACTCTAACACTGTCTACCTATGTGACCTGAGGCAAGTTATTACCCTCTCTGAACCTTTTCTTCATTTATATAATAAGAATAATAATACTTATCTCTGTAGAGTTTTGAAAATTAAATGAGATATATGATAAAATTTTTAGCCCTTCCCCTAGCATACAGTAAAATGTTTAATTATAGTAGCTATTACTAGTGACATCACATGGCTTTGCTATTTCTTATAAGCAAACTTAGGTAATTCTTGGTTTGTTTTCATACATGTCTACATCTGCTTTGTAAATAGGAGGGGTCATCACCTATATTAAAATATGTACCAGCTTCAGTTTTCAAGTAAGGACATATAATTTAACTGATATTTTACATCTTTAAAAGAAATTCCAAAACTGCCTACTAAATTGACAATGAGTGTTTAACATGAACTACTTCTGAGACAGTCTCTGGACTTCATTTATTAAATGAATTACTTCCTTCTATTGGCTTTACTGCATAATGGGCAGTAACCCTGAACAAATTAGTCCTTTATGTTCTAACTTAATAAAATTTTAATTCACAGGTTTTGGCCAGAAGGTAATAAAATGTGAATCAAATTAAGATTATGGAGGGAATAAACCATCAATTAGAAGAATTTTTGTAAGTAATCCAGAAGCCAGCTAGGATCACCCTTCCCCTTGAAATGAAGATTGGCTTAAACCCAATGCCACAGCAGTGGGATATCCAACACTCTCTTTAAGATTCCTGAAAATGGACTGAGAGCTTTTGTTCTTGTGGTCCCCAGGTCTCCAATTATCTGCTTCTTCTAGAGATAAATTATTCAATTCATATATAATTTCACCATGATCCTCATATTATAAACTTCTCCCAACACTGCACTGACCCAAACTTGATTTGGCCTTTTCTCTTGATTTCTATAAAAGCAAACTCCTCACAAAAAGCATTTGTGTGTAGAGCTGACTTTCCCAAAGGTTTGGAGAGAAGGAAAGGAAAGAATGTGTTTAAGTGTCACAATAATGAGAAAAAAACAAAGATTTAAAATTAATTCTGAGACAAATCTTCTGAAAGTTCTTTTGTTGCCTCTGCCACAGCAGCTGCTGTGCTCCAGTTTATATCCCAGACTCTAACCAATTTCTTAATACCTCTCCCCTAGTTCTCTTTCCCTACTCCCTCTTGAAATGCCCTGAAAAAGCTAACAACTGTTCTTGCTATTTATTATTGTATTCAGTTCTCTCTGGCTATTATTTCTATATTTAGTGCCAAATCTACTTTATGTTGGGTGGATCCCAACTGAACATGTGTCAAACATAACAAATGGCCAATCTTTTCTCTTGGTGACACAGAAGACCAGCAGAAAACTAAGGTGTCCTTTACCAGGATCTTCTCTCCTAAAAATATCTAATTTTAAATAGCGATTTCTCTTTGTTATGGAAGTATATAAGGAAGTAACTGGGAAGTGAACCAAATAAATAAAATAAAGCCAGTAGCAGAGTATATTGTAATGGGGGAACGATTCTTCCAAGGTTAGAAAAGTGATCACAAAGGATATTCAATAGGACCCTTCACTGAGATTGATGTGGAGAAATTTTTTTGCCTTTCCCCAGTCTGACATGTCATTTAAGATGTGGGCATTTAATTGGTCTTAGATGTAGAAAATTGCTTTCAATTTCTATTTCTATCAGTATGTAGCTCTATGGCCTTGAAAAAACAACAACCTTAGAACCTCATGTAAAAAAAGAAATCAGTGCCAGTACATTACTTGGTTGGTATGAGGATCAGCTGAAACAATAAGTGCATAAAAGCTTTATAAGCTGGGAGACATAATTGAAACCTTTCCTTTAATTTTTTGAAATATGGAGACTCATGAGAAGGCACCTAGACTTCTTGAAAGGCACAGGATGGTCTACTCTAAAAATCTGGACTAGATATATGGCAATCATGCAATAGCTTTTGCAACAATATTTTAGTTCCTTTTCATGAACAATCATGTTAAATACTTTTCTGGTAAATGACACAGAAACCAGATTGTGAAGGAAGGTAAATATCAAAGTAGAGAGACAACTTGGAGAACCTACCTTGCATTAACTAAAAACAATGATGGAAAAAGGGAACCCTGATACACTGTTGGTGGGAATGTAAACTGATACAGCCACTATGGAGAACAGTATGGAGGTTCCTTAAAAATCTAAAAATAGAACTACCATACGACCCAGAAATCCCACTACTGGGCATATACCCAGAGAAAACCATAATTCAAAAAGAGTCATGTACCACAATGTTCACTGCAGCACTATTTACAATAGCCAGGTCATGGAAGCAATATAAATGCCCATCAACAGACGAATGGATAAAGAAGTTGTGGTACATATATACAATGGAATATTACTCAGCCATAAAAAGGAATGGAATTGAGTCATTTGTTGAGACATGGATGGATCTAGAGACTGTCATACAGAGTGAAGTAAGTCAGAAAGAGAAAAACAAATATCGTATATTAACGCATGTATGTAGAACCTAGAAAAATGGTACAGATGAACCGGTTTGCAGGGCAGAAGTTGAGACACAGATGTAGAGAACAAATGTATGGACACAAAGCGGGGAAAGCTGCTGGGGGGTGGGGATGGTGGGGTGCTGAATTGGGCAATTGGGATTGGCAATGTATACACTGATGTGTATAAAATTGATGCCTAATAAGAACATGCTGTATAAAAAAATAAAATCAAAATCAAAAATTCCAAAAAAAACAAACTAAACTTTCTTTAGGTTATTTGTATGGAAATATGTTAATATAAATATTTCAGACATTACATGAAATTCCTAAAAATCTTATATGTTCTGGTATAATGTTATGTCATAATTCTAGTTATTACTTTAAAATGTATATCTCAGAAATAACTAAATTTCCTTGTCAACTGAATTATTATGAACTTTCATCAAATCTTTAACCGTGGTCATTTTTAAGTCTTTTGTCATTTACAGACAGTTCTGGGTGTACTCTTATGCTTTTGCAAAAATTTCCTATAAAAGGGTTTCATCTTCAAGGAATTCATGGAAAAGACTCTGACAAGTACAGGTTTCTGGTAACTGAATTCATAAAAGTGCTAACAAAAGATCAAGATAAAAAAATTAATTACATGGGACTGAGTGAACTGATAGAATGATTATAATTTCTGTGACTTTCTGTTTGAATAAAAAAAAGAAACACAGTAGGTATAAATTCAAATATATGTTTTTACATATATTATTATTGTGAACTGGATTTTAAAAAGTGTGTGCTGTTTCTCATAGCACATTTTAAATATGAGTATGCCAAATGTTTGAAAATGAAAAGGTTTAAAAAATATACTATGAAAACAGGAATCAAAGAAAATTGGTATAGCTATACTAATATCAGATAACATAGCTATAATGTCAGAACTACTAGAGACAAAGATGGACATTTCACAATAATAAAGAGGTCAACCATTCAGGTAGATATGGTGATGATTATAAAAGTGTGCCTCTGATAGTTTAATATATGTAAGCAATATTTGACATAAATAAATGAAATGGAAAAAGAAAAGGATATCAATTATTATGTTTACAACAAGGCATGTTACTTTCAGCATAGAATATCCATTCTATTGTGATAAGCACATTTTCCTCCAATATGCAGACCTCCATGCAAAGGCAAGTTGTAGACAGAAGAGTTCCTGGTGAGTGTGGGACTAAAGTAGGTAGATTAATTGTATGATTCTTGCTTTGGTTATTACCAAAAGGCAGCCCAAAATATCCATTTTCACAATAGGAACATACATGCATTTGGTAACAAGTGCTCATGCTAGTTGCTAAGATATGGGGCTTTTTTACCCTTGAGATTGTTTGCATGGATAGAGTCCCATTTCTCTGACCTTTCTTTTCTACATTAACGAAACTGACTAGTCACTTCTCTCTGTTATCTTCTTTTCCCATATATGTAAATATCTTTAGTCAAGGCTTGTAGCCTAGAGGCCAATTTTGTTAAATTGACTTCACCTATTTCTGAATGGATCGACTGTGCTACAAACCAGTTATTATTTCACTCTCCAGGGTCTACATTAGTCCCCCTAATTCTAAGTCATTTGAGCGGCACCTCACTGTTATGACTCCCCTTCCCCCTCACACAGCCAAACAAATATGTTCAAAGAAGGAAATGTCAGCTTCCCTATGACACCACCATCCACTTCCTCTCCAGGTTGGAAACTCACCTACACTTGTTTTTTGAAAAACCTGAGGGACCTCCCTCAGGCACTGAACAGAAGCCTAAGAATAGTTTTCAAAAAAAACAGTCAGAAAGTCCCTGAGTAATAGCAAGATATAAATCATAAAGTCCCCTAGAAGTTGCTCTCCAGAGGTTTAAAATAAAGTTTTAGGAAGTAGTGATAAAGGTGCTAAGATTAGGTTTTTGAATTTTCCTAGTGCCCTCCTTACTTTGCTCAAGATATTTCAAAATGGCAAAACTTTTAACGAACCCTGTGGAGGTAAGAGCATATTGACCAATCTACATTTCAGAGTACCAACTATATGCCAGTTCTTGTAGCCCATGAGCAAGATCACGTTAAGGTCATGGTCGTAGCTGTCAAGGAATTTACATCCAGGGTAGGAGACAGAAGAAATAAACCAACAATTGGAATAGAGGATAAAAAGCAATCTGAAAAGCAAATACCTAGATAACCCCTTGGGAGGGACTCAGCCCTCCTCAGCAACAGAAAGAGGTGAAGGATGTAATCAAGGGCGAGAACTCCATTCTTTTCCTGTCCTTGGGCTTTCTCCCATCTAGCGATGGCACCATTTGGAACAACGGTGACAATGCAAATTTACAAGCAATTTATTTACCCTGGTTATAACAACATCAGCAGAAAAGACAAAAGATCTGCAATATTCCTAAAATTTCCCAGCTCACATGCTCCATTCAACCATTTACTTAACACCCCCAAAATCTCTCTTTGATTCATCCTTTATGAACCTCACAGAACCCTCCAAAACTACTTCCTTTAATTAGAGCCAGTTAGATCATTGCTTTTATTAAAGTCTCTTGTTAGAGCTGTTTGCATTTGTTTTTTCTCCATATGACACCATTAAAATGAGGAGGGGCCAGAGCAACTAGGAGAGAAAGCTGTACATTCCAGTCCTCATTAGACTCTCTGCTCCCATAGCTTGAACCCAGTGCTGCCCTGAGCTCACCTCATGTGCACGGCCACAAGCTGTAAGCACACAGTCATCTTACTCTCGTCATCTTTGTTTTTCCAAATGTCCACCAAGAATTTACTGAATTAATATATGCAATTTTGACATCAACTACAATATATTTTCCTCCTCTTGTATCGTAGATTTCTTTTGTGACCCGTCTTACCCAATTTAAGGGCCTGTGGGGCATGAAGAAGAGACATCTACCCCAGTCCTAGGAGACTTCAAAAAGAGATGCTAGCCAAGATGGGCATGGAAGGATGGATAGAAGCTAGCTCGTTAATGAGGAATAGGAAGGGACATCCAGGCAGAGAGACAGCAATAGGGACAAGACCCAGAGGGTGGGAAAACGCGATTCCTTCAGGTAAGAACAAGTTCATAAAAATGGGGCATCTGGGACATCTAAGAGGAAGTCAGATGAAGAGGGTATACACAACCCCAGCAGCCAACTGACAAAGAGAACGTGAAACACTGGGTCTATGAATCACCACAAAGGCAATGATTGTGTATTTCTTGTCCACTGCTGTGGCCCCTAGAACAGAGTATGGCACATGGTAGGAACAATACTCAATGAATGTGTGAATGAATGAATGAACAAATAATCATAGGTTATCCTTTATGTATAGCAGTCTCACATGTAGCACTCCTAGTCTATCAGTCCTATCAAGGGATCTATTAATTAAAGCTAAGAAAAAATTAGTGTTAGATAAAATATGGCACTTTGAACGCTCAAAGTGCTTCTCACCTAGCTGGGTATGTAGCTAGAACAGAGGTCCACAACTTTGGACCTCTGAATGCTGTAATCACCTAGGGAGTTTTTAAAAACCTCAAAGCCCGGGTCCCAATTAAATCACAGATGGAGCTCAGCAGTGGTGTTTTAAATCTCCAGATGATTCCTATGGGCAGCCACAGTTGAAAACTCCTGAGCTTCTGTAGGAACATTATCCAAGGTTTACAACAGCGATCTGTGGTATACATGGAATCACATGAAGACTTTTTTCCTCAAAAATCACATGCCTAGTCTCAACTCCTGATGCAGCGGTTGGGAAGGACCCCTACTGTATGTATTTGGAAAAAGCTCACAGGAGGATTCTGCTGGATGCCAAAGTTTGAGCACCTCACCTTTGGAGAAGGGATAGTGAGTTTTGGCAATGCTTTTAAGGTCACTTAAAAGCAGGGGGTGGAGATTAGAAAAGAAATCTCCCTGTCTTCCATCATGAGCCATGAAACTGTCACTGCCAGAGAGAGACTGTGCAAGAATGAAGACAGGAGGCACCACCAAGACAAATGATTGAAAGCAATTCATTTTTTGAAAACATCTTTATTGGAGTATAATTGCTTTACAGTGGTGTGTTAGTTTCTTCTTTATAACAAAGTGAATCAGCTATATGTATACATATATTTCCATACCACCTCCCTCTTGCGTCTCCCTCCCACGCTCCCTATCCCACCCCTCTAGGTGGTCACAAAGCACCGAGCTGAGCTCCCTGTGCTATGCGGCTGCTTCCCACTAGCTATCTATTTTACGTTTGGTAGTGTATATATGTCCATGCCACTCACTCACTTCGTCCCAGCTTACCGTTCCCACTCCCCATGTCCTCAAGTCCATTCTCTACATCTGCATCTTTATTCCTGTCCTGCCCGTAGGTTCTTCAGAAACTTTTCTTTTTTTAGGTTCCATATATATGTGTTAGCATATGGTACTTGTTTTTCTCTTTCTGACTTACTTCACTCTGTATGACAGACTCTAGGTACATCCAACTTACTATAAATAACTCAATTTCATCTCTTTTTATGGTCAAGTAATATTCCATTGCATGTATGTGCCACAACATCTTTATACAATCATTGATGGACACTTAGGTTGTTTCCATCTCCAGGCTATTGTAAATAGTGCTGCAATGAACATTGTGGCACATGACTCTTTTGGAATTATGGTTTTCTCATGGTATATGTCCAGTCATTGGATGCTGAGCCATATGGTAGTTCTATTTTTAGTTTTTATGGAACCTCCATAATGTTGTCCATAGTGGCTGTATCAATTTACATTCCCACCAACAGTGCAAAAGGATTCCCTTTTCTCCAAACCCTCTCCAGCATTTATTGTTTGTAGATTTTTTGGTGATGCCCACTCTGACAGGTGTAAGGTGATACCTCATTGTAGTTTTGATTTGCATTTCTCTAATGACTAGTGATATTGAGCATCCTTTCATGTGTTTGTTGGCAGTCTATATTATCTTCTTTAGAGAAATGTCTATTTAGGTCTTCTGCCCATTTTTGGATTGGGTTGTTTGCTTTTTGGATATTGAGCTGCATAAGCTGCTTGTATATTTTGGAGATTAATCCTTTGCCAGTTGCTTCGTTTGCAAATATTTTCTCCCATTCTGAAGGATGTACTTTTGTCTTGTTTATGGTTTCCTTTGCTGTGCAAAAGCTTTTAACTTTCATTAGGTCCCACTTGTTTTTTTTTTTAACTTGCATTTCACTAGGAGGAGGGTCTAAAATGATCTTGCTGTGATTTATGTCATAGAGTGTTCAGCCTATGTTTTCCTCTAAGAGTTCTATGGTGTCAGGCTTTACATTTAGGTCTTTAATCCATTTTGAGTTTATTTTTGTGTATGGTGTTAGGGAGTGTTCTCATTTCATTCGTTTACATGTAGCTGTCTGGTTTTCAAAGCACCACTTACTGAAGAGACTGTCTTTTCTCCATTGTATATCCTTGCCTCCTTTGTCATGGATTAGTTGACCATAGGTGCGTGGGTTTATCTCTGTGTTTTCTATCCTGTTCCATTGATCTATATTTCTGGTTTCCTGCCAGTACCATACTGTCTGTTTACTGTAGCTTTGTAGTATAGTCTGAAGTTAGGAAGCCTGATTCCTCCAGCTCCATTTTTCTTTCTCAAGATTGTTTTTGCTATTTGGGGTCTTTTGTGTTTCCATACAAATTGCCAAATTTTTTGTTCTAGTTCTGTAAAATCATTGGTAGTTTGATAGGAATTGCACTGAATCTGCAGAGTACTTTGGGTAATACAGCCATTTTCAAAATGTTGATTTTTCCAATCCAAGAACATGGTATGTCTCTCCAACTGTTTGTATCATCTTTAATTTCTTTCATCAGTGTCTTATAGTTTTCTGCACACAGGTCTTTTGTCTCCTTAGGTTTATTCTTAGGTATTTTGTTGCAATGGTAATTGGGAGTGTTTCCTTAATTTCTCTTTCAGATTTTTCATCATTAGTATATAGGAATGTAAAAGACTTCTATGCATTAATTTTGTATCCTGCTACTTTACCAAATTCATTGATTAGCTCTAGTAGTTCTCTGGTAGCATCTTTAGGATTCTCTATGTATAGTATCATGTCATCTGCAAAAAGTTACAGTTTTACTTCTGTTTCAATTTGGATGCCTTTTCTTTCTTTTTCTTCTCTGACTGCTGTGGCTAAAACTTCCAAAATTATGTTGAATGACAGCAGTAAGAGTGGGAAACCTTGTCTTGTTCCTGATCTTAGTGGAAATGGATTAAGTTTTTCACCATTGAGAATTATGTTGGCTTTGGGGTTTGTCATATATGGCCTTTATCATGTTGAGGTAAGTCCCCTCTATGCCTACTTTCTGGAGGGTTATTGTCATAAATGGGTGTTGAATTTTTTCAAAAGTTTTTCTTCATCTATTGTCATATGGTTTTTATCCTTCGATTTGTTAATATGGTTTATCACATTGACTGATTTGTGTATATTGAAGAATCCTTGCATTCCTGTGATAAACCCCACTTGATCATGGTGTATGAGCCTTTTCATGTGCTGTTGGATTCTGTTTGCTAGTATTTTGTTGACGATTTTTGCATCTCTGTTCATCAGTGATATTGGCCTATAGTTTTCTTTTTTTGTGACATCCTTTGTCTGGTTTTGGTATCAGGGTGATGGCGGCCTTGTAGAATGAGTATGGGACTGTTCCTCCCTCTGCTATATTTTGGAACAGTTTGAGAAGGACAGGTGTTAGCTCTTCTCTAAATGTTTGACAGAATTTGCCTGTGAAGCCATCTGGTCCTGGGCTTTTATCGGAAGATTTTTAATCAGTCTCAATTTCAGTGCTTGTGATTGGTCTGTTCATATTTTCTATTTCTTCCTGGTTCAGTCTCGGAATGTTGTGCATTTCTAAGAATTTGTCCATTTCTTCCAGGTTGTCCATTTTATTGGCATATAGTTGCTTGTATTAATCTCTCATGATTCTTTGTATTTCTGCAGTGTCAGTTGTTATTTCTCCTTTTTCATTTCTAATTCTCCTGATTTGAGTCTTCTCCCTTTTTTTCTTGATGAGTCTGGCTAATGGTTTATCCATTCTGTTTATCTTCTCAAATAATCAGCTTTTAGTTTTATTGATCTTTGCTATTGTTTCCTTCATTTTTTTTCATTTATTTCTGATCTGATCTTTATTTCTTTCCTTCTGCTAACTTTGGGGTTTTTTTTGTTCTTCTTTCTCTAATTGTTTAGGTGTAAGGTTAGGTTGTTTATTTGAGATGTTTCTTGTTTCTTGAGGTACGATTGTATTGCTATAAACTTCCCTCCTTGAACTGCTTTTGGTGCATCCCATAGATTTTGCATTGTCGTGTTTTCATTGTCATTTGTTTCTAGGTATTTTTTGATTTTTGTCTTTGATTTCCTCAGTGATCTCTTGGTTATTTAGTAGTGCATAGTTTAGCCTCCATGTTTTTGTAATTTTTTCCCCTGTAATTGATATCTAGTCTCATAGCATTGTGGTCAGAAAAGATACTTGATACAATTTCAATTTTCTTAAATTTACCAAGGCTTGATTTATGACCCAAGATATGATCTATCCAGGGGAATGTTCCATGAGCACTTGAGAAAAATGTGTATTCTGTTGTTTTTGGATGGAATGTCCTATAAATATCAATTAAGTCCATCTTGTTTAATGTGTCATTTAAAGTTTGTGTTTCCTTATTATTTTCATTTTGGTTGACCTGTCCATTGGTGAAAGTGGGGTGTTAAAGTCCCCTACCGTCATTGTGTTACTGTTGACTTCCCCTTTTAAGGCTGTTAACATTTGCCTTATGTATTGAGGTGCTCCTATGTTGGGTGCATAAATATTTACAATTGTTATATCTTCTTCTTGGATTGATCCCTTGATCATTATGTAGTGTCTTTCTTTGTCTCTTGTAATAGTCTTTATTTTAAAGTCTTTTTGACATAGAGGGTATATTGATGGCAAGCAAGCACATGAAAAGATGCTGAACTTCATTAGTCATCAAGGAATGCAAATTAAAACCACAGTGAATTATGACTACATACTTATCAGAATGGCTAAAAAAAGTGATAACACCAGGTGCTGTTGAGCATACACAGTGGATCTCTCATACATTACTGAACAGAATGTAAAATGGTAAGGCACTCTGAATAAAAGTGTTTGGCAATTTCTAGTAAAGTTAAACATAAATGTACTATATTACCCAGCAATTGTTGTCCTGAACATTTATCCCAAAGCAATGAAACCTATTTTGGCACAGAAACTTCTATACAGACATTCTTAGCATTTTCATTTGTAATAGCCCCAAACTGGAAACAACCCAGATGACCTGCAGTTGTGTGTGTGGTTAAACCAACCATCCACACCATGCAATACTACTCTGCAATGAAAAGGAACAGACTGTTGATACACACAACTTGGATGGACCTCAAGGGTATAATGATGAGTGAAAAAAAAACAGTCTTAAAAGGTCACACACTGTATGACTACCTTTTATAACATTCTTGAAATGACAATATTATAGAAGTGAAGAACAGATTAATGGTTGACAGGGATAGGGACTGGAAGGGCTATGGGATATGGGTGACTATAAACGGATAACACAAGGAATTCCTTTGTGCTAATGGAGCAGTTCTGTATCTTGATTGAGGTGTTGATTACATGAACCTATACCTGTGCTAAAACTACATAGACCTACACACACCCAGAAATGAATGCACGTAAAATTTGGTGAAGCCGAATAAGGTCTGTAGTCTAGTTAGCAGTATTGTATCATTGTAAGTACGTTGGTTTTCAAGATGTAATATAGTTATGTGTAAGAGCTTACTACTGGGGGAAACTGGGTGAACTATTTTTGCAACTTCCTGTTAATCTACAATTATTGCAAAATAAAAAGTTGTAAATATTAAAAAATAAAAATAAAGTCTATTTTGTCTGATATGAGAATTGCTACTCCAGCTTGCTTTTGATTTCCATTTGCATGGATTATCTTTTTCCATCCCCTCACTTTCAGTCTGTATGTGTCCCCAGGTCTGAAGTGGGTCTCTTGTACAGCATATATTCGGGTCTTGTTTTTGTATCTATTCAGCCAGTCTTTGTCTTTTGGTTGGAGCATTTAATCCATTTACATTTAAGGTAATTCTCGATATGTATGTTCCTATTACCATTTTCTTAACTGTTTTGGGTTTGTTATTGTAGGTCTTTTCCTTCTCTGTGTTTCCTGCTTAGAGAAGTTCCTTTAGCATTTGTTGTAAAGCTGGTTTGGTGGTGCTGAATTCTCTTAGCTTTTGCTTGTCTGTAAAGGTTTTAATTTCTCTGCCGAATCTGAATGAGATACTTGCTGTAGAGTAATCTTGGTTGTAGGTTTTTCCCTTTCATCACTTTAAATATGTCCTGCCACTCCCTTCTGGCTTGCAGAGTTTCTGCTGAAAGATCAGCTGTTAACCTTATGGGCATTCCCTTGTATATTATTTGTTGCTTTTCCCTTGCTTTTAATATTTTTTCTTTGTATTTAATTTTTGATTAATATATGTCTTGGTGTGTTTCTCCTTGGATTTATCCCTTATGGGACTCTCTGTGCTTCCTGGACTTGACTATTTCCTTTCCCATATTATGGAAGTTTTCAACTATAATCTCTTCAAATATTTTCTCAGTCCCTTTCTTTTTCTCTTCTTCTTCTGGGACCTCTATAATTTGAATGTTGGTGTGTTTAATGTTGTCCCAGAGGTCTCTGAGACTGTCATCAATTCTCTTTATTCTTTTTTCTTTATTCTGCTCTGTGGTACTTATTTCCACTATCTTATCTTCCAGGTCACTTAACCATTTGTGTGCTTCAGTTATTCTGCTACTGATTCCTTCTAGAGAATTTTTAATTCATTTATTGTGTTGTTCATCATTGTTTGTTTGCTCTTTGGTTCTTCTAGGTCCTTGTTAAATGCTTCTTGTATTTTCTCCATTCTATTTCCAAGATTTTGGATCATTCTTTACTATCATTACTTTGAATTCTTTTTCAGGTAGACTGCCTATTTCCTCTTCATTTGTTTGATCTGGTGGGTTTTTACCTTACTCCTTCATGCTTAACTTACTGTGTTTGGGGTCTCCTTTTCACAGGCTGCAAGTTCATAGTTCCCATTGTTTTTGGTGTCTGCCCCCAGTGGGTAAGGTAGGTTCAGTGGGTTGTGTACACTTCCTGGTGGAGGGGACTGGTGCCTGTGTTCTGGTGAATGAGGCTGGATGTTGTCTTTCTGGTGGGCAGGACAACATCCGGTGGTATGTTTGGGTGTCTGTGAACTTATTATGATTTTAGGCAGCCTCTCTGCTAATGGGTGGAGTTGTTTTCCTGCCTTGCTAGTTGTTTGGCATGGGGTGTGAAGCACTGGAGCTTGCTGGTTGTTGAGTGGAGCTGCGTTTTAGCATTGAGATGGAGATCTCTGGGAGAGCTCTTGCTGATTGATATTACATGGGGCCGGGAGGTCTCTGGTGGTCCAATGTCCTGAACTCTGCTCTCCCACCTCAGGGGCTCAGGCCTGACACCCAACTACAGCACCAAGACCCTGTTGGCCACATGGCTCAGAAAAAAAGGGAGAAAAAAAAAAAAAGAGAAAAAATAAAGTAAAAAAAATATATATTAAAATAAAAAATTTTAAATATGATTTTTAAAAAAACAGAAGAGAGCAACCAAACCAATAGACAAATTCACCAGTGATAAGAAGTGCTAAAAACTATACTGAGATAAACTTAAAATTCAGAAACTAGTCAGTCACATACAGCAAACCCCAAGTGTACAGTTGATCTGAAATTCCACCACCTCAATTTCAGGATGATTCATTGTCTACTCAGGTATTCCACAGATGCAGCATACCTCAAGTTAACTGTGGGGACTTAATCCACTGCTCCTGAGGCTGCATGGAGAAATTTCCCTTTCTCTTCTTTATTCGCACAGCTCCTGGGTTCAGCTTTGGATTTGGCCCCGCCTCTGCTTGTAGGTCACCCTCTGGCATCTGTTCTTCGCCCAGACTGGAGTGGGTTAAAGGAGCAGCTGATTAGGGGGCTCCTGCTCACTCAGGCTGTGGGGAGGGAGAGGCATGGAATGTGGGGCAAGCCTGCGGCGGCAGAGGTCAACATGACATTGCAACAGTCTGAGGCATGCTGTGTTTTCTCCCGGGGAAGTTGTCCTGGATCACAGGACCCTGGCAGTGGCAAGCTGTACAGGCTCCCTGGAGGGGAGGTTTGGATAGTGACCTGCGCTTGCACACAAGCTTCTTGGTGGCTGCAGCAGCCTTAGCATTTCATGCCCGTCTCTGGTGTCTGCGCTGATAGCCACAGCTTGCACCCATCTCTGAAGCTCATTTAGGCAGTGTTCTGAATCCCCTCTCCTCACGCACCCTGAAACAATGGTCTCTTGCCTCTTAGGCAGGTCCAGACTTTCTCCTGGACTCCCTCCCAGCTAGCTGTGGCACACTAGCCCCCTTCAGGCTATGTTCACGCAGCCAACCCCAGTCCTCTCCCTGAGGTCTGACCTCCAAAGCCCGAGCCTCAGCTCCCAGCCTCCACTTGCCCCGGCGAGTGAGCAGACAAGCCTCTCAGGCTGGTGAGTGCTGGTGGGCACCAATCCTCTGTGCGGGAATCTCTCCGCTTTGCCCTCTGCACCCATTGCTGCGTTCTCCTCCGTGGCTCTGAAGCTTTCCCCCTTCCACCCCCCACCTCCCCCGTCTCCACCAGTGAAGAGGCTTCCTAGTGTGTGGAAACTTTTCCTCCTTCACAGCTCCCTCCCAGAAGTGGAGGTCTCGTCCCTGTTCTTTTGTCTCTGTTATTTTCTTTTGCCCTACCCAGGTACGTAGGGAGTTTCTTGCCTTTTGGGGGGTCTGAGGTCTTCTGCCAGTGTTCAGTAGGTGTTCTGTAGGAGCTGTTCCACATGTAGATGTATTTCTGATGTATTTGTGGGGAGGAAGGTGATCTCCACGTTTTACCCCTCCGCCATCTCGAAGGTCCTCCTGAAAGCATCTCTTCATTCAGAGAAGCCACACACATCTCTCCCTAGGCACATGACTTGTTTCCTAGGATACACATCAAGAGATAAGGCCACCCATCCGGTCTCACGTACACGCCTAATAGTGAATCATCAGCTTGACTTACCTGCATCTGCTCTCAGGCAGGGGTAAGAAAGATCCCAAGTCCTACAGCAAGTGGGCAGTCTTAGTTACACTGAGGCTATATTACGCATCACCTGCTTCTGCATCTCTGACTGTGAGCATGGTTCTTTCTTTAATTAAATCCCCTGGGTGAAAGGAGCTTTCCAATCAAACAAATTCTAGAATGCTCTGCAGAGGTAAGCACATTAAAGAGAGGAAAAATAGGGTCAGCCAATTATTAGTTAAGGGAGTGGGAAGCAAGAGCTATCATGTATCTCTTTTTTAAAAGGACATGAATCAAGGAGGTTAAAAAAAAAATCCTAATAGTCATCTGCATTGTCTTCTCCACAAGGCAAAAGATTTTTACAATTTTCCAAAGCCTATTAAGACAAAATCAATGAGCTTCATTGCAGCATAGAGACAAGAGTTTCTCAAACTGTCAAAAAAAGAAAGAAGTCAGCATTCATTAGTACTAAATTGAGCGTTCTCTCTTATCAAAGTCAGTATGCCTTCTCTCGTCTTTATGATACTACACTTCTTATCTTGTCTACTTTGCTGTTATTAACTAGAAGTGCATGCAGACTTAAAAATTAGTTCATTATTATGTAATGTGTTCTCAATTTCTCTTTTTTTCTCATAGAAAATGAGTTGGGGTGTGTTGCATTGCTCGTTATTATTTTAATAGTTATTAATGAAATTTAACTTTCCCAGTTATACAGTACCATTTCATCAAGTTGCTTTGCCAGTTTTAAGACAAGTAGTCTTATGCTCAGAAGATGTGAGCCTGTCCCATATTAGAACGATTAATGATGCTATGATGCCTGTCACTTGCACATATTTTCTAAGAAGAGCTGTCTTGCTGACTGCCCTCACACACACTTCTACTTACTTCACAGCCCTTCTATTTCTGATGTCAGTAATTAATATTTGCCACACTTAAGGAGGATTTGTGTCAAGGAGGGGACAGAAGCCTCTTCAACAGTAAGAACCCCGGTGAAGGTGGCTGTCATTGCTCTAATAGTGCAAAGCATAAGCAGGACAAACAGGTGAAAGAAGGAAAAAGAAATGCATACTGACTTTGATAAGAAAAATTGCTCAATTAAATACTAATGAATGCTAATTTCTTATTTTTAACAGTCTGAGAAAAAAGTAATAAACGTAATAAATGCTAGTCTTTATTGAACAGTGGTGATAGGCTGGTATTTTGCTAAATCTTTTCCATGGACTACCTTAATCTTAGTCTTAATTTTCTAATAATCTTATAAAGTAGGTAGTTTTGCTATCCCCATCAAAGAGAAGAAAACTGAGGCTTAAAGAGATTTAGTGACTTGTCTAAGGTTACATGTGAAGCAAGTGGACAAGTAGTGATTGGAACTGGGTTAATTCAAAACTCTCATGGGAATATCCTAAAAAATGCTCATGCCACTCAGATGAACGGGGAGTGGTACCAACTCCAGAAATTACATTCCCGGGCCATATCTCATTTTGGATAAAGTCAGTGTAATTGATCATTCTGTTCTCCAAATTTTGAATTTGTTAAGTATTTTCTCTCACATAAGTGAATTTCAATCTTATGAAATCAACAAACAATAGTTTTATACTGCAAGGTTCTAACTTTAAACAGTGGGAACTACATTTTCTCAAAAGCTGACTTCTCTGGAGTTATTAAGTATCTATAACACATTTGGTCCTTTTTCTCAATGAGAGGGACTGATCGCCAGGAATAAGCTATAACCATTCTCAGACATGCATGGACAAGCCCCTTTGAATTGCCATGGAACATCACAGATACAGATTCCAATCATTTTCCAACCCTAGAGTTGATTTGCTTTTGGCCCATTAGGGGCTAAAAAACATGCCACATCTGACGGCTGGGCTCTATCATTGGAAAAACTCAACAAAGCTTTGCTGGATACCTGCTCTATATTCAACAGTGTGATAAATGCTATGACGAACACCAAAGAAATACAAGCAAAGGTCCTTGCCTTTGGAAACTTTACAATCTAATTGGTGAAATGAGACATATTCATATGAAATAATTCATAAATGAGAAAAGCATACAGTAAAATGGTAATCATGTATAGGAAATAATACTATGATGGAAGTGTTAAAACATAAAAATCAGCTGAATTATATATATAATATATATAATTATATGTATTATTTGTTCATTTATCAAATATTAATTCAAAACTTGTCAGGTATGTGGGATTTCAAAGATGAATCAGATATGGACCCCGTCCTCTAATTTTGAAGCTTATAATCTAGTTGGGAAAATATGTACCTATAAACAAAAATAACTATAATATCAGGCAAAATATAACACGTTTTAGAATCTCTGATATGGAAAATCAAAGAAGCCTTCATGAAAAGAGGTTCCAAGTGAGTTTATCTTAAGGGCTGAAGAGACTTTCAGGGAGTGGAGAGTGGAGACAGATTTCCAGAAGGGAAATTACGCTTGTGAGCCTGTACGTACATATAAGCATGCACACATTTCTAAAAATTAAGAAAGAAACGTACAAAACTTTAACTGGTTGTTTATGGGTTAGGGAACCATAGGAGCTTTTTGTTTACTTCTTGACAAATTTCTGAATTTTCCAAGTTCTAGACAAGTGCACATATTTTTCTTCATAATCAGAAAATACTTTTTCATTTTCAAAGCATTTTGCACCCCCCGTGGTAAGAAGAGGAAGGCCAAAACAAAGACTAGACAAAGCAGATTTCTTCTTGCCTTGTTTAAGGAAGGAATGAGGCACCATGGGAATGGAAATGCATGGGTCACTTCCTTCTCTGTCCATAGGTGAGATCAGTGTAGCTCTCAACTGTGTTATCGCTGATATTACATCAAAGGAACTAATCCCTTCTCCGCTGAGCTGTAAGAAGGAAGTGTAATCCTGAGACATTTCCAAGGCCTACTTCCTGATTATGACCTATTTCAAAGTCGATTTCTACTTGCCCACAATTATTCTATATTATAAGCAACCTAGCAAAAGCCCTTAATGACCTAGAAAACAAGCCTGAGACAAGGCTTAAGTGTTGACACTTTATTAAGAGACGCAATCACTGAACAGTAAGGGAAACAGACACAGAGGGCATGTAAATAGGTGATACATTACCACACCAGCTACTGCTTCACGAGCCACAAAGAGATACAGATGGTCACTCAGCTGTCCTAACATCTCCAAACAAGCTGCACAGAAAACTGTCCCCAAGTACCATCCATGAAGGCAGAAGGGAGAGGAATGTATCTGATCGCCTCCCTTCCCCATCTCCTGTCTCCCATTTGGCCAGTTTCCTCATAGAGAATCAACTCTTCTGCTCTTCTATCTGGGAGTAACATCTCAGTAAGGTCCTTTGTTGTAGAGCAGACAGAACTCAGCCCCCCTTTGGCTATGAACACCCAAAGAATCCAATCACACTCATGATTGAGGCATAACCAAAAGAGATCACATCCATCACCATCCAGCCTCCTGCCTTCTCTCTGAATCCCCTCATACCCTGTCCCCCGCTTCCAAAAGGTTGCTCAGGATACAGGACCATATGACTGCACACCACATTCTTAGTACAGGGCAGGTAGCTTCCTGGCTCTGGCTGTCGTTGAGGTCTGCCTGTACCAGCCTATCAGACTTTCCCATCTCTACTAGGACACTGCAAATAAAATTACATCATTTCCACAACATCATTCATCCAAGAAAACACATGTTGACTCTGTTATACATCAAGCTCTGTGCTAAGAACCAGAAATTATGGGTACCGTCCATGCCCACTCGGTACTCAAAGAGTTTTGTAGAAGAGACAAAGATATCATAACACAGAGTGATAAGTTTAGTAACATAAACACTTCCAAGTAATAGAAGAAATGATTGACTCTGTCTGAGGCAGCCAGCAAGGCTTCCAAGATGAGCTAATGCCTACGACGTATTTTAAAGGATGAAGGTGGGTTTATTTATGGAGAAAGGATGGAAGAAAATTCCAAAGGCCATATAATTTATAAAGGCACATGGGTAGGAAGGCCCATGATATGTTCGGAGGAATTAACATAGTTTTAAACTAATGGATGAAAAGTATAAAGGGAAAGAAGTGTGAAATGAACTTGGGTAGGCAGATGAAAACCAGATGAAGAAGTCTGAAGTCATGCTAAGGAACATGGACTTCTCTTGGCAGTGATGACGGCTAGTGAAAGATTTGAAACAGCATGGTGTCATGACTAATTCAATATAGCGCTCTGGGTACCAGGTGGAGGATCAGAGGCCAGTGAGAACAGAGGCAGGGAGACCCATTAGGGCTCCATTGAAATAGCCCAGTAGAAAAAGTTTTAGGCCAATGAAAGGCAGCAACATTGAGGATGCAGATGAAGAAAACAGGTATTAGAATTAGTTAGAAAATGAAATTGACAGAATTTGGAGACTTAGGGAATGTGGAGGGTAAGGAAAAGGTTAGAGTCAAGAATATCCTGATGTCTTACTGAGTGATAAAAATGAGTGATGAGGCAACCAATCAACAAAAGAAATACAGGACAACAGAACAGGTTTATGGTAGATGGTGGAAAAGGAGCTTAATTTCAGGCAGACTGAATTTGAGATGGCTGTAGAACATTATTTCTATTGGCTGGCTATTTATGCAAAACCACCACAAAACTCACTAGTTTAAAAAAGTAATTACTTATTATCATTTGTATATCTTGTGATTGACTGAGGTTTGCCTAATCCAGGCTGGATTCAGCAGAGCAACTTTGCTTTATACTTTGATGGAAGGGTCCACTTTCCACCACCTGTCTTGGGTTGGATGGGGAGGCTCTACTCCAGGTTTCATCCATCCTCTTTGGACTGACCAGCTAGCTAAGGGAATTTTTTCATGAAGATAGCAGAGATGGAAAAGTGCAAGTAGAAACACGTCAAGCCTCTTAAGGCTCGAGTTCAGAACTGGCATATATCACTTCCACCCACATGCCAGTGGCCAAAGGAAGGCAGGGCACATGGCCAAGTCCAAAGTCAAAGGGTGTGGAGCAGATAAGGGTCAAAATTTTGAGCCAATAATATGTTGGTTCAAATATCCAGGTAACAGTTTGGGGAAGGCAGCTGGAGATGTATGAGGAGAAAGCTTGAAGGAAAATCAGGGCTAAAGTTACAGAGTTTTATTTCATCAGAGTACAGCTTATGATTAAAGTGACAGGAGAAAGTTGTATGTAGTATTTACAGTGATAAAAGAGGCAGGCCAAAGACAGACCCCTAGGAACAAACAACATTCATGAGCACAGGGTGGGATTCCTAAAGGAAACTGGAAAAGAATTGGTCACAGAGGTTGAAGGAGGTACAGGAGGACTTGCTATTAAGGAAGCCAAATGAGTAGAGATTTTCAAGAAAGATTCAGGGGTTAAAATTATATTACAACTACAAGTAGTAGTAATAAAATATTTATTGAGTGTTTGCTAAGAACCAAATATTATTTATCAACTCTTTTACATGAATTAATTCACTTAAAACTCATAAGGATGAAATGAAGCGCTTGATATATATGGACAAAAATTGATAGAGACTATGGAAAATGAAGATCAATTGTTGAGGAGTCTCTTTCATTTATAACATTTCCATTATTATTTCTTTATAATAATAAATATTATATAATAAATAATGTATTATTTCTTTATAATAATGTTCCTCTTGTTTCCATATGGTTTTGAATCTATTCCAGGACCTTTCCCCTCCCCTTCTGAATTGAAAAAAAAAGATTTTATTGAAGTATAGTTGATTTACAATGTTAGTTTCTGGTGTACAGCAAAGTGATTCAATTTTATATATATATATATATATATATATATATATATATATATATACACACATACATATATTCTTTTTCATATTCTTTTCCATTATAGGTTATTACAAGGTATTGAACGTAGTTCCTTGTGCTGTACAGTAGGACCTTGTTGTTCATCTACTTTATACATAGTACTTTGTATCTATTAATCCCAAACACCTAATCTATCCTCCCTAACCCCCCTTTCCCCATTGGTAACCATAAATTTCTTTTCTGTCTGTGTTTCTGTTTTATAAATAAGTTCCTTTATGTTTTATAAATAAGTTCATTTTTTAAGCTTCCACATATAAGTGATATCATATATTTGTCTTCCTATGTCTGACTCACTTCACTTAGTATGATAATCTCTAGGTCCAGCCATATTGCTGCAAATGGCATTATTTCATTCTTTTTATGGCTGAGTAATATTCCATTGTATATATGTATCACATCTTCTTTAGAAAGAGGCATTCTTTAACTCAATTACATTTCTGTCCAAAGAAGTCTGAAACCTATAGATTTTTCTCATGGAAGCAAGTTCCCACTTTATATATACCCTTTGCCCAACCGAAAAATCTTTTCTTTAGCAGAAAAGAAAGTACTGCAGTGCCCCACACTCTTAGTTCATACCTTAGAACATGACTAGTTATATCACATTAAACTTTTTTGTATGTGTTTCTATTTCCACCACGAAACTGAGAGCAATTTTAGACAAGTAATTTCTTGTGTTTATAATTATACCCACCGTGCCTAGTGTGGTTCCTGGCATTATGAACAGAGACTGTTAAGTGAACACAGGCAACTGTAAATAGAAATCATGAGTTGTTAAGCCCCCCTACTCAATGACTGGTGATTATAATTAATGCTACTATTTACAAAGTTCCAAGAATTATGTTAAGCACTTTATATGTACAACTTTCTTGAATCCTCATCTCAACTCCGTGGGGTTAGTATTATTATTTCCCTCATTTTTCAGATGAGGAAACAGATTCCAAGAGGTAAATAACTTGTTCAGTGACCCATGAATAGGAAGTGGTCTAGATTCCAACTCAAGACATTTTGACTCTGTTCTTACCCAGTATTGTAAGCTACCTGTCTTTGGTGCTAAGGACAGTATTCTCTGAGGAGAATGTGAAATGTTCTATTTCCTCTTTATCTAGAAGCGGCACAAAGAACAATAAAAAAACATATTCTCTGTTAGTTCCTAGACTTCAAGTTCTCAGGGCTTGTCCCATTTTGAGGTCATGGGAAATATAAAAGAAAGTCACTCCCTGCAGGTTTGGGCTCAGGAAAGTCCTCCAGATCTTGCCTTCCTTTCTCCTGCTCTTGGCCAAGGTAGATATTGACTCTCCATCCTGACTCATACTTTTCATATTGCTCCCAATTTTGACTCAATAACCCAGTTCCAGACTGCCTCTTCTTTACTGATTCTGAAATCCCATAGGCCAGTCCACTGGTTACACAAGGTGCCACAATCATAGATCCTAGACTGGGGCCCGTGTTGAACCCAGGGACCCATAAATCACCACCTCTCTCACCCTGAACGCAGTGTGCAAGGAAGGGCACCAGCCACCCAGAATTATTTAGTTTTCTTTGAGAATGTTCAGGAGACCAGAAATTCATTTGTATTTTCTTTGATCCTATCTAAATTTTATTCCTCATTCTGAAGAATTGGTAATAATTCTTAAAGTCTAAGTCAACCAATACAAAGCTTGGACATTTGTTTTGTCATAGTTAAAGTAGGGGCTTGAACTTGTAAACATCTGAGGTCTCTTTCAGTTCTAAAACTTGATAACCACCTTTTCCATTAAATCAGATTTCAGTCATTTCTTGTCATTGGGTCTTTCTACTGATTCCTGGAACAAATACCAAACACCATTAGGAAACTTCTTCCTTGATCAGTCGTGGAGAGGCACTAATTTCTCCTGCATGTCTGTCCTTACGGACACTTGGTGTAGCTCTCTGTTCATTATTTTGCCTGTGGAATGCTCTCTTCTTGTTTATTTGGATATGTTGTGAGTACTTGATCCTTTGCGTGTTTCTTCAAGGTTTGTATTCCCAGGAGCAAATATTACATTTATAATATATCTTCTTTAAATTATATTTGTAACAAGGTTAGAATATATACATTTAGAAAGTACAAATATAAAATTAATATTTTGATTGTGAAGAAAGGATGCAGGGCTACATGAAACAGTGTTAAATGAATTAGGGTATTTAAAAAATTATTTATATGTTGTAGATGAGTTGAGATTTTATGAAACTCTCTGCAGAAGTAAAAAGGTTATATGTTCCTTTTCACTGAAAGAATACGAGCTTTTTAAAATAATACTTTTAATGGAGATTTGAAGGTTCATAGTTTAAGAGGATATGTGTAACTAGAATTAGGAACAAGGCTGACAAACTTCCCAGGTATTCCATGAATAGAATCTTTTGAAATCAGCTCTACTCTGTGGGAAATAAGATGCAGGGAACTAGGTTACAGATGATTGGGGGGAGTGGAAGTTGGCAAAAATGAGTAAGACACTGGCCCTGGCCCCAAGGAGCTTACAATCTAGCTGGATGTATGCAGGATGAGAAAAGTACATAAATAAAAAGGCTGAGAGGAGGAAGGCAGAGTAGGGAGAGTTTGATCATTAAAAGAGCCAATTTTAAGGATCTCTATTGGAACATGCATTTGACAGTCATTTGGGGATATGCTCTTCTTTTTTGCTTCATAACCATTGTATTTAGCAAATAGGATTTTAGTGGCCATTTTAAAGATACACATTATAAGACATAACACCAAAAGAATGACTTTATAAATAAATGGACTTTTGAGTAACTAGAAATTATTAATTATGTATACTTAAAGAATATACAAGTAGACATACAGGAATAAAATGCTTTTATGAAAAAAAGTCTAATTCAACCATAAAATATGCACACACCAGGTCCTTGATACACAAAGTATAAACTCCGGACCAGGGAGCTTGTTGGACTGCAGATTCCCCAAACATATGGAATCAGATCTTCATTTTAGTAAGATCCCTAAGTGAGGTTTTGCATATTAAAGTTTGAGAAGCATTGCAGTCTGGCAGTTTCTCAAAAGATTAAATATAGTTATCATATGACCCAGCAATTCTACTCCTAGGTATACATCAAAGAAAAATGAAAACATATGTTTTCATTTAAGAATGAAAGAATTATATATATATAATTCTTATAATGAAACATTATAAGAATGCTCATAGCAGCATTATTTGTAATGGTCAAAATGTGGAAGCAGCCCAAGTGTCTATCAGCTGATGAATGGATAAATAAAATATGGTATATCCATACAATGGAATATTATTTGACAGTAAAAGGAATGAAGTACTGATGCTACAGGATGAATGAACCTTGAAACATTATGCTAAGGGAACGAAACCAGGCACAGAGCACTATATATTGTATGGTTTTATTTATATGGCATGTTTAGAATAAACAAATCCACTGAGACTGCAAGTATATGGGTGGTTTCATAGAGCCGGGGAGTTGAGGAGACAGATGGGGAGTGACTGCTAATGAATAGAGTTTCTCTTTAATGATGAAAATATTCTAAAATTGATTGTGCTGATGGCTGCCCAGCTCTGTGAATATACTGAAAACCACTGAACTGTCACTTTAAAAAGGATGAACTGTATGGTACATGAATTATATCTCAATAAAACTTATTCAGAAAGTGCTACTAGGGGGACCCATTCCCAGCTATAAGCTCCTCAAGGATGAGAGTCATGCCTCAGACGTAGTAGGAACTCAGAAACATATTTATTGAAGAGAAATCACATGGACAGATCTGAATCAAAGAAAAGACAACATGCCATTATGATGCCAAGGATCGCAGAATCTTTTAGCCTTTGGTTGTGCACCTAGAATTAAGAACGATCCAGAAAAACACCAAAATGATGGCATGTGTTCTGTTCCAGCTCTCAGATGTTAACCACCACCAGGGTGTCCATGCTTCCTTCATCAAATTACACATAGAAAATGTGTCCCCAAACCTGCTCTTTTAATTGAAACTGGTAACTAAACCCTGTTTCTCCTACATGATTCTGGAGGACTGAACTGAGAGGTAAGAGAAAGGTGTGAAAACTGGAATTGTTCTTTTTTGTTTGTTTATTAACTGGTTGGTTGGTGTTTGAATTGATCTGATATGGTTTGGTTTTTGGAGACAATGAAAACCATAAAAATGACACACACCAGATTGCTACTTGTGGTTACTTTTGAAAAGGGGGCTGAATTTTGAACAATGTTATAAGAGGGGAGATTGTGATTTATCTATGTTAAAATTTTTTATAAGAAGATTATATGCACTACTATTAGCCTTGTCATTTATATATTTAAATGAGCCTAACAAAAAAAGGGAAGATTTTAACTTTATAAGACTGAATCTTGCCCTTCCAAATACTGCTTGAGATATAACTTTACTGATTAACCCAGACAATTTTTTTTTTTTTTCAGTACGCGGGCCTCTCACTGCTGTGGCCTCTCCCGTTGCGGACCACAGACTCCGGACACGCAGGCCCAGCGGCCATGGCTCACAGGCCCAGCCGCTCTGCAGCATGTGGGATCCTCCCGGACCGGGACACGAACCCGTGTCCCCTGCATCGGCAGGCGGACTCCCAGCCACTACGCCACCAGGGAAGCCCAACCCAGACAATTTTTATTTAATTTCTTTGCACGTTGTGTTTTGTTTTATCTCACTTTCCTTTGCAACCTGGCTTGGATTTGTGTGTCTGCCTTTGTTACCCAGGAGTATTTATCAAACCAGGCACTAGAATGTGAGTCTAATATTTATGGGAAAAAATAAAACCACATTCAGTCAATCCATAAACAACCTATGTGTAAGAGACGAGAGGAAAGGCATATACTTCTAGACACTCAGGGCATAATTTTAAGAAAATACCAATGAGCAAACAATTACTAAAATAACTAGGAAGGAAATCTGCCCCCCTTCACCCCACATCAGTTCACATCACTCTTGGCATTCTCCTATTTCACCAGAAAAGCCATGAGTGTAGACAAGCTCTGGATAGTCTAAACAGGGAAGGAGCTTATTATTGCCTGTAACCCTGGGCCGCAGAATAGAAATACCAGGAGACACTAGGTAAAGAGGAACCATTTTCATCACACTCAATGCCTTGACAGAGTTATCCAGATTTATTCTCCTTGCTACCATTCAACACTAACAGGCGTTTTTCCTTTAGGTTGTCATCCATCTCTAGAGGAATGTGGCTCACAGGAAATCAGTCCTTGCATTCGTCAACCACCTGTGTGTAACTCCTTAGAACCCATCACGATTCTATCATTTAGATCTCCAAAAACAATCAACTCTACACTGAAACCCATTAAACGAATAAAAGCTGAGAAATTGTCAGAATGTGACTATACAGCGTAACAGGAAGCGTAAACCCCATACGTGTGGCAGTGTTATATCTCAAGTTATATCTCAAGATCATACGTGTGACAAACCACATCCAACATGTTTACACATTGACTCCAAACAGATTTCTTCCATACAGGAAATGATATTTCTAAAATGCACGTCTGATTCTAATACCCCTTTGCTTCAAATTCTGCAATGGATTTTGTCTACAGAAAATTCCATATCCCTCAGCATAATCTATACAGATCCTCTTAGGGTAGCTCCTCCTGTGTCTCCAGCCTCCTGTCTCACTTCACTCCCCTGACACTTGGTATCCAGTAGTTCAGCCCTTAGGGAAACCAAAAGTTGCACCAAAGACTCCAGGCTTTTTTCACACTTGCTAGCCTTGACTCTTTGAAATTTCCCCTCCAAGCCTTCCTGAAAATGACTTCTCATCTTTCAGTTCTAAACTCAAGTGTCACTACCTCTCTGAAAACTTACCCCGCCTCTCTTTCCCAGGGAGAACCGTCCCCTCTCACCCCTTGGCTCCACTGAGTACTGATTCCTACTTTCACTTTTAGATTCCATAAAATTGTATTGCACTCATTTATGTGTCTGCTTCCCCCTGTTGAATTGTACACCCCATCAGTGACAGAGACAACGTTTCATTAATTTTATATTCTTAGTGTCTAAAATGGAGTGGATTCTCAATAAAAGTCTGTCGGATGAATGGAAGAATGAATCCTGCTCTTCCTACCCCTTCTCTTTAATTGTGTGTCACATTATCTGTGACAGGAGCTATGGAGCTGGACAGAAGTCACTTTCTTACACTGAAGTCAAGAGTACAGGGTTAGGCTTAGACTGGGTGCCAGTAAAAGCACTGTTCAAGAAAATCTATTCTTTTTTAAAAATCACTGATAATTTTATTTATTTTTATTTTACTGTGGTAAGAACACTTATGAGATCTATTCTCTTAGCAAATCTTAAGTGCACAGTACAGTATTGTTAAATATAGGCACTATGTTATACAGAAGATTCCTAGAAGTTACTCATTGTGCACAACTGAAGCTTTATATACATTGAACAGCTCCCCCTCCCCTTGCCACTGCCAACATCTCTCTACTCTCTGCTTCTATGGGTTTCACTATTTTAGATACCTCGTGCAAATGGATTCATGCAGTATGTGTCCTTCTATGGCTGGCTAATTTTACTTACTATAATATCCTCCAGGTTCACCCATGTTGTCATATATGGCAACATTTTCTTCTTTTTTAGGGCTGAGTAATATGCCATTAAATGTATGTACCACATTTTCTTTATTCATTCGTCAATAGATGTTTCAGTTGTTACCACAACTTGGCTATAGTAAATAATGCTGCAATGAACATGAGATTGAAGATATCTTTTCAAGATCCTGATTTCAATTCTTTTGAATATACACCCAGATGTGGGATTGCTGGATCATATGGCATTTCTATTTAGGTTTTTTTTTTTTGAGAAAACATCATACCTTTTTCCACTGCGTCTGTACCATTTTATAATCCCAACAGTATATAAGGCTTCCAATTTCTCCACATCCACACCAGAACTTTGTATCTTCTGTTGTGTTTGTTTCAATATAATATCAATCCTCACAAGTGTGAGATGATACCTCATTATGGTTTTGATTTGCATTTCCCTGATGATTAGTGAAGTTAAGATCATCTTCCTATCTACTGAAATGATCATTTAGTTTTTATCCTTCATTCTGTTAAGTTGGTATATCATAGTAATTGATTCGATTATGTTGAACCATCCTTGCATCCCAAGGATCAATCCCACTTGGTTATGGTATTAATATATGATCTTTTAAATATGCAGTTGAATCCAGTTTGCTAGTATTTTGTTGGGGATTTTTACAACTCCATTCATTAGGGATATTGGCTTGTAGTTTTCTTTTACGTAGTGTCTTTATCTGACTTAGTATCCAGGTAGCGCTAGCCTCATAGAATGGGCTTGAGAGCATTCTCTCTCTTCAACTTTTTGGAAGAGTTTAAGAACTGGTATTAATTCTTAAATGTTTGGTATAATTTACCCATGAAGCCATCTAGTCCTGGGCTTTACTTTGTGGGGAAGTTTTTGATTACTGATTCAATCTCCTTACTAGTTATAGGTCTTTTCAGATTTTCTATTTCTTCATGATTCAGTCTTGGTAGGTTGTATCTTTCTAGGAATTTATATCTTCTAGGTTATCTAATTTGTTGGCATAAAATTGTTCATAGTAGTATCTTATGATCTTTGTATTTCTGCAGTATCAGTTGTAATGTCTCCTCTTTTTTCTGATTTTATTATTTGAATCTTCTCTCCTTTTTTCTTAGTCTAGCTAAAGGTTTGTCAATTTTGTTTACCTTTCTTAAAAAAACTATCAGTTCTGTTGATTTTTTACTATTTTTTTTCTATTCTCCATTTCATTTTTTCTGCTCTAATATTTATGATATCCTTCCTTCTGCTAACTTTGGACTTAGTTTATTCTTCCTTTTCTAGTTGCTTAAGGTATAATGTTAGATTGTTTCAGATTTTTTTCCTTTTTTAATGTAGGCATCTATTGCTATGAACTTCCCTCTTAGTATGGCTTTTGCTGTTTCCAATAAGTTTGGTTTTTTAAAAAAATTTTTATTGTATATTGGAGTATAGTTGATTAACAATGATGTGTTAGTTACAGGAGTATAGCAAAGTGACTTAGTTATACCCATACAAGTATCCAGTCTTTTTCAAATTCTTTTCCCATTTAGGTTGTTACAGAATATTGAGCCAAGTTCCTTGAGTTATACAGTAGGTCCTTGTTGGTTATCTGTTTTAAATATAGCAGTGTGTACGTCAATCCCAAGCTCCCAATATATCTCTCCCACACCCACCCTTCCCCCCTGGTAACCATAAATTCATTCTCTAAGTCTGTGAGTGTTTCTGTTTTGTAAATAAGTTCATTTGTATCATTTTTTTAGATTCTGCATGTAAGTGTTATCATATGACATTTGTCTTTCTCTGTCTGACTTACTTCACTTAGTATGATAATCTCCAGGTCCATCCAAGTTTGCTGCATCCCATAGCTTTTGGTATGTTATGGTTTTGCTTTCATTCATCTCAAAATATTTTCTATTCTCCCCTTTATTTCCTCTTCAACCCACTGTCTATCCAAGGGTGTTATTTAATTTCCACATATTTGTAAAGTTTCCAGTTTTTCTTTTGTTACTGATTTCTACTCTCATTCCACTGTGGTCAGATGATATGTGATATGAAGAAAATCTTTTCTTTAGAGGGATTTAGACGCAGATGGTCACCATGATCACCAATTCCATAAGCTTCGCTTCATAGCTTAAAAAGAGAATCACTGAAAGCATTTTTCCTACAACAATATTCCTCAAGTATGGCTTATGAAATGAATTTAGGTGATTCAGAAACCAAATTATCTTTCCATATTTATGCATCCATTTTAATATGAATTAGAAAACAAAGCTATTTATGGCAGTGAATATGACATGCCTATATGTGGAATGTAAAAAGATGATACAAATGAACTTATTACAAAACAGAAACAGACTCAGACTTTGAAAACACACTTATGGTTACCAAAGGGGAAAGGTGGGAGGGAGAGATAAATTAGGAGTTTGGGATTAACACATACACACTACTACATATAAAATAATCAATAAGACCTACTGTATAGCACAGGGAACTCTACTCAGTATTCTGTAATAACCTATATGGGAAAAGAATCTGAAAAAAAAAGGATATATATATGTATAACTGAATAACTTTACTGTACACCTGAAACTAACACAACATTGTAAATCAACTATACCCAGTATAAAGTACAAATTGAATTAAAAAAAAGATTTTCAAAATCTTTTTTAAAATGCATTTGACTTAAGAAATGATGAACTACCAACTTACTGTGGTAATCATTTTGAAATATATGTAAGACAAGTCATTATATTGCACATCTTAAACTTATACAGTGCTCTATGTCAATTATATCTCAATAAAATTGAAATAAATTTTTTAAATAAAATAAAGAAATGATGAGCTACAATTTATATTTTATACAGCACCTTGTCTATAATAAAAAAATATAGGGCTTCCCTGGTGGCGCAGTGGTTGAGAGTCCGCCTGCCGATGCGGGGGACGCGGGTTCGTGCCCCGGTCCGGGAAGATCCCACATGCCGCGGAGCGGCTGGGCCTGTGAGCCGTGGCCGCTGGGCCTCTGCGTCCGGAGCCTGTGCTCCGCAACGGGAGAGGCCGCAGCAGTGAGAGGCCCGCGTACCACAAAAAAAAAAAAAAAAAAAAAAAAAAAAAAAATATAAAGTACACATGAGTATAGCTGGTAAAAATATCATGAAGGTGAAAATAATGCCCCAGTCTATTGATATTAAATTTTCAGCTGCACCTGCTAGAGAAGTCACTGATGCCACAAGGTAAAGAAAATTATCATAAGATTTGGACCAAAGCTATAACTTAGTCTCTATTCAATGCCCACTGTTTTAATCCAATTTTAAAATAGGTTGTACCCTAGCAGCTTAAATGATCTCATTAGCTAAGAGAATGCTGGCTATTGTTTATTTCACAAATAGTTAGGTTTGTGTTCCTTTTGTTAATCCATGATTGTAAACAACAGTAATCTGAGGGTAAGGTGGTTCTATGGTTCCCAGCAGTAACAAAACACTGTTCCTAAAGCCTGCCATTCTTCTACATATTATTGTTATCAAAACAATAGAAATGTTTCAACCTGCTCAGGTCAGCTTCCAAAAAATAAACAGAGGAAAAGTATCTACAAAGGTTCTCTGAAAAGTCATTGCTGGATAAACAGCACCACTGTTTCCCAAGAAGATGCAAAAGTTTATTGGCACTGGTGACATTGAAATGTCTTCTGAAATATTCTAGATATGTGGTCTCTCTTTAATACATTACTACAATGACACAATTCCTTCTACAGGAGGCAACTCCAAACCAGTAAGGAGATAAGAGAACAAACAAATCAGAAGAAATAGTGCCAGGTGAGGAAACAGTTAGAGGTTCACTGTTTGAGGAGTGGAAGCTAAAAGAAACTCAGATACATCCCCAGGAGAGCCCTCTGGCAGGAGAGGTTATTGTATGAAACTAAAGGTTTATTCACTAACTTAATTATGCTTTAAATGTTCACTATTTCCTGAGCCATTCAATAAAGAAATTCAACACGAAATTTCCTATCAGCATATTCAGCCTAAATTTTTATTCCACTTTGGAAAATGCCAAGTCCTATTACAAGTACTGAGAATAACAAATGTGGCTCTCAGTTTGACTTTTTCAAAATCCAAAAGGGAAAAATGTACTACAAAGTGACAAAAAAAAAAAAAATACCTTCTTAACTCTCGATAGGCAAATGGAAAGAGGGGAAGAAGAAGTCAGACCCATGAGGATTATGTAACTGAGATGTTTGTGAAATTAGACTTTTCTTATAAAAAGTCTCCTGAACCATTAAGCTTTGCTTCAAAATGGACTGGAGGCCTTTAAAGATTGCAACTGATTATTAGTATGTCTTCTGACCCCCAACCAACATAGGGGTGGTACAGTTAAATCACAGACCTGATTTATGTGCAGTAAACAGATGTGGTTTGTGTAAGAAGCTCTCCAATGGTTTTATTTTCAAGTTATGTTAACAACTTTCTCTTTGTCCCTAAGATCTCAGTAGTTTCTCCACCTTATTTATTTCCCATTCATCCAGTTCCCTTTTCCCAACCAACTTCTCCTACTAGCTCTTTCCCTCTTTTTATTACCCTACGCTCAGCTGTCTTCATCTCAATTCCATATGCTTCCCATTCTTCTCAGTTCAGTTTCCTGCAGAAATTTCTGCAGATTCTGATACAAAGATTCATGTCAAAGTAGTTTATTTTTAAAGTACAAGGAACACCTGTATAGGAAAAGGGAAAAAGATTACAGAAAGGAAAGCAGTCAATAAACGGCGTGTAACAGGTAAGTTAACACTGTGGGTAATCGGAGTTTAATTCTACAAGAAAATACTGGAAAATTGTATAAAATTACATGCCCCAGATTTCTTCCAGCTAAGGTCAAGGGAGCTGGATATTTTACACCACCTCTCAGCAGACTGAAAGTGAAGAGATGGGGAAAGGTATTCCATGAAAATGGAAACAAAAAGAAAGCTAGGGTAGCAATACTTATAGCAGACAAAACAGACTTTAAAACAAAGGCTGTAACGAGACAAAGAAGGCCATTATATAATAATAAGGGGATCAATCCAACGAAAGGACATAGCACTTCTAAATATTTATGCAGGCAAAATAGGAGCACCTAAATATATAAAGCAAACGTTAACAGACATATAAAGAAAAATTGACAGTAACACAATAATTGTAGGGGACTTTAATATGCCACTTATACCACAGGATAGATCAGCGAGACAGAAAATCAATAAGGAAACACTGGCCTTAAAGAATACATCAGACCAGATAGCCTTAATATTGATAGATAGAACATCCCATCCCAAGCAGCAGAATACACATTATTTTCAAGTGCACACGGAACATTATCCAGGATAGAGCATGTGTTAGACTGCAAAACAAGCCTCAATAAATTTAAGAAGATTGAAATCATATCAAGCATCTTTTCAAACCACAGTGGTATGAAACTAGAAATCAACTACAAAAAGAAAACTGGAAAAAAAAACAAATGCATGGAGACTAAACAACATGCTACTGAATAATCAATGGGTCAACAAAGAAATCTAAGAGGAAATCAAAAAATACCATGAGACAAGTGAAAATGGAAATAAAACATACCAAAATATATGGAACACAGCAAAAGCAGTTCTAAGAGGGAAGGTTTTAGTGATACAGGCCTACCTCAAGAAACAAGAAAAATCACAAATAAACAATCTAAACTTACACCTAAAGAAACTAGAAAAAGAAGAACAAACAAAGCCCTAAATTAGCAAAAGGAAGGAAACGATAAGATCAGAGTGGAAATAAATGAAATACAGACTAAGACAACAGAAGATCAATGAAACCAAGAACTGGGTCTGTCAACAAATACCATATGATATCTCTTATATGTGGAATCTAAAATATGACACAAATGAACCTATCTACAACACAGAAACAGACTCATAAAAGTAGAGAGCAGACTTGTGGTTCCCAAGGGGGAGGGGGGAGGGAGAGGGATCGACTAGGAGTTTGGGGGTGGTGGGTGCAAATAATTACATTTAGAATGGATAAACAACAAGATCCTAATATATTGCACAGAGAACTATATTCAATACCCTGTGATAAACTATAATGGAAATGAATATAAAAAAAGAACGTATGTATGTGTATAACTGAGTCACTTTGCTATACAGCAGAGATTGGCACAACATTGTAAATCAACTATACTTCAATTTAAAAAAAAAAAGAACTGGGTCTTTCAAAAGATCAACAAAATTGACAAATCTTTAGCCAGACTCATTAAAAAAAAAAAAGGGCCCAAATAGACAAAAACAAAAATGAAAAAGAAGTTACAGCTGACACCAAAGAAATACAAAGGATTATAAGAGGTTACTAGGAACGACTGCCCAATAGACTGGACAACCTAGAAGAAATAGACAAATTCCTAGAAACATACAATCAAGACTGAATCCTATAATAACCTAAATGGGAAAATAATTTGAAAAAGAATGGATATATGTATATGCATAACTGAATCACTTTGCTGTACCCCTGAAACTAACACAACATTGTTAATTGACTATACTCCAATATAAAATAAAAAAATTTTTTAAAGACTGAATCAAGAAGAAATAGAAAATCTCAATACACTGATTACTAGTAGTGAAATTGAACCAGTAGTCAAAAAACTCCCAAAAAACAGAAGTCCAGAACCAGATGGCCTCACAGTTGTATTGACCAAACATTTAAAGAACATTTAATACCTATCATTCTCAAACTAGTCCCCCAAAATGAAGAGGAAGTAATGCACCCAGACTGATTCTATAAGGCTAGCATTACCCTAAAACCAAAAACAAGACAAAGCTACTACGAGAAAAGAAAATTAAAGATCAATATCCTTGATGAACATAGATGCAAATATCCTCAACAAATTATTAGCAAACCAAATTCAACAATACATTAAAAAAAATCATATACCACAATCAAGTGGAATTTATTCTAGGGATACAAGGATAGTGCAACATCCACAGATCAATCAACATGCTACAACATATTAACAAAATCAAGGATAAAAATCATATGATCATCTCAATAGATGCAGGAAAAAAACACTTGACAAAATTGAACAACCATTTATGATTAAAAACTTTCAACAAAGTGGGTATAGAAGGAACATATCTCAACATAATAAAGGCCATATATGACATACCCACAGCTAACATCATACTCAATGGTAAAAAGCTGAAACCTCTTCTCTAAGATCAGGAAAAAGACAAGGATGCCCACAGTCACCACTTTTATTCAACATATTATTGGAAGTCCTGGCCAGAGTGATCAGGAAGGAAAAAGAAATAAAAGGCATCCAAATTGGAAAGGAGGAAGTAAAACTGTCACTATTTGCAGATTACGTGATACTACATATATAAAACCCTAAAGACTCCACCAAAAAACTGTTCTAACTAATAAATGAGTTCAGTAAAGTTGCAGGATATAAAATTAACATACAGAAATCTGCTGCATTTCTATACACTAATAACAATCTATCAGAAAGAGAAATTAAGAAAACATTCCATTTTCAATTACATCAGAAAGAATAAAATTCCTAGGAACAAATTTAGCCAAGGAGGTGAAAGACTTGTACTCTGAAAACAAAGGCATTGATGAAAGAAATTAAAGATAACACAAATAAATGGACAAATATATCATGCTCATGGATTGGAAGAATGAATATTGTTAAAATGCCCTTACTACCCAAAGCAATCTATATATTTAATGCAATCCCTATCAAAATACTAACACTATTTTTTGCAGAACTGGAACAAATAATCCTAAAATTTTTATGGAACCACAAGAGATGCCTAATGGCCAAAGCAATCTTGAGAAAGTAAAACAAAACTGACAGCATCATGCTCCCTGAATTCAAGCTATACTACAGAGCCATAGTAATCAAAACAGTATGGTCTGGCACAAACACAAAGATCAATGGAACAGAACAGAGAACCTAGAAATAAACCCAGGCACTTATGGTCTATACCATGGGGCTAAGAGAGTCTCCTAAATAAATGATATTGGGAAAACTGGACAGTTACATGCAAAAGAGTGAATCTGGACCACTGTCTCACACCATACACAGAAATAAACTCAAAATGGACTAAAGGCTTGAATATGACGGGAAACCCTAAAACTCCTAGAAGAAAACATAGGCAGTAAGCTCAAAGACATCATTAGTGATATCTTTTTGGATTTGTCTCCTCAGGAAGGTCAACAGAAGGAAAAATAAACAAATGAACTACAACAAATTGAAAGCTTTGTACAGCAAAGGAAATCAATAACAAAATGAAAAGGCAACATACTGAATGGGAGAAGATATCTGAAAATCATATATTTGATAAGGGGTTAGTATCCAGAATCTTTATATCTCTATATATCTTTATATAAAGAACTGATACAATTTAATATTAAAAAAACAATTTGATTAAGAAATGGGCAGAGGACCTGAACATTTTTCCAAAGAAGACATACATACAGATGCCCAACAGGCACATAAAAAAATGTTCAACTTCACTAATCATTAGGGAAATGCAATCAAAACCACAATGAGTTATCACCTCACACCTATCAGAATGGCCATTATTAAAAAGATAAAAAATAACAAGTGTTGGTGAGGATGTGGAGAAAAAGTAATTCTTGTTCATTGTTGGTAGGAATGTAAATTGGGGCAGCCACTATGGAAAACAGTATAGAGGTTCCTCAAAAATTAAAAATAGAACTACCCTACAATCCAGTAATTCCATTTCTGAGAACCCAAAGAAAACAAAAACACTAATTTGAAAAGGTATACGCACCCCTATATTTGTTGCAGCATTATTTACAATAGCCAAGATACAGAAGCAACTTAAGTGTCCATCAACAGATAAACGGATAAAGAAGATGTGGCACACACACACACACAGGAATATTATCCAGCCATATAAAAGAATGAAATCTTGCTATTGTGACAACAAAGATGGACCTAGAGGGTGTTATCCTAAGGTAAATAAATCAGACAGAGAAAGACAAATACCATACGATCTCACTTATATGTGGAATATAAAGAAACAAAACAAATGAACAAATAAAACAAAACCCAGATTCATAGATACAGAGAATAAACTGGTGGTTGCCAGAGAGGAGGAAGGTGGGGGGATGAATGATATCAGTGAAGGAAATTAAGAGGCACAAATTTGAAGCTATAAAATAAATAAGTCATGGGGATATAATATACAGAATACAGGATATAGTCAAAAATATTATAATAACTTTAAATGGTTACAGACGGTAACTAGCCTTACTGTGATGATCATCTCATAATATACACAAATGTCGAATCACCAAAATGAATATGATGTTGTATGTCATTATACTTAAGTTTTTTTTAAATGATGTGTAGTACTCTTGTACAGTATCAACTTGGTGGAGCTAAAATAATGCTTCCCAGAATTCCCTTCTCTATGTGATTCCAGGTTAGCATTGGCCACTAAGAAATTCACACAAGATTTGGAAGGCAGAAATGAAGTAGCAGCCATCACACTTTGAAGGCCAGTGTAGAGCCCCAGGTACTGTGGCAGCTCACACATGCTGTCACTGACCTCTGACCTACCTGGTTGGCACAGGGAAGCACACACATCTGCAGCTCCTCCAGCTCGACTGGTTCTCCTCCTTCAGCTTCTCCAGGTCCTGAGCCAGATGCGTGTGCAGCTCCTTGATGACAGACACCAGCTTTTCCTGCAGATCTGGAAGTCTGCTTTCCTGCAGGTCACCCACTTTGTTAAGATTGAAGGTGGTGAGAGACAGCCATGGGTTCTAATTCACCTTCATGGGCTTTCATTTGTCCTTGCTGTTATTTGCATCTAGTCTTCCTTCCTGATTGTAGATATGGATGAACCACAGAGACTTCCAGCCAAGTACCAGATGCAGAGACAACAGCCTGCACAGCTTGTCCCACCAGCTCCCACATTTATATAAGATCCAACTCAATAATAAATCCCTTATTCAATGTCAAAATCTGACTGATACAACATGGTAGTTACGTGACAAGGTGTCAAAATGAAACTATTTCAGACTCAGTTGTCCCTAAGTGTGCCATCCATAAACCTTCAGAGAATAAATAATAATGTGAGGTATCTGGAATAAAGAACAAATGACATCAAACATGATGATGAGCAGACAAGAACCTTCAGTCACAAACTCCAATCTCCAGCCAAACTTCAATTCCCCAATTCTTTCTCCTCTCCTCTCTTCTTCCCTTCCATTCTCTCCCTCCAGCTCTCCTTGCCCTCCCTCCCTTCCTCCTTCCCAGTTTTCTCATAAGCTCTTCCATCTATAACACCTGGCTCTCACCACGAATGCACACGTGCACACATACACACACATGCACACACACACACCCCTCTTTCTCCTTGCAAATCTCAACTTATATGTTACCCATTTTAGGATATCTATATCTAACCTGGCGCCAAGAATTTGGTCTACAAGTAGTTCCATAAGCATTCCTTCTTTTCTTGATAGAAGGACGTGTGCTCACTCCCTCATGCGAGAGCACCTGAATCAAAACTAACTGCTGAACAATCATCGACAGGAAGACCCTGGAACTCACCAAAAAAGATACCCCATGTCCAAAGACAAAGGAGAAGCCACAATGGGATGGTGGGAGGGGCATGATCACAATAAAATCGGGTCCCATGACTGCTGGGTGGGTCACTCACAAACTGGAGAACATTATATCACAGAAGTCCACCCACTGGAGTGAAGGTTCTGAGCCCCACATTGGGATTCCCAACCTGGGGTCTGGCAACAGGAGGAGGAATTCCCAGAGTATCAGACTTTGAAGGCTAGCAGGAGACTCCACAGGCTCCACTCATGGAGGGCACACACAAAGTAGTGTGCGTGTCAGGACCCAAAGGGAAGGATCAGTGACACCATGGGAGACTGAGCCAGGTCTGCCTGCTAGTGTAGGAGGGTATCCTGCAGAGGCAGGAGGTGGCTGTGCCTCAACACAGGGACAGGGACACTGCCAGCGGAAATTCTGGGAAGTACTCCTTGGCATGAGCCCTCCTGGAGTCCACAATTAGACCCACCAAAGAGCCTGTAGCCTCCAGTGCTGGGTTGCCACAGGCCAAACAACCTAAAGGGAGGGAACTCAGCTCCACCCATCAGCAGACAAGCAGATTAAAGTTTTACTGAGCTCTGCCCACCAGAGCAACACCCAGCTCTACCCACCACCAGTCCCATCCATCAGGAAGCTTGCACAAGTCTCTTAGATAGTCTCATCCACCAGAGGGCAGACAGCAGAAGCAAGAAGAACTAAAATCCTGCAGCCTGTGAAAAGAAGATCACATTCACTGACAGACAGACAAAATGAAAAGGCAGAGGACTATGTACAGGATGAAGGAATAAGATAAAACCCCAGAAAAACAACTAAATGAACTGGAGATACGCAACCTTTCAGAAAAAGAATTCAGAAGAATGGTAGTGAAGATGATCCAGGACCTCGAAAAAGAATGGAGTCAAAGATCGAGAAGATGCAAGAAATGTTTAACAAAGACACAGAAGAATTAAAGAACAAACAAACAGAGATGAACAATACAGAAACTGAATTGAAATACAATAGAAGGAATCAATAGCAGAATAACTGAGGCAGAAGAACGGATAAGTGACCTGGAAGACAGAATGGTGGAATTCACTGCCACAGAACCAAATAAAGAAAAAAGAATGAAAAAAAAAAAAAGTAAACAGCCTAAGATACCCCTGGGACAACATTAAATGCACCAATATTCGCATTATAGGGGTCCGAGAAGGAGAAGAGAGAAAGAAAGGACCCAAGAAAATATCTGAAGAGATTACAGTTGAAAACTTCCCTAACATGGGAAAGGAAATAGCAACCCAAGTCCAGAAGTGCAGAGAGTCCCAGGCAGGATAAACCCAAGGCAAAACACACCGAGGCACACAGTAATCAAATTGACAAAAATTAAAGACAAAGAAAAATTATTAAAAGCAACAATGGAAAAGAGACAAATAACATACAAGGGAACTCCCAGAAGGTTAACAGCTGGCTTCTCAGCAGAAACTCTATGAACCAGAAGGGAATGGCACGATATATTTAAAGGGATGAAAGGGAAGAACCTGCAATCAAGATTACTGTACCTGGCAAGGATCCCATTCAGATTCAATGGAGAAATCAAAAGGTTTACAGACAAGCAAAAGCTAAGAGAACTGAGCACCACCAAACCAGCTCTACAACAAATGCTAAAGGACCTTCTCTAAGTGGGAAACACAAGAGAAGAAAAGGACCTACAAAAACAACCCCAAAACAATTAAGAAAATGGTCATAGGAACATACATATCAATAATTACCTTCAACATGAATTAATTAAATGCTCCAACCAAAAGACACGGGCTTGCTGAATGGATACAAAAACAAGACCCATATATATGCTGTCTACAAGAGACCCACTTCAGACCTAGGGACACACACAGACTGAAAGTGAGGGGATGGAAAAAGATATTCCATGCAAATGGAAATCAGAAGAAAGCTGGAGTAGCAATAGTCATATCAGACAAAATGGACTTTAAAATAAAGAATGTTACAAGAGACAAGGTAGGACACTACATAATGATCAAGGAATAAACCCAAGAAGATATAACAATTATAAATATATATGCACCCAACATAGGAGACCTCAAAACATAAAACAAATGCTAACAGCTATAAAAGAGGAAAACAAGAGTAACACAATAATAGTGGGGGAACTTACCACCTAACTTGCACCAATGGACAGATCATCCAGACAGAAAATTAGTAAGGAAACACAAGCTTTAAATGACACAGTAGACCAGATGTCTTAATTGATATTTATAGGACATTCCAATGGAAAACAGCAGGTTACACTTTCTTCTCAAGTGCATATGGAACATTCTCCAGGATAGATCACATCTTGGGTCACAAATCAAGCGTTGATAAATTTAAGAAAACTGAAATCATATCAAGCATCTTTTCTGACCACAACACTATGAAATCGATTACAGGGGGGGAAAAAACAAAACACACCAACACATGAAGGCTAAGCAAAACATTACTAAATAACCAAGAGATCACTGAAGAAATTAAAGAAGAAATCGGAAAATACCTAGAGACAAATGACAATGAAAACATGACGATCCAAAACCTATGTGATGCAGCAAAAGCAGTTCTAAGAGGGATGTTTATAGGGAAACAATCCTACCTCAAGAAACAAGAAAAATCTCAAATAAACAATCTAACCTTACAACTAAAGGAACTAGAGAAAGAAGAACAAACAAAACCGAAAGTTAATAGAAGGAAAGAAATCATAAAGATCAGAGCAGAAATAAATGAAATAGAAACAAAGAAAACAATAGCAAAGATCAATAAAGCAAAAAGCTGGTTCTTTGAGAAGATAAACAAAATTGATAAACCATTAGCCAGACTGATCAAGAAATAGAGGGTGAGAACTCAAATCAATAAAATTAGAAATGAAAAAGGAGAAGTTACAATGGACACGGAAGAAAAACAAAGCATCAAAAGAGACTACTACAAGCAACTCTCTGCCAATAAAATGGAAAACCTGGAAGAAATGGACAAACTCTTAGAAAGGTGTAACCTTCCAAGACTGAGCCAGGAAGAAATAGAAAATATGAACAGACCAATCACGAGTAATGAAATTGAAACTGATTAAAAATCTTCCAACAAACAAAAGTCCAGGACCAGATGGTTTCACAGGTGAATTCTATCAAACATTTAGAGAAGAGCTAACACCCATCCTTCTCAAACTCTTCCAAAAAATTGCAGAGGAAGGAATACTCCCAGACTTCTACAAGGCCACCATCACCCTGATACCAAAACCAGACAAACATACTACAAAAAAAGAAAATTACAGACCAATATCACTGATGAATATACATGCAAAAATCCTCAACAAAATACTAGCAAACAGAATCCAACAACACATTATAAGGGTCATACACCATGATCAAGCGGGATTTATCCCAGGGATGCAAGGATTCTTCAATATACGCAAATCAATCAATGTGATACACCATATTAACAAATTGAAGAATAATCAGTCATCTCAATAGATTCAGAAAAAGCTTTTGACAAAATTCATCACCCATTTATGATTTAAATAAACTCTCCAGAAAGTGGGCATAGAGGGAACCTACTTCAACATAATAAAGGCCATATATGACAAACCCACAACAAACATCATTCTCAATGGTGAAAAACTGAAAGCATTTCCGCTAAGATCAGGAACAAGACAAGGATATTCACTCTCATCACTATTATTTGACATAGTTTTGGAGTCCTAGCCATGGTAATCAGAGAAAAAAATAAAAGGAATACAAATTGGAAAAGAAGAAGTAAAACTGTCACTGTTTGCAGATGACATGATACTATACATAGAGAATCCTAAGCATGCCACCAGAAAACTACTAGAGCTAATCAATGAATTTGGTAGTTGCAGGATACAAAATTAATGCACAGAATTCTCTGGCACTCCTATACACTAACAATGAAAGATCAGAAACACAAATTAGGGAAACAATCCCATTCACCACTGCAACAAAAAGAATAAAATACCTAGATGTAAACCTACCTAAGGAGGTAAGAAACCTGAACTCAGAAAACTATAAGACACTGATGAAATAAGTCAAAGATGATACAAACACATAGAGAGATATACCATGTTCTTGGACTGGAAGAATCAATAATGTGAAAATGGCTATACTACCCAAAGCAATCCTCAGAATAAATGCAATCCCTATCAAATTACTACCAACGGCAGTTTTTGCAGAACTAGAACAAACAATCTTAAAATTTGTATTGAGACACAAAAGACCCCGAATAGGGCTTCCCTGGCGCAGTGGGTGAGAGTCCGCCTGCCGATGCAGGGGACACGGGTTCGTGCCCAGGTCCAGGAAGATCCCACATGCCACGGAGCGGCTGGGCCCGTGAGCCATGGCCGCTGAGCCTGTGTGTCCGGAGCCTGTGCTCCGCAACGGGAGAGGCCACAGCAGTGAGAGGCCCACGTACCGCAAAAAAAACAAAAACAAAAACAAAAGATCGCGAATAGCCAAAGCAATCTTGAGAAAGAAAAATGGAGCTGGAGGAATCAGACTCCCTGACTTCAGACTATAATACAAAACTACAGTAATCAAGACAATATGCTATTGGCACAAAAACAGAAATATAGATCAATGGAACCGGATAGAAAGTCCAGAGATAAATCCACACACCTATGATCAACTAATCTATGACCGAGGAGGCAACGATATACAATGGAGAAAAGACAGTCTCTTCAATAAGTGGTGCTGGGAAAACTGGACAGCTACATGTAAAAGAATGAAATTAGAACACTCCTTACACTGTACACAAAAATAAACTCAAAATAGATTAAAGAACTAAATGTAAGATCAGACACTATAAAACTCTTAGAGGAAAACATAGAACACTCTTTGACATAAATCACAGCAAGATCTTTTTTGACCCACTTCCTAGAGTAATGGAAATAAAAACAAAAATAAACAAATGGGACCTAATGAAACTTAAAGCTTTTGCACAGCAAAGGAAACTATAAACAACATTAAAAAAAGAAAGCCCTCAGAATGGGAGAAAATATTTGTCAATGAATCAACGAACAAAGGATTAATCTCCAAACTATACAAGCAGCTCATACAGCTCAATATCAGAGAAACAAAGAACCCAATCTAAAAACGGACAGAAGACCTAAATAGACATTTCTCCAAAGAAGACATGCAGATGGCCAAGAGGCACATGGAAAGCTGCTCAACATCACTAATTATTAGAGAAATGCAAATCAAAACTACAGTGAGGTATCACCTCACACCAGTTAGAATGGGCATCATCAGATAATCTACAAACAACAAATGCTGGAGAGGGTGTGGAGAAAAGGGAACCCTCTTGCACTGTTGATGAGAATGTAAATTGATACATCCACTATGGAGGGTCCTTAGAAAACTAAAAACAGAATTTCCATATGACCCAGCAATCCCACTACTGGGCATATACCCTGAGAAAACCATAATTCAAAAAGACACATGCACCCCATTGTTCACTGCAGCACTATTTACAATAGCCAGGACCTGGAAGCAACCTAAATGACCACCGACAGACGAATGGATAAAGAAGATGTGGTACATATATAAAATGGAATATTACTGACCCATAGAAAGAAATGAAATTGGGTCATTTGTAGAGACGTGGATGGACTTAGAGTCTTTCAAACATAGTGAAGTAAGTCAGAAAGAGAAAAACAAATATCGTATATTAACGCATATATGTGGAGTCTAAAAAAATAGTACAGATGAACCAGTTTGCAAGGCAGAAATAGAGACACAGATGTAGAGAACAAACGTTTCGACACCAGGTGGGGAAAGCGGGGGTGGTGGTGGTGGTGGGATGAATTGGGAGATTGGGATTGACATATATACACTAGTATGTACAAAATAGATAACTAATAACAACCTGATGTATATTAAATAAAGTTTTTAAAAAAGTGTTCCTTCTGTTCTTGCCTCCTGGCTTCTCAGTCTTTCCCCTTATCACCACCTCATCTTTGTCCCTCTAATTCCCAATAATTTCTCAGAACTTAGATGCTACTGCTTCCTAAAACTTTCACTAGGCAACATTAACTTTGCCTCCTATGAGACACTTACTCTTAGGAGTCTTTATCACACAATACTGGAGTTAGATGTTTATTCAACTGTCACTCCTAGTAGACACTTAACTCTCTGTCTGCCATCTGTGTTGGATGCTGTGATGTCCTGCCCAGATTTCCCTTCAGTAACCGCAGTTTCTGAGAAAGCTACTGGCAGAGAGCCCTCTGCTGCCACCCACTTTGGGGATTATATGAAACTAAAACCTGAAAAGAGCTACCTTGCCCAAAGCTGCACCCCCTACCAGGGGTTACTAATGGTGATACAGATGTATAAAGCCCTAGACTTCCTGCCCTAGCAGAAGGCAACTCTGAAGGGTCATTCTTCAGACCTCCTTGTATGGTTCGCTGTGGTCTCCACTGAGACTGCATCACAGTCCAACCTCTCCATCTACCCCATCCAGCTCTTTCCTTTCCCTTCCACAGATGCTGATTCTAAGAACACTCCCAAATACACCTCTTGCATTCTAATATCTGCTTCAGAGTCTGTTTCCCAGGGAGCCCAATCTGAAAGAACCTTGTGCCCACAACCATTAGCACAAGGTCTAGAATGGGGTGCAGTAGATATTGGCTTATTAAATATAAGACGTAGACGATGAAGACCTCAATGGTACAGAAACACTGAAACAAGAGGGAAACAAACCTGAGAGACTACTATTCAGCTGCTTCAAATACTTCAAGAGATCTTTAGAAGTCTGAACACATGTGGTTCCAGAGTTACACAGACTGATCTATGCTCCTCCAACCTTCTGGATGTTGCTGTAATCTCAGCCAGTAGCTCCTTTGGGATGATTTAAATTATATAAGGACACACAGCCTGGTTGAAGGAACCAAATTCTGACCTAGGTAACTAGGGTTTCTGAAAAATTACTGGCAAATTAACCAAAATAATCCATTCTTAAATGGTAAAAGAAAGAAAGGACATTCTAGGAAGAATAGCTGTTGGTGAAGGAAGAATCAAAGACAAAGCAAAAAGTATTCTTTTTTTTAAACATCTTTATTGGAATATAATTGTTTTACAATGGTGTGTTAGTTTCTGCTGTATAACAAAGTGAATCAGCTATATGTATACATATATCCCCACATCCCCTCCCTCTTGTGTCTCCCTCCCACCCTCCCTATCCCACCGCTCTAGGTGGTCACAAAGCACCGAGCTGATCTCCCTGTGCTATGCGGCTGCTTCCCACTAGCTATGTATTTTACGTTTGGTAGTGTGTATATGTCCATGCCACTCTCTCACTTCTTCCCAGCTTACCCTTCCCCCTCCCCATGTCCTCAAGTCCATTCTCTACATCTGCATCTTTATTCCTGTTTGGCTCCTAGGTTCATCAGAACCTTTTTTTTTTTTTAGATTCCATATATATGTGTTAGCATATGGTATTTGTTTTTCTCCTCTGACTTACTTCACTCTGTATGACAGACTCTAGGTCCATCCACCTCACTACAAATAACTCAGTTTTGTTCCTTTTTATGGCTCAGTAATATTCCATTGTATATATGTGCCACATCTTCTTTATCCATTCATCTGTCGATGGACACTTAGGTTGCTTCCATGTCCTGGCTATTGTAAATAGTGCCGCAATGAACACTGTGTACATGTCTCTTTCTAAATTATGGTAGGAAAGTATTCTTTGTGGTCAGGAAGCAGTAAGAATTTTCTCAAGCTGTCTGGTATTCGCCACAGAAAGTGGTGGGGGATGATGTGGAAGTCAGACAGGGCTGAGTAATTAATAGATGGAGAAGTTAGTTTTTGAAAAACTAGCATCAGAGAGGGTGTGGAGAAAAGGGAACCCTCTTTCACTTTTGGTGGGAATGTAAATTGATACAGCCACTATGGATAACAGTATGGAGGTTCCTTAAAAAACTAAAAACAGAACTACCATATGACCCAACAATCCCACTACTGGGCATATACCCTGAGAAAACCATAATCCCAAAAGAGTCATGTACCACAATGTTCACTGCAGCACTATTTACAATAGCCAGGACATGGAAGCAATCTAAGTGTCCATCGACAGATGAACAGATAAAGAAGATGTGGCACATATATACAATGGAAAATTACTCGCCATAAAAAGAAATGAAATTGAGTTATTTGTAGTGAGTTGGATGGACCTAGAGTCTGTCATACAGAGTGAAGTAAGTCAGAAAGAGAAAAGCAAATACTGTATGCTAACACATATATATGGAATCACACACACACAAAAAAAATGGTTCTGACGAACCTAGAGCCCGGACAGGAATAAACACGGAGATGTAGAGAATGGACTTGAGGACACAGGGAGGGGGAAGGGTAAGCTGGGAAGAAGTGAGAGAGTGGCATGGACATATATACACTACCAAATGTAAAACAGATAGCTAGTGGGAAGCAGCTGCATAGCACAGGGAGATCAGCTCAGTGGTTTGTGAACACCTAGAGGGGTGGGATAAGGAGGGTGGGAGGGAGGGAGACGCAAGAGGGAAGAGATATGGGAACATATGTATAACTGATTCACTTTGTTATAAAGCAGAAACTAACACACCACTGTAAAGCAATTATACTCCAAAAAGATGTTTAAAAAAAAAAAGAGGGAGGGGATATGAGGATATATGTATACATATAGCTGATTCACTTTGTTATACAGTGGAAACTAACACAACAACATAAAGCAATTATACTCCAATAAAGATGTTAAAAAATAGCATTAAAATACCTTAAACTGTCATTCAAGTTGATAATGACATTTATTTACAAATCACATTAGTTACCTTTTAATTTTCTCTTCATTTTCCAAAGAATAATTTTCCATTAAAATCACTAAATCAATGTTTACTGAATTACTCTCTAAATCTAATCTACTCCCCAAAATTGAGTTATCTTTTCATCATGTTAGTCTCAGATACTTTTTTACTTAATTGTCATTTAATGCACGAAATTAAGGCTATTAATAAGCAGAAGAAATGAAATATGATAGGTGGTGAAGGCAAAGTTTTGCTGTGATATTGAAGCCATAAAAATCAATATATAACGGTCTGATTCCAAATATTGTGAATTCTGTTGGAAGGTAAATGTTTACAAAAATAACCCTATATTCTTCCAAAACTGTAAAGTACAGAAGCTTACATTGAAATTTTCCAGCATCTTGTCCATGTGATAGCATCTAATGAGATAAACAGCGTTCATTTGGTCTTCATCGTATTAGTTGCTACAATCTTAAAGTATTTTGTGCAATTATTTCTATATCTGTCTCCCTACCTACATAGAACACCAACTCCATAAGGGCTGGAATCATGTTTGTTGTTGCTGTTGTCCTCCCATTTTATCTCTAGCACCTATCACAGCATGTCTCTCACAACTGACACTCAATAACTAATTGGAGAATAAGAATGAATGATTGATGAATAATTGTGAGGTGAAAAAAGTCATTTTGGAGGATTTCCATTATACTGTTAGTAACCTTAGAGATACTGATGAAATCTTGTTTTTAACTTTCGAACACATCTTGTCAAAGGGAATGGTGAAAAATCATATCCATTTAATTCTCACATGCTATTTGTGCCTATATTGAAAAATCATCCCCATCAGCAGGGTAGAGTTGAGGAAAGGGAGAATGGATGATGTAAAATTAACCCATTTTATGAGTTAGGGTTCTCTGGTGGCAAGTGACAGACACCCAGGGGCTAACTTAAGCAAAGGGGAATTAAGCTACTAAAACAAAAACGAAACAAGACAAAGCAAACCCCAACCAAACAAACAAAAATCCCTATTGGGATTTTGATTGGAATACATTTGTAGACCAATGTGAGAAAAGCCAACATATTAACTATATTGAAACACTTATCTATAAAAATTTGTTATTGTTCCATTACAAGATTTTCTACATATATTTCAACAAATTTTTATATTTTCCTTCATAAAGGTATTGCATGTCTCTTGTTAGATGTACTTCTAGATTTTTATACACATACATACACATATATACACACAACTGTGTCAACATTTAATACTATTTAAAATTTATATATTCTAAGTGGTTATTTGATATATACATGAAAATTAAATTGAACAATGTACACTGATTTTATAACCTGTATCATCCAGCCATTGATATGTAACAAACCTCCCCAAAACTCAATGGCTGTGTCTTTTGCCCCTTTTGTGAGAAGATATATACAATCTTCCATGTCCATGAGACATGAGCTTTTTGGTCCATTATCTTGTACACAGTATAGTATAAATCTGAGTAATTGGTAGGTGGATTTAATCCTCAAGGCAAGTCATAACACTCAGTCCTAAGCCCTGTTCTAATCGAATCAGGGAAATGGAAGATTGTATTTCCCAAAATGGCCACGATAATCTCTCTTCAACATACTCTTCTACAGCATGACCTAACCACTAACTCATCAAGAAGTGGCACTTATGTCCCCTCCCCTCAAACCTGTGATCTATGACTGCTTTGGTGAATGGAGAATGGCAGCAGTGACACTCTGACTTCTGAGGCTAGATCATAAAAGGCACTGCACCTTCTGCCTTGTTCAGGCAGACTTTCACATTTAAAGCTCTGAGCTACCCTGTAAGCAGTCCAACCACCCAAAAGCCTCCATGCTGTGAGGAAGCCAAGCCCCATGGAAAGACCATACACAGATGCTCCACTTAAGACACCCAGCAAAGGTTCCAGCCAACATCCAGACGTGTGAGTCAAGAAGCCATCTTTGGAAATGGACTTTAGCTCTCAGCCATTTGCATTTACCCAGCTGAAGGCCCAGCCACCACAAAGCAAAGCAATCTATCCCCACCATACCCTTACTGAATTGCCAACACAAAGGATTTGGAGGCATAAAAAAATGGTTGTTATTTTAAATTAATTAGTTTGGGATTGATCACTACACAGCAATAGTAAATGGAACAGCAGGTTAGCCAAATCCTCCTGAGACCTCCAGTAACTGGTGGTCTAGAGCCTTATTTGTAATTTCACTGCAAAGTGAATCACATCAGAGCAAAGCTATGGAGAATGTAGTATCTAAATCCCAGCCTACTTGTTTTGAAATTGAGAGGGCTCGTTTGCTCTTGAAATTATGCATATTTCAGAATCAGTGCTTGCCAACTTGGGGCTAGGTCTTTTTGGGGACTCTATTTTCCCGCATCAAGGTCATAACACCTTTCCAGCTACTTTGGAATACAGGATCAAGGGAGCCCACAGAAAAGACAGCCATGCCCACTACGTCTCTGAGGAACTGACACAGAGAAATTTCAAACTGAGCCTGGTTCTGCTATTTTAGCTTCATTTTGTGTTTTCTGAAAGGATGCTTCGCTCAGCTGCTTTTGCCAGATTCTTTTTTATCCAGGACAACTTGAGAAAGAAATATACACGGGAGGAGGGAGAGACTGTTGAAAACACCCACTGTATTGAATAATTAATTACTCACCAAAATACAATTAGCTGACAGAAGCTGAACCGAACTCAAATCTTCTATGGTTTTCCACGTTCTCCTTTGGACTGTTCCTTTTCGGTCCCTAAAGAGGCATTCCTCCAACTTTCTTCCCTGACAGCAACAGGGAAAAAAACATCCACAAGACTCCCTGTTACATTTCCTACTTTCAAAGGAATTGCTTCAAATATCACCCCAGTAAATCCAGAAGATTTTCTTTAAAGTGCTTTTACTTCCAACCTGAGTAATTAACACAACTATAAAAGCCCAGCTCCCCATAACAGATGATTACATGCTAAAAAGACATTATTTGATTGTAAAATTCTGAAGTTGCTGAGTGTCTTGTAGAAGGGAGCCAAAAGAATCCTTTGAGGGGAAATGTCTTCCCACCTCTTCCTGAAATTGCTTGTTTCCACTTTGGAAGGAAGAGGCAACTGTCTTAGCTTTGCAGTTTGAGGGACTTTACCTTGCAGGCAAGGATTCTAGCTGTGAGAATCCCAGGACAGTAGCATTAATCCAAGGCCTCTCCTTGGGAGACAGAAGCATTCCCAAGCAAGACGAAAACACCAATTCCTTGTGAAATCTGCTGACAACCATAGTTACCTCTTTCTGGAATAAGAGGCCGTTTTAAGATTTTTACAGGTCTACTTATTTGTAAAAATCAAACCCAGATCACTTCTTTTAATGGGAATGTTCTAGCAGGTTACAGCTTTGCTTTCCATGCCTTTCAAATCTCAGAGAAAGATGTTCTGAGGTGGGAGAATTATTAGAGAAGGAACCACAGTACTAGGAAACTCGGACCCTATAGAGATGGTGACTCCCTGTGGTAGCTAGTCTCCAAAGACAATTTCCAGCAATCTCTCACTCTGCTTGCACACGCAACCCCTCCATGCAGAGGTGGAGCGTACACCATTGCCCTGTGAATCTCCGCTGGGTTTTCTAGTGCTTTCATCAACTGAATATTGAGGAAGTGATGTTTTGGAACATCTCAGGCCTCTTGCTCTTACAAGGACCCTTGAGCTGCCATGTAAGAAATCCAGGTTACTCTTCTGGAGAGGAGGATGAGAAACCAAGTGAGAGAAAAGTCACATGCAGGAGCTCTGGGGTACAAATATCCACTGTTTATCAGCACTGTGGCTCATCAGATTACTGAACTTTCCTGAACCTCAATTTCTGAATTTGTAAAAATGAAGATAATACCTATTTCACACTGCTGTCAAAGTCAGGTGAAATAGTACTCTCTTTTTTTTAGGTTTATTGGACATCTATTATGTGTCAGACACTGAGAATACAATAATAAATTATGAACATTTCAGATTGGTTCAAGATAGCAGAATAGAAGGACATGCTCTCACTCCCTCTTTCAAGAACACCAGAATCACAACTAACTGCTGAACAATCATTGACAGGAAGACACTGAAACTCACCAAAAAAGATACCCCACATCCAAAGAGAAAGGACAGGCCACAATGAGACGGTAGGAGGGGCAAAATCACAATAAAATCAAATCCCATAACTGCTGGGTGGGTGACTCACAAACTGGAGAATACTTATACACAGAAGTCCACACACTGAAGTGAAGGTTCTGACCCCCACGTCAGGCTTCCAAACACGGGGGTCTGGCAACAGGAGGAGGAATTCCTAGAGAATCAGACTTTGAAGGCTAGCGGGATTTGACTGCAGGACTTCGGCAGGACTGGGGGAAACAGAGTCCCCACTCTTAGAGGGCACACACAAAGTAGTGTGTACATCGGGACCCAGGGGATGGAGCAGTGACCCCACAGGAGACTGAACCAGACCCACCGGCTAGTGTTGGAGGGTCTCCTGCAGAGGCGGGGGAGCTGTGGCTCACCAAGTGACAAAGACACTGGCAGCAGAAGTCCTGGGAAGTACTCCTTGGCGTGAGCCCTCCCAGAGTCAGCCATTAGCCCCACCAAAGAGCCCAGGTAGGCTCCAGTGTTGGGTCGCCTCAGCCAAACAACCAACAGGGAGGGAACCCAGCCCCACCCATCAGCAAACAAGCGGATTAAAGTTTTACTGAGCTCGGCCCACCAGAGCAACAGCCAGCTCTACACACCACCAGTCTCTCCCATCAAGAAACTTCCACAAGCCTCTTAGATAGCCTCATCCACCAGAGGGCAGACAGCAGAAGCAAGAAGAACTACAATCCTGCAGCCTGTAGAACAAAATCCACATTCATAGAAAGACAGACAAGATGAAAAGGCAGCGGGCTATGTACCAGATGAAGGAACAAGATAAACCACAGAAAAACAACTAAATGAAATGGCGATAGGCAACATTCCAGAAAAAGAATTCAGAATAAAGATAGATCCAGGACCTCAGAAAAACAATGGAGGCAAAGATCAAAAGGATGCAAGAAATGTTTAACAAAGGTCTAGAAGAATTAAAGAACAAACAAACAGAGATGAACAATACAATAACTGAAATGAAACTAAAATAGAAGGAATCAATAGCAGAATAACTGAGGCAGAAAAACGGAGAAGTGACCTGGAAGACAGAATGGTGGGATTCACTGCTGCGGAACAGAATAAAGAAAAAAGAATGAAAAGAAATGAAGACAGCCCAAGAGACCTCTGGGACAACATTAAACACAACAACATTCACATTATAGGGGTCCCAGAAGGAGAAGAGAGAAAGGTCCCGAGAAAATATTTGAAGTGATTATAGTCAAAAACTTCCCTAACATGGGAAAAGAAAGAGCCACCCAAGTCCAGGATGCATAGAGAGTTCCATACAGAATAAACCCAAGAAGAAACACACCAAGACACACAGTAATCAAATTGGCAAAAATTAAACACAAAGAAAAATTACTGAAACCAGAACAGGAAAAATGACAAACAACATACAAGGGAACTCCCATAAGGTTAACAGCTGATTTCTCAGCAGACTCTAAAAGCCAGAAGAGTAGTATACTTAAAGTGATGAAAGGGAAGAACCTACAACCAAGATTACTCTACCAGGCAAGGATCTCATTCATATTTGATGGAGAAATCAAAAGCTTTACAGACAAGCAAAAGCTAAGAGAATTCAGCACCACCAAACCAGCTCTACAACAAGTGCTAAAGGAACTTCTCTAAATGGGTAACACAGGAGAAGAAAAGGACCTACAAAAACAAACCCAAAACAGTTAAGAAAATGCTAATAGGAACATACATATCGATAACTGCTGTAAACGTGAAGGGATTAAATGCTCCAAGCAAAAGACACAGGCTTGCTGAATGGATACAAAAACAAGACCCATATATATGCTGTCTACAAGAGACCCACTTCAGACCTAGGGACACACACAGACTGAAAGTGAGGGGATGGAAAAAGATATTCCATGCAAATGGAAATAAGAAAACTGTAGTAGCAATACTCATATCAGATAAAAGAGACTGTAAAATAAAGAATGCTACAAAAGACAAGGAAGGACACTATGTAATGATCAAGGGATCAATCCAAGAAGATATAACAATTATAAATACATATGCACCCAACATAGGAGACCTCAATACATAAGGCAAATGCTAACAACTCTAAAAGAGATTATCAACAGTAACACAGTAATAGTGGGGGACTTTTAACGCCTCACTTACACCAATGGACAGATCATCCAAACAGAAAATTAATAAGGAAACACAAGCTTTAAATGACACAGTAGACCAGACAGATTTAATTGATATTTATAAGACATTCCAACCAAAAACAGCAGATTACACTTTCTTCGCAAGTGCGCACGGAACATTCTCCAGGATAGATCACATCTTGGATCACAAATCAAGCCTCAGTAAATTTAAGAAAATTGAAATCATATCAAGCATCTTTTCTGACCACAACACTCTGAGATTAGAAATCAATTACAGGGGAAAAAACGTAACAAATACAAACACATGGAGGCTAAACAATACGTTACTATATAACCAAGAGATCACTGAAGATATCAAAGAGGAAATCAAAAAATACCTAGAGATAAACGACAATGAAAACACGATGATCCAAAACCTATGGGATGCAGCAAAAGCAGTTCTAAGAGGAATGTTTATAGCTATACAAACCTACCTCAAGAAACAAAAAAAATCTCAAATAAACAATCTAACCTTACACCTAAAGGGACTAGAGAAAGAACAAACAAAACCCAAAGTTAGCAGAAGGAAAGAAATCTTAAAGATCAGAGCAGAAATAAATGAAATAGAAACAAAGAAAACAACAGCAAAGATCAATAAAACTAAAAGCTGGTTCTTGGAGAAGATAAACAAAATTGATAAACCATTAGCCAGACTCATCATGAAAAAGAGGGAGAGGACTCAAATCAATACAATTAGAAATGAAAAAGGAGAAGTTACAACAGACACCGCAGAAATACAAAGCATCCTAAGAGACTACTACAAGCAACTCTCTGCCAATAAAATGGAAAACCTGGAAGAATTGGACAAATTCTTAGAAAGGTATAACCTTCCAAGACTGAACCAGGAAGAAATAGAAAATATGAACAGACCAATCACAAGTAATGAAATTGAAACTGATTAAAAATCTTCCAACAAACTGAAGTCCAGGACCAGATGGCTTCACAGGCGAATTCTACCAAACATTTAGAGAAGAGCTAACACCCATCCTTCTCAAACTCTTCCAAAAATTTGCAGAGGAAGGAACACTCCCAAACTCATTCTACGAGGCCACCATCACCCTGATCCCAAAACCAGACAAACATACTACAAAAAAAGAAAATTACAGACCAATATCACTGATGAATATACATGCAAAAATCCTCAACAAAATACTAGCAAACAGAATCCAACAACACATTAAAAGGATCATACACCATGATGAAGTGGGATATATCCCAGGAATGCAAGGATTCTTCAATATATGCAAATCAATCAATGTGATATCCCATATTAACAAATTGCAGAATAAAAACCATATGATCATCTCAATAGATGCAGAAAAAGCTTTTGACAAAATTCAATACCCATTTATAATAAAAACTCCCTAGAAAATGGGCATAGAGGGAACCTACTTCAACATAATAAAGGCTATATATGATAAACCCATAGCAAACATAATTCTCAATGGTGAAAAACTGAATGCATTTCCTCTAAGATCAGGAACAAGACAAGGATTTCCACTTCACCACTATTTTTTTCTCAAAGTCAAAGAAAATATTTACTATATCCATATTCAGCATATATATACAAATATTACAATTCATTAATAATGAGATACACAGTCTGACTTATTTTGATGGCAAAATATCTGAACAAAAACTTTTAAAGAAGACATGAAAATAGTCAATATAGGATGAAAAGATGTTCAACATCATTAGTCATGAGAGAAATGCAAATCAAAGCCCTCATGAAAACCTGAAACCATAAAACTCCTAAAAAAAAACGAGGAAATGCTCCTTGACATTGGTCTTGGCAAAAATATTTTTTAGATAGGACACCAAAAGCACAGGAAACAAAAGCAAAAATAAACAAGTGAGACCACATCAAACTAAAAAACTCTGCTCTGTAAAGGAAACAATCAATAAAATGAAAAGGCAGGGGCTTCCCTGGTGGCACAGTGGTTGAGAGTCCACCTCCCAATGCAGGGGACACGGGTTCGTGCCCCGGTCTGGGAAGATCCCCCATGCCGCAGAGTGGCTGGGCCCGTGAGCCCTGGCCGCTGAGCCTGAGCATCGGAGCCTGTGCTCCGCGACGGGAGAGCCCACAAGAGTGAGAGGCCCGCATACCACAAAAAAAAGAAAAAAAAGAAAAGGCAACTTATAGAATAGGAGGAAACACCCGCAAATCATATATCTGATAAGGGGTTAATATCCAGAACATACCAATAACTCCTAAAACTCAAATAGCCAAAAAACCTGATTTTTTAAATGAGCAAAAGATCTGAATAGTCATTTCTCTAAAGAAGACACACAAATGGCCAACAGGCCAACGAAAAGGTGCTCAACATCACCTGTCATCAGTGAAATGGAAATCAAAACCAGAATGAAACACCACCCCACACCTGTCAGAATGACTTTTTTTTTTTTTTTTTCAGTACGCGGGCCTCTCACTGTTGTGGCCTCTCCCGTTGCGGAGCACAGGCTCCGGACGCGCAGGCTCAGCGGTCATGGCTCACGGGCCCAGCCTCTCCACGGCATGTGGGATCCTCCCGGACCAGGGCACGAACCCATGTCCCCTGCATCGGCAGGCGGACTCTCAACCACTGTGCCACCAGGGAAGCCCAGAATGACTATTATTAAAAAGACAACAGATAACAAATGTTGAGAAGGATGTGGAAAAAAAGGAACCTTTATACACTGTTGGTGGGAATGCAAATCGGTGCAGCCACCATGGAAAACAACATGGAGTTTTCTCAAAACATTAAAAATAGAATTACTGTATGACCCAGCAATCACACTTCTGGGCATATATACAAAAGAGATGAAAACAGGATCTTGAACAGATATCTGAACTCCCATGTTCATTATAGCATTATTCACAATATTGAAAATATGGAAACAACCAAAGTGTTGATTGACAGATGAATGGACAAAGAAAATGTGATACACACACACACAGACACACACACACACAAATACAATACTATCCAGCCATAAAAACAAAAAGAAATCCTGCCATTTGTGACAACATGGATGAAACTGAAGGACATTTTGCTAAGTGAAATAAGACAGATACAAAATTCACCACTATTATTAAACATAGTTTTGGCAGTCCTAGCCATGGCAATCAGAGAAGAAAAAGAAATAAAAGGAATACAAATAGGAAATGAAGAAATAAAACTGTCACTGTTTGCAGATGACATGATACTATACACAGAGAATCCAAAAGATACCACCAGAAAACTACGAGGGCTAATCAATGAATTTGGTAAAGTTGCAGGATACAAAATTAATGCACAGAAATCTCTTGCATTCCTATACACTAATGATGAAAAATCTGAAAGAGAAATTAAGGAAACACTCCCGTTCACCACTGCAACAAAAAGAATAAAATACCTAGAAATAAACCTACCTAGGGAGACAAAAGACCTGTATGCAGAAAACTATAAGACACTAATGAAAGAAATTAAAGATGATACCAACAGATGAAGAGATATACCATGTTCTTGGATTGGAAGAATCAATAATGTGAAAATGACTATACGACCCAAAGCAATCCACAGATTCAATGAAATCCCTATAAAATTACCAATGGCATTTTTTACATAACTAGAACAAAAAATCTTAAAATTTGTATGGAGATACAAAAGACTACAAATAGCCAAAGCAGTCTTGAGGGAAAAACATGAAGCTGGAAGAATCAGACTCCCTGACTTCAGGCTATACTACAAAAGCTACAGTAATCAAGACAATATGGTACTGGCACAAAAACAGAAACATATAGATCAATGGAACAGGATAGAAAGCCCAGAGATATACCCATGCACCTATGGTCAACTAATCTATGACAAAGGAGACAAGGATATACAAGAGAAAAATCACTCTCTTCAATAAGTGGTGTTGGGAAAACTGGACAGCTCCATGTAGAAGAATGAAATTAGAACACTCCCTAACACCATATACAAAAATAAACTCAAAATGGATTAGAGACCTAAACTTAAGACCGGACACTATAAAACTCTTAGAGGAAAACATAGGAAGAACACTCTTTGACATAAATCACAGCAAGATCTTTTTTGTTCCACCTCCTAGAGTAATGGAAATAAAAATAAACAAATAGGACCTAATGAAACTTCAAAGCTTTTGCACAGCAAAGGAAACCATAAACACGACGAAAAGACAACCCTCAGAATGAGAGAAAATATTTGCAAACAAATCATTGGACAAAGGATTAATCTCCAAAATATAAAAACAGCTCATGCAGCTCAATATTTTAAAAAAACCCCAATTCAAAAATAGGCAGAAGACCTAAACAGACATTTCTCCAAAGAAGACATACAGATGGCCAAGAAGCACATGAAAAGCTGCTTACCATCACTAATTATTAGAGAAATCAAAACTACAATGAGGTATCACCTCACACCAGTTAGAATGGGCATCATCAGAAAATCTACAAACAACAAATGCTGGAGAGGGTGTGGAGAAAAGGGAACTGTCTTGCACTGTTGGTGGGAAAATAAATTGATACAGCCACTATGGAGAACAGTATGGAGGTTTCCTAAAGAACTAAAAATAGAATTACCATATGACCCAGGAATCTCACTACTGGGCACATACCCAGAGAAAACCATAATTCAAAAAGACACATGCACCCCAACGTTCATTGCAGCACTATTTACAATAGCCAAGTCATGGAAGCAACCTAAATGCCCATCAACAGACGAATGGTAAAGAAGTTGCAGTACATATATACAATGGAATATTACTCAGCCATAAAAAGGAATGAAACTGGGTCATTTGTAGAGACATGGATTCATCTAGAGACTGTCGTACAGAGTGAAGTAAGTCAGAAAGAGAAAAACAAACATCGTATATTAACACATATATGTGGAACCTGGAAAATGGTACAGATGAACCAGTTTGCAGAGCAGAAATTGAGACACAGAAGTAGAGAAAAACGTATGGACACCGAGGGGGGAAAGCGGCAGGGGGTGCGGGTGGTGGTGTGATGAATTGGGAGATTGGGATTGACATGTATACAGTGCTGTGTATAAAATGTATGACTAATAAGAAAAAAAAATACAAGGTAGAAGTAAAACTCAGCCAAAAATATATATAAATAAGTAAGTAAATAATGACATTGCCTTACAAGAGCCCACATTCTAGAAGATGCATATAAAATCCCTGAGCTTAGTCCCAGAGCACACTTTGAAACAAAGAAATAATAATAAATATGGTCTAGAGGATGTTTAAGGTCTATGAGGCATAACTCTTGCCTTTAATATGGTTTTAATCTAGTTTAAAATCTAAGACTAACACATAAATAATAAGTTAATAATACTGACTACACAATATGTTCTAAACTCTACAAATTCTGCCCAAGATATATAAAAACTGGAAAATGCGGTGTGGAATAGACTTCCAATGCATGACAGAGGTGAGAATGCTTCAGTAAGACTAGTAAGTTTTGCAGAGCCAGCAGTAAGGGAAGCTGATATTCCTGGATGGGAAAAAACTTAAGCAAAGTGATAACTAGAGCAGTGTTGTTGATAGAACTTTCTGTCACAATGGAAATTTTTATATCTGTGCTATTCAACGCAGTAGCCCCTGACCACATGTTGCTATGACACACTTGACATGTGGCCAGTGTGATTGAGGAACTGAAATTTCAATTTATCTCATTTTAATCAATTTAAACTTAAATAATTTAAATTTTGCGGCCAGTGGCTACCATATTGTATGGCATATGCCCAAAGGACTTGGGGAAGACTAATCATGATTTTTTTTCTATTACTTTCAGTGATGTCATCCAAGCTCAGTTATATTGACTACTTTACCCAGACTATCCACTCCAAAGTATAAAACAAAACAGACTGTCAAAATAGAGCCTTTCCCTATAACATAATTCCAGGGTGATTTCATGAGCTGCCAAAGCTTATTCTTTTTGCACATCCTCACCTTGGGTTTACCTGAACCAATGGTTTCTCCTTTCAAAGGATTGTTGTTTTCTATAAAATCCACAAAAAAAAATGGAATTTTTTAAGCCAGCAATGAAGAAGAAAATGATGGCAGGTACACTTACCAGAAAGCTTTTAGTACACATCAGTTTCCTTGGTTACAGGTAACAGAGAAAGTGGGGAGGGGCAAAAACATTTGAAGCACAAAATGCTGGAACAAGAGACCAAAGACTTCAAAGCTCAGAGTAACATTTAGGTCACTAGCAAAGCAAAGTGGAAAAAATGAGGCAATTATCCTGGTAGTCCAAGGCAAAATGAAATTTTTCACCTGGAATTAGCCAGATAATTACAAATGAAAGGACTTTTTTTTTTTTTTTTTGGTGGTTGTTTTTCACTGAGTTACGCTGATAATTGCCAGGGTTTATTTTCTCAATGTACCTTTCAGTATAGCTACAGATAAGAAAAGTTATAGATAAGACTCCAGCTCCTAATAGGCAGACAGACCTATTAGGAGCTGGAGTCTGCCTGTGATGCTTATGATGGAATCCATATCTCCTGAGGAACTAAATCAGGCCAGATAGGAAAATCAGAAAAGAATGGAGTACACCTGAATCCAGAAGCCCTGAGGAATATAAGATGATATAGCTATTTTTTTGGAAGAAACTTTCAATGATGCTTCATACCCAGGTGTCAACCCTGGGTTTAGGAAAGCGTGAGTGGGGAGGGAGGAAGTTGTAATTTTGGGAGTAGCAGCAGCTCCACGCACCTTACAGCACATGTTGATGCTAGCAGGCACTGGCAGGCTCTTCTGTTGTGGCTTGTTCTATTTCTCTCACAATAGGCCTAAGACAAGTCTCAATAGATGCCCTGATGCAGGAAAGTGTCCCTGAGGGGAAAGTGTATTCATTAGACTAGTTAGTGAGGGGGAGAAATAAACCAAACAGCAAGAAAGAAATTCCAGAATCATCAGCTTAGTGTATTGCCTAGGATTCTAAACATTGCCTCTCTGCCCAGACCCAGCAGATCTAGAAAATCAGAGTAGGAGCTCTAGGATATTAGGGGAAACTCTCAAGTGATGAATTAGCCTCAGTGTAGAACAGGCAGCTGAGACATACTTTGCCCTCTAGCCGGTTAAAAGGCAGCAACAATGTAGCAAGGCTCTCGAAGTATACATTAGCCACAAAAGAATCCCTCATGCTGTTCAGCACATTATGCTGGAGCAGTCAGATTTCCAGAAATAGACTCACTCAAATCCCCTTTTTGTATTTCCCAGAGCTGAAGCTGAACTTTCCAGGGGCTTGGCTTGGCTTTTATTTTTTACTCTTCTTTTCACAGATGATTGAATTTCCTAGTGTTGCTTTCAGATCAGATGTTATTTTGAGCACAACTCAAAGGAAGCCATCTATATACATTGAGAAGCAGTAGGTGGCAGAAAAGTTCAGCTTCATTCCTGATTAAGCAAAGAAACACATCAGGGGGTGTAGGAGAGGGGAAAACACTAAAGGCTCCAAGGTCATTGAAAAGTACAAGTATTTGATGACATAGGATGATGCTGGCTGATGCCCGAAGTCTACTAGGTTTTAAAGACGCATTTACAGCTTTTAAAATTCCATAGCTGTTGTTCACATTTGCTACCATCACAACTTATTTAATCACTACACCTCGAAATTTAAATGTCTAACAATAGAAACTATAAAAAGTCACAGTGGAAAAACATCATTTGATGTAATAAAGGAATGTTGGTGGTTAAAACCTGAGTTAATCTTGCCCCAATAGCATAGCAATCCCAGCTCATAAATCACCCTCAAACCTCTTCCCTCCCTCTCTCTGTCCTCCTTCATGTCCTTCCTCTCACCTGCCAGGAGATATTTGTTGAGCCCGAGACCCTGTGCAAAACCATCTGCCTAACTGTCTCATTTAATTTTCATAATTACACTATGAGGGAAAATTGGGGCTTAGGCAGATAAATAGCTTGTAGATAGATCATAAGATAGATCATAATCGGATCTGATTACAAAGTTTACATTCAAAAGCTTTCTATTTGACCACAAGGAGAGAGAAGCGTTTATTTTAAATTCAATGTTTGAAGATTTGGATGTAAGAAACTAAGGAGGAAAATGCTGGTACATCCAGTGGCACCCACACTAAAACACTCCAGGTCATTATTATCTCACTATTGGTTCCAAGGAGTATTGGAAAAACAATATAGTTTTAATTTACCCCCCAGGGACTAAATAACAAAATGTGTTGGTGTCTTGCTCCTGCTGAAGTGGAGCTGAAACTATTTTTTGTCATCCTTTCCTGCTTTGAAAGCCTAATTCACCAGCAACCACCTAGGACAGTGCCCACACACACTGGAGCATCACTTCTTAGCTGGGCTCCTCTCCTCCGAGCTCCTAAGCTGGATCTCAGGCAAAGACCCTGTGCTTAAGGGAAAAATAACAACAGCAACAACAACAAAAGAAAAAAACCCACAGCAGCCTCCACACACATCCATTTCACAGGGCTAAAATCAAATGAGGTGAATAACAGAGCATGGGCTTCATATATTCAGAGACCTAAAGTTTTAAAAACATATCTACATATATTCATCTACTTTTACATTCCAGTAAACACATTGGAGGTCACTGAAGATGTCTTAAAACAAGTGGAAAAGTATTTAAGCCCAAACTATGTACCTACTTTGTTGTCATACCCTGCCTCAGCTTCCAGAAAAACTTGTAGAGATTAAATTTAATACAAATTTAAACTCCACAATTCTCTTCGACATTTCTTGGTAGCAAGGCGGTAGAATCAAGATTAAAGAAGACAATTCTCTTGTTCTGAACCACCCTCTAAAGATAAAATATGACATCAAAATGCTATTATCCAAGGGATGGGGAGAAGTTTGTGGACGATTTTTATCTTTATCATTTTTACTGATCTCTATTTTCTATTTTAAATGACTGCCATATATATTTTAAAGGTTGTTTTATAAGAAAGGACAGTTAAAGCCTGCATGTAAAAAAATAAACAGGAAGAAATCTGATATATAACTAAAATTTTAGCAACAACTGGGGAAAATTTTTTGAAGGCTTCATTGGGTCCATATAGTTCTCAGGCTCCTTTGCCTTTAGGAATTCAATGCTCAGGCATTAATAAAATGTGGAAATCCCTCTGGAGCAGAAGGCAGACTATCTGGATTCTAAACCCCAACACGTCCACCCAGTGGCAGGATTACCTTGGGCAGATCATTTAACTTCTCCAACTCTTGACGAAAGTTTAGAAAAGGAAAGATAAACCAGATACACTCTAAAGACCTCTTAGAGTCCTACCTGCTCAAACTCCAATGAAATACACAGTATTTAAGCTGTAATGAATGTTGCTTTTGGAGGTAATTAGATATCTCTGAGGGAATTGGAAGATGGTAAATAGATGCCTATTTCTCCCAAAGGGTATTATTCCCCCATCTGTCAATTCCCTTGAGCCAAGATAATAATCATTAGTCCTTTCCTGAACTTGTTCTTGTCTCTTTTATTGCACATATAATTTGAAAATGATGTACATTCCCCTTTCCCTTGCTGGTAACAAGACACATATTATTCTGTCCTCTCACCATCTCTACAGTCAAAAAGTCATCACCCTTCACCTGCTGGAAAACACCACAGAATCTCAAAAGAACTTAAAAACTGAGTGGTTATATGGAATATCATAAACACTATAGTGGCAAATATCTGGGGGAAGGCATTTCTTTCTTTGTTTTGTTTTTATTTCCATTACTCTAGGAGGTGGGTCAAAAATGATCTTGCTGTGATTTATGTCAGGGTGTTCCTCCTATAATTTCCTCTAAGAGTTTTACAGTGTCTGGGCTTCCATTTAGGTCTTTAATCCATTTTGAGTTTATTTTTGTGTATGGTGTTAGGGAGTGTTCTAATTTCATTCTTTTACTGTAGCTGTCCAGTTTTCCCAGCACCACTTGTTGAAGAGACTGTCTTTTCTCCATTGTATACCCTTGCCTCCTTTGTCATAGATTAGTTGACCATAGGTGCTTGGGTTTATCTCTGGGCTTTCTATCCTGTTCCACTGATCTATATTTTGGTTTCTGTGTGAGTACCATACTGTCTTAATTACTGTAGCTCTGTAGTACAGTCTCTGAAGTCAGGGAGTCTGATCCCTCCAGCTCTGTTTTTTTCCCCTCAAGATTGCTTTGGTTATTTGGGGTCTTTTGTGTCTCCATACAAATTTTAAGATTTTTTTGTTCTAGTTCTGTAAAAACTGCCATTGGTAATTTGATAGGGATTGCATTGACACTGTAGATTGCTTTAGGTAGTATAGTCATTTTCACAATATTGATGCTTCCAATCCAAGAACACGGTATATCTGTCCATCTGTTTGTGTCATCTTTGATTTCTTTCATCAGTGTCTTATAGTTTTCTGAGTACAGGTTTTTTACCTTCTTAGGTAGGTTTATACCTAGGCACTTTATTCTTTTCCTTGCAATGGTGAATGGACTTGTGTCCCTAATTTGCCTTTCTGGTCTTTTCTTGTTAATGTTTAGGAATGCCAGAGAATTCTATGCATTAATTTTGTATCCTACAAACTTAACAAATTCATTGATTAGTTCTAGTAGTTTTCTGGTGGCATCTTTAGGGTTTTCTATATATAGTATCAGGTCATCTGAAAACAGTGACAGTTTTACTTCGTCTTTTCCAAATTGTATTCCTTTTATTTCTTTTTCTTCTCTGATTGCCATGGCTAGGACTTCCAAAACTATGTTGAATTACAACGGTGAGAGAGGATATCTCTGTCTTGTTCCTGATCTTAGAGGAAATGCTTTGTTTTTCACCATTGAGAATGCTGTTTGATGTGGGTTTCTTGTATATGGCCTTTATTATGTTGAGGTAGGTTCCATCTATGCCCACTTTCTGGAGAGTTTTGTCATAAATGGGTGCTGAATTTTGTCAAAAGCTTTACCTGCATCTACTGAGATGATCATATGGTTTTTATTCTGCAATTTGTTAATATGGTATATCACATTGATTGATGTGTGTATATTGAAGAATCCTTGCATTCCTGGGATAAATCTCACTTGACCATGGTGTGTGATCCTTTCAATGTGTTGTTGGATTCTGTTTGCTAGTATTTCCTTGAGGATTTTTGCATCTATATTCATCAGTGATATTGGTCTGTAATTTTCTTTTTTTGTAGTATCTTTGTCTGGTGTTGCTATCAGGGTGATGGTGGCCTTGTATAATGAGTTCGGGAGTGTTCCTTCCTCTGCAGTGTTTTTGGAAGAGTTTGAGAAGGATAGGTGTTAGCTCTCCTCTAAATGTTTGATAGAATTCACCTGTGAAGCCATCTGGTCCTGGACTTTCGTTTGTTGGAAGATTTTTCATCACATTTCCACTTCATTACTTGTGATTGTTCATATTTTCTACTTCTTCCTGGTTCAGTCTTGGAAGGTGACACCTTTCTAAGAATTTGTCCATTTCTTCCAGGCTGTCCATTTTATTGGCAGAGAGTTGCTTGTAGTAGTCTCTTAGGATGCTTTGTATTTCTGCAGTGTCCACTGTAATTTCTCCTTTTTTCATTTCTAATTTTATTGATTTGAGTCCTCTCCCTCTTATTCTGGATGAGTCTGGCAAATGGTTTATCAATTTTGTTTATCTTCTCAAAGAAACACCTTTTGCTTTATTGATCTTTCCTATTGTTTTGTTTCTATTTCATTTATTTCTGCTCTGATCATTATGATTTCTTTCCTTTTACTAACATTGGGTTTTGTTTGTTCTTCTTTTTCTAGTTCCTTTAGGTGTAACGTTAGACAGTTTGAGATTTTCCTTGTTTCTTGAGGTAGGATTGTATTCCTATAAACTTCCCTCTTAAAACTGCTTTTGCTGCATCCCATAGGTTTTGGATCATCGTGTTTTCATTGTCATTTGTCTCTAGGTACTCTTTGATTTCCACTTTGATTTCTTCAGTGATCTCTTTGTTATATAATAATGTATTGTTTAGCCTCCATGTGTTTGTTTTTTTTTAATTTTTTTCCCCTGTAATTGATTTCTAATCTCATAGCGTTGTGGTCGGAAAAGATGCTTGATATGTTTTCATATCAAGCATTTCATTCATATGTTTTCAATTTTCTTAAATTTATGGAGGCTTGATTTGTGACCCAAGATGTGATCTATCCTGTGTACTTGAGAAGAAAGTATAATCTGCTGTTTTCCGATGGAATGTCCTATAAATATCAATTAAATCTGGTCTATTATGTCATTTAAAACTTGTGTTTCCTTATTAATTTTCTGTCTGGATGATCTGTCCATTGGTGTGAGGTGTTAAAATGTCCCCCACTATTATTGTGTTACTGTCGATTTCCTGTTTTATAGCTATTAGCATGTGCCTTATGTATTGAGGTCTCCTCTGTTGAGTGCATATATATTTATAATTGTTATATGTTCTTCTTGGAATGATCTCTTGATCGTTATGTAGTGTCCTTCCTTGTCTCTTGTAACATTCTTTATTTTAAAGTCTATTTTATCTGATATGAGTACGCTATTCCAGCTTTCTTTTGATTTCCATTTGTGTGGACTATCTTTTTCCATCCCCTCACTTTCAGTCTGTATGTGTCTCCAGGTCTGAAATGGGTCTCTTGTAGACAGCATATATATGGGTCTTTTGGTTGGAGGATTTAATCCATTCATTTAAGGTAATTATCGATGTGTATGTTCCTATTACCATTTTCTTAATTGTTTTGGGTTTGTTTTTGTAAGTCCTTTTCTTCTCTCATGTTTCCCACTTAGAGAATTTCCTTTAGCATTTGTTGTAGAGCTGGTCTGATGGTGCTGAATTCTCTTAGCTTTTCCTTTGTAAAGCTTTTCATTTCTCTGTCGAATCTGAATGAGATCCTTGCCTGGTAGAGTAATCTTGGTTGCAGGTTCTTCCCTTTCATCACCTTAAATATATCATGCCACTCTCTTCTGGTTTGTAGAGTTTCTGCTGAGAAATCAGCTGCTAACCTTATGGGACTTCCTTGGTATGTTATTTATCATTTTTCCCTTCTTGCTTTTAACAATTTTTCTTTGTCTTTAATTTTTGCCAATTTGATACTATGTGTCTCAGCGTGTTTCTCCTTGGGTTTATCCTGACTGGGACTCTCTATGCTTCCTGGACTTGGGTGGCTATTTCCTTTCCCATGTCAGGGAAGTTTTGAACTATAATCTCTTCAAATATTTTCTTGGGTCCTTCCTCTCTCTCTGCTCCTTCTGGGACCCCTATAATGTGAATGTTGGTGCATTTAATGTTGTCCCAGAGGTCTCTTACGCTGCCTTCATTTCTTCTCATTCTTTTTTCTTTATTTTGTTTCATGGCAGTGAATTCCACCATTCTGTCTTCCAGGTCACTTATCCGTTCTTCTGCCTCAGTTATTCTGCCACTGATTCCTTCTATTGCGTTTTTCATTTCAGTTACTGTATTGTTCACCTCTGTTTGTTTGTTCTTTAATTTTTCTAGGTGTTTGTTCTTTAATACTTCTAGGTGTTTGTTAAACATTTCTTTCATCTTCTCAATCTTTGCCTCCATTCTTTTTCTGAGGTCCTGGATCATCTTCACTATCATTCTTCTGAATTTTTTTTCTGGAAGGTTGCCTATCTCCATTTCATACAGTTGTTTTTCTGGGCTTTTATCTTGTTCCTTCATCTGGTACATAGCCATCTTCTTTTTCATTTTGTCTATCTTTCTGTGAATGTGGTTCTTGCTCCGCAGGCTGCAGGATAGTAGTTATTCTTGCTTCTGCTGTCTCAACGGCACTTCCACATGGGCTGGCCAGAAAAGAATTCTTTGAGAAAGAGAGGTTTGAACTAAGATGTGTTGGATAAGGAATTGGACATGAGAAAAGCAAGCAAAGAGCTGCCCAAGAGAAAGGGACAGCATGAACAAAGGTCCTGAGATGAGAAAGAAATTGCCATAGCCCAGGAACTCAGAGAAGACCACTGTGATCAATTGGGGAGAGAAGTACACAGAACAGGCTTGGAGAGACAGCCAGCCTCGTTCATCCAACACACTGTAGGCTGTGCTAAGGTGTGCTGCTAAGAGCCGCAGAAGCCATGAAGAGAGGCATGACATGATCTACTCTGTGTCATTGGAAAAAAAGTCATCTGGCTGCTGTATGGAAAACAGATGTTGGGAGGGTGGTGTGGCAAGAGCAAAAGTGAGGAAAACTGTGGAAAGAGTACTCCAGTAGTTCAGAGAAGAGTTGGCTGGACCATGATGGTGGCAATGCAGATGGGGAAGTGGATGGGTTTGAGATACATGTTGGAAAAGAAATGACAGAACTTCTTAATTGATAAGATGTGATGGGAGATAGAGGTAGTTGAGAGAAGAAATAATGACCCTTCCCTCAGGTTCTGGCTCAAGTAACAAAGACATGGGGAAGTTTAGTGCAATGAGAAAAACTAGGAGAAAACCAAGTTTGTGTTGTGAAAGCAAGACTACCTGTGTACAGATGATATTTAAACAATGGAAAAGATGGGTTCATCATGGCAGAGAATATGGACAGAAGAGAGTAGAGGATATGGGACCAATACAAGGGATTACAACATTTACAACAGAGAGTGAGGAGGAACAAAGAGGTAAAAGGAAACCAAGAGAGGGTGTTTCCCCAAGAGTAGAGAATTTTCAAGAGGGAAAGTAGAGAACTGGGCCTAATGCTACTCAGAAGTTTGGTAAAGTGAGACCTGAAAAGTGACCATTGCAAGTGGCAATATGGAAGTCATCAGTGACCATAACAAAAGCCATTTTTCACCTTTTAAGTATGTCTTGAATGGCATGCTAGGAAATCAGCTTCATTGTAAAGAGGAATAAGTGGGAGATGAGAAAGAAAAGGCAGAATCCAAGCCTCAAGTTGGCGGAAGAGTAAGACGTGGAGATCACCTTCTACAGAATTTTTAATTTCATTTATTGTGTTGTCATCATTGTTTACACTTTAGTTCTAGGTCCTTGTTAAACGTTTCTTGTATTTTGTCTATTCTTTTCCAAGGTTTTGGATCATCTTTACTATCATTATTCTGAACTCTTTTTCAGGCAGACTGCCTATTTCCTCTTCATTTATTAGGTCTGGTGGGTTTTTACCTTGCTCCTTCTTCTGTTGTGTGTTTTTCTGTCTTCTCATTTTGCTTAACTTACATAACTTACACACCAGTAGCAGAATAACTGAGTCAGAAGAACGGATAAGTGACCTGGAAGATAAGATAGTGGAAATAACTACTGCAGAGCAAAATAAAGAAACAAGAACGAAAAGAACTGAGAACAGTCTCAGAGACCTCTGGGACAACATTAAACGTTCCAACATTTGAATAATAGGGGTCCCAGAAGAAGAAAAGAAAAAGAAAGAGATTGAGAAAATATTTGAAGGGATTATAGTTGAAAACGTCCCTAATATGGGAAAGGAAATAGTTAATCAAGTCCAGGAAGTACAGAGAGTCCCATACAAGATAAATCCAAGGAAAAACATGCCAAGACACATATTAATCAAACTATCAAAAAATAAATACAAAGAAAACATACTAAAAGCAGCAAGGGGAAAACAACAAATAACACACAAGGGAATCCCCATAAGGTTAACAGCTGATCTTTCAGCAGAAACTCTGCAAACCAGAAGAGAATGGCAGGACATATTGAAAGTGATGAAGGAGAAAAACCTACAACCAAGATTACTCTACCCAGCAAGGATCTCATTCAGATTTGATGGAGAAATTAAAACCTTTACAGACAAGCAAAAGCTGAGTGAGTTCAGCACCCCAAACCCAGCCTTACAACAAATGCTAAAGGAACTTCTCTAGGCAGGAAACACAAGAGAAGGGAAAGACCCACAATAAAAAACCCAAAAGAATTAAGAAAATGGGAATAGGAACATACATATCAATAATTACCTTAAATGTAAATGGATTAAATGCTCCCACCAAAAGACACAGACTGGCTGAGTGGATACAAAAACAAGACCCATATATATGCTGTCTACAAGAGACCGAGTTCAGACTGAGGGACACATACAGACTGAAAGTGAGGGGATGGAAAAAGATACTCCATGCAAATGGAAATCAAAAGAAAGCTGGAGTAGCAATTCTCGTATCAGACAAAATAGACTTTTAAAATAAAGACTATTACAAGAGACAAGGACACTACATAATAATCAATGGATCGATCCAAGAAGAAGGTATATCAATTGTAAATATTTATGTACCCAACACTGGAGCACCTCAATATATAAGGCAAAAACTAACAGCCATAAAGGGGAAATTGACTGTAACACAATCATAGTAGGGGACTTTAACACCCCACTTTCACCAATAGACAGATCATCCAAAATGAAAATACATAAGGAAACACAAGCTTTACATGATATATTAAACAAGATGCACTTAATGATATTTACAGGACATTCCATCCAAAAACAACAGAATACACATTCTTCTCAAGGGCTCATGGAACATTCTCCAGGATAGATCATATCTTGGGTCACAAATCAAGCCTTGGTAAATTTAAGACACTTGAAATTGTATCAAGTATCTTTTCTGACCACAACGCTATGAGACTAGATATCAATTACAGGAAAAGATCTGTAAAAAATACAAACACATGGAGGCTAAACAATACACTACTTAATAATCAACTGAACACTGAAGAAATCAAGGAGCAAATCAAAAACTACCTAGAAACAAATGACAATGGAGACACGAGGACCCAAAACCTATGGGATGCAGCAAAAGCAGTTCTAAGAGGGAAGTTTATAGCAATACAATCCTACCTTAACAAAAAACATCTCAAATAAACAACCTAACCTTGCACCTAAAGCAATTAGAGAAAGAAGAACAAAACAAACCCAAAGTTAACAGAAGGAAAGAAATCATAAAAATCAGATCAGAAATAAATGAAAAAGAAATGAAGTAAACGATACCAAAGATCAATAAAACTAAAAGCTGGTTCTTTGAGAAGATAAACAAAATTGATAAACAATTAGCCAGACTCATCAAGAAAAAAAGGAAGAAGACTCAAACAATAGAACTAGAAATGAAAAAGGAGAAGTAACAACTGACAGACACTGCAGAAATACAAAGGATTATGAGAAATTACTACAAGCAACTCTAGGCCAATAAAATGGACAACGTGGAAGAAATGGACAAATTCTTAGAAATGCACAACCTTCCAAGACTGAATCAGGAAGAAATAGAAAATATGAACAGACAAATCACAAGCACTGAAATTGAAACTGTGATTTAAAATCTTCCAACAAACAGAAGCCCAGGACCAGATGGCTTCACAGGCGAATTCTATCAAACATTTACAGAAGCGCTAACACCTATCCTTCTCAAACTCTTCCAAAATATAGCAGAGGGAGGAACACTCCCAAACCCATTCTACGAGGCCACCATCACTCTGATATCAAAACCAGACAAAGATGTCACAAAGAAAGAAAACTACAGGCCAATATCACTGATGAACATAGATGTAAAAATCCTCAATAAAATACTAGCAAACAGAATCCAACAGCACATTAGAAGGATCATACACCATGATCAAGTGGGGTTTATTCCAGGAATGCAAGAATTCTTCAATATACACAAATCAATGTGATACACCATCTTAACAAACTGAAGGAGAAAAACCATATGATTATCTCAATCCATGCAGAGAAAGCTTTCAACAAAATTCAACACTCATTTATGATAAAAACCCTCCAGAAAGTAGGCATAGAGGGAACTTTCCTCAACATAATAAAGGACATATATGACAAACCCGCAGCCAACATCGGCCTCAATGGTGAAAAACTGATACCATTTCCACTAAGATCAGGAACAAGACAAGGTTGCCCACTCTCACCACTAATATTCAACATAGTTTTGGAAGTTTTAGCCACAGCAATCAGAGAAGAAAAGGAAATAAAAGGAATCCAAATTGGAAAAGATAAAGTAAAGTTGTCACTGTTTGCAGATGACATGATACTATACACAGAGAATCCTAAAAATGCTACCAGAAAACTAGTAGAGCTAATCAATGAATTTGGTAAAGTAGCAAGATACAAAATCAATGCATAGAAATCTCTTGCATTCCTATACATTAATGGTGAAAAATCTGAAAGTGAAATTAAGAAAACACTCCCATTTACCATTGCAACAAAAAGAATAAAATATCTAGGAATAAAACTACCTAAGGAGACAAAAGACCTGTATGCAGAAAATTATAAGACACTGATGAAAGAAACTGAAGATGATACAAATAGATGGAGAGATATACCATGTTCTTGGATTGGAAGAACCAACATTGTGAACATGACTCTACTACCCAAAGCAGTCTACAGACTTAATGCAATCCCTATCAAACTACCATTGGCATTTTTCACGGAACTAGAACAAAAAATTTCACAATTTTTGTGGAAACACAAAAGATCCCGAATAGCCAAAGCAATCATGAGAACAAAAAATGGAGCTGGAGGAATCAGGCTCCCTGACTTCAGACTATACTACAAAGCTACAGCAATCAAGACAATATGGTACTGGCACAAAAACAGAAACATAGATCAATGGAACAGGATGGAAAGCCCAGAGATAACCCCACACACGTATGGTCACCTTATTTTTGATAAAGGAGGCAAGAATATACAGTGAGAAAAGACAGCCTCTTCAATAAATGGTGCTGGGAAAACTGGACAGGTACACGTAAAAGTATGAAATTCGAACACTCCCTAACACCATACAAAAAAATAAACTCAAAATGGATTAAAGACCTAAATGTAAGGCTAGACACTATCAAACTCTTAGAGGAAAACATAGGCAGAACACTCTGTGACATAAATCTCAGCAAGATCCTTTTTTTTTTTTTTTTGGTACGCTGGCCTCTCACTGCTGTGGCCTCTCCCATTGCGGAGCACAGGCTCCAGACGTGCAGGCTCACCGGCCATGGCTCACGGGCCCAGCTGCTCTGCGGCATGTGGGATCTTCCCGGACCGGGGCACGAAACTGCATCCCCTGCATCAGCAGGCAGACTCTCAACCACTGCACCACCACAGGAAAGCCCAGCAAGATCCTTTTCGACCCACCTCCCAGAGAAATGGAAATAAAAACAAAAATAAACAAATGGAACCTAATGAAACTTAAAACCTTTTGCACAGCAAAGGAAACCATAAACAAGACCAAAAGACAACCCTCAGAATGGGAGAAAATATTTGCAAATGAAGCAACTGACAAAGGATTAATCTCCAATATTTACAAGCAGCTCATGCAGCTCAATATCCAAAAAACAAACAACCCAATCCAAAAATGGGCAGAAGACCTAAATAGACATTTCTCCAAAGAAGATATACAGACTGCCAACAAACACATGAAAGAATGCTCAACATCATTAATCATTAGAGAAATGCAAATCAAAACTACAATGAGGGGCTTCCCTGGTGGCGCAGTGGTTGAGAGTCCGCTTGCCGATGCAGGGGACACGGGTTCATGCCCCGGTCCGGGAAGATCCCACATGCCGCGGAGCGGCTGGGCCCGTGAGCCATGGCCGCTGAGCCTGCGCGTCCGGAGCCTGTGCTCCGCAACGGGAGAGGCCACAACAGTGAAAGGCCCGCGTACCGCAAAAAAAAAAAAAAAAACTACAATGAGATATTATCTCACACCAGTCAAAATTGCCATCATCAAAATCTACAAACAATAAGTGCTGGAGAGGGTGTTGAGAAAAGGGAACCTTTTTGCACTGTTGGTGGGAATGTAAATTGATACAGCTGTTATGGAGAACAGTATGGAGGTTAATTCAAAAACTAAAAAAAAAAAACTAAAACTAAAAACAGCAATCCCACTACTGGGCATATACCCTGAGAAAACCATAATTCAAAAAGAGTCATGTAGCAAAATGCTCATTGCAGCTCTATTTACAATAGCCAGGAGATGGAAACAACCTAAGTGTCCATCATCGGATGAATGGATAAAGAAGATGTGGCACATATATACAATGTAATATTACTCAGCCATAAAAAGAAACGAAATTGAGCTATTTGTAATGAGGTCGATGGACCTAGAGTCTGTCTTACAGAGTGCAGTAAGTCAGAAAGAGAAAGACAAATACCGTATGCTAACACATATATATGGAATTTAAGAAAAAAAATGTCATGAAAAACCTACGGGTAAGACAGGAATAAAGACACAGACCTACTAGAGAATGAACTTGAGGATATGGGGAGGGGGAAGGGTAAGCTGGGACAAAGTGAGAGAGTGGCATGGACGTATATGCACTACCAAACGTAAAACAGATAGCTCGTGGGAAGCAGCCGCATAGCACAGGGAGATCAGCTCAGTGCTTTGTGACCACCTAGAGGGGTGGGATAGGGAGAGTGGGAGGGAGGGAGATGCAGGAGGGAAGAGATATGGGAACATATGTGTATGTATAACTGATTCTCTTTGTTATAATGCACAAACTAACACACCATTGTAAAGCAGTTATACTCCAATAAAGATGTTGAAAAGAAAAGGCAATACACAAATACAATTCTTTCATCTCTCTTTAATTTTTGAATATGAACTATATTAATATAACACAAAAATAAAAGGTACAAAAGAGCATGCAGGGAAAACCTCCCTCCCACATGTGAGGCTAAGCCCCACTCTTCTTTCTGAGATATTCTACACCTATGTAAGCAGTGTGCTTGTCTTTTTTGCTTCCTTTCTACACAGATGACACTATATACACAGTTCTGAGTCTTCCTTTTCACTTAAAAACCTCTTAGGGAGATGCATATAATGGAAAGTATTTCAAAGGACATTTTAGACTCTTGATTCTCATTCATGAAACCAGCCACTCCAAATGTGAAATTATCATCTACCAGGATGCAATAAAAGACTCGTGGCAGTCTACAATGCAGACATGTAAAGAAGTCATGACCTGTGATTGACGTCATCCTGACCACACTAATGAGAAAACAGCATGTTTAATTGTCCAGTGTTCTATTAATGGTTCTCAAGCACACCTTCAACAAAATTAGTGTTCATAATTTTGATCCTAAACTGTCTCATGCACCTTCAGAGAAAAATTAAATATACCATTTGATATAGCTTGATGTTTTATTTAAATGCTTTGAACATCTACACGTCAAAGAGGTTAATATACAACTTATCCAATAATATCATGTCATGGATATTATATATGAGAACTGCCTGTTAAACAGCATATTTGATTAAGCACAGTATCTCTTTTCATAACTAGAAAAGAAAAAATAAAAATACAATTTTATGTATGAAAACTGTGACAATATTAAAAAGTAGCCCCAATTTTTTGGTACTGCTCCCCTCAAAAGGAGAGGATATATGTTTACTCTCCCCAAATCTGCGTGGGCTTCTGATTGCCCTGACCAATAAAGTATGGTGAATCATTAATAAGTTTTAAATGTCTATATTTACTTCTTTGTTTGAAAGCAAACACAGGTTTCTGGATTACAGGCAGTCTATCATTACCTACAGCAATAACCACACACCATGCTCCCCCTTTAGAGCAATGTGATTCACACCAGATGGTTACACCTGCCCTCACCATCTGAGGAGGATGGCCTCCTCAGAACTGTGTGATTTGTGAGCTGGGGTGTGAAAATCCAGGCCAGAATGCTCAAATTTTGATCGCTGAGCCACCACCATATATGAGTCCAATTACCTTCCTTTTGCCATGCTGTAAGGAAGCCGGGCCACATAGAAATGTCTTGTGTAGGCACACCTGCTGTGGTTCTCGCCTTGAGTCACTCCAGCCTAAGCACCAGGCAGATGAGGGAACAAGCCTTCAGAGAAGCCCAGCCACCATCTGTCCAGCCACTTTCAGCCTTTTACACTTTCCATCTGAGGCCCAAAGCATAGTGGACCAGAGACAATCCAACTCCACTAAGCCCTGTCGGAATTCCTGACTACATAATCCAAGAGCAAAATAAAAACGGTTGTTTTAAGCTGCTCAGTTTTGGAGGAATTTTTAAATGCAGAAATAGCAACTGAAATAGCAGTGTTTTAAACAAGCAAGTCAGTGATACACATATAGCAGTAAGATACCTTTATATCACTACACCACTATCAGTAAAATTGTGGTGGGATTTCTAAAACAAGCAAAGACACAGAATCTTTACTCTTAGACTCTAGAAAAGATGGTTTATAGGAACAACTATTCAGAACAAGTGGACTAGGCAATGTTATTAATGACAGCACAATTGTAGGCACCCTTCCCAAAAGACAGTATTTTTTGGTTGGAATTTGTGAGAAATAAAGAAAAGGTTGTGAAACTTAGAAAATGTAAAGCTGCTTTCTTGATTGGGAAAATAGTGATGACATGCGCTTTCTGATCTCTAATCAAACATTCTTCCCTTCTTTGTGATGGTAGCAGTAAGAAGATAAACACTCTATAAATTACTGGGCAACTGATGAGATGTTTTTATGACCATTTAAAATAAAACTGTGTAGTATATTAGCAAGTGCATGTTACAGAAAAGTAAAGTAGGAAAAGTTGAGTAGGAATATATTAGAGAAAATCAATTCAAAGCACGATTATAACATACCTATCAATAATTACCTTAAATGTAAATGGACTGAATGCTCCCACCAAAAGACATAGACATAGACTGGCTGAATGGATACAAAAACAAGACGCGTATACATGCTGTCTACAAGAGACCCACTTCAGGGGCTTCCCTGGTGGCGCAGTGGTTGAGAGTCTGCCTGCCAATGCAGGGGACTCAGGTTCGTGCCCTGGTCCCGGAGGATCCCACATGCCGTGGAGCGGCTGGGCCCGTGAGCCACGGCTGCTGAGCCTGCGCGTCCGGAGCCTGCGCTCCGCAACGGAAGAGGCCACAACAGTCAGAGGCCCGCGTACCGGAAAAAAAAAAAAAAAAAAAAAAGAGACCCACTTCAGACCTAGGGACACATACAGACTGAAAGTGAGGGGATGGAAAAATATATTCCATACAAATGGAAATCAAAAGAAAGCTGGAGTAGCAATACTCATATCAGACAAAACAGACTTTAAAATAAAGACTAGTACAAGAGACAAAGAAACTACATAATGATCAAGGGATCAATACAAGAAGATATAACCATTGTAAATATTTATGCATCCAACATAGTAGCATCTCAATACATAAGGCAAGGGCAAACAGCCACAAAAAGGGGAAATTGACAGTAACACAATAATAGTAGGGGACTTTAACGCCCCACTTTCACCAATGGACAGATCATACAAAATGAAAATAAATAAGGAAACACAAGCTTTAAAAGGCACATTAGGGGGCTTCCCTGGTGGTTCAGTGGTTAAGAATCCACCTGCCAATTCAGAGAACACAGGTTCAATCCCTAGGACAGGAAGATCCCACATGCTGTGGAGCAACTAAGCCCATGTACCACAACTACTGAACCTGCGCCCTACAGCCCACAAGCCACAACTACTGAGCCTGCATGCCTCAACTACTGAAGCCCACATGCCTAGAGCCCGTGCTCTGCAACAAGAGAAGCCACAAAAATAAGAAGCCTGCACACCACAACGAAGAGTAACCCGCACTTGCCGCAACTAGAGAAAGCCTGTGCGCAGCAATGAAGACCCAACGCAGCCAAAAAAACCAAAAAAAATGACACATGAGACCAGATAGACTTAACTGATACGTGTAAGACATTCCATCCAAAACCAACAAACTACACTTTCTTCTCAAGTGCTCATGGAACATTCTGCAGGGTACATCATATCTTGGGTCACAAATCAAGCCTCAGTAAATTTAGGAAAATTGAAATCATATCAAGTATCTTTTCCGACCACAAAGCTATGAGACTAGGTATCAATTACAGGAGAAAAAACCTATAAAAAATACAAACACAGGGAGGCTAAACAATATGCTACTAAATAACCAAAAGATCACAAAGGAAATCGAAAAATACCTAGAAAGAAATGACAATGAAAACATGATGATCCAAAATCTATGGGATGCAGCAAAAGCAGTTCTAAGAGGGAAGTTTACAGCAATACAATCCTACCTCAAGAAACAAGAAAAATCTCCAATAAACAATCTAAGCTTACACCTAAACGATCCAGAGAAAGAATAAACAAAACTCAAAGTTAGCAGAAGGAAACAAATCATAAAGATCAGATCAGAAATAAATGAAAAAAAATGAAGGAAACAATAGCAAAGATGAATAAAACTAAAAGCTGGTTCTTTGAAAAGATAAACAAAATGGACACACCATTACACAGACTCATCAAGAAAAAAAGCAAGAAGACTCAAATCAACAGAATTAGAAATGAAAAAGAAGGAAGTTACAACAGACACTGCAGAAACACAAGGGATTATGAGAGACTACTATAAGCAACTATATGCCAATAAAAGGAACAACCTGGAAAAAATAGGCAAATTCTTAGAAAAGTACAAATTTCAAGACTGAACCAGGAAGAAACAGGAAATATGAACAGACCAGTCACAAACACTGAAATTGAAACTGTGATTAAAAATCTTCCAATAAACAAAAGCCCAGGACCAGATGGCTTCACAGGTGAATTCTATCAAATGTTTAGAGAACAGCTAACACTTACTCTTCACAAACTCTTCCAAAACATAGTAGAGGGAGGAACACTCCCAAACTCATTCTATGAGGCTGAAAATCACCTGATAGTAAAACCAGACAAAGATGTCACAAGAAAGGAAAATTACAGACAAATATCACTGATGAACATAGATGCAAAAATCCTCAACAAAATACTAGCAAACAGAATCCAACAGCATATTAAAAGGATCATACACCATGATCAAGTGGGGTTTACCCCAGGAAGGCAAGGATTCTTCAAAATACACAAATTAATCAATGTGATAAACCATGTTAACAAACTGAAGAAAAAAAACCATATGATAATCTCAATAGATGAAGAAAAAGCTTTCAACAAAATTCAACACCCATTTAAGATAAAAGCTCTCCAGAAAGTGGGCATAAACCTACCTCAACATAATAAAGGCCATACGTGACAAACCCAAAGCCAACATCCTTCCCCATGGTGAAAAACTGAAACAATTTCCACTAAGATCAGGAACAAGACAAGGTTGCCCACTCTCACCACAATTATTCAACATAGTTTTGGAAGTTTTAGCCACAGCAATCAGAAAAGAAAAATAAAAGGAATCCAAATCAGAAAAAAAGAAGTAAAATTGTCACTGTTTGCAGATGACATGATACCATACATAGAGAATCCTAAAGATGCCAGCAGAAAACTACTAGAGCTAATTAATGAATCTGGTAAAGTAGCAGGACACAAAATTAATGCACAGAAATCTCTTGCATTCCTATACACTAATAACAAATAATCTGAAAGAGAAATTAAGGAAACCACCGCATTTACCACTGCAACAAAAAGAATAAAATACCTAGGAATAAACCTTCCTAAGAAGACAAAAGACCTGTATGCAGAAAACTATAAGACACTGATGAAAGAAATTAAAGATGATACAAACAGATGGAGAGATATGCCATGTTCTTGGATGGGAAGAATCAGCACTGAAAATGGCCATACTACCCAAAGCAATCTATAGATTCAGTGCAATCCCTATCAAGCTACAAATGGCATTTTTCACAGAACTAGAACAAATGAGTTTACAATTTGTATGGAAACACAAAAAACCCTGAATAGCCAAAGAAATCTTGAAAAAGAAAAACAGAGCAGGAGGAATCAGGCTCCCCAACTTCAAACTATATTACAAAGCTCCAGTAATATAGACAGCATGGTACTGGCAAAAAACCAAAAATACAGATCAAAGAAATAGTATGGAAAGCCCAGAGATAAACCCATGCACCTATGGTCACCTTATCTTTGACAAAGGAGGCAAAATATACAATGGAGAAAAGACAGCTTCTTCAAGCAGAAATATAGATCAATGGAAAAGGATAGAAGGACCAGAGGTAAACCCACGCACATATGGTCACCTTATTTTTGATACAGGAGGCAAGAATATACAAGGGAGAAAAGACAGCCTCTTCAATAAGTGGTGCTGGAAAAACTGGACAGCTACATGTAAAAGAATGAAATTAGAACACTCCCTAACACCACACACAAAAATAAACTCAAAATGGATTAAAGACCTAAATGTAAGGCCAGACACTATAAACTTCTTAGAGGAAAACATAGGGAGAACACTCTATGACATAAATCACAGCAAGATCCTTTTTGACCCACCTCCTAGAGAAATGGAAATAAAAACAAAAGTAAACAAATGGGACCTAATGAAACTTAAAAGCTCTTGCACAGCAAAGGAAACCATAAACAAGACAAAAAAACAACCCTCAGAATGGAAGAAAATATTTGCAAATGAAACAACTGACAAGGGAGTAACCTCCAAAATATACAAGCAGCTCATGCAGCTCAGTATCAAAAAATCAAACAACCCAATCCAAAAATGGGCAGAAGACCTAAATAGACATTTCTCCAAAGAAGATACACAGAATGACAACAAACACATATCAGGATGCTCAATATCACTAATCATTAGAGAAATACAAATCAAACCCACAATGAGGTATCACTTCACACCAGTCAGAATGGCCATCATCAAAAAATCTTCAAACTATAAATGCTGGAGAGGGTGTGCAGAAAAGGGAACACTCTTTCACTGTTGGTGGGAATGTAAATTGATACAGCCACTGTGAAGAACAAATGGAGGTTCCTTAAAAAACTAAAAGTAGAATTACCATATGACCCAGCAATCCCACTCCTGGGCCTATACCCTGAGAAAACCATAATTCCCAAAGAGTCATGTACCAAAATGTTCATTGCAGCACTATTTACAATAGCCAGGACATGAAAGCAACCTAAGTGTCCATCAACAGATGAATGGATAAAGAAGATATGGCACATATATACAATGGAATATTACTCGGCCATAAAAAGAAACAAAATTTTCTTATTTGTAGTGAGGTGGATGGACCTAGAGTCTGTCATACACAGTGAAGTAACTCAGAAAGAGAAAAACAAATACTGTATGCTAACACATATACATGGAATTTAACAACAACAACAAAAAGGTTCTGATGAACCTAGGGGCAGGACAGGAATAAGGACGCAAAGATAGAGAACAGCCTTGAGGACCTGGGGAGTGGGAAGGGTAAGCTGGGATGAAGTGAAAGAGTAGCACTGATATATATACACTACCAAATGTAAAACAGATAGCTAGTTGGAAGCAGCTGCATAGCCCAGGGAGATCAGCTCGGTGCTTTGTGACCACCTAGAGGGTTTAGATAGGGATGGTGGGAGGGAGATGAAATAGGGAGGGGATATGGGGATATATGTATACATATAACTGATTCACTTTGTTATACAGCAGAAATTAACACAACATTGTAAAGCAATTATACCCCAATAAAAATGTTTAAAAAAACCCATGATTATAAATCTCCTAAATTATCAGTTGATCATATTTTGTTGATATATTGCCAAGGGACAAAAGCACTGGTTTTCAAAATACATACATACTTAAACACACACATAATATATATATAATACTTAATAACATAATACTACATAATAAATATCTTATATGCTTATATAATATATATATATATGAATACATATATGCATGCATATACATAAAAATATGGCCGGGAAGAAATAGACCAAAATATTATTGATACCCTCTTGGTTCTGGTATTACCGGTGATTATTTTGTTCTACTTTTGAAAGAAGGAAAAAGAAACATTTTTTAAACTTATTTTATTTTTATTTTCTAAATTTTTATAGAAATATATTTGATTTATAAAGTTGTGTTATTTTCAGGTATACAGCAAAGTGATGCAGTTATACATATATATATTCTTTTTTGACATTCTCTTCCATTATAGGTTATTACAAGACATTGTGTATACTTCCCTGTGCTATACAGTAGGCCCTTGTTGGTTATCTATTTTATCTGTGAGTCTATTTCTGTTTTGTAAATAAGTTCATTTGTATCATTTTTTTAGATTCCACATATAAGCAATATCAAATGATATTTGTCTTTCTCTGTCTGACTTACTTCACTTAGTATGATAACCTCTAGGCCCATCCATGCTGCTGCAAATGGCATTATTTCATTCTGTTTTATGGCTGAGCAATATTCCATTGGATATATATATATACCACATCTTTATCCAGTCATTTGTCAATGGACACTTACATTGCTTCCATATCTTGGCTGTTGTAAATAGTAATGCTATGAACATTGTGGTGCATGTAACTTTCTGAACTATGATTTCCTCCAGATATATGCCCAGGAGTGGGATTGCAGGATCATATGGTAGCTCTATTTTAAGTTTTCTGAGGAATCTCCATACTGTTTTCCATAGTGGTTGCACCAACTTACATTCCCACCAACAGTGTAAGAGGGTTTCCTTTTCTCCACACCCTCTTCGACATTTATTATTTGTAGCTTTTTTGATGTTGGCCATTCTACCCGGTGTGAGGTGATACCTCATTGTATTTTTGATTTGCATTTCTCTAATAAGCAGTAACGGTGAGCATCTTTTCATGTGCCTTATGGTCATCCGTATGTCTTTTTTGGAGAAATGTCTTTTTAGATATTCTGCCCATTTTTTGATTGGGTTGCTTTTTTCCTTGATATTGAGCTGTATGAGCTATTTGTATATTTTGGAGTTTAATCCCTTGTTAGTCACATCATTTGCAAATATTTTCTCCCATTCTGCAGTTTGTCTTTTCATTTTGTTTAGTTTCCTTTGCTGTGCAAAAGCTTTTAAGTTTAATTAGGTCCCATTTGTTTTTTGTTGTTGCTGGGGGGTTTTTTTGTGTGTGTGGTACGCAAGCCTCTCACTGTTGTGGCCTTTCCCATTGCAGAGCACAGGCTCTGGACGCGCAGGCTCAGTGGCCATGGCTCACAGGCCTAGCCACTCCGCGGCATGTGGGATCTTCCCGGTCTGGGGCATGAACCCGTGTCCCCTGCATTGGCAGGCGGACTCTCAACCAATATGCCACCAGGAAAGCCCATGTTGTTTTGTTTTTATTTCCATTACTCTAAGAGACGGATCTAAAAAAAATACTGCTGCAATTTATGTCAAAGAGTGTTCTGCCTATGTTTTCCTCTAATAGTTTTATAATATCTGGTCTTACATTTACATCTTTAATCCATTTTGAGTTTATTTTTGTGTATGGTGTTAGAGAATGTTCTAATTTCATTTTTATGTGTAGCTGTCCAGTTTTCCCAGAACCACTTATTGAAGAGACCATCTTTCCTCCATTGTACATTCTTGCCTCCTTTGTCGTATATTAACTGACCATATGTGTGTGGGTTTATTTCTAGGCTCTCTATCCTGTTTCACTGATCTATATTTCTGGTTTTGTCCATAATGTTTGTCCAACAGTACCATACTGTTTTGATGACTACAGCTTTGTAGTGTAGTCTGAAGTCAGATAGCCTGATTCCTCCAGCTCCATTTTTCTTTCTCACAATTGCTTTGGCTATTCACGGTTGTCTGTGTTTCCATACAAATTTAAAAATTTTTTGTTCTAGTTCTGTGAAAAATTCCATTGGTAATTTGATAGGAATTGCACTGAATCTGTAGATTGCTTTGGGTAGTATAGTCAGTTTGACAATATTGATTCTTCCAATCAACAATATGATATTCTTTCCATTTCTTTGTGTCATCTTCAATTTCCTTCATCAGTGTCTTACAGTTTTCAGAGTACAACTCTTTTGCCTCCTTAGGTAGGTTTATTCCTAGGTATTTTATTTTATTTTTTTTTGATGCCATGGTAAATGGGATTGTTTCCTTAACTTCTCCTTCTGACCTTTTGTTCTTATGTATAGAAATGCAACAGATTTCTGTATTAATTTTGTATCCTGCAACTTTACCAAATTTATTGATGAGCTCTAGTAGTTTTCTGGTAGCATATTTAGGATTTTCTATGTACAGTATCATGTCATATGCAAACAATGACACTTTTATTTCTTCTTTTCCAATTTGGATGCCTTTCTTTTTTTTTTTTCTTCTCTAATTGCCATGGCTAGGACTTCCAAAACTATGTTGAATACAAGTGGTGAGAGTGGACATCCTTGTCTTATTCCTGATCTGAGAGGAAATGCTTTCAGTTTTTCACCATTGAGTTTGATATTAGCTGTGGGTTTGTTATACATGGCCTTTATTATGTTGAGCTAAGTTCCCTCTATGCCCACTTTCTGGAGAGTTTTTATCATAAATAGACGTTGAATTTTATCAAAAGTTTTTCCTGCATCTATTGAGATAATCATATGGTTTTCATTCTTCTATTTGTTAAGGTGGTGTACCACACTGACTGATTTGCAGATATTGAAAACATTCAATAAAAAAACAAAGAAATTCAAAATCATAAAGAATAATTTCAAGAGTGAAGTGTTAGAAAGAGAAACAATGAAGGAATGTATTATTATTTATCTTTGTCTTTATTTATATATGTAAATTTTTCCTTTCCAAAAGCAGAGAAATTTTACATGAATGGTTTTAGAATATATAGGTGTATGCATATATATATATATATACACATACACACACACACACACACACATATATATATGAACACTGCTACTCAGCATATAGTGCTTCCAGCTGTCTCTAAAACATATTAATAAAGGATTTTAAACTAGAACTGTATGATATGATTGCTACTGGAGATAAGATACTAAGCATAGACGTTTTTCATCTAATAACATTTCTGATTTCAAGTCCAGAAGAAATTAACTGGAGCAGTTTTATTAAGAATAAGCTAATAAATTAATTCTGATTTACAAACTTTGGTTTTGAGATTCAGAGAGCCTACTACTTGAGGAATTGGCTAAGCTGAAAATTAAGGTACATACTTATTGGTGACTGGGGCAAATACCATCAAAATCTCAGATGCAGAAGACTTTCTGGTTTGGAGTTAGAGAAGGCAGCCCAGGGTTTTTCCAGATCGCTCTATCCAACTATGGTGACAAAGCCTCTTCATTCCTGCTTGCAATTCACAAAATGAAGTGGCACAGGTACCACCTTTAAAAACATTCCAAAATTATACCATTGTTAAAAATATTCCAAATCAGTTTTTAATAGAGAAATTGGTGTCTGTATAGGTAAAATTTTTGTTTTCAATACTCTGTGAACATCATGAAAACATCAAAGCAGAAATTTCTGATAAAGTTATTCATAAAATTAGACTGATTAAACTAAGTCTCAAGTCACATATTTATATCCAATGAGTTTCAGGCCATTTTTCCTCCTGTGTTCTACCAGTTTGTTCTGTGAATATAGACACTGTGCATACATGATATGGTTAACATCAAAGGGGATAAGAAGTTGGAAAAAATTAGCTCTCTTTTTGTTTTGTTTTTTGTTTCTTTTGTTTTTGTGTTTTGTAATTTATTTTTTCCAGTTTTATTGAGATAGAATTGACACATAACATTATATAAGGTTAAGGTGTACAACATAATGATTTGCTACATGTATATATGATCATATTAGCTTTCTTTTACTGATATGTTAATATTCATTTTATTTTCAGACACATGCTTGTGTGGCAGCAGACTCTATGGTGCCCCCATGATCCCCATCTCTTGGTATCTAAGCCCTTATATAATCCCCCCTTGAATGTGGGCAGGACGTATTTCTTGCTTTTAGCCAATAGTGATGGACTGTCACTTGCATGATTATGTTACATAAGATAGTGACCTCCATCTCACAAAAAGATTCTCTCCCTTGCAGGGTCTGAAGAAGCAAGTGGCCATGTGGGGAGGACCCTGTGGCAAAGAACTGAAGGCAGCCTCCAGGGACTAAGGGTGGCCTCCAGCCAACAGCCAGCAAGAAATTGGAGCCCTCTGCCCTACAACCCCAAAGAACTGAATTCTGCCAAAAACCTGTGAGCTTATTAGAAGCAGATACTTTCCCACTGGAGTCTTTAGATGAGAACCCAGACCTGTCTGATGCCCTTATTGCATCCTTGTTGAAAATCAGCTGTGACCAGATTCCTGATCCATAGAAACTGTGAGATAATGAGTGCTCTTTTAAGCCACTAAGTTTGCAGTAATATTGTTAAGCAGCAAATCAAATTAATACAGCTTGATTTTCAAAAGTGAGCAAGATTTAATGATTTAACTCTGCCACATTTCATAAATCTGAGTAACTTTTAGCTCCAATTGTAACCAAAAAAAGGTTGAACATTTTTTAGTCCAAATAATAAAGTGGTTTCCCCCTAAATAAGCTTAACTTTTATATACAAAACACCAACTGTGCTAATTTTATGATGAAAGTCATTTTACATAATACATTTTTCCTTTTCAAAATACACAAGGTAAGTTTAGATCTTAAGTAGAGACTAATTACAGGGGTATGCACCTTTTTCTGACTTTACTTAACTCTCCCTTGGCTGTGACTTTCAAACCTGCAGAAATTTTACTCCTCTGATTCAGATCAAAGAATAGTAGAAGAAGAGGTAAAAAAAGAACTTAGCATTTACTCTGTGCCTGCTATATTCTAAACCCTGTACTAGATGCTTTACATATATCCTTTCCTTTAATTTTCACAACCACCCTGCAAGGTAGGCATTAACTCCACCATTTTACTGATGAAGAAACTGAGACTCAGAGAGCTGAAATTACATACTTCAGGTATCACAAGCAGTAAATGACTGAGCCAGGGTTTATATTCAAAGGTAGTATGTCTCCCAGTTTCATGCTTTCCCCACACTACCACTTTTAGAGACTAGAGTGTTATTTTTAAATGCCTCTAAGAGTATTGCTAAATTCTCTGCAAATAATTCCAAGTTGCACTAAGGAAAACCTATATTTTTAAACAATTCCTGGTGCCACAATCAGTTGGTGCTCGTTGAACATCACTGAGTGGCAAGAGGTGTATAAGACAAACCTGGGTATGCAGAGAAAATTTTAAAGCACGCTTTCCGTAAATAGCTTCTATTCTTATAGACTTGGGTCATTTGGGAGGGAGCGGGAGAGGTGGTGGACCCAGGGAAAACAAGTACAGTGGAGCACTGACCTACATTGTCAGAAATGTAGGGTCGGGCCTTGAATCAGAATCTGCACTAGCAAGATTCCCAGGTGGTGCATACTAAAGATGAAGGAGCACTGAGGTTGAGAGATTAAGAAATTCTTTCTCTCCATGGGACTGAATGTCTTAAAAAGAAAGGTGGTATTTTTAATTTAAATTTTAAATGGAAAAAATATGTGGATGTTGATTTTTTTCAGAATGGTAGGATTTTCACATTCAACTCTTTAAAGTTATCCTTAGAAATAGAAAGGTTCCTGAATTTTATTTCATACTGGTTATCTCTAAATCAAATCCCTTTCCTTGCACTTCAATACCAAATTGTATCCCACTACCCATTGCTCATGTGTTCTGTGTTTTATTCGTCTCATGGACAGTAACAACTAAAGAAGGCAACTTCTATATGCCTCCTAAAGTTCTTCTTAGCTCATGGATTACTAAAACAACCTAACAAAATATTTATGGTACACCGAAGAAATCTAAAAAGATTATTGCTGAAAACGCAAGAAATACAATGTTGTTTGCCTGTCATCCAATCAAAACAGATTAAAGTTTCCCAACTTTGCAGTGAATGCACTTGTAAAAACAACTGCCAAGTTAATAACTACAGTCGATGGTCAAACTTTATCCTTTTAGGCGTGGAGAAAAGGGAACCCTCCTACACTGTTGGTGGGAATGTAAATTGGCACAGCCATTATGGAGAACAGTATGGAGGTTCCTTAAAAACTAAAATTAGAACTACCATACGATCCAGCAATACTACTCCTGGAAGTATATCCAGAAAAGATGAAAACTCTAATTCAAAAAGATACATGCACCACAATGTTCATAGCAGCACTACTTACAATAGCCAAAACATGGAAGCAACCTAAATGTCCATCAACAGATGAATGAGTAATGAAGAAGTGATGTATACGTGTGTGTGTATGTATGTATGTGTGTACACACACACACACACACACACACACAGGAATATTACTCAGCCATAAAAAAGAATGAAATAATGCCATTTGCAGCAACATGGATGGACCTAGAAATTATCATACTAAATGAAGCCACACAAAGACAAATATCATATGATAGCACTTATACGTGCAATCTAAAAAATAATACAAATTAACTTATTTACAAAACATAAATAGACTCACAGACATAGAAAACAAACTTATGGTTACCAATAGGAAAAGGGGGGAAGGGAGGGATAAATTAGGAGTTTGGGATTAAAATACACACACTACTATATATAAAATAAACAACAAGGACCTGCTGTACAGCAGAATACACATTATATTCAATTGCACATGGAACATTCTCCAGGATAGATCACAGCTTAGGCCACATAACAAATCTCAATAAATTTAAGAAGATTGGAATCATATCAAGCATCTTTTCAGACCACAACAGTACAAAACTAGAAATCAACTACAAGAAGAAAACTGGAAAAAATACAAACACATGGAGTCTAAAACATGCTGCTAAACAAGTGATGAGTCATGGAAGAAGTCAAAGAGGAAGTCAAAAATACCTTGAGAAAAATGAATTTGAAAACACAATGTTCCAAAATCTATGGAATGCAGAAAAGGTAGTTTTAAAAGGGACATTTATAGCAATACAGGTCTACCTCAGGAAACAAGAAAAATCTAAAATAAACAGTCTAACCATACATCTAAAGGAACTATAAAAAAAAAGCAAAGGCCAAAGTTAGTTGAAGAAAGGAAATAATAAAGACCAGAGCAAAAATAAATAAAATAGAGACTTAAAAAAATATAGAAAAGATCAGTGAAACTAAGAGCTGGTTCTTTGAAAAAGTACACAAAATCAATAAACCTTCAGCCAGATTCATCAATAAAAAAAGAGATGGCTCAAATAAATAAAATCAGAAATGAAAGAGGAGAAGTTTCAACCAACACCACAGAAATGCAAAATATATTAAGAGATTCCTATGAAAATCATACACCAACAAACTGGACACCTAGAAAAAATGGATAAATTTCTGGAAACATACAATCTTCCAAGACTATATCAGGAAGAAACAGAAATCTGAACAGACCAATTACTAGTGATGAAATTGAATCATTAAAAAAAACAAAACTCCAAACAATCAAAATTCTAGTACCAGACAGCATCACTGGGGAATTCTACCAAACATTAAAGAAGAGTTAATACCTATCCTTCTCAAACTAGTCCAAAAAGTTGAAGAATGCTTACAAATTCATTCTACAAAGCCAGCATTACCTTGAAACCAAAACCAAACAGAAACTATTAAAAAAAATTAAAACATGGACTAATATCTCTCTTGGACATATGTGTAAAATTCCTCAACAAAATATTAGCAAACTGAATTTAACAATATATTAAAAGGGTCATATACCATAATCAACTGGGATTTATCCCAGAGATGCAAGGATGGCTCAATATCTGCAAATCAATCAATGTGATACACCATATTAACAAAATAAAAGACTAAAATCATACGACTATCTTCTCAATAGGTGCAGAAAAAGCTTTTGACTAAATTCAATACCCATTTATGATAAAAACTTCTCAACAAAGTGGGTATAAGAATGAATGTACCTCAACATAATAAAGGCCAGATATGACAAACCCACAGCCAACATCATACTCAACAATGAAAGCATTTCCTCTAAGATCAGGAACAAGACAAGTATGCCCACTCTCACCACTTTTATTCAACATAGTATTGGAAGTCCTAGCCACAGCAATCACACAACAAAAAGAAATACAAAGAACCCAACATAGAAAGGAAGAAGTAAACTATTTGTCAATGACATCATACTACAGAAAATCCTAGTGATGCCACTAAAAAATTACTAGAACTTAATATGCAAAGTCAGTAAAGTCACAGGATACAAATTAATGTACAGAATTATATTGCATTTCTATACATTAACAATGAACTATAAGAAAGAAAAACTAATGAAACAATTCCATTTACAATTAAATGAAAAAGAATAAAATATGTAGGAATAAATTTAACCAAGGAGGTGAAAGACCTATACTCTGAAAACTATAAGACATTGATGAAATAAATTGAAGACAACACAAATGGAATTATATACTATGCTAATAGATTAAAAGAATTAATATTGTTAAAATGTCTGCAATACCCAAGGCAATCTACAAATGCAAACCCTATTGAAATACCAATGCATTTTTCACAGAACTGTAACAAATGAGTCTAAAATTTGTATGGAGCCACAAAAGACCCCAGTAGCCAAAGTAATCTTGAGAAAGAACAAAACTGGAGGTTTCACACTTCCTGATTTTAAACTATGCAACAAAACAATAGTAATCAAAGCAACATGGTACTCGTGTAAAAACAGACTATACATAAATGGAACAGAATAGAAAGCCCAGAAATAAACTACAGTTAACTAATTTATGACAAAAGAGCTAAGAATATACAATGAGGAAAAGACATCCCCTTTAATAAATGGTGTTGGGAAAACTGGACTGCTACATGCAAAAGAATCAAACTGGATCATATTCTTACATGATCCAGAAAAGTAAACTCAAAATGGATTAGACTTAAATGTAAGACCTGAAACCATAAAACACCTAGAAGAAAACAGGCAGTACACTTTTTGACATGGTTCTTAGTAATATTTTTTATAAATGTCTCCTCAGGCAAGGGCAACAAAAGCAAAAATAAAGAAATGACACATCAAATTTAAAGGCTTTTGCATAGTGAAGAAAACCATCAACAAAAAGGCAACCTACTGAATGGGGGAAAATATTTTCAAATGATATATTTGATAAGGGGTTAATCCCAAATTACATATAGAAATCATGTAACTCTATATCAAAAAAAAAGATCTAATATAAAAATGCACAGAGGACCTGAATAGACATTTTTTCCAAAGAAGACATACAGACGGCCAAGAGACACATGAAAAGATGCTCAACATCACCCATCATCAGGGAAATGCAAATCAAAACCACAATGAGATATCACCTCACACCTTTCAGAATGGCTATCATCAAAAAGACAACAAACAACAATTGTTGGTGAGAATGTGGAGAAAGGAACTCCCATGCATTGTTGGTGGGAATGTAAACTATGGCAGCCATTATGGAAAACAGTACGGAGATTTCTCAAAAAATTAAAAATAGTACTACCATACGATTCACCAATTCAACTTTCAGGATTTACCTTTAAAAAAAACCAAAAACATTAACTGGAAAAGATATATTCACACCTATGGTCATTGCAGCATTGTTTATAATAGCAAAGATATGCAACCTACATATCAATCAATAGAAGAATGGATAAAGAAAATGTGTGTGTATAAATATTTATATATTTATATATATTTATACACATACACACGTACACACACACAATGGAATACTACCCAGCCATAAAGAAGAATGAAATCTCACCATTTGTGACAACATGGATTGACCTAGAGAATAGTATGCTAAGGAAAATGTTGGACAGAGAAAGATAAATGCCTTATGATCTCATTTATATGTGGAATCTAAAAACAAAAACAAACAAAACGGGTCAGACCACTCAAAATGGCTGTTCTCTTGCTCTCTGTACATCCCCTGCTTGATCAGTGCCTGCTTCGCCTACACACTGCTCACATGACTGACCTTCCTACATACTTGTCCCAGGCCCCAGCCAATGATTGTTCTAGCTTTAGATCAGAACATCTCCACTATGCTTATCAAAGGGGTCATGAGGGGCATGCCCCTCTGCTGGCTTCCCTGGTAACCCAATGAGCTAACCTGATGTCAACTCCCCCTATAACTGGCAACCTCCCTCTGTCCCCAAGAGCGAGGACTGCCACCATGTACTGCTCCGCCATCCACTGCACATGGTGGGGTGTTGCTCCGGGATCTTGTTTCAGAATTTAAGCTCCCCCATCCATTAAATCATTGATGTCTCTGTTGCTGACTCTGGGCTCTTTTTTCAGTCTTGAAGCTCCGCAAGCACAGGCCTTGTAAGCCTGTGGGGTGCAGCCCAACACAATGCAAAACGGAAACCGACTTACAGATACAGAGAACAGACTGGTGGTTGCCAGAGAGGAGATGGGTAGGGGGTTTGGCAAAACAGGTGAAGGGGATTAAGCAATACAAACTTCCAGTTATAAAATAAGTCATGGGGATGTAATGTACAGCATAAGGAATACAGTCAACTATACTGTAATAATTTTGCAGAGTGACAGATGATTACTAGACTCATGATCATTTTGTAATGTATCTGATCGTCAAATCACTATGTTGTACACCTGAAACTAGCAATATTGTACATCAACTATACTTCAATCAGTTAATCAGTAAGCAAATCATATAGCATGTTAGATGGTATTCATTGCTACAAGGAAAATAAAACAGGAAAAAGAAGCTTGCAGTTTACATTTTTCATGTTTTGAATCCTGACTTTTTTCCCATACTTAACTTTATAATATCTATACTATCAATATAATTTAAAGTCAAATTTTAACATGTAGATATATCACAATTTACTCAACTATTCACCCATTATTAAACACTTACATTGTTTCTAACTTTTCACTGTTTTATATAATTTGTAATTGTTTTTCATCATTCCATATATGAATATGTGGTCTTCTAGACAGTTTTTGATCAACTCAAATATAAGAATAATGTCATCTTCAACTTTTATGTCCCGAGAATAACCCCCCTATACAAAGTTCTGTATGCATGTGCACTCAGTGAATGCTTTCTGAATAGTAAACACCCCCACAATAATAAATTAGAAATTAATTATAGAATGAATGGATTAAGTCCCCAGGGGGCACTGAACTAACATTGAAAGCAGCCAGCAGACTGCCCCAGGCTAAACAAGGCTCCCTACAATGGTAGAATGGGAGCACTCCAAGCTTTGATAAAACTCTACAGAGATAGAAAGCTTCTTGCCTTCTAGTCATTATGTCATCACTAGGGAAAGAGAGAATTCTGTTTCTAACTATGAAGCACAATTCCAGTGACTTATGAAAGCTCTTGAATAGTAAATATGTACACCCCCTGCAAAAAAGTCCTATGTTAAATTCGTAGAAAAGCCTGAATGGGAGAGGGAGTGGTGAGAGTAGAGATCAAAGGGTCTACATACCTTCCTGTATAAAAATGTTCTAAAGTCTGCTGGAGTCTCCTGTGTCAGAGATGACGTACCTGTATTGCTACCTGAAAGCAGCAAAAGGCACCAGACCTCCATGGAGTAGCTATTGTGTACCAGACACTCTAGTAGGACAGACAATAGTTCTTCATGGAGTTGAGAGACTGGAAATGAAATGGAAGTGGGCAATGGAGAAGGAAGACAGACAACCACAACGTAAGCAAACAAATAAATGATTGAAAGTAGTGGGAAGTGCTACCACAGAAACAAACAAGGTTCTGAGAGTTATTTGGTGGAGACGGTAAGAGCAGTTCTGAGAAGTTAGACCTGAGACCTTAAGGATAAAATTAAGTCATCCATACAAAGAAAGAGGGAAGGGAGGGGAGTAGCAGGAGGAAGAAAAATGTTCCAAGTAAAGACCACAGCATGTGCTTGGCTGTGAAGAAGCCAATTTAACCTCAGAGTGTCCCCCACTATCCTTTTTCATTTTCACAGCCCAGGTGCTCCCATCCTGGCTTCCTGCCTCAGCCTACTTTTCACAACCTGTTTCCCAATTAAATTTTAACTTCTGTTTCAGTGCCTAAGCACCCCGCTCCCTAACAAAGCAATTCATTTTGATGTACTCTGACTAGAGGTAAGTCCCACGTGATACACTTTTTCTGCATGTTTTAATTTTTGTCTATAACACCTGTGTGTATGTGCATGTATAAACTTACATGGTAAAAATAAATTCTAATCAATATTTCAAAAGTCCAGCTGAGGGTAATATTTACGGTCAGTGAAAGAATACCCAAATATTCAAAGATCACAGGAAAACCTTACCTTAATTTATATATGTTGATAGTTTCTCAGAAAATCAAGGTTCTACGTATGTTTTTAAGTTACATTGTTATTTATTTACTTGTGAAATGTTTTAAATGTAGGGGGGCTTTTGATATTTTTGTTGTTGTTGTAGAGAAAAATCCCCACAGCCTTTTTAAATTGTTGAACTCCTTCAAATTTATTAAATAAGCTCAATGAGCTAATTATCATAAAGTTGGTGCATAAAATCACCTGCTCTGACAAACATAACTTACAAATTAAAATGAACAAACACAATTTTCTGGCCACAGTCTAACAAATGAATTTTCCCACAACATTTGACTTCGGCCTACAGTCAGCCCTTGAATTATTACAACAATATTGTCAACTTCATAGGAAATCTCACAGGGCTTCCCTGGTGGCGCAGTGGTTAAGAATCCGCCTGCCAATGCAGGCGACACAGGTTTGAGCCCTGGTCCAGGAAGATCCCTCATGCCGCGGAGCAACTAAGCCCATGCGCCACAACTACTGAGCCTGCACACCTAAAGCCCGTGCTCCACAACAAGAGAACACACCGCAATAAGAAGCCCATGCACCACAATGAAGAGTAGCCCCCGCTCGCTGCAACTAGAGAAAGCCCACACACAGCAACGAAGACCCAATGCAGCCAAAACTAAATAAATTAAATAAATAAAAAGATTTTAGGAAACAGACAAATTCAACAAAATAAATTTGATATAACTTTAGTATCATGGTAAATACTATGCAAATATTCACTTTTGTGTGTGGTCAGTGGAAACAAAGTATAATGCTTAATTGTGGCCTTTAAGTTCTCAAAAGCTCTAGGGTCCATAGTTCTCTCCAGGTTTCTATTATTGAAGATAATAATCTCTAAATTTCAATTTTATTATTATTATTAAATATTGAAAGGAATAAAGGAATAATTATAAAATGTATAAGGCGGAAAGAATAACAATAGAGGAACGCACATGTACCCATAACTCATGCTTCAGCTTAAGAAACAGAACACTTCTGATTAACCTCCAAACATGTCACCAATTCTGCCATTAAAATACTACATATAAAATTGGTGCAGTCACTATGGAGACAGTATGGAGGTTCCTTTAAAAACTAAAAATAGAGTTACCATATGATGAAGCAATTAGACTCCTGGGATACAGAGAAAACTCTAATTTTAAAAGACACATGCACCCCAATGTTCACAGCAGCACTATTCACAATAGCCAAGACATGAAGCAACCTAAATGTCCATCAACAGATGAATGGATAAAGAAGATGTGGTATATTTATACACTGGAACATTAGTCAGCCATAAAAAAGGACAAAATAATGCCACTTGCAGCAACATGGATGGACCTAGAGATTATCATACTAAGTGAAATAAGTCAGACAGAGAAAGACAAATATCCTATGATAGCACTTATATGTGGAATCTAAAAAAAAATGATACAAATGAACTTATTTAAAAAACAGAAACAGATTCACAGACATAGAAAACAAACTTATGGTTACCAAAAGGGAAAGGGGGCAAGGATAAATTGGGAGTTTGGGATTAACAGATACACACTACTATATAAAAAATAAACAATAAGGACTTACTTTGTACCACAGGTAACCATATTTAATATCTTGTAATAACCTATAATGGAAAAAATCTGAAAAAGAATAGATATATATATGTGTATGTATAACTGAATCACTTTGCTGTACACCTTAAACTATCACAATGTAAATCAACTATACTTCTTTAAAGAAAATACTACATATGAAAGACATAAGTAGGGACTGCCCTGGTGGCGCAGTGGTTAAGAATCCACCTGCCAATGCAGGGGACACAGGTTCAAGCCCTGGTCCAGGAAGATCCCACATGCCACGAAGCAACAAAGCCTATGTGCCACAACTACTGAGCCTGCGCTCTAGAGCCTGTGAGCCACAACTATTGAGCCCATGTGCCACAACTACTGAAGCCTGCATGCCTAGAGCCTGTGCTCCGCAACAAGTGAAGCCACCACAATGAGAAGCCCACGCACCGCAACAAAGACTAGCCCCCACTCACCACAACTAAAGAAAGCCGGCATGCAACAACAAAGACACAACGCAGCCAAAAATAAATTAATTAACTTAAAAAAAATTGGCTATTATAAAAAAACAAGAAAAAAAGGAAGACATGAGCAGATGTGACTTTTTCTGAGCATTAGTTTACTTAACCAAATAACTTGTGTTGTTTCTGGAAGTTAAATTATGTAATCAATATTCAACACTTAAAGAAATGTACAAATGGGTGAGCTGAAAAATGAAGAAAGCATATACAGAGTAAACAGAGATCACTTAACAGCCCTCTATGACAACCAAGATGAACAAATGATCAAAGAGTAAATCAAAACGGGATTCATAAAACAAAGTACCAAATGCAAATAGTCAACACTGTTCATCGTGGAAGAGCAAGAGCTTGAACTCTGAGCCCTAAGATGGAAAATGTCTGGGTCAAGAATTCAAAACTTAAACATAACAAATGTTGTTTTGGTGAAAGTGATTCATCTCACCAATTTTCTGGGACATCAACATTTTAATGAGTTTCTTACAAGGAATACACCTGAAGAAAAAAACTACAAGGGGCATGTGTGTAGGATAACAACCAAGACAGGGGATGTCCACCAGATGAGCACCAAGGGTCATTCACTGCCTGTATTAGTCACAAATAACTATTTGTTGGTTCTGCTTCAGAATTTTATCTTAAATTAAACATATAAATAAGGAAATAAAATGCATTAACATTTTATTTAGTATTAAGAGACCTTAGAATAACTTATGTTAACACTATGTGCAGCTAGTTATTTCTTCAATGTTTCCCTTTTCTTCCATAAGTTTCATAAGGGCAATGACCATGACTTTTTTTATTCCTGTATCCACAAAATGTCCAGCCCAGTATCCAGCACATGAAGATCTTCCTTAAATATTTGCTGACTGACTACAAATAAGTTCATTGGTTCAAGGTCTATCCTCCAAGAGGTAATACACTTGATTTTTAATAATAGCCTCCAGGAGCTTCCCTGGTGGCGCAGTGGTTGAGAATCCGCCTGCCAATGCAGGGGACGTGGGTTCGTGCCCCGGTCCAGGAGGATCCCACATGCCGCTGAGTGGCTGGGCCCGTGAGCCATGGCCACTGGGCCTGCGCGTCCGGAGCCTGTGCTTCGCAACGGGAGAGGCCACAACAGTGAGAGGCCCTAGTACCGCAAAAAAAAGCCTCCAAACTTTCCAACTTTCAAAACAGTCTTTTCATTATTCCAAGTCCACAACAATCCAATATTTTGAGAGACTTATTGTGTATTATAATAATTTATCTCATTTTTAAACAAAGGCATATAAATCTCAATCAGTACTTCCAATTGGTCAGATAACCAGTGTTATCTCCTTAAATTCTATAATACCAGCCAACATTAAGAAGCCATGATGTTACATATACTACCAAATGTAAAATAGATAGCTAGTGGGAAGAAGCCACATAGCATAGGGAGATCAGCTCGGTGCTTTGTGACCACCTAGAGGGGTGGGATAGGGAGGGTGGGAGGGAGGGAGACGCAAGAGGGAGGGGATATGGGGATATATGTATATGTATAGCTGATTCACTTTGTTATAAAGCAGAAACTAACACACCATTGTAAAGCAATTATACTCCAATAAAAATGTTAAAAAACAAAAAAAGGAAGCCATGATGTTATAACAAGCCTCTGTTGTCTAATCACCAAAGAATTTCCTTTAGTCTGTTTTTAAATACTGAAAATATTTCAAGACTGCCCAGCAAGTTCCTTCTTTCTGCTCAACCTTTTGCTTACATCTGCTACAGCCTCCAAAACTGCCCTCTGTCCCATTCATGCAAAAATATTTATCTTCACATTTCACAAAACACAATGAAATAATTATTCTTTACTGATTACTCTTCCTCCTCTCCAAGGCTTCATACTGATAATGCTGCCAAAAAGGCAAAAGAAATACCACTGTCCCACGGGCCCAGTTACAAGGAGAAAATGACTGATTTCAGGAGTTATGGCCTTTCCCAATGTTAAAATTATTTCAAAACTTTGATTTTGTAAATTCTCATGAAGCATTAAACTTCATTAATTTTTTTATGTACCTACTGGCTCTGAATTTTTCTTCTCATAGTTGGCAGAAGGACTCCAGGGTATTCAACTTTTCAGAAGTCTCAATTCTTCTGAACAGCCCTGAAGTTAGTTTATTCACAGACCGATAAAATGAATTGTTTCTCCTAAGAAGCCAGCTTGAAATATAGGGAGAAAAATAAAACTCTATTTTTCTCTTAAAAAAAAGAACCCACTATTTAAAAATGTATTAAGGCTTCTATTTACCAAGGATGGTTCTACACTTGAATAGCAAGTCATTTATTACTGAAGCCTGTGTATTGTGTTTGACTTCTGGAAGGAACTTATACCTTAAGTAGCAATATCTTCTTTCTATGGATTCTTCACTGCCATCATTTGTGTTTTTCCTGGAGCTTCCCCATCACCAGAGCTTCAATTCACTATTCTGTAAGAATTTATTCCTCACCCAGGATTCCGGAAGAGTTATACAAGTTTTCCCTAACCTGTCCGCAGATTAACAGAACAGTGAGTATCTAGTGCTTAAAGTAATCACATGCACATCAACTCTGATGAAGTTTTTTTCCTTCTAATTGTCAATGAATTTTGTGAAGCATTCAATTGGTTATGACTACAATTTAGGCTATAATCTTTCAGAAGGCTACAGGGATATTGGTGCAATAAATATAACTTACATCTCTGATATCCTAACCCCTTGCTCCTCAAATAGTGGTGCGGGACCCAACAGCATAAGCATCCCTCGAGTGCTTGTTACAAATGCACAATTTCAGACCAAATCTCAGTTCTAGCGAATCATCAGCTGCATTTAAGCAAGATTCCAGGTGATGCCTATTCACATTATATTTTGAAAAGCATTGTTTTAACTGACATAATCCACCAGTGCCAACAGCATTCAGAACCATTTAATGAATCTGCCAACAACCACCACCACTAACCATTTATACAAAACATGTGTCCTGTTTCTTCACCAGTGTTACTAGTATAAATAACTGCACATTCTTAAAACCTGGCTTTTCAAACTGATGTGGAATGTTCACAACAAACTTATTCTTGGGTTGAGAGAATATTGTAAATATATTTCAGAAATTGGTTTTTATAAGCTAATATTTCTTACACCTAAAATGGAATTCTAACCTGAACAGTAATATGTAAGCATATTACTTAATTTCTCTGGAGTTTACTTTTCTCATCAGCAAAATGGGGATAGCATCTTGGAATACGGAATATTGTGAGGATTAAATGGGATCACACAAATGGAGCACCCTGCATCTCAGTGCTTCCCTTGACACACTGGTCCCTTTCTCTCCTACTGGAGATGACTCTCTGCCAAGGGAGATGGCAGCAGATTTACAACTCCAGCAATTCACAACTCCTGATGCCTCCAGCCAAAATCTATCAGAAAGGGTGCTTGTTAGTCCTGATGGAGCATTCTGAGAAACAAACCCAGGTCACATTCCCAACCATAATGTGAAAGCTGGGATAGGGGAAGAAGAATGGGGTCCTCTTAATTCAAATTATGATTGAAAGATGGGATGGGATTGCTTTGCAGAGGAATACCCAACAAGTAACGTGTACCTAGCCACTTCCAATGTCCATTGCATGGAATGGTGTACTTGGAAAGGGAGGAAGCTGAAACCAGAAGCAAGGCAGAGTAAGGCAGATGAAGGGATGGGGATGCATCAGAAGAATCAGCAGATGCAGGGGTGCCTACAGCATGGTCAGCATAGGGTGGAGATAGTAATGTGAGTGCCTGGGGTCCACTGAAGGACACTGAGAGGTTTTAAGCAGACTGATTAAGGTATTAAGGATTTAGCTCTGTATGCTGCACGTGGAATGGAGCAGTGAGTCTCAACTCTGATTACTCATTATAATCACCTGGGGAAATTATTTAACTCATACCTAGGCCACACCCCAGACCAATTAAATCAGAATTCTGCAGGTGAGACCCAACTACCAGTAGTTTGTGTGTTTCCCGGTGAATCCAATATACAATCAATTTAAGACCCACTTACCACTGGATGGGGGAGACAAGAGTAAGGAAGTGAGTCCACTAGGAGACTTGTATTAGTCCACATGAGAGACCATCGAAGCTTGGATGATGATGCTACTGGCAGTGGAAACAAAGAGCTTCCAGGTATCTTTAAAAAGCATCTTCAGGAGGCTGCTTCCTCAAATCTCTCACTTCAAAGCTGTTGAAGGTGGTTTTACAGTATAGGCGTTATGATTTCCCTTCTTTCTCTAAGGTTCAAATTTTACAATGCTTGCCTTTGTAGTCATGAGACACGCTGGGACCTGGAACCCTTTGCTGCAGTGCTTGCACCTGGATACACCTCTCCTCCAGCAACACAATACAAACAAACTATGGGACTAAAAGTAACTGCCTGCATGTTCAGTTGGGGCAAATTATGGACAAAAGATACAAAGAAACCAAAAAACCTAACTGCCACTTTTGAAGAGCCTGGAGCAAAAGCAGAGGGCCGGGAGCAAAGGCAGGGTACTGCGCATGCCCCCTGCACACAACACCACAAAGGGATGGGCAGACCACCTAAGCCACACCTCCAGCCTGACCCCCTGGACACACCCTTACCCTCACCCCCATATAAGGAACAAGCTTGCCCTCCCCCGCCCAGGGAGGGAGCAAGCAATGGAAACTTACTTGTTCTCACGCTCCTCTGCTGACGCTCCTGAATTTCTTGTCTGGCCTCTAATCAATTTCTGTTGGTTAAAGAGGCCAAGAACCCTGGTCGGTAACAGCGCTACTCCGCTAAGGATACACTGACTCTAGGAAATAGCCTTTCTGTTAATCCTCTAGCCTCCTCTCTCCCGTCCTAAGCGCCCCTGCAGAGTCCCTGCTTCCTGTGACCAAGTTCTCCAGGAGCTCTGAGCCCACCGCCGGTCACCTGGAAGAAAAAATTAGGAAGCTGACCTCGCGCTTCCCTCTCCCCGTCTCTCAGGTCTTCTGTCACTGCGTTGCGGGTTTAGAGGTCAGAGGTCAGACAGGCGCTCCTGCGCCTTTTGGCCTCGGGCGGGGCGGGGGCGGGGGCGGGGCAGCCGGAACCGCGGGGGTTTCTGGGAAGCGCCTGGGGCAAACGCCACCCGGCTGCTGGGCTCGGCCTGCATCCCGGAAGCCGAGTCCTCCGAGCTCTCCGAGCCCTCCGGGATCCAGTGGTCCTGCGACTGCTGGCCCCAGCAAGTCAACAGTTCCAAAAACAATTTTTCCCCAATGTCTTCTCCCCAAGCTGCCCAGCCCATATAGCCACCCGGATGGCTGGAAAGGGCTTTCTCAACCAGGGCTTTCTCGATCTGCCTGCCTGGAACTTTCACTCGAACTGAGAGAAGCAGAGCGAACAGATGGATACCAGATCTGCCATTTGTTTGGATTCGTGTTCTGAAGCCCTTTAGATAAGACCTTCCTATCACCCATCTCAGAAGCATAAAAGTGTGATGGGATTTTCAGCGGACCAACCAAAGAACCCAGAAGGGTAGAGGAAAAAGTCTTCCTCCTCTCCAATACGAAGAAATGTCAGGGAAAGATCACCGTCTTCACCCCAAGGAGAGAGGCCTCAAACAAATCCTTCCCTGCCAGCCTCAGAAGGAACCAACCCTGCCAACACCTTGACCTCGGACTTCTAGCCTCCAGAACTATTTCTGTTTACAGTTCTCTCATATGAGAGTTCAGACAGATCCACAACTTCCAGAATTAAGTCCCCAGCTTGCCAGCTACAGCTCTTGGGGCTTCTCAGCCTCCATAATCATGTGAGTTAATAACCTATATAAATCTCTTTATCTAATGTATACGAGTTCTGTTTCTCTGAAGGACCCTGACCAATACAAGTAGTAACTTTCTAAAGAGTCTAAGAAACCTTGGAGTACTTATCAGTAGATTACATTGCTTCTTCAGTTAATGATTTTGTGCTTGAGCAAAACTTCCTCCTTTCCTAGCATTGCTCTTATGCGGCTCCAGTCTGTGTTCAAATGTGTGCCTAGGATGCTTAGAGCTTTGACTTGGATGAGCCCAGCTAGAAGGCATCTTGGGCATTCAGTGAATGATAGGAAGCTGGGACTGAGGGAACTAGGGGCAGGGACAGAGAGGAAGGGAGCAACCAGAAGTGCAGTGTGCACTCTTCTAGGGTCTTCCGTGGAATAGTCAACATGAGGCTATAATCAGTGTGACAATTCTAGATGATCCATCTATTTGTAATAGACTCCCAGGGAGCCATGAGCTGGATATATGGGGTACAAAGGAGGAAGGGTTGCAGGAACTTGACAAATATCAATCAAGTGGGCTGACTCTTTGGACAAGATTCTAGTCCCAGTAGAGGACCTGGAGGGTTAAGTAGGAAGCATCAGAGATGCACTAGATATATAGCATGGGAGTGAAGAGAATAGGCAGCTCATTAACAATGGGGGTACCCAGGGCTCATCCCAGTGATCCCAGGTATGATTGTACACCCTATCTACCCAGTGGTAGTATCTGTTCTGTTTCAGCTCTTTTAATGCAGGCCAATGAAAGCGTTCCCAGAATCTAACAATCAGATGAATTATTTGAACCATCCTCTTGTAACTGTTACAGATTTATAGCCTTCTGAAGGGTACTACAACATGATTGGGTCCAGAATTACATGGGCTTGAACCTGAATGAGAGGAGATGGAGATGATTCATTATGAAATAAATATCAGAAATTAGAATCAGAGACCATGCCTTTTCATAATAGCAGCAAAAGAAACATTCTTATTGGGTGGCCAGGCCAGAACTGGCGTGAGGCAAGCAAGGTGTTTAGAATTTGTGCACAAGGTGCCTTTCTTGCCTCAAGTAAGTGGCCCCAGGTTGGCAATATCGACCTAGTAGTGGCCCTGCTGGTTACCAATATTGACCCAAAGATATTTGATAAAAAACCTAAGAAATGTGGGGAAAACACAGCCTTCAAAAGAGATAAGAAAAAAAGGTGAGAATGCGGGGTGGGGGAAAGGGAGAATAGAATATAGTAGACAGGTGAGAATGGGGGGTGGGGGAAAGGGAGAATAGAATATAGTAGTCAGTAAGATCTGCACTGTGGTGCTGGAGGGCCCAGTGGCGACAGCGGAGGGGAAAGGCAAAAACGTGGAAGGAGAGCAGTAGACGTTCTCACAGGAGAGTGGGAGCAACAGTGAGTAGCTCAGTGCCAGTGGGGAGTCTGACTCATGAAGACAGCCTCATGCCAACAAAAATGCGTATCAGTGACAGGACAGGTGAACTCGTGTGTGTGTGTGTGTGTGTGTGTGTGTGTGTGTGTGTGTGTGAGAGAGAGAGAGAGGGAGAGAGGGAGAGGGAGAGGGAGAGAGAGAGAGAGAGAGAGAGAGATTGACAAGGGAATAGCCAGTATCCTTATCCTTTTCAAACAGAGGTTTCTGGACTTTGTCTTGAAATTATACTTTATGGCCATGTATTTGCCATTTGCCATTATTCCTATTTTTTTTTAATTTTTTAGATTTATGTATTTATTTTTGGCTGCATTGAGTCTTCGTTGCTGCGCTCAGGCTTTCTCTAGTTGCGGCGAGCGGGGGCTACTCTTCCTTGCGGTGCGCAGGCTTGTCATTGTGGCGGCTTCTCTTGTCGCAGAGCACGGGCTCTAGGCGTGCAGGCTTCAGTATTTGTGGCACACGGGCTTAGTTGCTCTGTGGCATGTAGGATCTTCCTGGGCCAGGGCTCAAACCCATGTCCCCTGCACTTGCAGGCGGATTCTTAACCACTGCACCACCAGGGAAGCCCCTTATACCTATATTTAAATCAGGAGCTCTCCCATTGTAATCTTGGACATGTTGCTTAACATTTCTGTGTTTTAGTTTCCTCATCCGTAAAGTGGGGCTTACTCTACATATGGTTGCTATGAAAACTAAATAAATTAATAAATGTAAAGTGCTTAGAATAGCATCTGGCATATCATATGACATTCAACAAACGTTGCCGCCACTATTGTTATTAGTAATAGCAGTGGTGTGTGAATCTATTACAGCAATATCAAAGTATGTTATACATAATAATGACTGTAGCTCTTTAGTAAATCATTAAATATGTTAACTTAAGAGTGCCTGAAAACATACATGTTGGAATGGATGTTACATGTAGATGTTGGAATGATTTCTGTCAAACTGTGGTTAAATAGTTAAGGTTGGGGTTTAAAGGGTTTCGTATTCGCTTATGTGGAAACTTAAGCTCCTTGAGTATATCATTTCTAGATAGTGTTGGATAATTGAGATGTTACCATGAACAGTTATGAAATATTAAAAAGAAGAATCTACAGGAATTGGTAATGGATTGGCATAGAGCTGGGGTGGGGTGTGGAAGAGAGAAGAATCAAGGGTGCTTCCTACATATCTGCATAGATGGTGGCTATTCTCTGATAAGGAAAAGATGGAGAAAAAACAGGTTGGGTGGAGTGTAGAATCATGAGTTCGGACATATTAAATTTGAGACAAGTGAATCATACTGGACTAGAGATGTAAATCTGTGGATCATCAGAATAGAGGTAATATTTTGAGCTATGGGAATAGATTAAATATCTCAGTAAAACATAAAGAGAGAAAGAAGAAGGAAAGTATTGCATGCCAACCCAAGAAAAAGCATAAAGTATTGATGGTTGCAGATGATGTAAATTGGTGTATTTGAGTCTCCCAGGTGATTCTGATAATGAAACAGGCTGGAAACCACAGCTTTATAGTATTTTTCTAATAAACTCTCTGGCAAAGGTACTTCTCCCATGGTTCAAATAATCCCAAGAATGCTGAGAAGGGGAATATGCTGCTCAAAATACTCAGCAGAAGTAATTACTGGGAGAACCCATGAAAAATATCAGTAAGACAATATAGAGAAATATGATGTGTATAATAAAATATAATAGATGTGTATAATAAAATATGATGTGTATGTAACTAGGTTTCTTAAAGAAAGAAGGTCGACTAATCGGATAGATATCAACATAACAAATATCCTGGTTTCTTGTGCCAACCATTTGAGACCAGGTAATTAAATGTTCTCAAGAAGTATATGTATTTTTCCCAGAAGCTTGCACCAAACTTCTTAGATCCTGTTAGTGTCAGAAGGAATCATGAAGGGACAGATGGAAGCTCTAAAATGGAACAGTAATTACAGTAAAAGAGCATAACTGTTATTTATAATTACATGCCTCTGAAGAGTTCTTTCCTTCCAGTTCTAGAGGTTTGACCCCTTCTGAAGTAGAGTACTTGTAAATACTAGGGAACTAAGACAGATTTAAAGGTTATCTGTCAGGAGGTGGGGGCATATACTTCACAAACTTCCGTAGCTTCATGAAAGAAGACTAAAAAATACAGTAAATGTCATCTTAAGAAATAGGTGCTTAAAGTCAGAATGAATATAAATAATTTATTTAAATATTAAATTTCAGGGCAATACCTATAACTTCTAATAGATAATAAAGACACATAAAAAGTAGTTTCATTCCATAAAAAAGAATGAAATTTTGCCATTTGCAGCAACACGGTCTTGGAGGGCGTTATGCTAAGTGAAATAAGTCAGAGAAAGACAAATACTGTATGACATCACTTATATGTGGAATCTAATAAATACAACAAACTAGTGAATATAAAAAAAACAAAAAGCAGACTCGCAGGTATAGAGAACAAACTAGTGGTTACCAGTGGGGAGAAGGAAGGGGGGAGGGGAAATATAGGGATGGGGGAGTAAGAATAAATTATGTATAAAATAAGCTACAAGGGTATATTGTAAAACACAGGAAATATAGCCAATATTTTATAATAACTATAAATGGAGAATAACTCTTAAAAAAAGGTGATTCAGGGACTCTTTCCCAAACTCTGATACTGTCAATGCTGTTATGTTTGGCCCTCCTCTGTATTCCTCATTAGTTACCCCACTGGATATCACCCATTATTTAAAATAACTTCATAGAATGAGGAATCTAAAAAAAGTATATTCATTCCAAATAATCTACTGAAACAAATGGCAGTCAGAAAGCAAATAAGGACATCCAGATAGCATATGAGTTCTACAGGCAGAATTTTTCCATTTCAACCTCTGCCAAATAAGGAGGCAGCTCCATCCAAAGACTTCTGATCTCTCTGCATCTTCTCTCTGGATAATCTCATTCTCTCACAACACTCATGATGATGTCAGTGACCCCTAAATTCAGACTTCTTTCCCAACTCTTATTTCACGTGTTCAATGGCCAGCTGAACATTTTCACCTAGTTAATCTTAAACTCACTCTGTTCAAAATTGAGTGCATTCTCTTCCTTGGAAAACCTGCACCTCCTTTTGTGTTATCTTTTTCTGTTTATGTCATCACCACCTTTTTTATCCCTTATAAACTGTAAATCTCAGCTCTATCTTTGTCTCCTCCTCTTCTTTGCCTCCAGCAGATGCTGTAAATCTGTCTATTTTTAGCTTCCCAGTTGCCAAGCCCTACACTTTTACCTCAAAAGAGTCTGATGTTCGTCCCAGCTTCCCAATTCCCTCTGCCATTTACATGTCCAGTTCTTGTTATTTCTCACCAAGACTAGTATTGTAGCCACCCCATTTGATGTCTCCTGCACAGGTGGATGTTCTAGGAGGCTAGTGAAACTTAGATTTCAGAACCCAACACTCACATGAGCCCCTTCCAAGGTCCTCTACCTAATGTCAAATTCATTCTTGAAGAGCACCCCCCTAATTATTTAAGCTTCAGGCCCTCAGAGCACCAGACTTCCTAAGGCATGACTGACCATGCCAATCTCTAACTCAATGGCCCACCATCAACCCACCCAAGGAGACTACATAATAAACACATTCTCCTCTGCCTGATTGAACCTTTCTTGGTCTTGCCCAAACATGCCTTCCCACCTATATCCCTTTTAGTCCACTTAATATATACTATTCTTAAACCGGTGAGTTGCTACTACACACCCTCTTGTTAACCAACTCCACTGTGCTTTTGCTGACATATTTTCCTCCAACAAGAGCATCTCTCCTGCCTCACCCTCACCTTTCTCCCTACCATACCCCAAGCTGAGATTTCACCCAGTGCTAAGGTTCCATATTAGGTATCATCATCCTCGTGAAGTCCTCTTAGATGTTTGCTAGCTAAATGCAAGTTCTCCCTCCTCTAAACTCCCACTGACTAGAATTTCCCAAATGAAATTATTACTTTATATCTTTGGGGTATAAGCAAACAATGGCCCATGTGTTAAATCCATACATTTATGGATTTGTTAAATCCATAAATAAATCCTGTTCATAAATAAACTTTTATTGGCATACAGCCACACCCATTTGTTTACATATTGTCCTGTGGCTGCTTTTGTTATACATGACAATAGCAGAGTTGAATCTTATAACTTTTATCCAGAATATATATTTTTTCATCTTTTAAACTTTCTAAAATTGAGAGGCTTTCTTTTTAGTCATTAGTTAATTAGCTAGACTACCTTATAATATCAATTTTTATTTGCATTGTTATTTCTTGCATCCCAGATGAAAGATACCTGGAATGCAAGGAACAAGGAGTAGAGACATTAAGATGTCGGCTGGGTACAATGGGAAGACACTGATTGATTTATGCCTTAAGAAAATCATTCCTGATATAAGAGCTTGTGGATATAAAAATCCTCCGTCAAAGTTGTCTTACCACAGTAGACAATGAAATGTGATTCTCAGATACCCTTTCAAGAAAGGACTCACTTTGGGACTTCCCTGGTGGTCCAATGGTTGGGACGTCTCCTTCCAATTCAGGGGGTGCAGGTTCGATCCCTGGTTGGGGAGCTAGGCTCCCACATGACTCGCGGCCAAAAGACCAAAACATAAAAGAGTCAATATTCTAGCAAGTTCAATAAAGACTTTGGAAATGGTCCACATCAAACAAGCAAAAATATTGAAAGAAAGGAAGGAAGGAAGGAAGGAAAGAAAAGGAAAGAAAGAAAGGGAGAGAGAAGGGAGTGAGGGAGGGAGGAAGGGAGGAAGGAAGGAAGGGAGAAAGAAAGAGAAAGAAAGAAAGAAAGGACCCACCAGCTGTGAGGAGAGTGGTTGGCTGATAGCCTTGCCAACACAATGTGTACTCAAACTTTCTGATGTTTGCCAACGATAGGTGAGAAATGGCATTTCAGTAGTTTCAATAAGCATTTCCTTATCATGAACAAGATTGAACACTTTTTCATATTCTTATTTTCTTATGTTTAAGAATTTTTTCATTTCTGTAAGGTGTCTCTTCATATCCTTTGACTATTTTTCAATTGGGCTGATAGTCTTTTCAATATTGATTTGTAGAAATTCTTTATATATTAGGGAAATTGACCTTTTTACTACAATGTAAACTGCACTTCATTTTCCTAGTTTGTCACTTGTCTTTTGATTTTGTTTATGGTGGCTGTGTTGCAAGGATTACTTCCTGCAGGTCTGGAATTAGCCTGAACTGTTTGGCTGAAACACATGCACAGCATTGAAATGAACTGATTAATAGTGTTGCTTTGAAACCATGGGTTTTAGGTGAGTTTTGGCATAGTAGTCTCTACCAGCTTGTTAGCATTGTTGATTGTTAGCAGTGAGACTGATGATTTGTACCCAGCCTCACTAAGACTCCTAGAGGAGCTCTGAGTTAAGCTCTTACATGGAAGGAATATGCCTAAGTGACCAGCAAGGTAAGAATAAGCCCCATCTGAGACTCCTTTGGGGGCTCCCTGGTTCTGAGATATTTTGTGCATACATCAGTGGTTCCTGATCTGAGAGATAAAGTACATCCTGGTACAGCCCTCCAGACAGAGTATGGTTGAAGTTTGCACCTAGCCTCTCCAGGCTGCCCTTGGCTGTGATGCATATCCTTATTTTAATGTTGTTGCTATATTACATCATTTTCCTAAAATAAACTGTAGATTTGAAAGCCATTGTCATTTGGGATCCTATGAGTCTTCTTAAGCAGTCAAATCCTGTCGCCATCAGTAAATGCAGTGACTTTTGCAATGCAAATTTCTTTTTATCTTTATATAGTCAAAATTGTCAATCTGCTTTATAGCTTTGGGATTTGTTGTGTTATTATTTTTATCTAAACTAATTTTTTCATCTGATTGTTGATTTATTTTATCTTTGCTGTTGGCTTAAAATTGCTTCATTTGTTGTAGAATTTGAGTCTCAGATTTGTTGAATGGGATCTTTTGCCTTCTCTGTCTCCTCTCCATCCCAGGTGGACTTATATTGATGATTCAAAGTCCTTATCCCAGAGTGATTTGGGGAAATATAACAAATCCAGTTCAGTCACTGAGCCAGTGGGAGACTTGCTCGGTTGATATTGGTGAGGCTGAATCCCAACTCCTCAGGCTCACAAATTAGTCATAAGCCCACAATAGCCTCTTTATGCCTCATTTCCAGAGCAGGGGACATTAAACAGTGAGCCCTATACAGTCCCTATATACATGTAACCCGAATCCCAGAAAACCTATACTTTGAACCTCAATCACACCTTTGATTTTCTGCCCAGAGAGATGTTCCTCTAGATTACGAGCCCACATAGGGTCTTTTATATTTTATATATCATTCCAACGTGTTTGGAGAAGAATTTATGACTCTACCTTGATCATAAATGTATGGTGATATGCAAATATTTTTCCTATATTTCTCTATCTATATGCTGAAAGAAATAAAATGTTATATTATTAAATAAAATATGTATTTCACATACATATTTTACTGTCTGTAACTATGCTCCCAAGAAGAACTCTCTTCTGAAACCATGATCAGGAGAACAAAGAATAGCTTTCAGAAGAGTTTGATAAATAACCTCTAATCACTCTCAATCAGGACTCCAGCCAGAATTTCTGACGCTGCTGTATATTTTAATAATCCCAGCTACTCACTAAGCAGTCCTTCCATGTAACAATAGATCACTGACCCACCATTCCAACTAAAGTTCTGAGTGTGATGTTTTGATTAAAAACTAAATTGCTAAGCATTGTACAATAAAAATCAGACTTCTATAATTATGGGTTTAAGTTAGCTGAAAGTGCCTGAAAGAACAGCCTCTGATCTCTTCTTTCACTGATACAGGCAAGAGGATTAAAGCTGAAAGACCATCCAGAGATCTGAGGTCAGAAAGAATGCATGGACGAAGTGGTCCATAAAGAGACTTGGGATCCAACTGAGATCCAGCTTCAGAGTCTTAGAAAGCAAAGTCATTAGCACCTAGCAAAGGCCCTGAGCCTCTGCTAAATCTCTACAGAACTATTGTTCTCCCATAGTAATGAAATGGAGAAAGTTATGTTCACTAGAATTCTTTTTCAGGGACAGTACTACCTTTGTTTGGAAGTCACTCCTCAATAAGCCTACCTGGGATAGATGCTGAGACCTGCAGGGAACCTCAGAGTGTGTGGAAGTGACCTGGAGAAAATTCTTGGTGAAACCAGATGGAGCGGGGGAAAGGAAGAAGTAGAAAAAGGTGCGACAGCAAAAAAAGTGGCAAGATGTGCAATATGCCTATGATCCCTTCCTGTGTCCCCTTCCCCAAAATTCAGTAAAGATCCTCAAAATATATGTAAAAATTTGATAGGAATGGTTTTTTTTCCAGTGGAAACAGTGAACGGATGGGCCTATCATCCAAGGGGTCCTGGAGCAACTTAGAAACAGCCTACACAGACAAGGGAATACAGGAGCAGAGAGAAACAGAGTCAGCAAGTATTTTCTATAAAGAGCAAACAAGTAAATATCTTAGACCTTGTGAGGTCCATAGTCTCTGTCACAACTGCTCAATTCTGCCTTGTAGCATGAAAGCAACTGTGGACAATATGTAAAATATATATATTTCAGAATTGGAATTTCACATAAGTTTTCATGCGTCACAAAATATTATTCTTCTTTTAGTTTTTTCATCAACCATTTAAAAATGTAAAAGCCATTCTTAATTTGTAAACCATATAAAATTTGGGCTTCCTTGGTGGCACAGTGGTTAAGAATACACCTGCCAATGCAGGGGACGTGGGTTCGAGCCCTGGTCTGGGAAGATCCCACATGCAGCAGAGCAACTAAGCCCGTGTGCCACAACTACTGAGCCTGTGCTCTAGAGCCTGCGAGCCACAACTACTGAGCCCACGAGCCACAACTACTGAAAACCACGCACCTAGGGTCCGTGCCCTGCAACAAGAGAATCCACCGCAATGAGAAGCCCACACACTGCAACGAAGAGTAGCCCCTGCTCACCACAAATAGAGAAAGCCCACGTGCAGCAATGAAGACCCAACACAGCCAAAAGTAAACAAATAAAATAAATAAATTTATTTAAAAAAATAAAAAATAAAAAAGCAAGAGTTACAATGTTAATATAAAATCAGAATTAAACATTGAAAGCATTAAACAGGAGTGTCATTAAAAGAAAAAAACATAAAATTTGGCCCATGAGCTATAGTTTACTCTCCCCTGGCCTGAGATATAAGGTATAGGAAGGCAGTTAAGTCATGGGAAGACCTTCAGGCTGTCCCAGGGAGTAGAAGACATGCTAGTCTATAAAGGTAGGGTTGTACCTGCAGCCATGCAGGTAACTTCTACCAGAGCTCCAGCAGCTCTATAATAAAGACATGGGAAACTCTAAGGAGCTTCTTAGTTACCTTAGAGGACCCTCCCTCCTGACCTCTGCACTCCTCTTTCTGCCCAGTGAAACATGTTTGTGTAATATTTAAGCAAAACAAGTGTTTTTTTCAGACTAGGAGGGACAAGGAGAAAAGTTTCATGGTGAATAGAAGGAAAAAATGATCAGATGACACAAATTTGTTTTTTGGGAACTCAGGATGCAGTTAGATTCCAGGCATAGACTTTCAAAGACTTGAATTCATCATATAATTACATTATTATCTTGGAACTTTGAAAATGAAGGCCCTTCTTTCTCTGGCTCCTCTGAGCCACACATATCCTAAACTAGAAAGTAAATGAAGAATCAAGCAATTCAAGCTTCCATGGGGCTTACAGGCAATGGTGTGGAAGTTTCTGGAGTAGGGAGAGAAAGCTCATGTGTTCCTGAGTCACTCCAAAAAAAGTATTAAAAAACTGAAAGCTGCATGTTAGACTTAGAGTAATAGAAAAGGGAACATGTGGGGAGAGAAAATAAATGTGGATAAGTAGATGGGTATAAGAAGAAGAAATAAAGATTAGAGAATTGACTTCAGTTCAGTTTCTAATTCACTAGTTTTTTTCTTCCTCTCGGCATTTAGAAAGTCAATTGTATTTCCAGTTTAAAATTGCTTTACAGTTTTAAAAAACTGCCTTATGGTCTAAAAATTGCTGGTAAATGTTTTAGGCATTGTTGGAATTCAAAGCCTTCTGGAAAATATGTGGATCACATATTCCAAATTTGACTGTATAATGTACTAACACATCCAGCAGGTCAGAGAATCTCAATACTTTTCCTTAAACTGGTCCTAGTTAAGGACTTAACAAATTGCTCAGGGAGATTCCTCTCTAACTCTGATGGATTAAAAAAAAATGAATGTTCTCCCCTCCTTCAGAAACATTAAGGGCATTGGTTCCCTTCCCTTCTGGTCCCAAGATGCTGCTAAGGGCAACCCCTTGAATCCAGCTGAGATAGGCTGGGACCTGGGATTCTCTACCAGAGTACTTGCACCAGGACAAAGGTCTCCTCCAGTAACAAAATACAAAGAAACTATGAATGACTAAAAATAACTACATGCATGTGCAGTTGGGGTAATTATGAACAATAGGATACAAAAAGGCCACAAACCAACTGCCATTTCTGAGGTGCCAGGAGAAAAAGCAGGGTACTGTGGCATGATTCCTGCACACGGCACCACCACAGAGGTGAGCAGACCACCTAAGGTGGGCCTCCTGTGGACCCATGGACCTGTCCCTTCTATTACCCCATTTAAGGACCCACAGAGCTTCTCTCAGGGAATAGTAAAGACACCTGTTTCTTGGTTTTGCTCCTTGGAGCTACAGAAGTAGCCTCAATAAAGCCTTACCTGAAATTCTCATCTGGCCTCTTATCAATTTCTACTGATTAAAGGATCCAAGGGCCCTTGTCGGTAACACAGACTCATAGTGTTCTTTGATTTTTACTTAGGTCTTTACATCTTTAAAAACACTTAGGATTGCTTATAATAAAACACAGGCAGAATAAAACTGAAGATGATGGGACCTCCCTGGTGGCACAGTGGTTGGGAATCTGTCTGCCAATGCAGCGGACACGGGTTTGAGCCCTGGTCCGGGAGGATCCCACATGCCACAGAGCAACTAAGCCTGTGCACCACAACTACTGAGCCTGCACTCTAGACCATGAGCACCACAACTACTGAAGCCTGCGCACCTAGAACCCGTGCTCTGCAACAAGAGAAGCCACTGCAATGAGAAGCCCGTGCACCGCAACAAATAGTAGCCCCCTCTCGCCGCAACTAGAGAAAGCCCGCATGCAGCAACGAAGACCCAACACAGCCAAAAATAAATAAATAAATTTAAAAAAACAAAAAGATCAAAGATGATTAAAATAGGACCAAGGGCAGCTACAAGCAAACAAGGGAATACCGAGGAGCTATAGAAATGCTCACCAGAAATTTGCTCTGAGTTTCTGACAGAGAATGAGGTATGTATCCTTCATTATTATTAGAAGGAAATACACCAGTTTATCTGAAAGATTCAACCCTTTGCTTCACCCTAAGTTTTGAAATGAATTTCATTATTCAGTAACATGAGTTTATTTATCAAGACCGACCTCTGTGCCTCTGGATGTTATAGGCAATAGAGAAACAGAGATAGAGTGCATTTCCTGTCCTCCAGGTGTTCATGGTGTAGGGAGGAAACAGGTATCTAGATAAACTACTAATATGGATTAAGATCCCTAATGGAACCATATACAAGATACTATAGAGGAGTCATCATGACTGCCGCCGCCACCAGGCAGCCAGGGGGAATCCACCCGCATCCCTGGCCACAAGGTCCCGCTAGAGAAGCCCCCGGCGGCTATGCTGAGTGTCTGAACCAATGACTTAGCAGGGCGGGGGGCCGGCAGGAAGGAGGAAGTAGGCCTTCCCGCAGACCCTACTGAATGATCCGATTGGGAAAATGAAACGGAGGAAGCAAGACAAAGGGCAGAGGCTCCTGCATGGCTGTGAATGATGCCCTGGATCGACTGATACCCTGGACATGGAGCATGAGAACAGCACCACCGTGGGGCGTGAGTGGAGCCTGTGGATGTGGAGGCAGGCCACCACTCTCCTGGGAGGTGGTTTTCCAGGCTCTGGCTTCTTCATGTACCACCGCCAAGAGAATCGGGACAGGGATGCTGACTTGGATGTGGGTGACATTCTGGAACTTGGGAAGCCACGGTACACGGAGGCTGATGCCATCCTCTGCACAGGTGAGGAGCCAGGTGAAGCTGAGGAGAGAGGCACACTTCTCCAGGGGGCAGTCCTAAACGGCCCTCCCAGCACATGCACCACGCCCGAGTTCTCTAAACAAGCGAGTAAAGAGATGCCTTCTACCAGCAGTGGTGAGAGCAGCATGCAGGAGGCCGTGCAGAAGACCAGCAAGGAATAGCAACCGAAGATGTAGCTGTGACCATGTCTGAGGCTCTGCTGGGTCAGGGAGCTTGGACGGCGGCTATCCTGTGGGGACCATTACAAGTGCCTCGTCGGCATGGACTCATACTTGATGCCCCTGAAGACCATGCAGGGTTAGCATGTGCGCTGTGAGGGGTGCTGACTGCGGACCCTGGTTGCTGAGAATCTCCACCCAGAGACCCATGGAGAATCCACTCGTGAGCCAGGCACCCCAGGCAGGCCTTGCCTCCAGCAGCCCCCCTCTCCGCCCCCCGCCCCCAATGACGTGACCTCCCCCTTGTACACACTTCCACTCAGGTTCTCCATGTACATACATGCACTCACCAAGGACTGTGGAGCCAGAGTGGGGGCAGAGGCTCAGGCCCTGCCTGCCAGATCCCACCAAGATGGGGGGCCATACCTGTTCCAGGTTCCATTCCTGGGGTAGGAAGGTGGGGGCAGTAGGAAGGGGAGGTAGTCCAGCAAGGCTCCTGAGATCCAGCCCCCAGCTGGACAGACATGCAAACACCAAACTGAAGCACATGTAACAACAGGACCGTATATGTTTACAATGTTGTGTATAAATGGGACAACTGCTCCCCTTAGGTTGTAGGAGTTTCTTCTTTTGTTAAGAACAACTGGAAGCAGCACCGTCTTCAGGTCTGGCTGGGGGCACACCTCTTGGGGTGCCTGCCTCTCCCCCTCCCTACACCATGGTGTCACTTCCATCTCCCATTTGCTCCGTGTTCAGTGGTGTATATTTCTTCTTCCAAACATGGGGTGCATGCCCTAAGGACATGATCTTCTTAGCCTTAGCTCCTGGGGCTCTTCATCAGGGGTTAAGGGAGTCGGGAGGCACGGGAAATGGGAACCCAGCTGAAGCAGAGGCTGAGACTAGGGCTGGACGAGGGTGCTTCTGGCTGCACAGACTTCAGCTGAGAACCTTTCCTGGAATTAGAGCTGCTGTTCCCAGGGAAAAGTGTTGTCTGCCCTGCCCCTCTTATGGACCCCATGGACTGATGCTTTGTCTATATATTCTATACAAAGGTACTTGTCCTTTCCCTTTATAAACTACATTCAACATGGATTAAACCAATATAGACAGATTTATTGAAGATGCTATAGTGTACAGAGATAAAGGAAAGTAACTTTGCCTATGGTTAGCTAGCTAAACTTCCTGTAGAAAGGGAAATTTGAAAGATGAGCAGAGGAGAGGCAGCTGCCCGGGCAAGGAAATGGTCAGCCCAGCTCTGCACTGAGGGATGGAGGAATGCCCAGGAGCCTTCTCTGTTGCTACTCGGCTGTGTGGCCGAAAATAAAATTTGCAATTTTTTTTAATACTGTTCTAAAAATAGGGGGTTTGCTTAAATCCACCAGTTGGTGTTTTGATTTTTAAATTATGTGCAGAGGATCATGCTTAAACCCTAGTGAGTATCAGAGCGGGGAGGGCCTATAATTCACTCAAAATAAATAGAAGAAAAATGCATCAGGGCTGTGTCTCTGAGGTGGGAGAGACAAGTTCAGGACATTGGTCCATCAGAGACCTCCCAGCTCCACGTAATATCAAATGGGGAAAATCTCCGAGAGATCTCCATCTCAACACCAAGACCCAGCTCCACTCAACGACCAGCATGGTACACTGCTGGACACCCTACGCCGAACAACTAACAAGACAGGAACACAACCCCACCCATTAGCAGAGAGACTGCCTAAAATCATAATAAGGTCAAAGACACCCCAAAACACACCACGAGAGGTGGACCTGCCAACCAGAAAGACAAGATCCAGCTTCATCCACCAGAACACAGGCACTAGTCCCCTCCACCAGGAAACATACACAACCCATTGAACCAACCTTAGCCACTGAGGGCAGACACCAAAAACAACAAGAACTATGAACCTGCAGCCTGAGAAAAGGAGACCCCCAAACACAGTAAGATAAGCAAAATGAGAAGACAGAGAAACACACAGCAGATGAAGGAGCAAGGTAAAAACCCACCAGACCTAACAAATGAAGAGGAAATAGGCAGTCTACCTGAAAAAGAATTCAGAATAATGATACTAAAGATGATCCATAATCTTGGAAATAGAATGGAGAAAATACAGGAAACGTTTAACAAGGACCTAGAAGAACTGAAGAGCAAATAAACAATGATGAACACCACAATAAATGAAATTAAAAATTCTCTAGAAGGGATCAATAGAATAATTGAGGCAGGAGAACGGATAAGTGACCTGGAAGATAGAATAGTGTAAATAACTATTGCACAGCAGAATAAAGAAAAAAGAATGAAAAGAATTGAGGACAGTCTCAGAGACGTCTGTGACAACATTAAACGCACCAACATTCGAATTATAGGGGTCCCAGAAGAAGAATAGAAAAAGAAAGGGACTGAGATAATATTTGAAGAGATTATAGTTGAAAACTCCCCTAATATGGGAAAGGAAATAGTCAAGTCCAGGAAGCACAGAGAGTCCCATAAGGGATAAATCCAAGGAAAAATACACCAAGACACATATTAATCAAACTATCAAAAATTAAATACAAAGAAAAAAAAGCAGCAAAGGAAAAAGCAAGTAACATACAAGGGGATCCACATAAGATTAACAGCTGATTCTTCAGCAGAAACTCTGCAAGCCAGAAGTGAGTGACAAGACATATTTAAAGTGATGAAAGGGAAAAACCTACAACCAAGATTACTCTACCCAGCAAGGATCTCATTCAGATTTGATAGAGAAATTAAAACCTTTACAGACAAGCAAAAGCTGAGAGATTTCAGCACCACCAAACCAGCTTTACAACAAATGCTAAAAGAACTTCTCTAGGCAAGAAACACAAGAGAAGGAAAAGACCTACAATAACAAACCCAAAAGAATGATGAAAATGGTAATAGGAGCATACATATCGATAATTACCTTAAATGTAAATGGATTAAATGCTCAAACCAAGAGACATAGACTGGCTGAATGGATACAAAAACGAGACCCATATATATGCTGTCTACAAGAGACCCACTTCAGACCTAGGGACACATACAGACTGAAAGTGAGGGGATGGAAAAAGATATTCCATGCAAATGGAAACCAAAAGAAAGCTGGAGTAGCAAATCTCATATCAGTCAAAACAACTTTAAAACAAAGACTATTACAAGAGACAAAGAAGAACACTACATAATGATCAAGGGATCAATCCAAGAAGAAGGTATAACAATTGTAAATATTTATGCATCCAACATAGCACCTCAATACATAAGGCAAATACTAACAGCCATAAAAGGAGAAATCGACAGTAACACAATCATAGTAGGGGACTTAAACACCCCACTTTCACCAATGGACAGATCATCCAAAATGAAAATAAATAAGGAAACACAAGCTTTAAATGATACATTAAACAAGATGGACTTAATTGATATTTATAGGACATTCCATCCAAAAACAACAGAATACACATTCTTTTCAGGTGCTCATGGAACATTCTCCAGGATAGATCATATCTTGGGTCACAAATCAAGCCTTGGTAAATTTAAGAAAATTGAAATCGTATCAAATATCTCTTCTGACCACAAAATTATGAGGCTAGATATCAATTACAGGAAAAAATCTGTAAAAAATACAAACACATGGAGGCTAAACAATACAATACTTAATAACCGACCAAGAGATCACTGAAGAAATCAGAGAGGAAATCAAAACATACCTAGAAGCAAATGACAATGAAAACACGACGACCCAAAACCTACAGGATGCAGCAAAAGCACTTCTAAGAGGGGAGTTTACAGCAATAAAACCCTACCTCAAGAAACAAGAAACATCTTGAATAAACAACCTAACCTTACACCTAAAGCAATTAGAGAAAGAAGAACCAAATACCCCAAAGTTAGCAGAAGGAAAGAAATCATAAAGATCAGATCAGAAATAAATGAAACAGAAATGAAGGAAACAATAACAAAGATCAATAAAACTAAAATCTGGTTCTTTCAGAAGATAAACAAAATCGATAAACCATTAGCCAGACTCATCAAGAAAAAAAGGGAGAAGACTCAAATCAACACAATTACAAATAAAAAAGGAAATGTAACAGCTAACACTGCAGAAGTACAAAGAATCATGAGAGATTACTACAAGCAACTATATGCCAATAAACTGGACAAAATGGACAAATTCTTATAAAGACACAACCTTCGGAGACTGGACCAGGAAGAAATAGAAAATATGAACAGACCAATCACAAGCACTGAAATTGAAATTGTGATGAAAAATATTTGAACAGACAGAAGCCCAAGACCAGATGGCTTCACAGGCAAATTCTATCAAACATTTAGAGAAGAGCTAACACCTATCCTTCTCAAACTCTTCCAAAATATAGCAGAGGGAGGAACACTCCCAAACTCATTTTACGAGGCCACCATCACCCTGATACCAAAACCAGACAGAGATGTCACAAAGAAAGAAAACTACAGGCCAATATCACTGATGAATATAGATGTAAAAATCGTCAACAAAATACTAGCAAATAGAATCCAACAGCACATTTAAAGGATCATACACCATGATCAAGTGGGGTTTATCCCAGAAATGCAAGGATTCTTCAATATATGCAAATCAATCAACGTGATACACCATCTGAACAAATTGAAGGAGAAAAACCATATGATCATCTCAATAGATGCAGAGAAAGTTTTCAACATAATTCAACACCCATTTATGATAAAAACCCTCCAGAAAGTAGGCACAGAGGGAACTTTCCTCACCATAATAAGGGCCATATATGACAAACCCACAGCCAACCTCATCCTCAAAGGGGAATAACTGAAACCATTTCCACTAAGATCAGGAACAAGACAAGGTTGCCCACTCTCACCACTATTATTCAACATAGTTTTGGAAATTTTAGCTACAGCAATCAGAGAAGAAAAAGAAATAAAAGGAATCCAAATCAGAAAAGAAGAAGTAAAGCTGTCCCTGTTTGCAGATGACATTATACTATATATAGAGAATATTAATTACTAGAGCTAATCAATGAATTTGGTAAAGTAGCAGGATACAAAATTAATGCATAGAAATCTCTTGCATTCCTATACACTAATGATGAAAAATCTGAAAGTGAAATCAAGAAAACACTCCCATTTACCATTGCAACAAAAAGAATAAAATACCTAGGAATAAACCTACCTAAGGAGACAAAAGACCTGTATGAAGAAAATTATAACACACTGATGAAAGAAATTAAAGATGATACAAACAGTTGTTGAGATAACATGTTCTTGGTTTGGAAGAATCAGTATTGTGAAAATGATTATACTACCCAAAGCAATTTACAGACTCAATGCAATCCCTATCAAACTACCACTGGCATTTTTCACAGAACTAGAACAAAAAAATTTCACAATTTGTATGGAAACACAAAAGACCCCGAATAGCCGATGCAATTTTGAGAAAGAAAAATGGAGTTGGAGGAATCAGGCTCCCTGACTTCAGACTATACTATGAAGCTACAGTAATCAAGACAGTATGGTACTGGCACAAAAACAGAAATATAGATCAATGGAACAGGATAGAAATCCCAGAGATAAACCCACACACATATGGTCACCTTATCTTTGATAAAGGAGGTAGGAATATACAATGGAGAAAAGACAGTCTCTTTAATAAGTGGTGCTGGGAAAACTGGACAGCTACATGTAAAAGAATGAAATGAGAACACTCCCTAACACCATACACAAAAATAAACTCATAATGGATTAAAGACCTAAATGTAAGGCCACACACTAGGCTGGAAAACATAGGCAGAACACTCTGTGACATAAATCACAGCAAGATCTTTTTTGACTCACCTCCTAGAGAAATGGGAATAAAAAGAAAAATAAACGGGACCTAATGAAACTTAAAAGGTTTTGCACAGCGAATGAAACTATCAACAAGACGAAAAGACAATGCTCAGAATGGGAGAAAATATTTGCAAATGAAGCAACTGACAAAGGATTAATCTCCAATATTTACAAGCAGCTCATGTAGCTCAATATCCAAAAAACAAACAACCCAATCCAAAAGTGGGCAGAAGACCTAAATAGACATTTCGCCAAAGAAGATATACAGATTTCCAACAAACACATGAAGGAATGCTCAACATCATTACAGAAATGAAAATCAAAACTACAATGCAATATTATCTCGCACCAGTCAGAATGGCCATCATCAAAAAAATCTAGAAACAATAAATGCTGGAGAGGGTGTGGAGAAAAGGGAACCCTCTTGCACTGTTGGTGGGAATATGAATTGGTACAGCCACTGTGGAGAACAGTATGGTGGTTCCTTAACAACTAAAAGTAGAACTACCATACGACCCAGCAATCCCACTACTGGGCATATACCCTGAGAAAGCCATAATTCAAAAAGAGTCATGTACCACAATGTTCATTGCAGCTCTTTTTACAATAGCCAGGACCTGGAAGCAACCTAGGTGTCCATCAACAGGTGAATGAATAAAGAAAATGTGGCACATATGTACAAAGGAATATTACTCAGCCATAAAAGGGAACAAAATTGTGTTATTTGTAGTGAGGTGGATGGACCTGGAGTCTGTCATACAGAGTGAAGTAAGTCAGAAAGAGAAAAACAACTACCGTATGCTAACAGAAATATATGGAATCTAAAAAAAAAAAAAAATGTTATGAAGAACCTAGGGGTGGGACAGGAATAAAGACACAGATGTAGAGAATGGACTTGAGGACATGGGGAGGGGGAAGGGTAAGCTGGGACGAAGTGAGAGAGTGGCATGGACTTATATATACTACCAAATGTAAAATAGCTAGAGTGAAGCAGCCACATAGCACAGAGAGATCAGCTGAGTGCCTTGTGACCACCTAGTGTGGGTGGGAGGGAGATGCAAGAGGGAGGAGATATGAGGATATATGTATATGTAAAACTGATTCACTTTGTTATAAAGCAGAAACTAACACACCATTGTAAAGCAATTATACTCCAATAAAGATGTTAAAGAAAAAAAAAGGAATCCACTGAGAGAGGTATCAAAGGAAAAAAAAAAGCTAAATGGCCATACTAAAATATTCCTAAACAAGAAGGTCTGTTTCAGATAAACTAAAATCTCAATCTGCAGGCATAAGGAACTCTGATATTTTAAAGACTTCCTTTGAAAGGAACGCTTTGTTAAAAATTCTTGCCTTGGCAGATATAATCTACCCTGTAGAAATACATAATCCAAGAAACTTCACAGCTATCAAGAAAAGGTTTCTCCATGTTGCTGCAAGTGGCATTTTTCATTATTTATAATGGCTGAGTAGTATTCCTTTGTATATGTTTACCACAACTTCTTTATCCATTCATCTGTTAATGGACACTTAGATTGCTTCCATATCTTGGCTATTGTAAATAATGTTGCTAGGAACATTAGGGTGCCTGTATCTTTTCATATTAGTGTTTTCAGTATTTTTAGATATGTACCCAGGAGTGGAATTGCTGGGTCATAAGGTAGTTCTGTTTTTAGTTTTTTGAGAAATGGCCATACTGTTTTCCACAGTGGCGGCACCAATTTACATTCCCACCAACAGTGTATGAGGGTTCCCTTTTCTTCACATCCTCACCAACATGTTTGTGTGTGTGTTTTGTTGATAGCCATTCTGACAGATGTGGGATGATATCTCATTGTGGTTTTGATTTGCATTTCCCTGATGATAGCAACATTGAGAATCTTCTCATGTATGTGTTGAACACATGTATGTCTTCTTTGGAAAATTATTCGGATTTTCAGTCCATATTTAATCAGATTGAACTGCATGAACTGTTTACACATTTTGGATATTAACCCCTCATTGGTCATATCATCTGCAAATATTTTCTCCCATTCAGCAGGTTGTCTTTTTGTATTGTCAATGTTTTGCTTTGCTGTCCAAAAGCTTTTGAGTTTGATTAGGTTCCATTTGTTTATTTTTGCTCTTGTTTCCTTAATCTTAGTAGACAGATTATACATATATATGGCTACAACTTATGTCAAAGAATGTTCTGCCTATGTTTTTCTCTAAGAATTTTATGGTTTCCAGTCTCATATTTAGGTCATTACCTACTTCAACTTTATTTTTGTATATTGTGTGACAAAATGTTCTAATTTCATTCTTTTGCATGTAACTGTGCAGTTTTCCCAGAACCACTTATTGAAGAGACTTTTTTTCCTCATGTATATTCTTGCCTCCTTTGCCCTAGATTAATTGACCATAAGTGTGTGGGTTTACTTCTGGGCTCTTGATTCTGTTCCACTGGTCTGTGTGTCTGCCGTTGTGCCAGTACCATACTGTTTTGATGACTAACTTCGTACTGTAGTCTGAAGTCAGGGAGCATGAAACCTCCAGCTCTGTTCTTTTTCTCAAGGTTTTTTTTGACTTTTCAAGGTCTTTTTTGTTTCCATACAAATTTTAAAATTATTTGTGCTACCTCTGTGACAAATGCCATTGTTATTATCACAGGGATCACATTGAATCTGTAGATTTCCTTGGGCATTATGGTCACTTTAACAATATTAGTTCTTTCAATACATGAACACAATATATCTTTCCATCTGTTTGAGTCAGTTTCATCACTGTCTTATAGTTTTCCAAGTACAGGTCTTTTTTACCTCCTTAGGTAGGTTTATTCCTGGGTATTTTATTCTTTCTGATGGCATTGTAAATAGGATTCTTTGCTTAATTTCTCTTTCTGCTAGTTCATTGTTAATATATAGAGATGTAACGTAATTCCATATGTTAATTTTTTGTCCTGCTACTTTACCAAATTTATTTATTAGTTCTAATGATTTTTAGTGGCATCATAAGGATTTTCTGTATATAGTATCATGTCATCTGCAAATGATGACAGTTTTATTTCTTCCTTTCCATTTTGAATTCCTTTTATTTCTTTTTCTTGTCTGATTGCTGAGGCTAGGACTTCTAATACTGTGTTGAATAAAAGTGGTGAGAATGGGCATCCTTGTTCCTGAATTTGAGAAAATGCTTTCAGCTTTTTACTGTTGAGTATGATGTTAGCTGTGGCTTTATCATATATGACCTTTATTGTGTTGAGGTATGTTCCCTCTATACCCACTTTGTTAAGAGTTTTTATCATAAATGGATATTGAATTTTGTCAAAAGTTTTTTCCACATGTGTTGGGTTGATCATATGATTTCATTTCTTCAGTTTGTTAATGTGGTGTATCATACTGATTGATTTGTAGATATGAAACATCCTTGCACCCCTGGAGTAAATTCCAGTTGATCATGGGGTATAATGCTTTTAATGTATTGTTGGATTCCATCTGCAGTTTTTCCGTCTGTATTTATCAGTGATATTGGCCTGTAATTTTCTTTTGTTGTGATTTCTTTGTCTCGGTTGGTATCAGGGTGATGCTGGCCTCAAAGAGTGAGTTTGGAAGTGTTCCTTCCTCTTCAACTTTTTGGAATAATTTGAGAATAGGTGTTAACTCATCTTTAAATGTTTGGTAGAATTCACCCGTGAAGCTGTCTAGACCTGGACTTTTGTTTTGGGGGAGTTTTATTTATTATTTATTCAATTTCATTACTGGTAATTGGAAGGTTCATATTTTCTATTTCTTCCTGGTTCAGTCTCAGGAAATTATACATATCTAGGAATTTGTCCATTTCTTCTAAGTTGACCATTTTATTGGCCTATAGTTATTAATAGAAATCTTTTATGATCCTTTGTATTTCTGTGGTGTCAGTTGTAACTTCTTTTTCATTTCTGATTTTATTGATTTTGACCATCTCTTTTTCTTGATGAGTCTGGTTAAATGTTTATTTTATTTATCTTCTCAAAGAATCAGCTCTTAGTTTTAGTGATGTTTTTTACAGTTTTTTTAGTCTATATTTCATTTATTTCCATTTCGATCTTTATGATTTCTTTCCTTCCACTAACTGGGTTCTGCTGTTCTTCTTTCTCTAGTTCATTCAGGTGTAAGGTTAGTTTGTTTATTTGATATTTTTCTTGTTTCCTGATTTTGCTATAAACTTCCCTCTCAGAACTGTTTTTGCTATGACATAGGTTTTCGGTTATTTTGTTTTTGTTTTCTTTTGTCTCCAGTATTTTTTTATTTCCTCTTTGATTTCTTCAGTGTTCCATTGGTTGTTAAGTAGCATGTTGTTTAGCCTCTCTGTTTCTGTGGGTTTTGCAGAGGTTTTTTTTTTTTCCTTCTTGTAATTGATTTCTAGTCTTGCACTGTTATGGTCAGTTAAAATTTTTTTAGAAAACAAAAACCAGTGCACTAAAATAATCTAAATTCTTCTTAGCCAACAGAAGCCTAGAAATGCTGCATAAAATATAACCATCTCTGAACTGGGTTTCGTTTTGTTTTGTTTTGTTTAAGTATACAGGAAAGAAAAGGAAACCTCCAGATGCTATAAAGGAAAAGTAAGCTAAATATTAGAGTAGTAAGGGCTTGCTCTGATATTAGACTTCCCTGGAGGGTAGGTATGGATCTTGGTAGTCTTATTAAAGTCCTATAAAGAGCTAGATAACTTCATCAGACATCTGATTTTCTAGTACAGTGCTTCCCAAGCTTAAATGTATGTAGAATCATTTGGAGATGTGGTTAGCACACAGATTCTTATTGAGCAAGTCTGAAGTAGAGTTTCAACTTTCATGTTTCTAACAAGTTCCCATATGATGCTGATCCTGCTGGTCCGGAGGCCACTCTTTAAGTAACAAGGCGGTAGTAGAGCCAGAACATTTTCAAAAACAAAAGTAAAAAAGCATTCATTCCCCTATTTATACCAAAATGTTCCAGGACCAACCATAAAATGGTTGAGTCTCTCCTATCAACACCATTATCAGCATGCACTCCAGACACCCCAACCCACATCATGGCGCAGAATGGGCTTGATTAAAAAACAAAGTTGCATCTGAAGCTGGTGTGGAAGGAGAAGCAGGGGAAAGGGAAGGGAATGAGGAGAGATCAACAGAACAAAATTTTCTATTCACACTGAATTGCCAGGTTAGCTAAGTAGACAACTTTTTATATTTTCTATCTACAAGCTATTTTCAATAATGATAACTTGTCCAACTTAGGACAAAATATAAATACCACTTGAGATGCACCAGGGGCCCCAAAAGGGCTCTATTCTATCAACTCACATTTAAGAAGATTTAGCACAACACTTGAAGAACATAAAATGGCTGGGCAAGAATGTTTGATATCAGCCAGTGTCAAAAGGTTCATCTTCAATGAGCAACACTTGATAAATTTCTATTAAATAAACTCACACCCCAGCCTGAATGTCGCAGAAAGTCATTCATGTCTGCCATCATTTCAGGACTTTGCAAAGCAAAACTCCTTGTATCTGTGCTTTGGGATCCACAACCAACTGACTGGACACCTGGGCAATGGGCAAGTCATATAGCTCTGAGTGATTCACAGAAAAAAAGAGATGGAGATTATATTGTGTCAGCTACCCCAAATTGGAATAGGGATTTTTCAATACAAGCTAAAGTAACTCTTCTCAGGATTAAAATGCATGAAAGTTCTGAAAGTTGCTTAGCACATTGTCATTTATGGGTAACAGATACCAAAGATTTTCCAGAACCCATCCCAAAACTTCATTTTCTGTCCTGTCAATTCCAGGATTACAATTAGCAGTGGAGACTGCTAATTGCCTTACAAAATCCATTCTCCTGTTCTTCTACAACAATAGAGTTTAGGAAAGAGTTACCCAATTAACACTATATTGCCTGACCACCCTTGAAGCTAAGTGTAGCCACGTAACTGCTATCACTAATTTAACATGAGCAGAAGTAAAGTGTGCAACTTACACTTCAGTTACTTATGAGAGAAGATAACTTGCCCTAGACATCCCCTCCTTCCCAGTCTACTGTGCCTGAGATTCTGCTTGACCATGAGATGAACACAAAGCCCGAGGATGTGGACGAACCCACGAGATGAAAGACACCTGTGTGGACCTGCGCTGTCCTCACCTGGACACTCACCTCAAAACTCTTGTATGAGACTTGAATAAACAAAATTCTTTTTTAAACCACCATAATTTAGCTCCCTATGTTATAACAGCTTTGCCTGTATGTTATCTACTGGTATAGCCTTCTAAAGAAGCTGTCAAAAACTGAGTCTTACTAAATTAATCTGATAAAGCAATTTCACACCTTCCTAGGGAAGCTATACCAACCATCCATTAGAATTTACTGTGTTTTTAATAATAAAAGAGAGATTTATGGGCAAAACTATTTAAAGGAGATTGAAGAATTTAGCCACTTTTCTATCGTAAATCATTGTGCTTTAAATAACAAGAGAAATATATTTAAAAGCAAAACAACTTGGAGAAGATAGCAATTTGTATCACTATCAGTCACTTTTATTTCCAGTTATTCAGTAAAAGCTGATGATATGTGGTGTAAAGGGGGAAATTATTTGTATAAATTATCAAAGCCAACTCTCTTTCCAAAATCAAAGTGAACCTGATTCATCCTATCCCTGCTGATATACAGCTCATGCATTGAAGAACATATCATTGTCATAGTTCATTAGGCAGATTTTCCCAGCATGTTACCTCTTTCCATGGCTCCATGGGTTAAGGAAACAGCACGGATTTTGTTATAAGATCCACCTCTATCTGAACATTGGATTTAACAATTGCTATCTGTTAATTCATTTAGCATTAGTGATACAAAGATGGATGTGTTTCTGTCACTATCCTATAGGAACTCTTGACCCAGAGTTGGAGACAGCCATCTAAAAAGATTATTACAGGGATTTCTCTGGTGGTCCAGTGGGTAAGACTCCATGTTCCCAATGTAGGGGGCTTGGGTTCGATCGCTGGTCAGGGAACTAGATCCCACATGCATACCGCAACTAAGGAGCTAGCGAGCCACAACTAAGGAGCCTGCCTGCCGCAACTAAGACCGAGTGCCACCAAGTAAATAAAGTTCTAGGAGGGTAAGCTTGCAACAAAAGAATCTTTAAAAAAAAAAAAGATTAAAAAAATAAAGTAAAAAGATTACTACACATAAAATAGCGGAGGAGAGCAGGTACATCAAGAGAGGCCAAAAGGGTATCTCATCCATTTATGAAGGTCAGGAACTTTGTCTTCTTCAACCCTGTATCCCAGTTTCCATTTAATATATACTTATCAAATCAAAATTAATTTACACATTCTTTGGCCTTAAGTGAGTTACTTCTTTAAGTCATATTTTCCTCACCAGTAAAATGGAAAAACTAATCTTTGCCTCATAAGATTGTTTTGAGGAATAAATGAAATAAAATGTGTAAAGTACCTTCACGTAGTAAGGACTTAATATATTAAAGCCCATTTTCCTTCTCTTCCCCTTCCAACAATGACTTGAAGCTAGAAATGTTGATGTGTATTACATTTATTTTCAATTTCCCCACTTTCACTAATTTCTATTTTTTTTACATCTTTATTGGAATATAATTGCTTTACAGTGGTGTGCTAGTTTCTGCTTTATAACAAAGTGAATCAGTTATACACATACACATGTTCCCACCTCTCTTCCCTCTTGCATCTCCCTCCCTCCCACCCTCCCTATCCCACCCCTCTAGGTGGTCACAAAGCACCGAGCTGATCTCCCTGTGCTATGCAGCTGCTTCCCACTAGCTATTTATTTTACATTTGGTAGTGTATAAATGTCCATGCCACTCTCTCGCTTTGTCACAGCTTACACTTCCCGCTCCCCATATCCTCAAGTCCATTCTGTAGAAGGTTTCTGTCTTTATTCCTGTCTTACCCCTAGGTTCTTCATGACATTTTTTTTTCTTAAATTCCATGTATATGTGTTAGCATACGGTATTTGTCTTTCTCTTTCTGACTTACTGCACTCTGTAAGACAGACTCTAGGTCCATCGACCTCATTACAAATAGCTCAATTTCGTTTCTTTTTATGGCTGAGTAATATTCCATTGTATATATGTGCCACATCTTCTTTATCCATTCATCCGATGATGGACACCTAGGTTGTTTCCATCTCCTGGCTATTGTAATTAGAGCTGCAATGAACATTTTGCTACATGACTCTTTTTGAATTATGGTTTTCTCAGGGTATATGCCCAGTAGTGGGATTGCTGGGTCATATGGTATTTCTATTTGTAGTTTTTTAAGGAACCTCCATACTGTTCTCCATAGTGGCTGTACCAATTCACATTCCCACCAGCAGTGCAAGAGTGTTCCCTTTTCTCCACACCCCCTCCAGCATTTATTGTTTCTAGATTTTTTGATGATGGCCATTCTGACTGGTGTGAGATGATATCTCATTGTAGTTTTGATTTGCATTTCTCTAATGATTAAGGATTTTGAGCATTCTTTCATGTGTTTGTTAGCAGTCTGTATATCTTCTTTGGAGAAATGTCTATTTAGGACTTCTGCCCATTTTTGGATTGGGTTCTATGTTTTTTTGTTATTGAGCTGCATGAGCTGCTTGTAAATTTTGGAGATTAATCCTTTGTCAGTTGCTTCATTTGCAAATATTTTCTCCCATTCTGAGGGTTGTCTTTTGGTCTTGTTTATGGTTTCCTTTGCTGTGCGAAAGCTTTTAAGTTTCATTAAGTCTTATTTGTTTATTTTTGTTTTTATTTCCATTTCTGTGGGAGGTGGGTCAAAAAAGACCTTACTGTGATTTATGTCATAGAGTGTTCTCCCTATGTTTTCCTCTGAGAGTTTGATAGTTTCTGACCTTACATTTAGGTCGTTAATCCATTTTGAGCTTATTTTTGTGTATGGTGTTAAGGAGTGATCTAATCTCATACTTTCACATGTACCTGTCCATTTTTCCCAACACCACTTATTGAAGAGGCTGTCCTTTCTCAATTGTACATTCTTGCCTCCTTTATCAAAGATAAGGTGACCATATGTGCGTGGGTTTCTCTCTGGGCTTTCTATCCTGTTCCATTGATCTATCTTTCTGTTTTTGTGCCAGTACCATACTGTCTTGATTACTATAGCTTTGTAGTATAGTCTAAAGTCAGGGAGCCTGATTCCTTCAGCTCTGTTTTTCGTTCTCAAGATTGCTTTGGCTATTCGGGGTCTTTTGTGTTTCCATACAAGTTGTGAAATTTTTTGTTCTAGTTCTGTGGAAAATGCCAGTGGTAGTTTGATAGGGATTGCATTGAATTTGTAGATTGCTTTGGGTAGTAGAGTCATTCTCACAATGTTGATTCTTCCAATCCAAGAACATGGTATATCTCTCCATCTATTTGTATCATCTTTAATTTCTTTCATCAGTGTCTTATAATTTTCTGCATACAGGTCTTTTGTCTCCTTAGGTAGGTTTATTCCTAGATATTTTATTCTTTTTGTTGCATTGGCAAATGGGAGTGTTTTCTTTATTTCACTTTCAGATTTTTCATCATTAGTGTATAGGAATGCAAGAGATTTCTCTGCATTAATTTTGTATCCTGCTACTTTACCAAATTCATTGATTAGCTCTAGTAGTTATCTGGTAGCATCTTTAGGATTCTCTATGTGTAGTATCATGTCATCTGCAAATAGTGACAGCTTTACTTCCTCTTTTCCAATTTGGATTCCTTTTATTTCCTTTTCTTCTCTGATTGCTGTGGCTAAAACTTCCAGAACTATGTTGAATAAGAGTGGTGAGAGTGGGCAACCTTGTCTTGTTCCTGATCTTAGTGGAAATGCTTTCAGTTTTTCACAATTGAGGACGATGTTGGCTGTGGGTTTGTGATATATGGCCTTAATTATGTTGAGGAAAGTTCCCTCTATGCCTACTTTCTGGAGGGTTTTTATCTGGAGGGATTTTGTCAAAATCTTTCTCTGCATCTATTGAGATGATCATATGGTTTTTCTGCTTCAGTTTGTTAAGATGGTGTATCACATTGATTGATTTGCGTATATTGAAGAATCCTTGCATTCCTGGAATAAACCCCACTTGATCATGGTGTATGATCCTTTTAATGTGCTGTTGGATTCTGTTTGCTAGTATTTTGTTGAGGATTTTTGCATCTATGTTCATCAGTGATATTGGCTTGTAGTTTTCTTTCTTTGTGACATCGTTGTCTAGTTTTGATATCAGGGTGATGGTGGCCTCGTAGAATGAGTTTGGGAGTGTTCCTTCCTCTGCTATATTTTGGTAGAGTTTGAGAAGGATAGGTGTTAGCTCTTCTCTAAATGTTTGATAGAATTCGCCTGTGAAGCCATCTGGTCCTGGGCTTCTGTTTGTTGGATGATTTTTAATCACAGTTTCAATTTCAGTGCTTGTGATTGGTCTGTTCATATTTTCTATTTCTTCCTGATTCAGTCTTCGCAGGTTGTGCTTTTCTAAGAATTTGTCCATTTCTTCCAGATTGTCCATTTTATTGGCATAGAGTTGCTTGTAGTAATCTCTCATGATCTTTTGTATTTCTGCAGTGTCAGTTGTTACTTCTTTTTCATTTCTAATTCTATTGATTTGAGTCTTCTCCCTTTTTTTCTTGATGAGTCTGGCTAATGGTTTATCAATTTTGTTTATCTTCTCAAAGAACCAGCTTTAATTTTATTGATCTTTGCTATTGTTTCCTTCATTTCTTTTTCATTTATTTCTGATCTGATCTTTATGAGTTCTTTCCTTCTGCTAACTTTGGGGTTTTTTTGTTCCTTCTCTAATTGCTTTACGTGCAAGGTTAGGTTGTTTATTCGAGATGTTTCCTGTTTCTTAAGGTAGGATTGTATTGCTATAAACTTCCCTCTTAGAACTGCTTTTGCTGCATCCCATAGGTTTTGGGTCGTCGTGTCTGCATTGCCACTTGTTTCTAGGTAGTTTTTTATTTCCTCTTTGATTTCTTCAGTGATCACTTCGTTATTAAGTAGTGTATTGTTTAGCCTCCATGTGTTTGTATATTTTACAGATCTTATCCTGTAATAGATATCTAGTCCCATGGCGTTGTGGTCAGAAAAGATACTTGATACAATTTCAATTTTCTTAAATTTACTAAGGCTTGATTTGTGACCCAAGATATGATCTATCCTGGAGAATGTTCCATGAGCACTTGAGAAAAATGTGTATTCTGTTGTTTTTGGATGGAATGTCCTATAAATGTCAGTTAAGTGCATCTTGTTTAATGTATCATTTAAAGCTTGTGTTTTCTTATTTATTTTCATTTTGGATGATCTGTCGGTTGGTAAAAGTGGGGTGTCAAAGTCCCCTACTATGAATGTGTTACTGTCGATATCCCCTTTTATGGCTGTTAGTATTTGCCTTATGTATTGAGGTGCTCCTATGTTGGTTGCATAAGTATTTACAATTGTTATATCTTCTTCTTGGATCGATCCCTTGATCATTATGTAGTGTCCTTCTTTGTCTCTTCTAATAGTCTTTATTTTAAAGTCTAATTTTTCTGATATGAGAATTGCTGCTCCAACTTTCTTTTGGTTTCCATTTGCATGGAATATCTTTTTCCATCCCCTCACTTGCAGTCTGTATGTGTCTCTAGGTCTGAAGTGGGTCTCTTGTAGACAGCATATATATGGGTCTTGTTTTTGTATCCATTCAGCCAGTCTGTGTGTTTTGGTGGGAGCATTTAATCTATTTACATTTAAGGTAATTACCGATATGTATGTTCCTATTCTCATTTTCTTAGTTGTTTTGGGTTTCTTATTGTAGGTCTTTTCTTTCTCTTGTGTTTCTTACCTAGAGAAGGTCCTTTAGCATTTGTTGTAAAGCTGGGTTGGTGGTGCTGAACTCTCTCAGCTTTTGCTTGTCTGTAAAGGTTTTAATTTTTCCATCAAATCTGAATGAGATCCTTACTGGGTAGAGTAATCATGGTTGTAGGTTACTCTCCTTCATCACTTTAAATATGTCCTGCCAGTCTCTTCTGGCTTGCAGAGTTTCTGCTGAAACATCAGTTGTTAACCTTATGGGGATTCCCTTGTGTGTTATTTGTTGTTTTTCCCTTGCTGCTTTTAATATGTTTTCTTTGTATTTAATTTTTGACAGTTTGATTAATATGTGTCTTGGCATGTTTTTCCTTGGATTTATCCTGTATGGGACTCTCTGTGCTTCCTGGACTTGATTAACTCTTTCCTTTCCCATATTAGGGAAGTTTTCAACTATAATCTCTTGAAATATTTTCTCAGTCCCTTTCTTTTTCTCTTCTTCTTCTGGAATCCCTATAATTAGAATGTTGGTGTGTTTAATGTTGTCCCAGACGTCTCTGAGACTGTCCTCAGTTCTTTTTATTCTTTTTTCTTTATTCTGCTCTGCAGTAGTTATTTCCACTATTTTATCTTCCAGGTCGCTTATCCATTCTTCTGCCTCAGTTATTCTGCTATTGATCCCATCTGGAGTATTTTTAATTTCATTTATTGTGTTGTTCATTGTTGCTTGTTTCATCTTTAGTTCTTCTAGGTCCTTGTTAAATGTTTCTTGTATTTTCTCTATTCTATTTCCATGATTTTGGATCATCTTTACTATCATTATTCTGAATTGTTTTTCAGGTAGACTGCCTATTCCTCTTCATTTGTTAGGTCTGGTGGGTTTTTATCTTGCTCCTTCATCTGCTGTGTGTTTTTCTGTCTTCTCATTTTGCTTATCTTACTGTGTTTGGGGTCTCCTTTTTGCAGCCTGCAGGTTCGTAGTTCCCATTGTTTTTGGTGTCTGTCCCCAGTGGCTAAAGTTGGTTCAGTGGGTTGTGTAGGTTTCCTGGTGGAGGGGACTAATGCCTGTGTTCAGTGGATGAGGCTGGATCTTGTCTTTCTGGTGGGCAGGTCCACGTCTGGTGGTGTGTTTTGGGGTGTCTGTGGACTTATTATGATTTTAGGCAGACTCTCTGCTAATGGATGTGGCTGTGTTCCTGTCTTGCTAGTTGTTTGGCATAGGGTGTCCAGCACTGGAGCTTGCTGGTCGTTGAGTGAAGCTGGGTGCTGGTGTTGAGATGGAGATCTCTGGGAGATTTTCGCCATTTGATCTTATGTGGAGCTGGGAGGTCTCTTGTGGACCAGTGTCTTAAAGTTGGTCTCCCACCTCAGAGGCACAGCACTGACTCCTGGCTGCAGCACCAAGAACCTTTCATCCACACGGCTCAGAATAAAAAGGAGAAAAAGAAGAAAGAAAGAAAGAGAGAGAGAGAGAGAGAGAGAGGAGAGAGGGAGGGAGGGAGGGAGGGAGGAAGGAGAAAGAAAGAAAGAAAGAAGGAAGAAAGGAGGAAGGAAGGGAGGCAAGGAGGGAGGGAGGGAAGGAAGGAAAGAAGGAAGGATGGAAGAAAGAAAGAAAAGAAGGAAAGAAAGGAAAGAGGATAAAATAAGATAAAGATAAAATAAATAAAGTTATTTAAAAAAAGTAATTATTAAAAAAAAATTTTTTAAGAAAAAACAAACAAAAAACGGACGGATAGAACCCTAGGACAAGTGGTGACAGCAAAGCTATACAGACAGAATCTCACACAGAAGCATACACATGCACACTCACAAACATAGGAAAAGGGGAAATAATAGTAAATCTTGCTCTCAAAGTCCACATCCTCTATTTGGGATGATTTGTTGTCTATTCATGTGTTCCACAGATGCAGGATACATCAAGTTGATTGTGGAGCTTTAATCCGCTGCTTCTGAGGCTGCTGGGAGAGATTTCCCTTTCTCTTCTTTGTTTGCACAGCTCCCGGGGCTCAGCTTTGGATTTGGCCCTGCCTCTGCATGTAGGTCGCCGGAGGTCGTCTGTTCTTCGCTCAGACAGGATGGGGTTAAAGGAGCAGCTGTTTCGGGGACTCTGGCTCACTCAGGCCGGGGGGAGGGAGGGGTGTGGATGCGGGGCGAGCCTGTGGCAGCAGAGGCCGGCGGGACATTGCACCAGCCTGAGGGGCACCATGCGTTCTCCTGGGGAAGTTGTCCCTGGATCCCGGGACCCTGGCAGTGGCGGGCTGCACAGGCTCCCGGAAGGGAGGTGTGGATAGTGACCTGTTCTGGCACACAGGCTTCTTGGTGGCTGCAGCAGCAGCCTTAGCGTCTCATGCCCATCTCTGGGGTCCGCGCTGATAGCTGCGGCTCGCGCCCGTCTCTGGAGTTCCTTTAAGCAGCGCTCTTAATCCCCTCTCCTCGTGCACCAGGAAACAAAGAGGGAAGAAAAAGTCTCTTGCCTCCTCGGCAGCTCCAGACTTTTTCCCAGACTCCCTCCCGGCTGGCCATGGCGCCCTAATCCCCTGCAGGCTGTGTTCACGCCGCCAACCCCAGTCCTCTCCCTGCGCTCCTACCGAAGCCCGAGCCTCAGCTCCCAGCCCCGCCCACCCCGGCGAGTGAGCAGACAAGCCTCTCGGGCTGTTGAGTACCGATCGGCACCGATCCTATGCGCGGGAATCTCTCTGCTTTGCCCTCCGCACCCCTGTTGCTGTTCTCTCCTCCGCGGCTCTGAAGCTTTCCCCTTCCACCACCCGCAGTCTCCGCCCGCGAAGGGGCTTCCTAGTGTGTGGACACTTTTCCTCCTTCACAGCTCCCTCCCACTGGTGCAGGTCCCGTCCCTATTCTTTTGTCTCTGTTTATTCTTTTTTCTTTTGCCCTACCCAGGTACGTGGGGAGTTTCTTGCCTTTTGGGCGGTCTGAGGTCTTCTGCCAGCATTCAGTAGGTGTTCTGTAGGAGTTGTTCCACGTGTAGATGTATTTCTGGTGGATCTGTGGGGAGGAAGGTGATCTCCGCGTCTTACTCTTCCGCCATCTTCCCGATTCCCCTCACTAATTTCTATACTAAATATTCTGTCATGTATTTCTATTTTCAGCCTATAGATCTCTTGTGGATAGAATGTTCTGATAGTTTATTATTTTCTATAAGGAACTCTATTTCCATATAATGGCTGTAAATTTGCTTCATCAAGTGTCAATGGAGTTACTCTGTTTTTTAACACATGATGATTTATTGCACAATTTTGTTCACATGAGCCAAACTGTAATTTCCTCAACTGAGTCCAGACACAAGAAAAACAGTCCATCTTCAGTGAAAGAAGATCAGAAAATATCAACCCACCAGTCCAAAATTGTAGCATAAATCAGTCACCCACCTCCAGCCATGTTGGAAACAGAGCCTGAGAGAAATTAGCTCTTATTCTATCCATGGGTGAAGATCCAATATGCACCACTACATATACAGAAAATCCAGTCACAGAAACCAAGGTGAAAACTGATACAAAAATGGAGTTCTGGCAAAAAGGAAAATGAAACTTCCCTATGGAAAAGCCTCCACTACTAAAAACATATGCAAGCCCACACACACACACACAACCACATACATAGAAGATAACTTCCTTTAAAGAAAAACTCGTAGAAATGATAAAACACAGAAGATATTCATGTAACTGTAAAATTCATGTACCAAAAAGTACATAAGAGACTTCACCTTCTTGATAGGAAGGAGTAGCTTATGGAAGAGCAATTCTTCCTCCAAGAACAACTAGAAAAAATTGCATACAATACCAAAAAATATCTATTTGAAGGCTCAGAGAGCTGCAAGGCAATTAGGACTTGAGGAGCCAAGAAAGGTTAAGCCAAGTAAAGCCATTTTTATCTTCAAAGCATTTGCAAATTCTTGGCGTCGTGTAAGAATCTCCACTACAAACATGGAGCTCCTGACAAAGTTAGAAAGATTAGAACTTGGGCCGCCTCCTAAGGCAGCTAATAATTGAGTGCTCAGGTTCATAAAGAGAAAAGAAATGGAGAGAAGTGTGGCACCTCGTGGTATTCCACCCAAGGCTTGTGTTGGATGCATACACTGAATGGAGCAAAAATCTAAGAGGTTAAACCAAAAGATGCTGAAAGGAAGGAAGAATTTTGAACAGTCTCAAGTGCCAAGGAGGCAAAAATAGGAATTCAAGACCAGAAAGTATAAGGCTCTAGTAAATATTTCAGCTGGGACTTCAAAATGGCTACATGCCAGGGACAGGGATAAACCAAATATCATATGATATCACTTATATGTGGAATCTCAAAAAATGATACAAATGAACTTATTTACAAAACAGAAATAGACTCACAGACATAGAGAACAGACTATGGTTACCAAAGGGGAAAGTGGGTAGAGGGATAAATTAGGAGCTTGAGACTAACAGATACACACTACTATATATAAAATAAACAACAAGGTCCTACTGTATAGCATGGGTAACCATAGTGGAAAAGAATATTTTATATATATATATGAACTGAATCACTTTGCTGTACATCAGAAATTAACTCAACATTGCAAACCAGCTGTACTTAAATTTTTTTAAAAAGACATGGATGAAAGAAACTGAAGACAACACAGATGGAAAGATACACTGTGTTCTTGGACTGGAAAAATTAATGTTAAAATGACCATACTGCCCAAGACAATCTACAGATTCAGCGCAATCCTTATCAAAATACTAATGACATTTTTCACAGAACTAGAACCAAAAAATTTTAAATTTGTGTGGAAACACAAAAAAACCCAAATAGCGAAAACAATCTTGAGAAAGAACAACAGAGCTGGAGGAATAACACTCCCTGACTTCAGACTATAATACAAAGCTACAGTAATCAAAACAGTATGATACTGGCACAAAAACAGACACATAAATCAATGGAACAGGATGGAGAGCCCAGAAATATACCTACACATGTATGGCCAATTAACCTACAACAAAAGAGATGAGAATATATAATGGAGAAAAGACAGTCTCTTCAATAATTGGTGCTGGGAAAACTGGATAGCTACATGTAAAAGAATGAACATGGAATATTTTCTCAGACCATATACAAAAATAAACTCAAAATGGATTAAAGAACCTAATGTAAGACTGGAAACCATAAAACTCCTAGAGGTAAACATAGGCAGAGCATGTTAACATAAATCTAGCAAGTTTTTTTTTTTTGATCTGTCTCCTAAGGCAAAGGAAACAAAAGCAAAAATAAACAAATGAGACCTAATTAAACTTAAAAGCTTTTGCACAGCAAAGGAAACCACTGACAGTACAAAAAGACAACCTACTGAATGGAAGAACATATTTGCAAATGATATGACTGATAAGGTGCTATATCCAAATCTATAAACAGCTCATACAACTCAATATCAAAAAAAAAAAAAAACCTGACTAAAAAGTGGACAGAAGACCTGCACAGACTTTTTTCCAAAGAGGAAATGCAGATGGCCAGCAGGGACATGAAAAGATGCTCAACATTGCTAATCATCAGGGAACTGCAAATCAAGTCCACAGTGAGATATCATCTCACACCTGTCAGAATAACTATCAATAAAAAGACCACAAATAACAGATATTGGTGAGGATGTAGCAAAAAGGAATCCTCATACACTGTTGGTGGAAACTGGTGCAGCCACTGTGGGAAATAATATGGAGGTTCCTCAAAAAACTAAAAATAGAACTACCATGTGATCCAGCAATTCCACTCCTGGGTATATATCTGAAGAAAATGAAAACACTAATTTGAAAAGATACATGCACCTCAATGTTCCTAGCATCATTATTTACAATTGCCAAGATAGGGAAGCAACCTAAGTGTCCATCAACAGAGGAAACGATAAAGATGATGTGGTATATACATACTATGTAATACTACTCAGCCACAAAAAAAGAGCAAAATTTTGCCATTTGCAACAACATAGATGGACCAAAGGGTATTAGGCTTAGTGAAATAAGTCAAAGAAAGACAAATACTGTATGATATCACTTATATGTGGAATCTAAAAAATGAAACAAGCAAATGAATATACAGAAGAGAAGCAGACTCACAGATATAGAGAACAAGCTAGTGGTTACCAGTAAGGAGAGTGATGGGGCAGGGGCACGAAAGGAGTAGGTGATTAAGAGGTACAAAATACTATGTATAAACTACATAAGCTATAAGGATATATTGTACAGCACAGGAAATATAGCCATATTTTAAAATAATTTGAATAGAGTATAATCTATAAAAGTACTGGAGCACTATATACTCTAAACTAATATAATATTATAAATCAACTATATTTCAATTTATAAAAAGAGAGAAAAGAGAGCAGTGCATTCAGGGAGGTATTGGAAGGGCAGGAATAGAAACACAGATGTAGAGAACAGACTTGTGGGCACAGGGGGAAAGGGAGGGTGGGATGCACTGAGAGAGTAACATTGACATATATACACTACCATGTGTAAAATAGATAGCTAGTGGGAAGCTGCTGTATAGCGCAGGGAGATCAGCTCAGTGCTTTGTGATGACCTAGAGGGGTGGGATGGGGAGGGAGGGAGGGAGGCTTATGAGGGAGAGGATATAGGTATACATATAGCTGATTCACTTTGTTGTACAGCAGAAACTAACACAACAATGTAAAGCAATTATAATCCAATAAAGATATTAAAATAAATAAATAAAAATTTAAGAAAGAGAGAGAAAGGTGAAGTGGAGGTGAACTGAAGCAACCCAGCTGACAGGCAGCACCAAGGCTCCCAGTGTTATGAGTGAAGCCACCTTGGACATTAGAGCCTTCCCAGCCCCGGTTGAGCACAGCTGCATGAGTGAGCTTAGCCCGCAGTGTGCAGAGCAGAGATAAGCTGTCTCTGCTGAGTCCTGCCAGGATTTCTTGACCCACAGAATTTTACACAATAAATGGTGTTGTTTTAAGGCACTAGGTTTGGGGGCGGCTTGTGATGCAGCCATCTAATAAGCCATCTCTTTCCCTTACCTCCTCATCTCTATTACTCAACTGCATTCCAGATCTCATCTGTCTGGGTGTTTTTAGGAAGCCAGGAAACGATGCCCAGGTAGAAAATCCTCCCTGGAGCCAAAATGGGCCAGCAGGCTTGCTTCCTGCCCACATTTCCCAAGCCCGTCTTGTCCCATTTCCACTTTGCTTTGCCTCAGATAAACTTTTAGGAACTTTCCCCATTTCTGATTTATTCTGCAACACCTCTGTCTCGTAATAGCAAGGCCACTACCATATTCAGCTTGGATCTTCCCTCAGAGACCCTAAAATCACAATTTGCATATGGTTATTTTTGAGCATGAGAAAGATCTGGAAATGTGCATATGTATATCTGTATGCACATACTTATTTTTATTTGTATGCCCTAGGTCTCAACCAAGTCAAAATTATATTTAATTCTATATATATTTGAATAATACAACCTAGATGTCTACCTCTTTATATGTCTCCCAGTGCCAACTAATAATGTACCAATTTCTGACAAAAAGCCCCTTTTAATTCTCTATAAAAGATTCTTTAACCCAATTTGATTTATTCAGTATTCACAATATGAATATGAATTGACCTGGAGAGATTATTCAGCGTTTTTAAGAGATCTAAACTGTTTCCAATAGCAACCAGAGAATCAGCTTGACATTTCAGACTATGAAAACCTTAGAGTTCATCCATATGATGAGCCCAGCAGAGAACTGGCTGGTTTATGCATTTTAATCATAATAATTTGGGTGGTTGCTGATGAGAAGACTTTAATGTGAGGAACTTGGAGAGTGTCCCACGGAGAGTTGCCAAGGTAATTAAAACAGCCTTGTAAATCAGTTTTAAGAATATGCCAGGCTGCCCAAGTGACCATCAGCCTGTCTGACCCTCCCCTCCCCTCCCCTGGCCACCCCCATCTATTCGTCAGATGTTTCTCAGCCTTAATTGAAATTGGCAACACAGTGATGACCAAAATGTGCCATGGTTTATACAGCACATACTACTTCATAATCTCATAGAGAATGTGATACGAAATGATGAGATAAGTCGTTTACACCCTGCCGACTTTCTGAAAGTGTGTTACATAGCCTACATTAAAAAAATGCAATGAGAATTAACACAAGATAATAGCCAGGCTTGGGCGTTTTTAAATGTATATAGGAGAAGGTAAAGAAGTAGAAATTAAATCCCCAAAAATGCTAAATGGAGAAACCTAGGATATGTGGATATAAATGTAGCCTTGACAATATAGCATGGAAGAGAGATGGTGGGAGGGGAAGGAGAAAGCACACTCAGAGTGGGATGAAGGAGCTGGAGGAAGAGATAGTGGAAGCACAGTGCTGACATATACTGGGTTCCAGTCTCCATATAGTGAGCTGCTCTAGAGCTTTCACGTGTCTCATGTAATCTTCATGGGATTTGATGAGAACATTGAGACTCAGAGCTGGAGTCTCACCCAAAGTCTCACAACCAGAAAGTGATGGAATATTATGCCTAACTAACCTAAAGCTGTATGACTCCAAAGCCAGTACTCCTTCTGCCCCCAAATTCTCAGTCAACAAGGAATTTATTTAAGGGCACTAAACAATAGAATAAATAGTCTTATGCAAAGCAGTTAATTCATGCATGCAAGGGTGGGTCTATTTTCAGAAGTCAAGTATGTTGTAGTGGTGAGGCATTTGTACACAGTGGTTAAGGGCACAAGATCCAGAATAGGCAAAAAAAATTTTTTTTGAATCTTAGTTGCATCACTTCCTAGCTGTGTGATGTTTGGCAATTTACTACACCTCTTGAACCTTCACTTTCCCCATCAGAAAAGTGAGAACAGTTATGCCTAGTTGATTGGATGTTGAAAGGATGACACAACACAATACAGAATGCTTAATAAAGAGCTCTGAACACAGAACTTAATACATGTCAACTATAATAATCTATTTTATTCTCATTCCTATATAGATGATTATTAAAATGATTTTTAATAATTTTAATGATTTTTTTTCTTTTGTTAAAGCAGCTTTATTGAGGGGTAATTTACATACCACAAAATTCCCTCATTTTATACCTACAACTCAATACTTTTTATTAAATTACAGAATTATACAGCCATCACCACAATCTAATATGAAACATTTCCACCATTCCAAAAAGAAATCTCATGCCATTTGTGTTCATCTCCATTCCCACCACCAACCCCAGGGAACCACAAATCTTTTTCTCCCTACCCTTATTCTGGCTTAGAACAAAGGTCAACACTATTGGGCTTACCTGGTGGCGCAGTGGTTGAGAGTCCGCCTGCTGACGCAGGGGACACAGGTTCGTGCCCCAGTCCGGGAAGATCCCACATGCCACGGAGCGGCTGGGCCCATGAACCATGGCCACTGAGCCCGCGCGTCCGGAGCCTGTGCTCCGCAACGGGAGAGGCCACAGCAGTGAGAGGCCCACGTACAGCAATAAAAAAAAAAAAGGTCAACACTATTAAGAAAAATATTAATTAAATATTAATATTTTAAAATACAAGACTTAAAAAAATTTACAAAGAAAATCAGTTATATATTACTCTAAATGATCACTCAAAGTAGAAGGTGTAATATTGATGTTAAACCAAACTGACAATAGTGATTAAACCTTGCCAACGAAAGCTCATTATTCAGACAACATTTAGTAATAGGTCATAATGCAAATTCTCCTTTGAAAAAGATAAATATATATGTATACATGTGTTATTCTTCTAAATTTGTGTAACTCTTTACATTTTATAAGTGAAAAATGTTTTTGTTTAAAAAAAGAAAATCAGTTATAAACACAATTGTCAAATCATTTTAATAATATGATATGGTGAAATATGTGCTTTATTACTAATGAATTAAATAACAAGATCTAGTGTTGGCTCCAATAACGACTATAATTTTAAAGTAATGATGAGTATTAGTGATAATTTGAGTATCTGCAACAAGTATGATATGAAAGATGGTTTCTTTTTTTTTACTAGTCTAAATGGAATAGTTTTTATTGAGTGAAAAATTCTTTAAATTCTATGATGCTTTACAATTTTCAAAAGTTTCACACACATAATTTAATATAATCCCATAATAACCCTTTTTATTTCCACTACCCTTATCTTGCCCCTTCCCTCCTCCTTCTCCCCACTGATAGCCACTAGCTCATTCTCTATAAGATGGCCATGATTTTACTGAAGTATTTACAGGTAAAATAACATGCTCTCTGGTATTTGCTTCAAAATACTTTAGCTTAAAAAGGGGACTGGAGAGAGTGGTGGGCTGGGATGGCCCCGCCGGGGCGTGCGGTGCTCTGGTACGAGATAGTCAAAGAACACTGTAGGAAGAACACACTCCACGAAAGATACCCTCCTCTACACAGCACTCTATATATGCTGATGAGGAAGAATTCTCCAAACACTGCGAATCATCTATCCCCTCAACTCCTCAAGGAGAAGAAGCACAAAGAAGTTTGGACACTTCTGAAATTGAAGCAAGTGAAAACGAGTCTGTAAAAATTAGTGCAAAAAAGCCAAGAAGAAAACTCAAGCCCATTAGTGATGAATCTGAAAGCACTGAAGAAAGTGATATAAGAAGAAAAGTTAAACCAGCAGACAACATAGTACACGACAACATGAAGCTGTTTCAGCTACAGCATCTTCAGAACTTCCAGAGAAACCAGCTGAATCAATCATGCCCAAAAAGATAGGACCCCTTAGTGCTGAGCTCTCTGTTGAAAAAGAGACCCTGGCAACAGAAAGTCAACTGAAAACTCAGAAAAAGATGTTTTGTGTCAAAAGGAAGAAACCAAGAAGTGGAGTCACAGTTTTGGATACTTCCGACTGTGTACCTATTTGGTGTTTAAAAGAAAACCAGTGACATCATGGAGTTAGATGTTGTTTTGTCTGCATTTGAGAGCAGCCCCTTAGAGTATAAACAAAAAATAGACTCAGAATTTGTAAGGAAGCCATCAACAAATTTCATTCTAATTTGAAAGAAGAACTCACCGAACTGCTTAAAGAAATCCAGATGTTGAAAACTCTGAAAAGGAAGAACGCTAAGATGATCTCAGATATCGAAAAGAAAAGGCAACTTTTGTTTTGTCTTTTTGTGTTTGTTTTTTTCTAATTTCTAACTTGCCTTTTATTTTTCTTTCTTTCTTTCTATTTGGCTGCATTGGGTCTTCGTTGCTATGCACAGGCTTTAGTAGTTGTGGCTCGTGGGCTCTAGAGCGCAGGCTCAGTAGTTGTGCTGCACGGGCTTAGTTGCTCTACAGCATGTGGGATCTTCCCAGACCAGGGCTCGAACCCATGTCACCTACACTGGCAGGCAGATTCTTAACCACTGCACCACCAGGGAAGCCTGGGAACCCATTTTTAAAAGGTAGAATTTAAGACGTCCAGTTCCCTTTAGCATTTTTTCACAAGCATGAGTAGTGATACGACCAACATTTCTAGATCTATGTAATGAGCTGCAGCCAATAGAATAGTCTCGTTTCTGTTTCATCCAAATTCTGCAGTTTACTCAGTTATTGCCTGTGGCTCCTTGCATAAATAGATCTGGGGATATTTGTCTCCAGTTAAATTATTTTATGAAACTTGAAATTACCTTCAGTATTAGTGTTATCTTTCTTTGAGAAATCAACTGCCAAATAACAAAGAAAATTTTAGCTAAACCTCATCTTACTTACAGATTTCAGCCAGAAAAGGGTTTTCCACATTTAGTACCAACCCTACCCACCTGTTCTCTATCCCTTTTGTAGATAGAACCCATAAAAGGTAAAATCCAAGTACTCTATGAAGAAATAATGTATTCTAAAGAGAAATAGACTCACAGACATAGAAAACAAACTTATGGTTACCAAAGGGGAAAAGGGTAGGGAGAGGGATAAATTAGTAGGAGTTTGGAATTAACAGATACAAACTACTATATGAAAAATAGATAAATAACAAGGACCTACTTAAAGCACAGGGAACTATATTCAATATCTTGTAATAACCTATAATGGAAAAGAGTCTGAAATTTATATATATATATATATGTATAACTGAATCATTTTGCTGTATACTTGAAACTATCACAACATTGTAAATCAACTAACTATATTTCAATTAAAAAAAAGAAATAATGTATTCTTCCATGAAAATTCTACGTATATAAATTCTTTGGTCCTTCCCTTTTTTTCCCTCACAGATATAGCGGAAGCCCAGAGATGTTTAGATCTTTTCCCTTCGTCTGCGGTTACCTTCATGGTTGCTTGTGATTGAAAGCTTTCCAAAACACACTTGGGCCTCTGAGCAGCACTCCAGCAACTGCACGTTATCCTGAGTAACTAGAGACTACAGCTAATAGACCTCACACCTGTGTTTTCCCCACTGCCAGCCTTTCACACCCACACCTTGTTACTAAAGCAATTTAAAGAACTGTATTCTGAAAAGAAAATTTTTTACATGTTATTTGTCCTTTCTAGATGTCTCACTTCAATTAGATAGGACATTGTTCTCCCCTTACCAGGCTGATTAACCCCTGGTGCTGCCCCATCTGTGTATGTGTATGCTCCATTTTTCCATTTATCAGCCTTTGGTTGCACTTATCCACTGACCTGTCTATTGCTCCTTCTAGACGAAGAGTTTCTTCAAGGCAAGGGTCATCTCTCACATGCTTCTGAATCACTAAGCATCTGACACAATGCCTGGTGCACAGGAAATATTCAAAAATTGGTGATGAACACATGGCCCATACTACATTCTGTCCAGTGGGTAAAACCACGTCTGACACCTAAGTATTTCCACGTCAGCTTTGCTATTCTTAACTTCAATAACTGCTATGTGCCTAAATATGGATATAAAGTACATATTTGTATTTCTCAGTTGGCCCTTTCCATCTGTCTTCTGTTCTAGGAAATTTCCTTTATTTCTCTGAGTATATCCTTCATTCCAGTTCTCATTCCAAGAGACTACCTTTTCTCCTAAAACTCCCATTAATTGAATGTTACACCGTCTAAATCTGTCCTCTCTCTTTCTCTCTCTCTTTCTCTCTCTCTCTCCTGACATCATATTCATACTTTCCATTTTTTATCTCTTTGTGCTGTGTTCTAAGAGAAATTTCTTCAGCTTGGGTTCTCAGTGGTATCCACTGGTTCATCTATTAAATTTTTTCCGATAATATATTTCTAACTTACATGCAGTGAAATGTGCAGATTTTAAGTATAGAGTTTGATGAATTTTAACAAATGTATATATCCACCTTTATATCCAAGAACTCAATTTATTACCCACAGATCCATGCTGAAAGAATGATGAGAAAACAAACTTCAGAAAAAAGAAAATAAATCTCAGAGGAATAGATAAATGCATGAACTATTAGAAAAAATTATTCTTAAGTCTAAATAGTTGTTTGTTAAAATATTCAAAATAATCTGAAACTAAAATTTCAGTTGAAATCAAGATGGGAGATGGAGAGGGACTTCCCTGGTGGTCCAGTGGTTAAGACTCCACGCTTCCACTGCAGGGGGCATGGGTTCAATCCCTGGTTGGAGAAATAAGATCCCACATTTCATGGGGCATGACCAAAATAAAATGTGCAAATAAAAATGTGTTTTAAAAAAATGATGGGGGGCTTCCCTGGTGGCACAGTGGTTGAGAATCCGCCTGCTGATGCAGGGGACACGGGTTCGTGCCCCGGTCCGGGAGGATCCCACATGCCACGGAGAGGCTGGGCCTGTGAGCCATGGCCACTGAGCCTGCGTGTCCAGAGCCTGTGCTCCACAACGGAAGAGGCCACAACAGTGAGAGGCCCACGTACTGGGAAAAAAAAAAAAAAGATGGGAGGTGGAGAAAGGAGAGGAAGCAGAAGACATAAAAGCATGCTACATTTTTTGTATTGTTTAATGGAAGGCTACAGAGATACTACTTAACTGCAGACATTAGAACAATGCATTTAATATGGAGACACAAAAGACCCCAAAGAGCCAAAGCAGTCTTGAGGGAAAAAAACGGAGCTGGAGGAATCAGACTCACTGCCTTCAGACTATACTACAAAGCTACAGTAATCAAGACAATATGGTACTGGCACAAAAATGGAAATATAGATCAAGGGAACAGGATAGAAATCCCAGAGATAAACCCACACACCTATGGTCAACTAATCTATGACAAAGGAGGCAAGGATATACAATGGAGAAAAGACAGTCTCTTCAATAAGTGGTGCTCGGAAAACTGGACAGCTACATGTAAAAGAATGAAATTAGAACACTCCCTAACACCATTTACAAAAATAAACTCAAAATGGATTAGAGACCTAAACGTAAGACTGGACACTATAAAACTGTTAGAGGAAAACATAGGAAGAACACTCTTTGACATAAATCACAGCAAGATCTTTTTTGATCCACCTCCTAGAGTAATGGAAATAAAACTAAAAATGAACAAATGGGACCTACTGAAACTTAAAAGCTTTTGCAAAGCAAAAGAAACTACAAGCAAGATGAAAAAACATCCCTCAGAATGGGAGAAAATATTTGCAAACGAATCAACAGACAAAGGATTAATCTGCAAAATATATAAACAGCTCATGCAGCTCAATATTAGAAAAACAACCCAATCAAAAAAATGGGCAGAAGACCTAAATTGATATTTCTCCAAAGAAGACATACAGCAGGCCAAGAAGCACATGAAAAGCTGCTCAACATCACTAATTATTAGAGAAATGCAAATCAAAACTACAATGAGGTATCACCTCACACCAGTTAGAATGGGCATCATCAGAAAATCTACAAACAAATGCTGGAGAGGATGTGGAGGAAAGGGAACCCTCTTATACTGTTGGTGGGAATGTAAATTGATACAGCCACTATGGAGAACAGTATGGACGTTCCTTAAAAAACTAAAAATAGAATTACCATATGATCCAGCAATCCCACTACTGGGCATATACCTAGAGAAAACCATAATTGAAAAAGACACATGCACCCCAGTGTTCATTGCAGCACTATTTACAATAGCAAGGTCATGGAAGCAACCTAAATGCCCATCAACAGACAAATGGATAAAGAAGATGTGATACATATATACAATGGAATATTACTCAGCCATAAAAAGGAATGAAATTGGGTCATTTGTAGAGACGTGGATGAGTCTAGAGACTGTCATACAGAGTGAAGTAAGTCAGAAAGAGAAAAACAAATATCGTGTATTAACACATATATGTGGAACATAGAAAAATGGTACAGATGAACCGGTTTGCAGGGCAGAAATTGAGACACGGATGTAGAGAACAAGTGTATGGACACCAAGGGGGTAAAGTGGTGGGGGGGAGGGTGGTAGTGTGATGAATTGGGAGATTGGGATTCACATGTATACACTAATATGTATAAAATGGATAAGTAATAAGAACCAGCTGTATAAAAAAATAAAATAAAATTCAAAAAAAAAAGAACAATACATTTAAGTGTGCATGTTAAAATCTAAAAGTAATCATAGTATAGTAATGAAAAAGTGGACACCGCATCAGAGCAGTTTGGTAAGGCCATTGTGAGAAGGTACTACTTGAGCTAAGACCCAAAGGGTGAGAAGGGTCCTGTGATGCAAAGATCTAGGGAAAGCATATTTTAGGCAGAGGAAATAGCATGTGCAAATGTCTGGAGGCAGCAAAAGGATTGGTGTGTTTGAGAACCAGAGAGGAGCCCATTATAGCTGGAGCGCCAAACAAGAGTGAGAAAGAAGCACTTAGATCTGAAAGGTAAGAAGGAGTCAGACCATGCAAGGCCTTTACACAATGTTAAAGGGTTTGGATTTTATTCTAATTTTTGAGGGGTGACCCTGAAGTGAGTTTTGTTTGTTTGTTTGTTTTATTGACATGTAGTTGACTCACAATATTATATACATTTCAGGTGTACAACATAGTGATTCACAATTTTTAAAGGTTATAGTCCATTTAAAGTTATTGTAAAATATTGGCTGCGTTCCCTGTGTTGTACAATATATCCTTGTAGCTTATTTACTTTATACATGGTAGTGTGTACCTGTTAATTCCCTCCCCTTATCTTGTCCCCTCCCCCTTCCCTCTCCTCACTGGTAACCACTAGTTTGTTCTCTATATCTGTGAGTCTGTTTCTTTCTTGCTGTATTCACTAGTTTGTTTCATTTTTTTTAGATTCCACATATAAGTGATATTTTCACATGCCTGTTAGCCATCTGCATGTCTTCTTTGGAAAAATGTCTATTCAGTTCTTCTGCCCATTTTTTAATTGGGTTGTTTGTTTTTTTGATATCGAGTTATGTGAGCTGTTTATAGATTTTGGATATTAGCCCCTTATCAGTCATATCATTTGCAAATATTTTCTCCCATTCAGTAGGTTGTCTTTTCATATTGTTGATGTTTTCCTTTGCTGTGAAAAAGCTTTTAAGTTTAATTAGGTCCCATTTGTTTATTCTTGTTTTTGTTTCTTTTTGCCTTTGAAAACAAAAAAAATATTGCTACAGTATATGTCAAAGAGTGTTCTCCTTTGTTTCTTCTAGAAGTTGTATGGTTTCAGGTCTTACATTTAGGTCTTTAATCCATTTTGAGTTTATTTTTCTTTATACTATTAGAGAATGTTCTAAATTCATTCTTTTACATGTAGCTGTCCAGTTTTCCCAGCACCATTTGTTGAGGAGACTGCCTTTTCTCCATTGTACATTCTTGCCTCCTTTGTCATAGATTAATTGACCATAAGTGAATGTGTTATAAAATCATTATGGAGAACAAGTTTCAAAGAAAGAAAAGTGGAATCCAAGAGGCTAAGTCAGAGGTGATGGAGATTGGATTGGGAAATGGCAATGGAGATAGAAATGAATGGATCGGGGGAAAATTTTAGAGGGAACACTGACAGCCCCTGGTGGTGATGGGCTGGACCTGAGGGTGAGGGAAAGGAGAAGGTTAAAGATGGTTCCCAGGCTTCTGGGTTTTACAATCAGGTGAATTGTTTTTACAGTTGGGTAAATGGTTTCTATAATTGAGTGAGTGGATTTTATAATTGTGTGGCCCTTACTGAGTTGGGAAAGTAATTTGTCTGAGAAGAGAACAAGGAGTGAAGACCACAGGCCTCCTTTACATGCATCCAGATGCCCTTTTAGATGCCCACGTGCAGGTGTCTGTCCACAAACCTGGGGTTCTTTTTTTTTATTGAAGTATAGTTGATTTACGATGTTATGTTAGTTTCAGGTGTACAGCAAAGTGATTCAGTTATATATATGTATATATACATATATATTCTTTTTCAGATTATTTTCCATTATAGTTTTTTATAAGATATTGAATATAGTTCCCTGTGTTATACAGTTGGACCTGTTGTTTATCTATTTCGTACATATTAGTGTGTATCTGCTAATCCCAAACTCCTCCTTTATCCCTCCCCTACCCACATTCCCCTTTGGTAACCATAAGTTTGTTTTCTGTGTCTGTGAGTTTATTTCTGTTTTGTAAATAAGTTCATTTCTATCATTTTTTAGCTTTGACGTATAAGCAATTCCCATGTGTTCCTCTACCAACATGGAAACATCAACTTTTATTTCCCTGAACACCAAACTACATTCTTATGAGCTCTGAACACACAGAGTACAAGATACTCTGTTCTTTTGGTAGAAATGGCATTCCTCCCCCAAAAGGCACTAATATCTTTACCAGGGGTTGATGCACAAACTTGAATAGAAAAAATGATTTCCACAACATCCACCTGAAGTTTAGCACTTCCTTCAATTCTGAATATAGGCAAAAAAAACTGCAGTATTATTCGCTACACCTGTGACTGTGTTACAAATACAATTACAAATATTTTCCTATCACGTCAGTGGTGTTCCAAGTATCTCAAAATGTTACTTATGCTCATCATTACTCTGAAATATGCCAGTTATTTGACCTGACACTGGATCTTTTTATTTAATGTGCTATTAAATAATATATTTAATATCACAATATTTTAAAGATTTGATAATTTTTTTCAGTATAATTGGTTTTCTTTGTAATCCCATGCGTTTTATTTTATGCATTTAAAAAACATTATTCTGAGAAGAAACCCACAAGGTTCATCAGACTCTAAAGTTTGTCAAGTGCTTAAAACATGCCCAGTTCCTATTAGCACTACGTAAGTTTTAATTAAACAAATAAATTTCATGGGTTACTGGTGGGAGGGGGTTACAGAGTCATGGACTGGGAAGGCTAGGAATGGAGAAAAGCAAGTGAAAAAGGAAACAGGAAAAATATAATTTCGCTAAATAAAATCCCAATATGTGTGATATGATCCCACTAATGCCTGTTTATATAATTTTATGCTTATTTATAAAGCAAAATTGTAAAACAATGAGCAAATTTTAAATCTCATAAGTGTTGGAAGTCATTTTCCTAACACTGTCTTCAGAGTTCAAAGATAAAATAATAAAAAGCCAGAGTTAAGGCATCTGCAGAAAGACCAAACATAGCAAATTCAACCACTGAGACTATACACCCTGCCTTTCTCTGAGTGTAGAACCAGTCCCAAGTTAATGAATTTCAGGAGATTTTCATTAAAAAGTAAGACAGGTGAGAATTTAAAGAAAACATTATCATCTGTTCTGTGAAAATCTCTTTCAAAAAACTTACGGAAAAAAAAAAAAAAACTTACGGTTTCTTGGCAGTTCACTTGAGAACAACAACAAAAAAGAGGCAAGTAATGTGTTATAAGATATATTATGAGAAAGCCAGGCCACACCTTCAGAGTCCACCGGGGTCCTTCCCCAGGATCCCCATCACCCACAGACCTCCTGGCATGGGTGACGCTCTCTGATCTCGCCATGCCTGAGGACTATTCCCTTTCAGTCAGTTAAGTCCAAAGTGAGCCTCAGTCTTTCCGGGTTATCCTTCTTGCAAAGAGGAGAGTCATAGGTTACCAGGGGTCCCCAACCCCTGGGATCTAATACCTGATGATCTGAGGTGGAGCTGATGTAATAATAATAGAAATAAAGTGCACCATAAATGTAACGTGCTTGAATCACCCCGAAACCATCGCCAACCCACAGTCCTTGGAAAAATTGTCTTCCATGAAAACGGTCCCTGGTGCCAAAAATGCTGGGGACCGCTGGACCATTATACTATAGGCACCATCCACTAAGCTTCCATCTACCCTCAATCCATTTTTCTTACTGAAGCCAAAATCATTGTTTCTAAACACAAATGTGATTCTCTCAAACTCTCCCTCCAAAAACCTTTTAGTCTCCCCAATTTCTCTTTGGATCTGGACAAAACTCCATGTGGCTCCAACACCCTGCGCGGTCTCACCTGAGCCCACCTCTCCAGCCTGACTCACCACCATGTTCCCTGCATCTGTGCTCTGCACACTCGGCCCTCCTGTCCCCTGACCTCCCTGAGCCTCCCTCTCCTTGGGGCCCTTTGCACGTGCTCATGCCTCTGACTGGAATGTCCTCCCACCTCCTCACCAAGGTAGAGGCTGTGACTCTTTGAGACCCAACCTCCATCCCAGTTTCTTCATACTTTAGCCTCTCTGAGATTAGAGTGTGTCCTACAAGTAAGTGGAGTCTTGTGAGTACTGTTGGCCCAGATGCAAGTCAATTCTTCCAACAGTTTGCCTCTGCCAGTCATCTCAGGGAATTACCAGTCTGAAATCATTTAATTCTCTCCTTGAGTTTTGGGACATATTACTGATGTGAATTCAGATGCAGAACACTTAAGCACTGACTTGACGTTGAAATTCTCGGGAGAGTTTTCTTTTCCTCCTTCAGCTCAGTGCTGACATTGAGACAAGTAAATTTCCTTGCTGTCCCTTTCCGTGAGATCATTTATTTCTCACTTGCCCTTTTATTGCGGGGGGCATCCCAGCTTCATGTGGAGGTTCCCTTTTAGGAATTCCATTGTGGATGAGTTTTTTCTCAGTGGTACATAGAATAACCATGCATCATATAAAAACTGCCTCTAAGTTTCGATGAAATACAGAGGTTCAAATTCCCCAGTTAGAGGCTTTCCTGGTATCCTGTATGGCTCCAGTTTTCCCACCTGTCACAGCGTTACTTCAGCTTTGTTTCTATGTGTGGTTAAATCTACCTCCCTTTCTAAACCATAAGCTCTGTGAGGACTGAGACATGAGACTATATTTTTTTCATCATGGCAATTCTAGAGTCTTCTAAATATTTTTCCAGCTCATACACCCTTTGAGCTACTTCATGCAGTTCTGGGAACAGAACTGTGGCAGATTCAAAGCCCAAACTGGGGCCATGATTTCCATGTTCTTGGTACATGGAGACTTTCTACTTTCTGCAGATTAGAACCTCCCAAAGTTTCCCAGCTTGGCTAGAACTTACTGTTCACTCCTCAAACCCGAATCCCCTGAAAGCTAAGTTCTCGCCTTTGTCAGTTAACACAGCTTTATGCATTCTTCCAAAAAGGAAAATATGAGCCCAGTTCTCCCTCCTTGCTTCCCCATTCCATTATAAAACTAATCATATTCAGATAATTGCACCAGCTCCTCCTTCAGACATCATATAATAAGGTAATGCTTATGGGTATAAAAATCATTTAATACATTAATGCATTTTTTCAAGTTTAACATTATTTACTAAAATCTTTATTACCCAAAGCATGGAGTGAAAAGGAAGGATGGAGTCAGTTAATACTAATAAGGATTTATTTACTAGTTTTTCCTGTTAGGAAGTAAAGATGACTACCATTTCCTTTCAAATAAAGAAAAGCGAATGGGTTTCCTAGGACAGAGTTGATGATCCAGGAATCATCTTGCATAATAATAATAGTTATTTGCTTGGGGCTTACCACAAACGGTAAATGCTACTATTGTCTCTTTTAACAAATGGGGAAATCATAGCTTGGAATGGTTAATACTTGCCCACAAGGTCATAAATCTACAAAGTGATGGACATAAGATTTGAACTCTGGTAGTCAAATGCCTCTTAGTGAAGGAATGAATTTCAAAGCAGAAAATGATGGCTGGTTTCTCATTGCAATAAAAACGTATTCCCTTTAAATCTTAAAATAACTTGTCTGTTCATAAATGTAGGTAATTGTGATACACTTTGGGAGGATGTGGCCTTAAAACACAGCTTCTACCTCCATATATATGCTGGAAAATTTAGTTGTAAGTATTGATTAGTCAGAAGCCATTTCCTTCACATTCAAGACCATTTTAAATCTTCTTTTTTTTTTTTTTTTTTCGGTACGCGGGCCTCTCACTGTTGTGGCCTCTCCCATTGCGGAGCACAGGCTCCGGACGCGCAGGCCCATTGGCCATGGCCCACAGGCCCAGCCGCTCCACGGCATGTGGGATCTTCCCAGACAGGGGCACGAACCCGTGTCCCCTGCATTGGCAGGTGGACTCTCAACCACTGAGCCACCAGGGAAGCCCTAAATCTTCTGAAAGAAATAAACATTGAATTCTAAAGTCCCTTATTTACATAGCGATTATGCATATTTACTTGCCATTTATGACTTTTTTTTTTTGGCCAGTATATAGTAGACATTTATTAAATGCTGCCTTGATTGGATGAATGGATGAATGGATGGATGGATAGATGGATGGATGGATGGATGGATGGATGGATGGATGGATGATGGATGGATAGATGATGGATGGATGAATGGGTAGATGGATGCATTGATAGATGGATGGATATCTGGATGGATAGATGACGAATGGATATATGGGTGGATGGATATCATGGACTCTGTCTTGGGCACCTGGGTAAGATCTACTCTGACTGGGTGTTTTGATCCTTGGCTCTTTCAGTTCTCTTTTGGTGCCTAATAAGCTACTCCAAAACTTGGTTAAAAAATTAACAATTTATTATTTCTCATGAGTCTGTGCGTTAACTAAGCTCAGCTGGGTGGTTTTTCTGCTCCACGTGTTGTTGGCTGGATCACTCATGTGGCTGCATTCAGCTAGGAGCTGGGCTGGGCTGCCTTGGTGTTCCTCCCCGTGGTTTATCTCTCAGTGATGTATCTCATCCTCTAGGCATTCTCCAAATGGCCTTGCATGTGCAGTAGAATATCCTGGACATCCATTCAGCATGGCAGCTGGGTTCTACGAGAGAGAATTCCAAGAGGACCAGCCCCCAAATGCAAACACTTACCAATAGTCATATGGTCACACCCAGACTCACTGTGGGAGGGGGTCACAGAGAACATGAATCCAGGAGCTGTGATTCATTTAAGCCACTGTGTAAGAGTCTATCTCATTGGCTAACTTGCTGCCCCTTCCTATCTCTTTGGATATGAGCTGGTCTAGAAAAGTGGAGTTGTAATAGTCAGAATGCTTTTAGTTAAATGTAATGAAACTCAAACAAACTAAAGCAAAAACAAAATAAATTGGCTCATGTAACTGTAATCAAGCATAGCTGGAACTAGGTGCTCAAATATTGTATTCAGGACTCTCTCTCCCTCTAACTCTTGGCTCTACTTCATTCCATGTTAGCTTTATTTCCTAAAAGCCAGTTACCATATAATGAAAAAATCCCCAATGATCCGTATTTAATTTGTCTTCATACCTTACAACCTCAGAAGGTGAGAGATCTCTTAAGACTTTAATTTCCCAAAAGAGACTATTTGCCCAGAGTCCCCAGACAGGGAGGAGAGTTCTTGCCACATCAGTGGGTCTGTGAAAAGGATCCCTTTAGTCCCTTTTTCACTAAAAGAACAGCTGTTCAAGTCGTTAACGCTGCATAACAAATCACTAAATTTTAAGTGACTTAACATAAATGATCATTTTCTTATCTCATGTGGGTGAGAAATTTGACACTGGCTCTATGGGCGGTTCTGGCTCAATATCTCTGAAGCATTTGCAGTGCTAGGTGACTGGAGCTGGAAGTGGGGTGGGTAGGTGGGGTGGAGGCCAGCAGGAGCCGATGGGCGCTGGCCAGGCATCGCTCTAAGAGTAGTTCCAGGGCTTCTCCAAGTGGTCTCTCCATATGCGATAATTTGGGCTTCTTCATGGCACGGTGGCCTCGGGGCAGTTGAACAGCTTCCATGGCAGCACAGGCCCCCAGCAAGAGTGTTCCAACCAGCACCTGGAAGATGCACCACCTTTTCTGACCGAGACCTGGAAATCATGGGACATCACTTCCACTGACCAATTCTATTGGTTAAAAGTGAGACATAAGAGATTCAAGGGAAGGGGAATTAGATTCCACCTTTGATGAAGGAGGGGCACATTTCTACAAAACCATGTGGACTGAGAAATATTCTTATGACCATCTCTGGAGAATGCAGTCTGCCACAGCAGCCCTTACAGAGCCCTGGCTGGGTACAAAGAGCTTCAGTTCTGACGTGTATACCACACAGGCCTAGGTTATCAGGATATCATGCTGCAAACATGTTTCTCTAACTTCAAATTACCTTTGCTTTAAATGAAGTACCCACAGATTTCCATCTCTTTTTTTAAAGGTATGATTTAGTTCTGCTGTTGTTCTTGTATTTTACCCATCAGGTCCATGTGTTAGTAATGGGAGGAAAACAGTGTTACTCCAGTCCCCATGCCCAAAACTAGATTTCAGCTCTGTTCCTAATCTCTGAAACTTCAGTCTTATTCAGCAAAAATCTCCACCAAATTTAAATCAGGTTATTCTTTATTTTTTAACTTGAGAGAATAAAGCATATGAAACTCTTGGCTTTTCTTTTTAGTTCTCTTGTCAAAAGTAAATCCAGATATAAGGAGTAGACGAGTTTTGAGCAAAACAGAGTCACACAAAAAATAAGAGAAAGTCTTGAAAGCAAGCAGAGAGAAAAGACATATGGCCTACAAATAAACAATAATTGGTCAGAAAGCAGTTATTTCTAAAGTAACAATGTAAACTAAAATACAGTGAATATTGCCAACATGCTGAGTGACAGTAATTATCAAATTGTCAGGCAAACTTCCACATCCAACGAAAACATGTGATTGAAAATAAAAATGCGATTGAGGGTATGACCAAGATGGCAGAGTAGGAAGACCCTGAACACACCTCCTCTGCAGGCACACCAAAATTACAACTTACAGAGCAACTATCTATGAGAACGACCAGAAAAGATTTTCCAAAACTGAAGATATAAAGAAGGAACCACAATGAGATGGGTAGTGGCGGCAGAGACACAGTTTAGTCAGGACCCACACCCCTGAGTGGGTGACCCCAAAACAGGAGAAATATCACAATTGCAGAGGTTCTCCCCAAGAAGTGAGCAGCCCCAGCCTCATACTGGGCTCCCTGGCCAGGAGTCCTGCACCAGGAAGACAAACTGCCAAAACGTCTGGCTTTGAAAACTAGTAGGGCTTATGTTTGGGAGCCAGAGTACTATAAGATACACATGCACACGCAAAACCTCACATGTTCTGAGTCCCGACGCAGAGGCAGTAATTGGAAAGAAGTCTGGGTCAGACCCACTTGCTGACCTTAGAGATCCTGCCAGAGGGGCAGGAGGCAACTGGGACTCCCCCTGGGGATGAAGACACTGGTGGCAGCCATGTCGGGGAGTTAACTCTACCGCAATGATGCCAGCACTGACGCATGCCATTTTGGAATCTACCATCTAGCCTATTAGCGCCAGAGGCATACTCGCCCACCAGCAAACCAGCACTAGCCTCGCACCGCTCTGGGGCATGCAGGCAGCCTCATAGCAACATGGACCCACCCGCCAGCAGGCCCTCAGTGGATGGCGGGAGGTTGGAGCCTGGATTTTCATTGTTGGAGTGGGTGGCTATAGATAAGCAAGGAACGAGGTCTAGAATGAACCATGCGGTAATGGAATCAGAGACATCCACGTGCCACAGTGTTCATTGCAGCTCTATTTACAACAGCCAGGACATGAAAGCAACCTAAGTGTCCATCAGCAGATGAATGGATAAAGAAGATGTGGCACGTATATACAATGGAATATTACTCAGCCATAAAAAGAAACGAAATTGAGTTATTTGTAGTGAGGTGGATGGACCTAGAGACTGTCATACAGAGTGAAGTAAGCCAGAAAGAGAGAAACAAATACCGTATGCTGACACATATATATGGAATCTAAAAAAAATTAAAAATGGTCATGAAGAATCTAGGGGCAAGATGGGAATAAAGACGCAGACCTACTAGAGAATGGACTTGAGGATACGGGGAGGGGGAAGGGTAAGCTGGGACAAAGTGAGAGAGTGGCATGGACATATATACACTACCAAACGTAAAATAGATAGCTGGTGGGAAGCAGCTGCATAGCACAGGGAGATCAGCTCGGTGCTTTGTGACCACGTAGAGAGGTCAGATAGGGAGGGTGGGAGGGAGGGAGATGCAAGAGGGAGGAGATATGGGGACATATGTATACGTGTAGCTGATTCACTTTGTTATACAGCAGAAACTAACACCATTGTAAAGCAATTATACTCCAATAAAGATGTTAAAAAAAGTGGAGTCAGAGACATCAATATAAACTCATGTTTAGCTTAATGTAGATACAAATATTTATACATAGAAATATTTGCAGATAAGTATATATACATGGATTAATATTCACACGTATATTTGCTTGCTCTATCAGCCAAGAGGGCACAGAAGCAAAGATACCCCTGTAGCAACTAACACACTTCGTGCCCAGAACTTGGTTTCCCGTAGCATTCTCTACTAAAAGGGCTGGTTAGGGCTCCTTAGAGAAATGGCTAATTCTATGACTGGGGCAGAAAATATACAAGATGAGCCTGGAGCATCTTATAGTGCCAGAAAATTCAAAAGTGCTAAAAACAAACAAAAAACCACACTGGAATGTTTTGAGCAACAAAATTAAATAGCATGGGGTTATAACCCAAAGTATAGAATAAATATCTATGATATAAATAAATGATGAAATAGACTATAAATGGGGGGTGATAGACAAATCTCCCATGCAGAAGAATTGCAAATAATTTATGTAGACACTCCACTCTCAGAGAGGCAGAACATAACCTCCCACTTAAGTGTGGACTGCACATGGTGACTGCCTGCCATAGAGAACAGTATGGAAAAGGGGAAAAAAGAGTAACTTGACAGCAGAGAAACTTGAAAACACTACCTTAGCCAAGTGATCAAGGCCAACATCAACAGTGATAAATAATGTTGCGGGTATGTTCCTTAGATGTGATGTGATGAGGATAACGCCTTACCTCTGTGGTCTTTCCCCCCCAGAACACATAACTGCAGTCTAACCATGAGGGAAAAACTCAGACAATTCTCAATTGAGGGATATTCTACAAAATACCCGACTAGCACTACTCAAAACTGTCCAAGTCATCAGAAACAAGTAATGTCTGAGAAACTATTATCATAGCCAAGAGGAGCCTAAGGAAATAGGACAACTAAATGGAATGTGGTGTCCTGGAGGGGATCCTGGGGCAGAAAAAGGACATTAGGTCAAAACAAAGAGATCTGAATAAAGTGTGGATTTTAGTTAATGATACTGTATCAGTATTGGTTCATTCATTGTAATGGACCTTAATTAATTATTAAGAAGTTAATAATAAGGGAATCAGTGTGGGGAATTACCTTCACAATTTTCCTGTAAACCTAATACTGTTCTAAAATTAAAATTTTATTTTTAAAAATAAAGTGAATGCTACCCAAAGAGAAGGAATGCACGCACGCCTGAGCAGACAGCAGGCGTGTAAATAGTAAAAGAGCTATACCAACAGGGAGGGTGAATGGTGGACGGCCAGTACACATAACACAAAGGCACAGAATTGCCAGAAAGCTTAACGCTTTGTCGCTCCAAGTGTGACCTCTAACCAGCAACACTTTATCACGTGGAAACATTAGAAATGCAGAGTCTCAGGCCCTACCCCAACTTACTGAATAAGAATTTGCATTTTAACAAGCTCTACAGGTGATTTATATGCACTTTAAAATTTAAAAGGCACCAGCTTAATGACTATCAAATACAGATTGTCTGTTCATCCTCTGTCCTCCCCACACCCCACCTCTCCCCAGCAAAATTCTTTCACCTATAATAATACGGGTTTTCCTTTCCTTTTTATCTTTTAAAATTTGTTATACGATTTTTAAAGGTTACTTTTCATTTACAGTTATTACAAATATTGGCTATTTCCCCCGTGTTGTACAATACATCCTTCAGTTTATCTTACACCCAACAGTTTGTACCCCAATTTTCAACCCCGATATTGCCCCTCCCCCTTCCCTCTCCCCATCGATAATCACTGGTTTGTTCGCTATATCTGTGAGGCTGCTTCTTTTTTGTTATATTCACTAGTTTGTTGTCTTTTCTAGATTCCACATATAAGTGACCTCGTACAGTTCAATAATTCAGTTTTTCTGATAGACATCCTTTACTACAAAAGTCGATGAACTTACCAAGGATTCTAATTGTAAAAATATTTCTAACAGAACAAATTACAGGCTGGATCTCTGGACAAAGACAACAATTTTAGTCTTAATTTAAATTCTGTAGTAGTTAACTCTCCCTCAAACAACTTAGAGAGTTGGTATGGGGAGTTCTTTTGTTAAAAGATAATTGTTTATTGATCGGTTTGAAGTATTGATATATGTAAGCTTACTCCAGGAGAGACAGAAAAAGGCTTTCCCTCTGCCCAGATGAAGGTGTGTTCACCTCTATCTACAGAGTGGAAAATCAGGCAAAGTAATTACAGGTGGAATAAGGACTGTATGCTCCAGATTACTCTCAGGAAACATTTCTGAGTCTAAATGTACTTTTTAATTATCTCTTCCAATAGCACCATGCTAATTGGCTAATTTGGAAATGATATGAGATCCCGTGTGCTTTAAAGAAAATCTGTTTGTTTATATATTTATTTGCACCTGAGACTGTCTTATTGCTGGCAGGACAAATGTTATTAAAACAGAATCACCTGCTTATTTTAACCAGATTTTTTTTTTTTTAACGAACATACATGAATTGGATTATCCCTAGGGTTTCAGGAGGAAGTATTGGCATTTTGAGTCATGGGAAATTGCCACTTAGCCAGGAAATAAATGAGCTTTAAAAAGATCCCATTATTTTTTACAAGGTTATTATTGTAAATGTTTCATAATAGAAGAAATGCCCTTCAAGTTTACCCTCATTGTTGGTTTATGATTGGGGTGTTAACTTCTAAGGAGTCCAGCTCTTCACATCAAGCCACAGTGAGTTTTCATAAGCGGTTATTACATAAAATAAAATTACCCTTTATTGGTCCCCATAATATTTCCAACAAGTTCCTCCATTTGTTAGCTATTTTGTGAGGAAAATTTATTGAGTTTATTTGTCTGGGCTAGGAAACAGTGGCTTTTTAAAGTTTTTATGAGTTGAACATATTTTACTATTAAGACCATCCTGAACTCTGTAGAAACATGATTTAGGTGAAAACGTGGTGATATATTCGGGTATTTATTTATATTTCACATGAATATTTCACATTGCTGTACCTGTTTCACTAAGAGATGGAACTTCATGATCCAAACAGACTTTCCCTCTAGCTTACTATTGAAAATGTTCCTTTCCAGTCTAACTACTGCCACTAAATAATGAAAGAAGAAACTGCTAGGATCACCCTGGATTTCAGAAAGTGCAGTGGTAAACAGTCTCCTCCCTCCAGCTTGACATTCTCCTTTTTTTCTGAAAGTATTATTGAACGGGCTGCTGCTCTTCTGCACTGTGGGCTGAACCTCATCGCGAAGTTTAGAAATGTTAGGGTGCCCCCTACCGTTGCAAATGGGGAAGCACGGTTCTTCGCTGTTGCATTCGGGGAACAGGATTCTTCCAAAAGGAGTACTTAACCAAAGTTCACGTAAGTGATGATTAGTCACGTGGAAGGAAGGTAAAGAGGGAGGAAGGGACATGGGAGGGAAGGAAGGGAGGGAGAGAGAAATAATAACCCTATCTAAGGATAAATTTAAAATTTTGGAGCAGAGCTACTTTAATGTTCAGCCTGGTCTAGAGATCCATCTAGAGATCCATCCATGAAGGGGGCAGGGGATTTGAATATTACACCACCAAAAATATATGTGTATGTGCACTTTTCTAAAATGATAGTGTGTATCTTTCATCATATTTCAAAGGGATATGTAACCAGGGTCACTCTGTCTGCCACCTTCCCTGTCACCCTTTTTGGTAACGTCAATATCCCTGTAGGTGGTCTCCGACTTAACACCAGACTTCCCATTGTTTGAACTCCTCTCCTTCAGTGATCTTGTTCTCCAACCGATTTCAGTCACTCATGCCCATTGTCACACCCCAAACTTTGTTACCAACAACCCTACCATCTCCAGGATCTCATGTGCAAGCGTTCCACTCTCTGATCACCGTCTCCTATTTTTCTAGCTTCTTTTTTGTGATACTTCTCCACAATTCTTGACCCACTGGAATGGTCCAATCCATTGACCCTGCCATTTTTCACTACCATTTCACTTCTGAACTTACTCTTTACCCATCTTAGTTTCCGTGGTAATCACTAGAATCGTTTCCTAGCATGCACTCAGTTCCTATATCCCCCCCCCACCATCTTATTCACCAGGAGAAATTCCTACCCTCGCTAAATCCAGAGCTCCACTTACTCCACGTCTGAAGTTCAGTGGTTGCATATGAAGAAAGTTATTAAGGAATCAGTGGAAGAATAACTGAGGCAGACGAACGGAAAAGTGACCTGTAAGACAGAATGATGGAATTCATGGCTGTGCAACAGAATAAAGAAAAAAGAATGAAAAGAAATGAAGACAGCCTCAGAGACATCTGGGACAACATTAAATGCAACAACATTTGCATTATAGGGGTCCCAGAAGGACAAGAGAGAGAGAAAGGACCAGAGAAAAGATTTGAAGAGATTATAGTCGTAAACTTCCCTAACATGGGAAACGAAATAGCCACCCAAGTCCAGGAAGTGCAGAGAGTCCCATACAGGATAAACCCAAGGAGAAACACGCCAAGACACATAGTAATCAAACTGGCAAAAATTAAAGACAAAGAAAAATTATTGAAAGCAGCAAGGGAAAAACAACAAATAACATACAAGGGAACTCCCATAAGGTTAACAGCTGATTTCTCAGCAGAAACTCTACAAGCCAGAAGGGAGTGGTGTGATATACTTAAAGTGGTGAAAAGGAAGAACCTACAACTGAGATTACTCTACCCGGCAAGGATCTCATTCAGACTCAATAGAGAAATCAAAAGCTTTACAGACAAGCAAAAGCTAAGAGAATTCAGCACCACCAAACCAGCTCTACAACAAATGCCAAAGGAACTTCTCTAAGTGGGAAACACAAGAGAAGAAAAGGACCTACAAAAACAAACCCAAAACAATTAAGAAAATGGTCATAGGAACATACATATCGATAGTTACCTTCAACATGAATGCATTAAATGCTCCAACCAAAAGACATGGGCTTGCTGAATGGATACAAAAACAAGACCCATATGTATGCTGTCTACAAGAGACCCACTTCAGACCTAGGGACACATACAGACTGAAAGTGAGGGGATGTAAAAAGATATTCCATGCAAATGGAAATCAAAAGAAATCAATCACTGTGATACACCATATTAACAAATTGAAGAATAAAAACTATATGATCATCTCAATAGATGCAGAAAAAGCTTTTGACAAATTTCAACACCCATTTATGATGAAAACTCTCCAGAAACTGGGCATAGAGGGAACCTACCTCAGCATAATAAAGGCCATATACAGCACACCCACAGCAAACATCATTCTCAATGGTGAAAAAATGAAAGCATTTCCTCTAAGATCAGGAACAAGACAAGGATATCCACTCTCACCACTATTATTCAACATAGTTTTGGAAGTCCTAGCCATGGCAATCAGAGAAGAAAAAGAAACAAAAGGAATACAAATTGGAAAAGAAGAAGTAAAACTGTCACTGTTTGCAGATGACATGATACCATACATAGAGAATCGTAAAAGTGCCATCAGAAAACTACTAGAGCTAATCAATGAATTTGGTACAGTTGCATGATACAAAATTATTGCACAGAAATCTCTTGCATTCCTATACACTAAAGATGAAAAATCTGAAAGAGAAATTAAGGAAACACTCCCATTTACCATTGCAACAAAAAGAATAAAATACCTAGGAATAAACCTACCTAGGGAGACAAAAGACCTGTATGCAGAAAACTATAAGACACTGATGAAAGAAATAAAAGATGATACCAACAGATGGAGAGATATACCATGTTCTTGGATTGGAAGGATCAACATTGTGAAAATGACTATACTACCCAAAGCAATCTACAGATTCAATGCAATCCCTATCAAATTACCAATGGCATTTTTTATGGAACTAGAACAAAAAAATCTTAAAATTTGTATGGAGATACAAAAGACACAATAGCCAAAGCAGTCTTGAGGGAAAAAAACAGAGCTGGAGGAATCAGACCCCCTGACTTCAGACTATACTACAAAGCTACAGTAATCAAGATAATATGGTACTGGCACAAAAACAGAAACATAGATCAATGGAACAAGATAGAAAGCCCAGAGATAAACCCAAGCACCTATGGTCAACTAATCTATGACAAAGGAGGCAAGGATATACAATGGAAAAGACAGTCTCTTCAGTAAGTGGTGCTGGGAAAACTAGACAGCTACATGTAAAAGGATGAAATTAGAACACTCCCTAACACTATACACAAAAATAAACTCAAAATGGATTCGTGACCTAAATGTAAGACAGGACACTATAAAACTCTTAGAGGAAAACATAGGAAGAACACTCTTTGACATAAATTGCAGCAAGATCTTTTTTGATCCACCTCCTAGAATAATGGAAATAAAAACAAAAATAAACAAATGGGACCTAATGAAACTTCAAAGCTTTTGCACAGCAAAAGAAACTACAAGCAAGGTGAAAAGACAACCCTCAGAATGGGAGAAAATCAACGGACAAAGGATTAATCTCCAAAATGTATAAACAGCTCATGCAGCTCAATATTAAAGAAACAAACAACCCAATCCCAAAATGGGCAGAAGACCTAAATAGACATTTCTCCAAAGAAGACATACAGCGGGCCAAGAAGCACATGAAAAGCTGCTCAACATCACTAATTATTAGAGAAATGCAAATCAAAACTACAATGAGGTATCACCTCACACGAGTTAGAATGGGCATCATCAGAAAATCTACAAACAGCAAATGCTGGAGAGAGTGTGGAGAAAAGGGAACCCTCTTGCACTGTTAGTGGGTATGTAAATTGTTACAGTCACTGTGGAGAACAGTATGGAGGTTCCTTAAAAAACTAAAAATAGAATTACCATATGATCCAGCAATCCCACTACTGGGCATATACCCAGAGAAAACCATAATTCAAAAAGACACATGCACCCCCATGTTCATTGCAGCACTATTTACAATAGCCAGGTCATGGAAGCAACCTAAATGCCCATTGACAGATGAATGGATAAAGAAGATGTGATACATATATACAATGGAATATTACTCAGCCATAAAAAGGAACGAAATTGAGTCATTTGTTGAGATGTGGATGGATCTAGAGACTGTCATACAGAGTGAAGTAAGTCAGAAAGAGAAAAACAAATATCGTATATTAACATATGTATGTGGAACCTAGAAAAATGGTACAGATGAACCTGTTTGCAGGGCAGAAGTTGAGACACACAGATGTAGAGAACAAATGTATGGACACCAAGGGGGGAAAGCCACGGTGGGGTGGGGATGGTGGGGTGCTGAATTGGGCGATTGGAATTGACATGTATACACTGATGTGTATAAAATTGATGCCTAATAAGAACCTGCTGTATAAAAAAATAAATAAAATTCAAACGAAAAAATTCAGGAAGTAAATACAAATTAATAATAAACATTTTGTAATAGCTATCCAAAAAAAAAGCAGGCCAAAGTTAATACATCATATTTGGGGGATGAAGAATTTCATCAGATATGGAGGGTAATCAGATATCGACGATGGGAGGATTCTCTGTAAACTGACTTAGCAAGATTCTTGCTAAAACTGTGCAGTGCAGGCCCAGGAAGGACAGACACAGAAGCCCAAGGTCAAAACCTAATTGAGAAAAGGGTTCAAAGGAGCCTGACTAAAGTTCAGTCAAGGAGCCTGCCTCTGTCAATAGGTGGGTGAATAGACAGATGATAGATCAGATAGATAGATAGATAGATAAATAGATAGATAGATAGGGACATAGATAGAGACATAGGTAGATGGATGGATAGAGACATAGATGGGTATGTAGGTAGGTGGATGGATGGATGGATGGATAGATAGGAAAATAGGTAGATAGATAGATAGATAGATAGATAGATAGATAGATAGATATAGTTAGATAGATAGACAGGGAAATAGATAGACAGATAGATGTAGAAGTGCTTGTAAATGTTCTTTGGGAAGGGCGGGGATCCCCGATCTGTAGCATGTGTTGGTTTGCTTAGTGTAAATACTCTCACTGTAGCTGGTTTCAGGCTACCAACACGGGGTCAGGGACACAGTGCTGGGAAGAAATGCCCACAGTTGACCACAGTGGACAGTAAGAGCAGGCTCCAGCCCACCCCTGCATAATTCTTTGTGCTACTTGTGCAAATCTTCTGTAAGTCTAAAATCATTTCAAAATAAAAAGTTAAAATTTTTCACATAAATTACCTATAAAATAAATGGATTATAAAAATTTTTCCTAGGGATTGGGTAAAGCAATCTTTTGAACCTTAGTTCTTTTTTTTTTTTTTTAAGTAACAGTAGACTACAGAATAACCACAATATCTAAATTAAAGAGTAATTTTTTTAGACTAATAGACAAAAACCAAACAACAAAATGTTAAGGTCTATCACAGAGAAATACGGGTAGAATACATGCTATTGATCATTCAATTCATCAAGTGATATTGCTGAGAAAGCTTCAGTCATGGATTCAACCCACCCTGGGGCTCTCCTGATGCACAGAAAGAACACGCTGGACTGGGCTCCCACTTCCCCATCACCATCTGGATCTCATCCCGCCCCGGCATCACATTTGTATATCAAAGAAGCGAGGCAAGGGCTTCCCTGGTGGCGCAGTGGTTGAGTCCGCCTGCCGATGCAGGGGACATGGGTTCGTGCCCCGGTCCGGGAAGATCCCACATGCCGCGGAGCGGCTGGGCCCGTGAGCCATGGCCGCTAAGCCTGCGCGTCCAGACCCTGTGCTCCGCAACGGGAGAGGCCACAGCAGTGAGAGGCCCGCGTACCGCAAAACAAAACAAAAGAAAGAGCCGAGGCAGGAGGGAGGGAATGATTCAGCACAATTTGCAACAATAACTCTCTAAAGCTACATCTAACAGTGTGGTCAGCTGTGTCCTCTACAGGTACTCCAAGGTCAATATACTTTTCTGGCCATAAAAAGATGTGAAAAGCCACCAGACATCGTGTCGTTGTTGGAACTCAAGTTTTTATTCCCAAAATTCTGCTCCTTGTAATTAATTCTGTTTTCCCCAGATGCTGACAGAGACTTAAAAGCCCATTAAGCTTCAGTTGTGTCACAGTGACACCTAAAGAGAAAAATAACAAAATGTTGAAGTCAAAATTTTGTGACCCTGGTATCACAAACCAGACTTTGAATATCAGGCCACCCACTCAAATGCATAGCATTCTTAAGCATACTAAACATGACAAACTTCCAGCATCATTCTGGGCTATGCCTTTGGTGAGCTTAAAGGTTAACTCCAAGTGCTCGGCAAATTCTTTGGTGCTTTATAGGAAACAAGAAAATAAAGTTTAAAGTCCAAGATCTAATTTATTAGCAACGCAACCAGGCATATAAGCCCTACCACTGTGATTGCTGAATTATAATATCTAAAACCAGAATGGACTGAACAGTTTAGGTGAACACAGATGTAACAGTTCTTTGGTGTAAATGAATGAACGCCACAAAGATCACATGGCTGTTTTGCACTTGGTCCAGTCTGCGTACTGTAACTCATTCAGAACATTTCTGATAGTCTCAACACAAACTTCTCCTCTGTGGTGTTTTTTTGATGCAAGATTCCATACATTTTCAAATTCATCCTCGGAAAGCTTGACACCAATTTTACATAATATCTCTGCAATCTAGGGGGAAAAAAAAAACCTTTCAAAGTCAGGCTAATATTTATGTGTTTTTCAGTTTGTATTTTTAAAAACGTCTTTATAATATCTAAGACTATGGACATTTATCCCCAAAAATGATGTGAGGATGTGTGTGTGTGGTGGGGGAGGAGGGCTTATTACGTATAATAAGCCAATATTAAAATTCCAGGACTTTCAGCTCAGGAATCATTTTGCTAATATGAGTGACTATAGCGTGTTCAACTCTATTAGCCAATATATAAAATTACTTTCAACTCCAAATGTTTCTGTTTATTTTAAAGGGAAGTGGCCAAATTCAAGCAGAAAGGGTAAAAGAGTTAAAGATAGAAGACTTGCTGGATTTGATTTCCGTCCCAGTCACCTCTTATGTATGTTATCTAGACCCCTTGCATATTAGTTTCTCTTCTTTAAAATAAGAATATCTATGGGACTTCCCTGGCGGTCCAGTGCGCTTCCACTGCAGGGGGCACACGTTCGATCCCTGGTCGGGAAACTAAGATCCCACGAGCCACGTGGCCAAAAGATAAAGAACATTTATGGAGTGTCTCTAACTGGCCTGTTGTAAACTTTAATTATAGCTGGGGGTGTGCAAATGTTGCAGAGATAGTGCACGTGCGAGCGAGTGAGCAGACTAAAATCTGAGCATATTGAAAACCAGCAAACTTTCGTTATTAATCATCTCTCTGCAGTGATAATTAGTAAAAGAGATAAAGGGAGGGGGGAAACATGCTTTATATGTCCCAGGGAAAATATAAGAAAGGAAAGATAAGAACCAGTAGTGGGAAGAAATATTAGAATGAGTAGAGGGAAGAAAAGATTTGAGGAAAAAAAAAAAGAAACTAAATTTAAAAGAGGAAAGACATTTACTATGAAGCATACAGGAGGGAAGCAAAGAGGGAAATGGAAAGAAAGGTTAGACAGTGAATAGGAAAGCCAAAGAAATAGAAGACCTTCAGAATACCTCTATTAAACTAAATCTTAACAATTAAAAGGTCCCCTAGATATGATGTGCCTTGTGGGAAATTAACAATATAATCAAATACACTTGAAATTCAGGAGAGCAGTGCTGTCAGCAGCAGCAGTTACCCAGCAGAAGCACCTCAAGGCACCCGTGCATAGTTGCTATTTTCCTCCACCCAGTGACAGGTAAAGAAAGTCCCTGCAGGGACTTCCCTGACGGTCCAGTGGTTAAGACTCCACGCTTCCACTGTAGGGGGCTACGGTTCGATCCCTGGTCAGGGAACTAAGATCCCGCATGCCATGTGGTGCACCCAAAAAAAAATATGTCCCTGCAGAGTGAAGCCCTGAGGTGTGTTCTTGGGCATCCCAGCCCTCTCCCCTGCTTCCTTCCCAACACTTTGGGAGGCATTCCTACCCTCATTCAGTTTTCCATCCTCGTGTATTGATTAGCTAACACTTTTACGGAAACCCATCTATTCTCAAGGTGACGTTATTACTCCAAGCAGGTCTCTGGGTTCTTTTTTTTTTTTTTAATAGACTTTATTTTTTAGAGCAGTTTTAGGTTTCTAGAAAAATCAAGCAGAAATTATCTAGAGTTCCCGTATGCTCTATCACTTGCCCCCTCTTTTCCCCTGTTAGTAACATCTTGCATGAGTGCGGTATATTTGTTACAGTTGATGAGCCAATATTGCTACATTATTGTTAACCAAAGTTCATAGTTCACATGAGGGTTCACGCTCTGCGTTGCATAATCTATGGGTTTTGACAAATGTATAATATCCACCATTATGGTATCATACAAAATAGTTTCACTGCCCTAAAGATCCTCTGCGCTACACCTATTCATCTGTCCCTTTTTCTCTCCAACCCTCTGGCAACCATCGGTCTTTCTACTTTCTCCATTGTTTTGCCTTTTCTAGAATGTCATTTAGTTGGAATAGTATATGTGCAGGCCTCTGGGTTCTTACTTCCTACCTAGAATTGTGAGATAAAGGATGACTTCCTAGTTAAAAGAATTTTAGGCATCAGGAAACAAGCAGGAGATTTTTGTTTCTTTTGGTGGCCCTAAAGCCCTATTTCATAGGCCCTTTAGAGTGACTGAGGGAAGAGAAAATACAGTCTGCGAAGGTCTCTTCTCTAACCCTCTGTGGTGGATCCTGGGTTCCTTCTTTGGGACCAGCCAGGAGGCATCTTCCTCTGAGTTTCTCCCCTCCTCTCCCCCCACCTCAGTGGGAATGAATCATTGGAATGAATCTGTTACTAAGTTTGCAAGTTTGCAAGCCATCAACTCTGCATGTGAAGTCCCAGAAAGCATCACACATCTGTTCACATCATTTCTAGCTCTGGATTTGAAAGCTCGAAGAAGCAATTGCTCCCTTGATCACAGCCTGCTTTCCACACAGCACAGATCTAGACAGGCTGCTCTGACCAAGACCTGCCGTTACTCCTCGGCCCTCAGAAACCCAATGGCTATTCTGGCCTAGCCGGTTGCACCTGCTTTATAACAAACCTAGGAAGAAAATCACCTGGGCCATGAAGACCATGTTTACCAAGAGAAAAAACAAGATACATGGGCTGACACATGGCAACAGGACAGAACATTTTAAATCAGTGCTTGTTGTAGATAATCTGAGATAGCAGCTCATAAGGATGGCAGAGTGGCCCTCCTCACACTTACTCTTTGGTTATGGAGACCCAAGACTACAAGGGTACTTACACAAGGAAGGGATTGAGCCTCTTTGCTTTTACTCAACAAAGAAGAGTGTTGAATATCTTAGGAAAACAGTTTTCTTTTTATACATGGGTCATAGTGAATATATGACGTGAGTGTAATGCTTCTTATTAGAGTAAATTCTACTTCAAGAATTATACCAAATATCACAGCCAAATTGAACATTATCCTCAAGAATCCTAAGGGGGGGGGGAACGGGGTGCTCCTGATGACTTTTGTAATATAAACGCTCAAGCAAATAAACATTTCCACCTTTGTGTGTCGTTGGCCTTTCTTTCACCCCTTTTGAAATCACATGTTGTACCTCTTTTTTGGATCTGGTCTTGAAGAAGTCTCTTTCAAACAATCCTTTCTGGCCAAAGATGGTAGGATACAGCAATGAATACGCATTTCCCTCTTCACCATAATTGGTTCTGTCACTGATACGGCGAATTTGGGGGGCGGGAATATCGGACCGAATGGTTGGAACACCGTAGATGGGATAACCTAGGACATGGATGGGGGAGGAAAACAGACATTCTAAATACAGCCGCCACCAACCATGTGCCTACTGAGCACTGGAAATGTGGCTGGTCCAAACTGAACTGTGCTCTGAGTGTAAAATACACAATTTCAAAGATGTAGTACCCAGGGCTTCCCTGGTGGCGCAGTGGTTGAGAGTCTGCCTGCCGATGCAGGGGACGCGGGTTCGTGCCCCGGGCTGGGGGGATCCCACATGCCGTGGAGTGGCTGGGCCCCTGAGCCATGGCCATTGAGCCTGCGCGTCCGGAGCCTGTGCTCCGCAGCGGGAGAGGCCACAGCAGTGAGAGGCCCGCGTACCGCAAAAAAAAAAAAAAAAAAAAAAAAAAGATGTAGTACCCAAAACAAGAATGTGAGACATTTAATCATTTTATATTGATTCCTTGTTGAGATGATGGTACTTTGGAGATACATATTGTATATAAAATATATATATACTATTAAAAAAATTTTTTTTTTAATTTTGTCTGTGCCACGCAGCATTCAGGAACTTAGTTCCCTGACCAGGGATTGAACCTGGGCCTCGGCAGTGAAAGCACCAAGCCCTAACCACTGGACTGCCAGGGAATTCCCAATATACTATTAAAGTTAATTTCACCTGTTTCTTCTTCTTAATGTGGCTACTAAAATTTTTTAAATATATATGACACCAGGACTTCCCTGGTGGCACGGTGGTTAAGAATCCACCTGCCAATGCAAGGGACACGGGTTCGAGCCCTGGTCCGGGAAGATCCCACATGCCGCGGAGCAACTAAGCCCGTGCGCCACAACTACTGAGCCTGCGCTCTAGAGCCCGCGAGGCACAACTTCTGAAGCCCACATGCCTAGAGCCTGTGCTCCGCAACAAGAGAAGCCACCGCAATGAGAAGCCCGCACACCCCAATGAAGAGTAGCCCCCTCTCGCCGCAACTAGAGAAGGGCTGCATGCAGCAAGGAAGCCCCAACACAGCCAAAAATAAATAATAAATTAAAACAAAAAGATACATACAACACCAATTGTATTTCTATTGGGCAACACTATTCCAAAGCAAGTAGCAAGCTCTCATCACAACAGAATGTAAAGCATGTCTATGAAATCCAGTTGAGAAAAATATGTAAATCCTTAATCATGGCCTTAGTCCAAAAAAGGGATCTTGACCAATATAAAAGAGTCTTCTAGATTCATCATGCTTGATATTGAGATCTGGGCGGTTATGGGTTGAACTGTACCCTCCCCAGACTTTTATGTTAAATTCCTAACCCTTAGTACCTCAGGAGGTGACCTTATTTGGAAAGAGGGTCATTGCAGGAATAATTAATTAAGATGAGGTTATACGGGAGAAGGGTGGACCCTTAGTCCAATATGACTGGAGTCCTTATAAAAAGGGGACATTGGGACACAGATGCTCACACAGGAGAACATCAGATGAAGACGAAGGCAGAGATCAGGCTGGTGCAGCAGAAGCTGAGTAGCACCAAAGCCTGCCGGCAAACCCCCAGAATCCAGGATAGGGCCTGGAGCAGATTTTCCCTCACAGCACTCAGAAGGAAGCCACCCTGGCAACACCTTGACCTCGGACTTCCAGCCGTCATGAGACGATCAATTTCTGCTGTTTAGCCATTCAGTTTGTGGTATTTGTTATGATAGCCCTAGCAGACTAACAGAGGGGGAATAAAGATGTAAGGAACCGTTTTGTAAGAGCTCATCAAATATTTGAAGGCAAATCTGTTTGTAGCTAAGAATCACGTGGTTCAAAAGTCTCCTAGCACTTGGTGAAGTCTGAATTACGACGAGGTCTAACATTCCGGGTTCTGAGCTATGATGGTTTCAGTTTCATTGATACAGAGAGAGTCATTTTACTTGGGTCACCATGAACACTAGTTCAATTCAGCCTACATTTATTGAGCCTTCCTGGGTGCTTAGAATACAGAACTTAATGAAAGGTCCTGGGCTTTGAGAAAGTTAGAGTCTAATAGAGGCTGGGGGACAAATGCAAGGACAGACAAAGGACACTCCCCTTCTGTGTTTGTTGATCCTTTTAACACTCCCGCAAATAATGTGACATACTCACAAGTAGAAGGAACAGCGCCTACAACTGCATTGATCTCCGAAGAAGTGGTCTTGTAGTGATTAGAAACTTTATCGCTTGGCCTCAGAAGTGTCCGCAGAGTCTTTTCTGAGCTCCCTGGCTCTTTCAAGACAATATCTTCAGGCTTTATCAGGAGAGCTGGTTCAGATTCTTCTACATTAGCCTCAGCAGGGTTTGCACAATCTGGTTTTCCACCTTCAAGCAAAGACAGAAAGGGGGAAAAAAAAGTACAGCACAAAGTTACTACCTGGTGCTCACCCTGTAACAATATGAGTTTTCCCATTTAGTCTCTTCTTGCTGGTGTAGACCCTCCGCTGACACCTGTACCCACTGTGGAAGCACAAGTTCAGTCCAAGGTCATACACCAGGAAATCTGAACAAGGTCTAATGTTTCTGCTCACCACTGCACTCATTTTATGCTAGAATGAAGCTTTTAAATCTGAAACACCAAATGAAAACGGAGAACTTTTTTTTCTTTCCTCTTTTTTAAAATTAGAGCCTATTTTCATATTTGACTTGAACTACAGGATTACCAGAGTTGTTCCTAAGACTGTGCCCTGGGGGAGGGACAGGAGAAGAAATATTTGGAGCTGTAAATTCCACACATAACCTGATCGCCGCGGTAGGGAGGGAGCCCCCATGCACTGTGACATTTGGAGAAGCGACGAGAGCTCGCTGTGAGCGCAAGAACTGATTCTATGAATAACTCCCTTCCAATCAGTGTATAAGAGAAAACCCTGTAAGATTCTGTTCTCTTTTGCAGATTTGCTCTGCTGAGTCAGTTCTGAAGTTGAGGAGGAAATTCCTGACACAGCTTTTTCATGGAGCTGCTAAGTACACAGCTAGCACTAGGCGGCGCTGTGGTCTCTCGAGCGCTGGAGGAACTCAAGGTGCTGGGGAAGGCCCAGCACCGGTTACACAGGCGAAGAGTGCCCCAGTGCCCGATCGGGGTGGCAAACCAGAAAAGACAGACCCATCTAAAGTCTGCACCCCCCGACTCAGCCCCTGCCAATCGCTGCAGTGAAAGCGTCGGGCCCAGTGTTCCAGACCCTCTGGACCCAGTCCCTGCACCCACGAGTGGGTGGGCGCAAAAGGCAGAAATCTGGACCAAGTATGAAAAATAGTTTCTCCGAAAACTGCTCGAAAGCCCCTGCCTTACGGGAAGCACCCCCTTTTCTCCAGCCGTCAACAGTAAGATGGAACTTGATATAAGAAAATTCCTGGCAATACATTCCCGAGTCCCTTCTGACTGACCCACCAGCCACTGTCTTAGAAGAAGAGGAAAACCTCAAGAACTCCGTTGAAAATGGAGCTCAAGTCAGGACCCCGCAACCGGGAACAATTAGAAGAACCACCTGGTTTGAAAGCAGGCTTTTGCTTCATGAATTGTTCCAAGAAGGAAAATACTCTGTCACCCTCTATTTATTTCTGAGAGAACTAGGGTAGAGTTGTTTTCTATAAAAAGCTTCATTAGGTAGAGAAGTTCCTCCTGCTTTCCTAGTGGACAACAGAGAAAAGCCATCCCAGAAACTGGTAAGGGCTCCCGTGGTCAATAAAGCCCCAAATGTGGTACGGTCTTTGCAGGAATAAAAGTGAAAACAGGAGTATCTTCACGTTTTAGAGGAGAGATATTCCAAGAGGAGATAAGCATGTAGACAATCTTTCAAAAGTTAATCGTCTGTAAGAATCAAGACTTGAAAATTAAAGCAAACGAGGTATCATTATATAACAACTAAATCACAAGAATGTTTGAAATAACACTCAGTGGTAGCAAGATTGGAGTAAAACCTTCTCACCAACGTGACTGATAAAATTGGAATTTGGTACAATCATTTAAAAAAGCAAAATGAAAGAGTTACTTCTGGGACAAAAATAACATTCATAAGAAATGAGATAGAAACAGAAAGCTTTCTGAGAGATGATAATCATTATAACGTCACTCATATTACTTTTTAAATATCTGGAAATAACCTAAGTTTTAAAAAGTGAGGAAATGGCTTAGTCATTCATAATACCTCAGCTTAAGGGAACTGAAAATAAAGTTTACAGAAACCATAAAAGTATCTCTTCATTCCATAGAAATTTGAGAGCTAAGTTTTTTTTTTAGCCAAATAAAAATGGTACAGTCCCCGTGATTTTAGCTATTTTAAAATATTTCCATACATGGACTTCCCTGGTGGCACAGTGGTTAAGAATACACCTGCAAAGCAGGGGACACAGGTTCGAGCCCTGGTCCGGGAAGATCCCACATGCCGCAGAGCAACTAAGCCCGTGCGCCACAACTACTGAGCCTGCGCTCTGGAGGCCGCAAGCCACAACTACTGAGCCTGTGTGCCACAACTACTGAAACCTGTGCGCCTAGAGTCGGTGCTCCACAAGAGAAGCCACTGCAATAAGAAGCCTGTTCACCGCTACGAAGAGTAGCCCTTGCTCACCACAACTAGAGAAAGCCTGCATGCAGCAACAAACACCCAACACAGCCAAAAGTAAATTTAATTAATTAATTAATTTTAAAAACAAAGAACAAGCTTATAAAAAAAATTTTCCATATGCTCACTCACATATGTATATATGTATATCTATATATGGTTAGTGATGCAGGAAGATAATGTGTAAACATGAAGATATTTGAATAATAGTAAAGATTATGTTTTTCCTTTTAAAAATTTAACAGATCGGGCTTCCCTGGTGGCGCCGTGGTTGAGAGTCCGCCTGCCGATGCAGGGGACGCGGGTTCGTGCCCCGGTCCGGGAAGATCCCACATGCCGTGGAGCAGCTGGGCCCGTGAGCCATGGCCGCTGAGC